>NC_140946.1:30789123-31389123 GCF_014529385.1 Adiantum capillus-veneris
AAAAAGAGAGAGCCATTTCAAACACGTATGGTGTGTCTTTGAGAAATGCCCTCTATATAGGATTTGTTTAAATCTTATAAAGTGTGTGTCTATGGTTAGGTAAAAGTCTCAGATATATTGTATCAGAAAATGGTATTGCCACAGACATGGAGAAAGTAGCAGTAAAAATTGTTGAGATGTCGAACCAACAATTGTCAGGGAAGTTGAAGCATTTATGGGGCATTGTGGCTATTATCGTAGATTCATCTACATATATGCAGTCATTAAAAAACCCATTTATGGCCTTATCACTCACTTTGAATGGACACATGAATGTGAGGAGTCATTCCAAAAGTTTAAACAAGTCTTGACATCGACACCAATATTGAAGACTCCAAATTGGAACAAAGTTTTCCATCTTTAAGCTCCATTAGGTGCATTGCTCTTTAACATACCATCTCTCATTTGGACCCCTTTAACCTTGGCCCTGTTTTTAGACAGATCCATAAGCACATGTCTATATTCTAACCCTTGTTCCTGTTAATTCTCCCACATTAAATGATTAGTTTAATATGAGAAAATCATTTGGTTGGTTAGATATTAGATTTTTATGACATTATCTCTCTTTTGAAATCATAGTCGTCCTCGACTAAGAAGTAGAAGAGATAAAGTTCTTAGTCATTAGTCTAAACGTTTCTTAGTGGGTAGAGGATCCCTTGACCTTACAACAAAAGAGGATTAGTCTTATAAGACAAAACCATTGTTCATTTAGAAAGCATTTACATTTGCTTACTCTAGTGCATCATTGTAAGCATTGACAAGGTTCATACTATCCTTAAGCTATATTCCTTGCATCCATCTAACATCTTCAAAATGATAATTTTTGAACTTAATAAAATACCGTCAGATAATTTTACCATGCCGTAGTGCCTTGTCTTTATGCCAAGGATAGCTTCGGTTGTAGCACCTCTTCTTGGTCTTCGATTTTTGGAGGGTCTTCAATAATTGGTTCTCTTGTGGATCTCCTTTGTAGGGCTTAAGTAGACTCACATGAAAAGCACTGTGTATGAGCCAATGGTTGGGCAACTTGAGTCGATAAGCCATGTCATTGAAAATCTGATTGGCTTCAAGATTTGAAAAGGACCATAGTATCTTCATGCTAGTTTAGCATAATACTTTTGATGGCCCGTAGGATTTTTTTCCCATCGTTTGCCTCAATTGAGCCTTGGAAAACTTAAGTTAATACCCAATCATTTTCTTTGAACGTTAAGGCCCTTCTGTGCTTGTCTGCAACAGTTTTTTGCCTTTGTTGAGAGATGAATATAGCCTCCTTAACCTTTTGAAAAGATTCTTGTAGGTCATGGCTTACTCATCAGCAACAAAGATCTTCCCATGTACTTTAAGTAACAAGGGACTTTCGGTCTTTCCTTCTATGATCTCAAAAGGTGCTTTTCCCCGTAGTAGTATGAACATTATTATTGTACGCATACTCTACAAGGGGTAAGTACTTCTCCATTGTGAGCATTGATCTACTTCTCTAACATAAGTCTTTAGTAGATCAAGTATTGTAAGATTGGCTATCTCACTTTGGCCATCCGTTTGTGGTTGTGATAGGCCAAAGAGAAATTCAATCTTGTACCTAGATTTTCAAAGAGACATTTCCAAAAATTATTGGTCATTCTAGGATCTCTATCGGACACCATGGATGTTGTTAATCCATGGTGTTTGAACATCTGAGTTATGAAGATGTTGCCATTTGGTGTGCCTTAATAGTCTTTTTGATAGAATAAAGTTTGCTTGCTTGCTAAACCTGTCGACTATTGTCCATATTCCCATACTCCCATGGATAGACTTGGGTAATCCAAAGATAAAATCCATGGATATACTCTCCCATGGTGAATTAGGATTTGGCAATGGCTGGAGTAATCCAGTTTCTTCCCTCTATCATACTTAGTCTTTTGGCATACCACATATTTTGAAACATACTCTTGTATGTCCACTTTCATGGTAGCCAATAGAAGTTGTCCTCTACTCCTCGAAGAGGAGGTTGAATGCCTCTACAACCCCACACAGGAGGAGCATGGGATTCATATATGAATTTCTCATGAAGGAGTGGGTAACACATAGCCTATTGCCATGGAGAAGATAACCATCCTGCAAGGTGAACGGTTCCTCTTTCTTCCCCAAAGCAAGAGCTGACATTACATCTTTAAAGTCAGGGTCAATAGCATACTCATCTATCATAGAAGATAATCATTGTGAGTTGCTATAGACAACCCGCATTGACTTTTGGTCGTTCGTGAAAGTGCATTGGCCACTTGTTGTGCTTACCACACTGTGAGCAATATGAAAATAAAATTGCGAAAGAAAATTTGGCCCACCTCATTTGTTTGTCGAAAAGCTTGGTTTTGTATGGTGGTCTGTTCGTAAAATGAATGGAGTCCCTAATAAATAGTGCTTCCATGTGTCTAGGACATGTAGAACACTAAACGCTCTTTCTCATAAATGCCCAAGACCCATTTATCTGTATTGAGCCTTCGACTATCATATGCTATGGCATGCCCTTCTTGAAGCAAGACTGCTCCAAGGCAATTACCACAAGCATCACATTGGACCTCAAATGACTTTGAGAGATCTGGAAGAATGAGACTGGTTGAGAGGCAAGGTTCTCTTTGAGCTGTGAAAATCATTTTTCTCCTTAGCAGTCCATGAATACTTAACGTTCTTCTTTGTAAGTCATGTAATGGTGCAACAACCCAACTGCTGAAATATTGGAGAGCCAAAGTCAAGGATTTCATAAAGAATTCATGCCAACATTGGGATTGATCAACCTCAACATCTTTGTGCATGGATTTATGTGCCCACACATGTTTATTTGCATTCCTAATGATCATATGAATGAAGATATGGTGCCATGGATGCAAACCTATAGAGTTGTTCAAAACTGGAATGAAAAGGTTTTAGTCTTAACACTCAAGCGTGGACAATTAAGAGTACCATTTTCTCATAGCCGTGAGGAATGGAAAGTCGCTCTCAAGACTCCTATGGTACCAGAAAGCAGGAACAACTCCAACCCAATATCCACTACTTGACACCAAATCCATCCTCATAATCACAGCATGCAAGGAACCAAGCAATTTTGGGTACTTAATTCCCAACTCACCAACAATCCTAAGCAGATATGGGTACATGAACAATTGTTGAACACTAGGAAGAAGTCATCACTTACACCACCCTATCAACTGCAACAACGGACATAACGGACATCAAAGTCACGACTAACTCAATTGATTTGGACACCTAAGCAAAAACCTGAAGCCAAGCTCAAACAGAAGACTGAGTTTAAGCAGAAATTCAAGACACAGCCACAAGCAATTCTGTATAAATGGGTACCAAAGCCTCGACCAGCACCAACAATAGCACCTACAACAATGCCAACTGCTTCTAGCATAACGCTTCTGGAATATGTGTGCAACACTATCAAGGAACGAGCACAACTACTGCAAAATTTTCTCTCTAAGAGAGTTAACCCATCGGATACTTTGCAATCAATAACCCTTGAGTATACCGCTCAAGGCCCACCTCTTGCTTATCATAGTATTTCCAATTGCATTGACCTCAATAGTATGATAGTGCCAATCTCGCCCATGCATAGACACGACTTTGTCACCCATGCACTACACAACCCGGGCTACACTTTGTTGTCCCAAAGGACTCAAGCAAGGAGGGGGGGAGGCATTCTTAATGCAGACTCAAATATCTACATTAGATAAAGAAAAGGGCAATGTTTGAAGTGCTTGAATGTTAATGTGCTTGAATGTTAATGTGTGGATTTTTGTTACTCAAGAGTAAAATGCCCTTATAAGCAAACAAAATAAGGAATATGTAACACGACAATCTGTAGGTGTGCATGTAAATAGTATAAATATTGCCAAAAAAGCCCAAAAATATTGTATTCGTTACTCTTTTTGTGTATTTTTTGCCCAAAAAAGTGATCAAAATGGAGCAATCCACCAAAATATGGTCAAGTACTAAAATTAGGTGTGTTTTTGTAATTTTAGGTTTAGGGTTCTATTTTTTGGAGTGAGTTTGTAATTTTCTTTTAATTTTCAAAATAATAAAAAGATCAAAAATAATAAACATTCTGACCATCCAACCATGTTCTGTGTCCATTGGCCATTTACATTTTTTGTAAAGACTTTTTGACATTATATTTATTTCAGAACCATGGTCAATTAAGGCAACAAATGGTTCTTCAAGATCACCTACCTTGATCAATGTCTCTATAGTAGCCCGTGCCCAATGGCTTCTAGAATAGTGGCTCCTAGGAATACTTTGAGATTCTTTCCCATCATCATCAAATTTCACTTGCCTTACATTCCAAGAAGACTGGTATCATCCCACCATAGCTTCATCACCTTCTTTAGCATGCACTTGTACTCCTTATATCTTCACAGCATCGCCTTCAGTTTGTGGAGAATAGGCTCTCCAAGTGTTTGCTTCTTTCTCTTGATGATGTCGATAATTTCTTCATGAATTCATGCTTGGCTACGCCAAGCACCTCCCCCAAAGTAAACTCAACCTTGCTATTCAAAATCCTCTCCTCTAGAACTTTCTTCAAGTCTATAGCAAGCTCAATGTCAGATTGTAGTTTGTAAGTTGGTCCTTTTGGCTTGCCTTTTGTTGGCTCCTTTTTCTTCCCTATTGTAGATTCCTCCATACTCACTTCTGGAAAGATGCCTCTTGTGTTGCTAGTGCTCGCAAAGGTGCTGCATCATTCCTCCATCCACTTCTTGTACCTCTTTTTGAAGGCCCTTCATCAACAATTTCACGCCTACGCTTTTCTTCTACAATGGCTTCATGGCTTTGGTAGTTTGTAATGTAGCCTAGGAAGTGGCCCTGATGGTTGGCCTTTTTCTTCAAGCTTTGCAAGCTTTACCTTCAAGTCACGCATTCCCTTCACAAACTCATCTAGCATGGACTCATCAAACATAGGAGCTATAAAAGTAGGCTTTACCATTTTGTCAGAAGTTGAGGTGGAAGGACTTGTAGTGTTTACTACCATTTTGTCCCTTCTTCTTTGTCGTTTGGCAAGCAGTGAGATAGCACCTTCAACCTCATTCGAGTCGATCTTTAGTCCTTACTCAGCATCTTTGTCTTCAAGAAGAAGCTCCAAATTTTCTTGAAACTCTTTACCTGCAGCTTGTAAGAAAAGATATGTCTTCTCTGCATCTAGTGTGGCCTTTTCTTTCTTGGTGAGTTGTGCATAGTGCCGCTCAAATTCCCTGAGTAGCTCTATTATTGATGATCCTTGCTTTGGCTTGACTATCCATTCTTAAAATGTCATTTTGGTCACTCTCTTAGAGTACTCCATGATATATTCCTCCTTTAAAGCTACTTTGAGTTCTTCCCAGTTTTTCCCATGCCCATCTTTAATTGCCCTAACATGTTCCCTAATTTTTGGAGCAACAACTAGCTCAAATCTTTGAATCATCTCACCTTCTGACATGCGATGCAGCTCCATCTCCTTCACGTACTTGCGCAAGTACTTGGTTACATCTTTACCATTGAATCCATTCTATTGACGACCGCTTGTATGGCTTTGGTTGCTAAAATCTCCCTTCTTTCAATGGCATGTTATTGTTGCATGAACATTGCAAATGCTTGAAACATTTGCATTGTTGTTGGGTCAAAATGCAAACAATGTTGCTCCACATGATCACCTATGGTTACCCACAAACTCTCACCCTAGAAAATTCACATCTAGTTAACTCCAAAAACTATATGAAGGAGTTATACCATCAATTCCATGAAGTGTAGGGTTTGGAAGGAAGTGCAATCAAAGAAGCCCCACTCTTTTTCTCTTGCACTCACACACACAAAGAAAGAACACAAAAGAGCATATCAAAACAACACAAAGATGGAAACATCAAGGCTATGGTCGTAGCATATCATGGGTAATATGAAAGGGTTAATAGATGAGTTAATGGCATTTAATCTTTGCTGACCAAACAGGCTACAAATTATTCTTTGGAATTGTAATTTTGTGCTAACTACAATATATATGTTTTGTTTAGTGATTGGGATTAATTATGTATACAAATCCTCTTGGTTCATAGCAAGATAACTACACTTATGTCAGAAGAAAAGTTATAATCTATAAGGGGTAGTATGATGGGGTCCGGTGAAAGAAGTATTTTATTAAGCCTTTCTAGGCCAAAGAGAAATATTATACGTTGTTGAAAGTGTATTTTTTGGCTAATCCATACATTAATTGTAATAGATCGCACAGAGTGGAAGCGATAGAAATTCACTTGTTTTGTATTATTCATCTAGGATATTTCTAGTATGTGCAAAATGTAGATGTGAGAGAAGTGAAGAAAAGAGAATTTTCCCTCCCAAACCTATTCTTGTCTGTAGGCAAAAAGGATACTGTGAGGAAAGATGTAGCAAGGAGAACCTAGAATTTGTAGATAAGAATGAGAGAGATAGATTTGATTAGAGAGGGAGATGAAATTAGAGATGAAAAAGAAAACAATAAGAAACCAACGAGTGCCAAAATAAAGCACATCTTATTTGACAAACCCTTCAAGAGTTTTCACCATTTTGATGGAGAGAGAAGAAGAGAGAACATTTCAAGCCTTGATTGATGCACCAAGTTCAAGTCCTTCTTTGATTAGAGTTGATCTTCCGAGGATAGCTTACAAGATTGGCTAGTCTTCCTCTAGGACCATCCTCTTAATAATGCATAAAAATGAGTGCATCTTTGAAAATCATGCAAGCTAGTGTCCCACTAGGATTTGATTCCTTCCTATTAGCTATTAAAAATAAATATAAGAAAAATATATAAAATATCAAAAAATATATATCTATTAAAAATCATAGTAGATATAGAATCTAGCTAGAGTTTGGGGTGGGTGATAATGGGATAGTAGGAAAAAAAACCAATGCTTTTTTTCCCAAGTTAAAGAGGCGTGGCTATTAACGCTTTTTTCCACAATACTTTGTAACAGTAAAGTAAGAATATGTTACCCTTGAGCTACCAGTCAAAGCCAGTAGGCATATTATCATTCGAGTATCAGAACAATAATACATCCCAAAGTGAGGAGGAGTTAGGAGTAAACTTCCTCCCAATAGATACACAAGTTAGAAAAAAAATCCAAATTCCAAGTCATCAGCAGCATATCCTCAATCACCGAAAAGACAAGATAGACCTTTACATACCTGCATCCACAGTAAAGACAAACAATCGCTCAGTTAGTGCCTGAACAGCATTGCAGGTAAATGGGCCTACCAGTGGTTATCCATGTACACCCCACAATAAAAGAAGACATAACTGTTGAAAGTAAAAACATAATTTCTACAAAAAAATTATAGTCTGACACAAAGTCCCATCTTATGCTATGTTAACCGAAACCAGTCAAAAGTTAGTAGAGGTTTTTTCAAGACAAATTCTTAGTGGCAATTGTATAATGTATATGCAACCCGTGTATTATGATGAAATCCTAAATCTTCTAAGATTAGGTTATGTACTGTAGTTGTGAGAGCATTATGCCAGTGCCTATTTTTGTTGATAGACACGAGCATACTATATTTATTTATTTTTAAAACCCAATGAGCACACTTGTACCCCGTACCAAAGGTAAAGGCATGTATTGGCCAGTCATGCCCGACAATTTTCCTCATGATTCGTCACAACCCAGCATACTTACCTTCTGAGAACATTCCATGCTAACCTTTGTGATAAATTATCGACAAGCCATCACCCAAAGATCATCTATAATAGTAAAGTGCGGTTTCTGGAGCAAATCAATACCTCTATGTAGGCTGCCCATGTTCAAACCATTATTAAAATTACATGCTGTAAATACACAAAAAACGAGGTATATTTACCTCTCAATGAGTGTTCAAAGCCAACTGTTTTATCCATTCATCACATGAAGTCCCAAAGCATTAGTAAAACCAGATTTTTTGAGCAACTTAGTATCACTACTCTTACTGCCAATACATAAATCATCATGATGCTACAAGTTCCCAGCTCATATTCATGCTGATGCATACTACAAAAAAAATACCCCAATATATCATGCAAACGTATACATGCCAGTGGACGAGTTTAGAAAAACTCCACCATCTACATAGTGCCTCTAAATCTCGGGATCATCACTTCCATACTGGTAAAAATGTACTCATACCCAGAGTAATAATACGGAAGCAAAGCCATGAGATAGCGCATAGTAATATGGGATAATATCCCTACATCTTTTTTATGTTCCTTTTCAAAGCATCCTACCAACTACTGGTACACAAGCAATAGTTTTCTTAAGTGCTACACTGTCAACGGGGCATATCAGTATTGCTACTTTATGTAGTATATGATTACGCAACAGCACAGTAGACCTTAACAGTTTAAGAATCAAAACAAACTAATAGACACCGACACCAACCTCAACAGATCCAAACTCAACAATTGCATTGCTCTTTTCCATAATGCAAAGTGCTACGCTACTCTAACTCAACAGCAGGTGCTCTCTCTCACAATAACTCTAGGCACTAAGTGAGTACTTTCACAAGTACTCACCTCCTCCTTAAGTAGTGGGTGTCGGGTGGCTTGTGCGTACAGCTTGCATTGCAGTTTGGTAAGTTCCGGGTCCTACACGCCATTCAGCGGCATTCAATCCAGAGCAATCCTAAATCATCTGCAAAGTTTGCACCATGCAGGTCAGGTGAATGCACATCATGTTATGCTAAAAATGGTATTACAGTCAAGATTGCAATACCTTTATTAAAATGAACCGCTCTCCTTCAAATAGGGTGGCATACCCACGCCGACCACAAAAAAAAAAGAAGAGGAATACCAATTGTGCCTAGCGAGATAATCATTCTTGGTAAATCTCACCTTTGAGTAACATTTTCCATATTTTGGTTGAGTCGACCATCAGTGATCCCCGAGTTTATCTTTTCTTGGGATTTTTGATAATGTGAATGCGATTTTTTACACTAAGTCCAGTTAGTCGGTGGAGAAACTCCCCGTGTTGAGGAAGGCAATAGGCACTTTTTATTAAAAAAAGCCAATGTAGTAAAAAGGATATGTAATGAAGTGTATGTATATATACATACATACATATATATATATACATATATATATATATATATATATATATATATATATATATATATATATATATATATATATATATATATATATATATATATATATATATATATATATATATATATACATGTAGATATATGTATATATGAGAGAGAGAGAGAGAAGGGAGAAAGCTCGCTCTAAAAGCTCTCTCTCCTCATACCTTTCTAAGGGAGCTTTTTTTAATTTTTGCTAACTACAAGTAGAAATCAGGAAAAAAGCTCCCTCGAAAAGCTCTCTCCAATCCTCTACTCTCAACTCATATGACCAAGCCAGCTATGCCACAACTCAGTAGAAGGTAGATCGACAACATAAATGGAATTCTCTTGCATCAAAGAGCCATACAAAGAGTACAATGAGCCAGACGTTTGGTCTTTTAAGATCACCAAATTCCCCTTGCAAATCATCCTCATGAACCATTGCTGAAAATTGTGGTATAGCCAGCATCATTACACTGCTCTTAGGAGGTCAAAATTTGACACTAGATTTACCCTTTTCACGTTGCAAAATGTGGCAATCTTTCTACAAATGGACTTTCTTATGGCAATAATAGCATTCTACATTGCGTAAGTCATGTCTACAACTACGAACATTCTTGTGATCTTATGACCGATCGCAACTACGACTTCCTCTTTTCTTGGAACGACCATCTCCATCCATGTATGCATCACCATGCCCACTAGTATCAAGAGACTGGCATCTAATCTCTGTTGTGAGCAAAGCACTAGTAACATCATTGAGAACAATCTTACCCTTAGGGGTGGAGTTGCTAATGGTAGTGTTAAACGTATCCCATGATTCATTAGAGAATCCACTCTCAAAATCTTTCAGGATAAATTTCCTAACCATAGATATAATCCATCTCCTTGGTTTAAGAACCAAGACTTGATGAATGAATTGGACTACGTAATGAAGTTCATTTACATTTGCGGGCTTGATAATTCAAGCCAAACTTCGAGTTTTGTATTCAAAAAACTCGCTCCATTAGTGGAAAAATCGAGACTTCTGTCGAAAGAGTTTATACCTCTTTGCCTTATCTTATGGGAAATTACAAAATACATAAGAATGAATTTTGATGGCTTACTAATGCCCATGATTGGGTGTTTTCTCTTATTACATCCAAAATCTTGTCCATGCTAAAGGATGCTAATCCTGGTTTCTTTAAAATTGCTAAACAATTTCACCAGAAATATAAAAAATTTTCCCACCATCGCACAAATTATTACTGGATTATTAATAATCAATATGACTTTTTGATAAATTTTCCTGACAACATATTCTCTATCCATATGATTTTGACATCAAAGCATGTTTTAAGGTCATTCTTCATTAGGGCCGGGAAGAATGGTATGATAAATGTAATTAATGACATCCTAAAATTCATCTCTTTGCTACCTACAAGCTACATTGGGTTTAAAGAAGTTAGGAATAAAGTAACAAAGAAATGCAAGGAGAATAACCTCTCCTTTGACTTCTTCACGAATTGGACCAATTTTTCCTTAACCATTACTTTACTCAACTTGGACCCAATATATATAGACAAAAAATAACAAATGGAACTCTGTCAAAAATTTAAAATAATAATGATTGCCAATACTTACACAATAATTACTTGTTTGCTAAGGAAAACAATCAAGGTAAAGAAGACAACAAGGATTAAGGTCATAAGTGATCATGTGAAACTTAGGACTATTAATGCTAAACTACAATCTGCCAGAGAGAAACTCTATAGATCTAGGGTTTTCTTACCTACTAAAGAAAGCAAAATCTAATGAAGCACCAACATTGTATCTTATGATCATTCAAGATAGTTGGGGTTTGTTCAGGTGGGTTTGAGGATGATAACAACTAGCTAGTTTCACTTGGTACATGTTTGCCCACATCATTGTAGCCTATTCTAATATGTTGTAATGTTTGGATGGTGGTAGGTACCTACCTATCCTTCATCTACTAGGGGATTCGCCTATGTCTCCTTATTCAAATTGTATATTGTAACTGGTTTTAGTAATAGAAAATTAAAGCTTATCATTTTGTGATATTTGTTGTAACAATTGTGGCTCATGTATTGTAAGGTGTCCAGTCTATTATATGGTTCTTTCACGATGGAAAAGTAAAACAAACACGCACTTTATTTTCCAGATAGTCCTCGGTTGAACTTTCACCATATGATAGACTGTAACTCTAGTCTCATGATCATTTATCAATAACAATCATTCTTATCAGGTAGGATGGATTTCATCCTTGAATACGCTTGGACATGCAAATGTCATAAAATCTAATATCTAACCAACCCAAATGATTTTCTCATATTAAACTAATCATTTAATGTGGGAGAATAAATGAGAACGAGGGTTAGAATATAGACATGTGCTTATGAATCTGTCTCGACATGGGGCCAAGGTTAAAGGGGTCCAAATGAGAGATGGTATGTTAAAGAGCAATGCTACCTAATGGAGATTAAAGACCTTAGGGTTAGATTCATTAAAGACCTCCAAAAGCTAGTGGTTAAAAGTCCTTTGACCTTAGGCAAGCTAGGGCTAACCTTGAGGTGAGAACCCTACCCAAGCATGAGGTGCTTGTCGGCTTGCTAACTAAAGTGCTTAAAATGTTTGTGGGAACCTTGCCCAAAGCTTGAGGTTATTTTTGTGCTTAAAATGACTAAGGTTCTTGAAGTGTTCAATTCAAAGATAAACTCTCAAGAGGCATCAAAGGTTTCCATGCTTGATTGACTAAGTGCTTGAAGTATTCAATTCAAACCAAATGACTTAAGAAGCATAAAAGACACATGTTCAAATGATCCTCCACATGTGGCCCTCATGATATGCTTGAATCCTATTGGATAGTTTTTAAAGGGGTCCAATGAGAATTTAGATGCATAAAAATAAATAATTAAGTTCTTCCTCTCAAAGAGGAAAAAGAGAGCACATGTCCAAATGAAATAATGAAATAATTAAATAATACGAGAGAGAGAGAGAGAGAGAGAGAGAGACGTGTGGACCAAGCATGAGAGGGGGTATACTCTCCCACACACACACACACACATTCTCTCATTGTGTGGAGTGCAAAGTGCAAAATCTCCATCTCCTTCTCCAAGCTTGTTGAGAAGTGGAGAGCCTACACCAACACTCTTGGCTATGGAATGCAAATCCAACCAAGAGCCATGCTTCAATGCTTAAGCTTGCCATCTTCTTCATCTTCATTACTACGCTATTATGCTATGCTAAGCAAGAAGAGTGATGAGAAGTGAGGAACTATTTATTTCTCCTATGGATGATTCTTCTTCCTCTTTCCTACCCTCATTCCCCGCTAGCTCTCTTTACCTTCGAGGGTGTTTGCGGTATTGTGACTGAGGCTTGGGATAGTTAATGCTTTTTGCAAATTTTATGGTATGCTTGTGATGCATGAAGCTTTCCATCTTCATTGCATCACCTATGTCACAAGGAACACAAAGATTGTATTGTATCAAGTCTTTCTTGATGGGAGAATCTATAATACAAAACGCCTTTTGGAGGGGGGACCGGCTCCAAGTAAATCCGGTCCTCAACTATTATCATGTTCTCTAAAACTCTCTCTCTTGCAAAAGTATTGTTCATGCTAATTTAAGTAAGTACTATGTTTATGTTGCTATTAAGTTCACCCTCTATGTTCTCAAAGTAATCTCACAAAAATGCTCACTCTAATTCTCTTACTTCCGCTATTCTCAAATTTCATAGGCCATTTTCATTACGTTGGTATCAGAGCATTTAGCTTCTCTTTTCTCGCTTAAGAAGAGAGATCCTGAAGTAGCCTATTAATGGTTGATTTTGTTAATTATATTAGAGTAAGTGCGACTGGAATCTATTATTGGTTTTGTTGATCACACTATGTGGGATATGGTGCACACCTCGGGAGCTTTGATCTTAATAATGGGGTCTTTTAAGACTTGCCTACGGCTTTACCATTATTGAGCCATAAGAAGTCCAAAAGGAGCTATCCCTCGGCAATTCTGCTATGTTAGACCCACCCCACTACTCTCTATAATTAACCAGTTCGAGCCGTGGGTGTAAATACTTAAGTGCTTATTTTCAAAGGCTAAGAGGAGTAGCAAATAAGGTTTTGAATTGCCAAAGAATACACTAAGAAAACACATAAGTATAATTAGCATGGCTGACAATAACCAAGAGAGTAGAATGAACATTGATAACTTTGATTTTGCACACGAAGGTGCTAATGATGATGCCCTCATGTTTATCAATTATCTTGTTACTAGGTTGCATCAAGCTATGGGCAACCCTACTTTGCAAGCCGAAGTTATTCAACAACTTCGTGCTTATGGGATTTCCCTTCCTCTCCAAGGGGAGAGAGAGCTTAGGAGGCCTCTTGATGAGACCCCCAAAAGAAGACTCTCTCCCTTACGAGAGGAGGAATCCAAAGAACAAGAAAGTAATGAATCCCTAAGTTCCTCTGAAGATGTGGCTCCAAGAATACGGCGGTCTAGACGATTGTCAACTCCTTCCATGAGGCAACGGTCAACACACGGTCCTTCTCCTCGTCACTCCGAAAGGGAAGAGAGGAAACAAAAGAAGAAAAGGTCAAGAAAGAGGTCACCCTCTTCTCCTTCTTCTTCACCTTCCTCCTCTCCCGACAAAAGCTATGGCTATTCTCCTAGAGAATACAAGAGGGGAGGACATCACAAATCATACCCTGCATGGCGAAGATCACAAAATCTCAAGAAGCTCAAAGAGGAAGGAAAGAGTATCTCTTTTCTCGCCTATGATGGCACCTTTGGTGCCACCAACAAAGTATTGGCCTTCATCCAACAATTTGATGCGGCCTTTGGAGACGAGGGATTCACGAAGTCCTCCAAGCTACACCATGTAGCTATGCATTTCCAAAAATTCTCTCATCAATGGTGGGCTAGCCTTCGTGGCAACGGTGAAGCCCCAAAGACAAATAGGTCCAAGGAGAAGGGAGTTTACAAAGGTAAAAACAAACTCTCTCATGAAGAGCTTGAAGCTTTTTGCATGGACCATAAGTGTTTTATGTGTGGGGAGCAAGGATATGGCTATCGTTCTTGCCCCAAGAAAAATTCTCGCAATGAGACTCCTAGGGCTTCCACCATTGAAGCTCCAAAAGAAGATGCTCATTGCAAAGGATCATCTCTCTCCTATGCTTGGGGAAAGGTAAGGGAGCATGATGCCTTCATCTTGTTTGACCCTGGCTCTACTCACAACTTCATATCAATAGAGTTGGCCACCAAGTTGGACATTCAAGATTTTGAGATGGAAGATATTGTAACAGCATACACAACTTTCAAGGGATAGCAAGCCTCCGTTACTCCCTTGATTGGGAAGTTGAGGCTTCATGTCCAAAGCTATGTCGACAAAGAAGACTTTTTCATCTCTCCTCTCCAACATGAGGATGCTATCTTAGGGGTTCCATGGTTTGATCGCATGGGTGCCAACATGAAGTTCCCTGAAAGGAGAATCTACCTCACCTACAGGGGAAAGAACATGATGTATATAGATGCTAATGAGTTTGGTCGTACTATACCACTTGTAAATTCACCAGCTTTTGATAAGTCAATGAAAAGCTAATTTTTACGTACATGACTTTTGTCAAAGAAACCACTTATGACGCTAATGATTTATCAAATGAAAATGGTAGGAATCAAGAAGAGTTAGACTTCTCTACTTTTCTATATGGATTCCAAGATGTTTTCATTGATGATATCCCTATGGACTTACCTCCAAAACAAGGGGATGATGACCATCGAATTGAGCTCCTACCAGGAAGCTCACTGCCTAACAAGCCTCCTTATCGAGTTTCCCAAGCTCAACAAGAAGAGATCATGAGGCAAGTACAAGAATTGATAGACAAAGGGATGGTGAGGCCTACCTCCTCTCCCTTTTGTTCTCCAGTTTTTTTAGTGCAAAAGAAAGATGGTACATACTGTATGTGTGTGGATTATCGAGCACTAAACCATATCACTATCAAAAACAAATTTCCTATGCCTCAGGTAGAAGGTATGTTTGATAAACTACAAGGCTCTACCTACTTCAGTAGGATTGACCTTAAAAGTGGCTATCATCAAATAAGGATAGTGGATGAAGATATCCTAAAGACATCGTTTTGTACAATGTTTGGTCTTTATGAATATCTAGTCATGCCTTCTGGCTTGACCAATGCACTTGCCACATTCAATCGTTTGGTGGAGAAAATATTTAGACCTTACTGCAAGTTCACTGCAGTGTTCTTTGATGATATCATCATCTACTTCAAGTCCTTAGAGGAACACAAGCAACATCTCCAAGTGATTTTTCAAGCATTGAGGGAGAACAAGTTTTTTCTCAACCAAAAGAAAAGTCAATTTTTCCTTCAAGAGATTCAATACTTCGGTCATATTATTTCTCAAGATGGTATCCGTATGGATCCATCAAAGTTAGAGGTAATAAAAGCATGGCCTAATCCAAGGAATCTACATGAGGTAAGAAGCTTTATTAGTATGTGTGCATACTATAGACTCTTCATAGCAAAATTTTCTCAAATAGTAGGACCATTACATGACTTACAAAGAAGAACGTTAAGTATTCATGGACTGCTAAGGAGAAAAATGATTTTCACAAGCTCAAAGAGAACCTTGCCTCTCAACCAGTCCTCATTCTTCCAGATCTCTCAAAGTCATTTGAGGTCCAATGTGATGCTTGTGGTAATTGCCTTGGAGCAGTCTTGCTTCAAGAAGGGCATGCCATAGCATATGATAGTCGAAGGCTCAATACAGATAAATGGGTCTTGGGCATTTATGAGAAAGAGCGTTTAGCTGTTCTACATGTCCTAGACACATGGAAGCACTATTTATTAGGGACTCCATTCATTTTACGAACAGACCACCATACAAACCAAGCTTTTCGACAAACAAATGAGGTGGGCAAATTTTCTTTCGCAATTTTATTTTCATATTGCTCACAGTGCTGGTAAGCACAACCAAGTGGCCAATGCACTTTCACGAACGACCAAAAGTCAATGCGGTGTCTATAGCAACTCACAATGATTTATCTTCTATGATAGATGAGTATGCTATTGACCCTGACTTTAAAGATGTAATGTCAGCTCTTGCTTTGGGGAAGAAAGAGGAACCGTTCACCTTGCAGGATGGTTATCTTCTCCATGGCAATAGGCTATGTGTTACCCACTCCCTTCATGAGAAATTCATATATGAATCCCATGCTCCTCCCTGTGTGGGGTGTAGAGGCATTCAACCTCCTCTTCGAGGAGTAGAGACATACTTCTATTGGCCTACCATGAAAGTGGACATACAAGAGTATGTTTCAAAATATGTGGTATGCCAAAAGACTAAGTATGATAGAGGGAAGAAACCTGGATTACTCCAGCCATTGCCAAATCCTAATTCACCATGGGAGAGTATATCCATGGATTTTATCTTTGGATTACCCAAGTCTATCCATGGGAGTATGGGAATATGGACAATAGTCGACAGGTTTAGCAAGCAAGCAAACTTTATTCCTATCAAAAAGACTATTAAGGCACACCAAATGGCAACCATCTTCATAACTCAGATGTTCAAACACCATGGATTAACAACATCCATGGTGTCCGATAGAGATCCTAGAATGACCAATAATTTTTGGAAATGTCTCTTTGAAAATCTAGGTACAAGATTGAATTTCTCTTTGGCCTATCACAACCACAAACGGATGGCCAAAGTGAGATAGCCAATCTTACAATACTTGATCTACTAAAGACTTATGTTAGAGAAGTAGATCAATGCTCACAATGGGAGAAGTACTTACCCCTTGTAGAGTATGCGTACAATAATAATGTTCATACTACTACGGGAAAAGCACCTTTTGAGATCATAGAGGAAAGACCTGAAAGTCCCTTGTTACTTAAAGTACATGGGAAGATCTTTGTTGCTGATGAGTAGCCATGACCTACAAGAATCTTTTCAAAAGGTTAAGGAGGCTATATTCATCTCTCAACAAAGGCAAAAAACTGTTGCAGACAAGCACAGAAGGGCCTTAACGTTCAAAGAAAATGATTGGGTATTACTTAAGTTTTCCAAGGCTCAATTGAGGCAAACGATGGGAAAAAAATCCTACGGGCCATCAAAAGTATTATGCTAAACTAGCATGAAGATACTATGGTCCTTTTCAAATCTTGAAGCCAATCAAGATTTTCAATGACATGGCTTATCGACTCAAGTTGCCCAACCATTGGCTCATACACAGTGCTTTTCATGTGAGTCTACTTAAGCCCTACAAAGGAGATCCACCAAGAGAACCAATTATTGAAGACCCTCCAAAAATCGAAGACCAAGAAGAGGTGCTACAACCCGAAGCTATCCTTGGCATAAAGACAAGGCACTACGGCATGGTAAAATTATCTGACGGTATTTTATTAAGTTCAAAAATTATCATTTTGAAGATGTTAGATGGATGCAAGGAATATAGCTTAAGGATAGTATGAACCTTGTCAATGCTTACAATGATGCACTAGAGTAAGCAAATGTAAATGCTTTCTAAATGAACAATGTTTTTGTCTTATAAGACTAATCCTCTTTTGTTGTAAGGTCAAAGGGATCCTCTACCCACTAAGAAACGTAGACTAATGACTAAGACTTTATCTCTTCTACTTCATAGTCGAGGACGACTATGATTTCAAAAGAGAGATAATGTCATAAAATCTAATATCTAACCAACCCAAATGATTTTCTCATATTAAACTAATCATTTAATGTGGGAGAATAAACAGGAACAAGGGTTAGAATATAGACATGTGCTTATGGATCTGTCTCAAAACAGGGCCAAGGTTAAAGGGGTCCAAATGAGAGATGGTATGTTAAAGAGCAATGCCACCTAATGGAGCTTAAAAGACCTTAGGGTTAGCTTCGTTAAAGACCTCCAAAAGTTAGTGTTAAAAAGACCTTTGACCTTAGGCAAGCTAGGGTTGACCTTGAGGTGGGAACCCTACCCAAGCATGAGGTGCTTGTCGGCTTGCTAACTAAAGTGCTTAAAATATTTGTGGGAACCTTGCCCAAAGCTTGAGGTGATTTTTATGCTTAAAATGACTAAGGTTCTTGAATTGTTCAATTCAAAGATAAACTCTCAAGAGGCATTTTCATAATAACTAATATTTAATTCTCCTAAATGATTTTCTCATGTTAAACGATCATTTAGTATGGGGAAGTGCCAGGGGAGAAAAGGCTAGAATATTGGTTAAGCTGGCAGACCGGCCACATTAGGGATCCAAACGAGGGAAAATAGGGATCCAAAGGGGGGGCCATCTGCAAAAGAGCAAGGTTCAACAATGGGCTTTAAAGACCCTAAGGTTCAGCCCATTAAGACTTCCAAAATGCTAAGGTTCCAAAAATCAAAGGTTGTGTCCAATGGCTAAGCTTAGGAAAATTGGATGCTTTGTGTGTGTGTACAAAAGTCTTCATGAATCCTACAAAGGAGGGGGCGAGCCTTGCAAGTAGGGGATAAGAGAGAAACACACACACACTCACAAGCCTCATTTACACAAAGGGAATGAGGGACACATGTCAGCTCCCTAGCCCAGATGCCCACAAGGTGTACTCAAATCCTTTTGGATGGCCATGGAGGTGGACCAATGAGAATTAGGCTAGAGTAAATCTAGTTTATTTAATTAAAAAACACTTAATAAAAGAACCAATAAGAATAAAGCTCTATAGAAGACTATTGGATAGTCTCCCAAGGGGTCCAATGGGCATTCAGCAGCCCTATGGCTTGCCTGATTCCTATTGGCCAGGAGACAAAGGAGTCCACTGAGAGTTTAGTTGCAATAATTAGGTACCTAAAGCTCTCACAAAAGGGGAAAGGAGGACACTTGTCAAAAGACTATCACTTATGCTCCTTAAATCCTATTGTCTAAGCCTGGAGAGGTCCAATGGGGTGTCAGCAAGAGGAAATAGCATGAGGGGTCGACCAAGAGAGAGAGAGAGAGAGAGGGGGCTGATTTTCTCAAGTCATTACTCCACACACACTCACACAAGCTCATGTCTAAAGCAAGAAGACTCTCTTTCTCCTTCTCTAGCTTTAATGGAAAGCTTATCACCTACTCCAAGCTTGTGAGAAGGGAGACCTATACCAGCAACTCTTGGCTTTGTGATGGAAATCCAACCAAGAGCCAAGCTTCAATGCATGCTCATCTCCTCTACCATGCTAATTACTAAGCTATGCTATGCTAATATGAGTGATTATGTGAGGAGATGTACATTTTTCTCGTAAGATTACGCCTTCTTCCTCTCAATCTACTCTCATACCCCGCTAGCTCTCACCATCTTTGAAGGTGTGTGAGGTCTTGGGTCTGAGACCGTGAGGGAATTGATATTGTGTTTTATAAGTGTTTTGCTTAGTGCTTGAAGCTTCCATCTTCATTGCACTAGCTAGTATTGAAGGTACACAAAGAATTGTATTGTAAAATATCTCTCTTGATGGGAGAAACCTATAAAACAAAGCCTTTTGGAGGGGGACCGGCTCCATGTAAATCCGGTCCTCAACTATTGTCAATAGCTTAATTCTCTCTCTTTTGAAGTATTGTTTATGCTATCTAACTATGTGTTATGCTTTTTGTTGCTCTCTCCACCCAAGCACTTTTGTTATGCTCATTAGGAATCTATTATAATGAAATGCTCACTATGTTCATGCTATTTTCCGCTACACACAAGTTACTTGGCCATTAAATGTTACATTGGTATCAGAGCACAAGGTTTCTCTTTTCTTGCTCGAGGAGGGAGGTCCTCAAGCTAGCTATAAATGTTGTTATTATTAATTGCAAATGAGTAAGTAGAATACGAATTTTTCAGCCTTGCAGTGCGCCTGCCTTCGTGCGGATAATGGGGCATCACTGTCGAGAGCTATGGTCTTAATACTGGAGTCCTACGGAGCTTGCCTACAGCTTAACCACTATTGAGCTATTAGAAGCTCGACAGGAGCCGGTGCTGTTTTGACGTTGAATGACCTTCTCTTCTATTCCTTGCAATTAATGGTATTCGAGCCACGGGTACAGTAGCTTGAGTGCTTTTCTAAAGCGGGAAAGAGGAGTAGCAACTAGGGCTTGAAGTGCCAAAGTACGCCTAAAAATTTTACACCTAAAAGTTATTAGAATGGTTGACAATAGTAAAGAGATTGAAATTAATGTTGATAACTTTGATTTTGCTAATGAGCAGGCTACTAATGATGCCCCTATGCTTGTTAACTACCTTGTTTTTAGGCTTCAACAAGCCATGGGAAATCCATCCCTCCATAGTGAAGTGCAACAACAGCTTCGTGCTCATGGGATTCTCCAAGCTCCCCACCATGACGAGAGAGTACCTAGGAAGCCTCCTTGAAAGACTCCCAAAAGAGGCCTCTCTCCGATTTGGGAAGAAGAGGATCCATACGAGGGGCTTAAAAATTTGCTTCTTGATGACGCATCTCCTTCTCAAAGGAGAACTCAAGAGCCCCCACCAAAGGAACGAGAAAGAAGTGAGTCTTCTGCCACCTCATGGGAGATGGCTCCACGAAGACGACAGGCTAAACGCTCTCCATCACCTCCAAAATGGAGAAGACCATCGCACACTTCTCCACACCATAATTCAAAGAGGGATGACAAAAAGCAAGAGAAGAAAAAGGCGAGAAAGAGGACACCCTCTTCTCCATCTTCTTCATCCTCTTTCTCTTATGAAAGTGACTGTGTAGACAAAGAAGATCAAGGCAAAAAAAAGGCGAGAAAGAGGTCACCCTCTTCTCCATCTTCCTCAAATTCTTCATCTTCTGAAGAAAGCGATGGTGCAACTTTGGAACCATCAAAAAGAAGAGGCCATAAAAAATCCTATGCCGCATGGAAGAGGGCGTCCAAGCTCAAGAAGTTCAAAGAGGGAGGAAAAGAGCATCTCTTTCCTTACCTACGATGGCACCTTTGGTGCTACGAACAAAGTCTTGGCCTTTATCCAACAATTCGATGCAGTGTTTGGAGATGAGGGCTTCACAGAGTCCTCTAAGCTACACCATGTAGCTATGCACTTTCAAAAGTCCGCCGGGCAATGGTGGTCTAGCCTATGGGCCAACGGTGATGCTCCACAAACATGGAAAGCTTTCATAGCTTCCATTATGAAGCAATTTTTGGCCACCGATGCCAAAGACAAAGTACTCACCGAATGGTGAAGCTTGAAGCTCTCTCCCTACGAATCCATTCACAAATATGTAGACAAGTTTTGGGACCTACATCTCAAAGCTACTGTCTTCAAAAAGATGGATTTTGGAGAGCAAAATCAATAATTTTGCACGGGCTTCACTGAAGAAATGGTGGAGTATGTCAACTCCCAAAGGCCACGCACCATATCTGCGGTTATACACCATACTATGGTGGCTTCTCAAATCAATTTCCAAACAGGAGCTAAAAGCAATTCTAAGCCCACGGAAAACAAGGGTTCCAATGAGCCTAAGGGGAAGGACAATGTCCAAAAGTCTCCTAAGGGAAATTCCAATAAAGCTAAGGAGAAGGGAGTTTACAAAGGCAAAAACAAACTCTCTCCTGAAGAGCTTGAGCGTTATCGCAGGGATAACTGTTGTTTCAAGTGCGGCGAGCAAGGGCATAGGTACCACGCTTGTCCCCAAAAGAACACCCGCCATGAGCCTCCTAGAGCTGCCTTGGTCGTAATCCAAGAGGAGGAAACTCACCACAAAGGATTTCCTAGTTATGATGAAATTAGGCTGCGGATCGACGATGCCAAAAGCTTCAAAATATTGTGAACTGCTTACGTCAATGCATAGAGCTCTTACCTATGGTTGCAATGCAACAATCGCAATCGCAATGTGCGAATCGGGGAGGGAGTAGGAAGCGCGAGAAGGAGAGAAGTGAGCACCGTTAGCTCATGTTGTGTATTCCTTATCCAAAAACTTATAAAAAACTTACAAAAATTGGTTTTTATACCTTAGCCAAGGTTTTTGGGTGGTCAAAACTAATAATCTGGAGTTCTACCAAAGCTGGGAAATGACTGGCTGATACAATCTAGAATCTTGTAGCCCCGGCTCATTAATTATAGAGTTTATCCGAGAAAATAGGAGTTACAATATTCCCAATTTATCAAAATAATAAATGCTTTACAAAGAGAACTCCGAAAAATGGTGTCCGTGTTAGCTTGCTGCTAACATTCCTCCCCTCCTTGTCTGTGTCGTCCCTTGACACAACTTTATGGGCTGAAATAGTCTTCGGGTTGACGGCTCGCTAGGCGGTCTTTAAGCGCATCCAGCGCCTTCTGGTATGTGATTTTGCTTTCTTTGTCGGGCACTTGCAGAAATTGCATTGTCACTTTATTCTTCAGCTCCACCGCAGAGCAGCCTACAAACCTGGATGTAAGGTTGCTGATCACCGGTGCAATTATCTTTGTTCGCCAGGTGAAGAATCTGTTACCATATACATGTGGTAGTGATGTGTGTGAACACACTAGGACCATCGGGGCATTTTTTCCCTCTTTGGGAGGTTTTTTCCCCCAAGCATTGTATATACGCCCATCACTCTAGGGCTATCTATCTTTCCATTGCACACTAAGTAAAACACTCTCTATTGTGTGCCTTGAGCTTCCTTCGTCTTCTCCAAGTTGTGTGTGTCTCTCTGCAACCCTAATTCCAACAATTGGTATCAGAGCAGGTTGCATCTACGTCCTAGTTCTGAGGATGTAGGCGATGTTGAGGATATTGCAGGTCTTGCTGCAAGGATTGCTGTTGTTAGAGTTGTTTTGCCTACGGCTGAACAAGCTCGTTGGGATGTAAAGGATGCGCAGGCTCATGCATTGATTGTATTGTGTGTGAAGCGCACCATTGTTCCTCACATCCATTCAACAAAATCTGCAAAACAGGCTTGAAATATTTTAGCAGGTCTTTATGCAAGCCGCAATAAGGCTAAAATTGTTTTGCTGCGTAAAGAGCTGGAGTCGAAGGTTATGCATGAGGAAGATGATATGGATACTTTCCTTGCTAGTGTCAAGGATATCAATGAGCAACTTATTTCTGCAGGTGAAGTCATTTCAGACAGTTCCCTTGTGCAGACTGTTCTTGATGCCTTACCAGATTCCTACCAGACTTTTGCTAGTACTTGGAGATTGATGACCCAAGGAAATCCTGAAGTTGTCAAGTTTGATGCATTATGCACATTACTGTTGCAAGAGTCACTTTCTAGAAAAATTGGGACTAGGTAGCGTGCAATTGAACAGGCTTTTATTACTTCTCAAAGAAAGGGTGGTAACAGTAATGCAGCCACTTCTTATGGTTCTGTTGCGAGTTATGTTCCTAATGCTTCTGTTGGCAGCGATTCGTCTGGAATTCTAATGATAAGGGCAAAAAGAAGATGTGTTGTCATTATTGGAAAGCTAATGATCACTTGATCAAGTCGTGTCCTAAGTTGAGGGCCAAAGAGGCTAAGAAGAAAGAGGGTGGTTCCACTGCAAATGCTGGTTCCACTACAAATGCAGCCATTGTTGAGTCTTCTGTGAAAGGAGACTGTAATGCTGATGTTGATGCATAATGGGATTTTAGTGCAGAGTGCACTTACAATCCTGTTGTCCATGATGCATGCTTGTCAATTGCTGCAGACTACAAAGCACATTACCTCACATCGTGAATTTTTTACCTCTCTTGAGTCTGTTCCTCATGGGAATTCAGTCACTTCTGCCAACAATTCCTCTTATCCAATTCAAGGAGTTGGAAAGATTGTGCTTACTGCTGCTAATGGCAGTTCTTTCACACTTGTTGATGCACTTTATGTACCTGGGATCAAGAAGAATCTCTTGTCTATATCCGCACTTGCTAGACTTGGACTGGTAGTCAAATTTGTGGATGACAGATGTACAGTCCATGATCTCAGTTTTGGTGATGAAATTGTTGCATCTGGCCTTTTGTGCTGTGGGTTGTATAAGCTCACTTTGTATGACAAGTGTGGACAAAATTTTGCAAATGCTATTGGAGATTCAAGGGCTATTTTAGATGCAAAACTTTGGCATGCACGTTTTGGTCATCTGAATTTTTCCAATTTGCTACGTTT
Organism: Adiantum capillus-veneris; assembly: GCF_014529385.1. NCBI lineage: Eukaryota > Viridiplantae > Streptophyta > Polypodiopsida > Polypodiales > Pteridaceae > Adiantum > Adiantum capillus-veneris. The sequence goes on from NC_140946.1 coordinate 30,813,296, forward strand.
GCAAAAATCTGATATGGTTGCTTCTTTGCCGCTTCTTGAAGCACCTGTCAAACATGTTTGTGAAGGCTGTATTTTAGGTAAGATGCAGCGTTCTAAGTTTCCAAAGGATGGTTTAGTTCGGGCCACATGCAGATTGCAGCTTGTGCATAGTGATGTTTGTGGGCCCATGCAAACTCCATCCTTGGGCAATTACCTGTACTTCTTGACTTTCATTGATGATTACTTCAGGCATGCACGGGTATTTTCGCTTAAAGCGAAGTCCGAAGTGTTTATGTGCTTCAAACAATTTCTGGCTATGGCTGAAAATGTCTCGAAATGTACTATGGGCACCCTCCGTTCCGATCGAGGGGGGGAGTATATGTCTCATGAATTTAATGCATTTCTGGCTAGTCGTGGGATAAAACACCAATGTACAGTGCCTTATACACCTCAGCAAAATGGTGTTGCTGAGAGGAAAAATAGGTCACTAACATAAATGGCACGATGTATGGTCAAAAGTCAAGCTTTGCCGCATTCTTTTTGGCTTGAGGCCATCATGTGTGCCTCTTATGTACTTAACAGGTGTCCTACGAAAGCTTTGCAGTCTATTACTCCATATGAAGCATGGCATGATAGAAAGCCTTCTATTGAGCACATGCGTGTTTTTGGCTATTTGGCATATGCTTTGGTGCCACAAACACGGCACAGAAAATTGGATGATAAGGCTGTCAAATGTATTTTTGTTGGTTATAGTGCTGAAAGCAAAGGTTACAGGTTGTATCATCCGCAAACAAAACGTATTCTGGTTTCACGGGATGTAGTGTTTGTGGAAGATTTTGTTCAACCCTTGTTGTCATGTACTAGAGACAGTAATGTAAGCTCACAGGACATTTATGACACTTTGTTGCCTCTTTTCAGTGGTGGAAATACGAATGTAATTTCCAATGAGGAAAATGTACAGCCTATGGGGGTTTCTGAAAATGTTAGAGATCAGCCTATTACTGATGTAGATGTACATGATGAACTTGATGAGGAAAGGGCTGAAAATGAGTAGGCTAGAGGTATGCCAAAATCGTTGGTGCACACTTTGCATGACAGTAAATTGGATGCACCTTTGTCTAACCATACTCGTTCAGGCTCTCGCCATGCATCTTATGCATCAGATTGTTATGCTTTGGCTGTGTCTAGCTTACATGATGTTGAGGAGCCTCTGTCTTTTGATGAAAGACAGAATTCAAAAAATTGGATGGCTGCCATGCAATCAGAATATGATGCACTTATAGAAAATGACACATGGACTTTATGTGATTTTCCTCCTGGCAAAAAGGCCATTGGTACAAAGTGGGTTTACAAGTTGAAACGCAAGCCCGATGGTGAGATCGATCGCCATAAGGCTATAAAGATTTGGGGCTGTTGCATCATTACTTGGGTATACAGTTTAAACAGTGTGATGGTGGTATTGCCTTGTGTCAGAAAAGTTACATAGAAACATTGCTATGTACGTTTGGACTTGAGGATTGCAAACCTATTGCCACCACCATGGAAACAGGTTTGAAGTTGAGTCTACATGATGCTGGTGATCCTGCTGATGTCACTCTTTACTAAACTGTTGTTGGTTGCCTCATTTATGTATGCAACACCAGGCCGGATATTCAGTTTGCAGTCTCACAGGTCAGCAGATTTATGCATAGCCCAGGTTCTAAGCAGTGGCAGGCTATCGAGAGGATTTTCCGCTACCTTAGTGGTACTTTACAGCTTGGCTTGTTTTATCCCAAGGGGGGGTCATTGTTGCCAGACTTACATGCTTTTTCAGACTCAGATTGGGCTGGTTGTTTTGACACGCGAGTGTCCACAAGTGGTTTTTGTTTCATGCTTGGCAGTTCATGTATATCATGGTTGAGCAAGAAGCAACCTACTGTGGCCACTTCGAGTTGTGAGGCTGAGTACAGGGCAGTCTTCACAGCTACGGTTGAGTGTGTATGGCTCAGACGCCTTATGGCTGATTTGGGTGTTGGACAGGACACTGCTAACACTATCTACACTGACAGTCAGAGCGCATTGGCAGTTGCGAGGAACCGAGTTTTTCATGCTCACACAAAGCACATTGAGGTGCATTACCACTATGTCAGGGAGAGGCTCTCAGCAGGAGAGATCAGCTTGGCTTATGTGCCAACACAGGACAACCTTGCAGATCTTTTCACAAAGGCATTGTCTCGTGAGAAGCTTTAAGCTTTCCGCAAAGCTTTGGGCTTACTCCCCTTTGTGGATTGATCATGTCCTCAAGGCATGGCACTCCCCTTTAGTCATGTGCCAGCTCTTGTTCACCGCATCACTCCAGGGGGGATTTGTTACTATATACATGTGGTAGTGATGTGTGTGAACACACTAGGACCCCCGGGGCATTGTTTCCCTCTTTAGGAGGTTTTTTCCCCCGAGCTTTGTATATACGCCCAGGCTCTAGGGCTATCTATCTTTCCATTGCACACTAAGTAACACACTCTCTATTGTGTGCCTTGAGCTTCCTTCATCTTCTCCAAGCTGTGTGTGTCTCTCTGCAACCCTAATTCCAATAGAATCCAGTGTAGAAAGCTTCTTCAAAGGCCAACATATTATTCGATGGCAAGAACATACATCTGGCATGGAAGCCGTAAAGGACATCTTTCGAAGGTTGCCCACTCAGATCGTAGCATAAGCCTTTGTTACCTTCCAAAAATGATATACATGGGGCTCCTATTTGCTCAGGCTAATTACAAACTTGGATGCATGTGAGCAACATTCTGCAGATCTTATATAACAGGGCATAGGAGAGATCTTGTAGACTCTTGAAGAAAGACATGGTGCTTGTTAGGGTTTTCACCATGTATTCCTCTGTTGCTTGTCCTCTCTCTGGAGCTGGCAGTCTGGGGTAGCTAAGTTAAGTTGGCCTCTTTTTTGTCAGTGCTTCATGCTCTTGCCATGTCCTTACTCTGGGTACAGGACAAAAATTTGGATCTCTTTGAAGGGCTGCATGTGCTCTTGTGAACAGAATCAGATATCTTCGATTCTGCTTCAGCCAGCTTAAACTCCACTTTGGGTGGTCTTTATCTGCACCATCTTCTTACATATCTTTGTACAGCCTCTCTTTCACCTGTAATAATTCCACTTTGATGAGAGGGTATGGCAGGGATTGTTGATGCAATTGCACATTGATCTGATTGGGAGTGAGTTGAGTGACGTTGACAGAGTGTAGAACTCTTACCTCCCAATCCATTGTAGCTTTCCACTGCTCATCCACATCTAGGGTGATCTTCTCTTTCAGTGTGTCTTCTTCAGCTTTTGACAATTGGACCATTGGCACTGTGTCTGCATCTGTGATGTTGATCTAAAAATCCTCATCACCACTCGGCTCTACTGTGGACTCTGTTTCAAACTCAAAAATGAGACCGAGGGTATGTCTATATGTGGCAGCTCTGAAGTGCCTGCCTCTTCCTACATGTCTGGTTTTCCATGTCTAAGGAGTTGGTTAACTCGCTTGAGTTCTGTTATTTGCTTTAGGAGCTCCTCTTCTCTTTGAACTGCCAGGTCCCTGCACTGTGATTGTTCCAGCTTTAATTCCAACTCAAGATATTTGTTCTTCTTTCCGAGTGCCTTATATACTTCATCAGTTCCTTTGATCAAGAACACGGCTGGATTTCTCTAATTTGTTTTAAGAAGATTGCCTGATCATTGATTCGTTGTTCAAAGTACTGTAATGAGGCATTTGCAACATCTAATTGCAAATGAATTTTTTGAGCTGACAGAGATATCGTAAGAAGTTCATCTAATTGTTCAAAGTACTGTAATGAGGCATTTGCAACATCTAATTGCACCTGAATTTTTTGAGCTGACAGAGATATCGTAAGAAGTTCATTCGTAACTTCTCTCAGGTGCTCGTATTTTGCTTTGCAGGCAGTGGATAGTTTGGTGAGCAGATCACCTAACTCCTCCATTTCTTTTTGTTGCCTATCTCTAGCTAGCTGATGTTGTTCAGCTTCTGCCTTCATCTCCTGCACCTGCCTTTGAAGATCGGTGATGACAGTCATCCTGTCTTCTAACGCTCCTTGGAGAGCGTCGATCACCATCTCAAGTTCTTTGGCTTTTGTGTTGCGGCTTAGTGCTGCTGAACGGAGTCTCTCCGTCATTTCTTGTAACTGCCATGCATATTCATTTACTTGGACTGTTACCTCGTCGTTGGACTGCCAATCATCCTGTCTTGCCATCTAAGATGTGCTTTCAGCCTCTTGTGTGTCTTTCTGCTGCATCGTAGCTGCTGGTTGTTCTTGTGTGGAGGTAGACGGTTGGTCTTCTTCTTTGTCATCCTGAGGCTTTGATGCCTCGGTCGTTTCATGTTGAGTGTAACTAGAAGGTGTTTCATCTTTCTCTTGTTGTGTTGCAGTGTAGAGGGTGCTGACTCAGATTGTGTTGTCTCTTCTGGTGCCGGACTTGCTTCCTTCTCTGGCTCGGGTTCTTTCTCTTGTGTAGTGGTAGTCTCTTTTTCTGGGTCTGCTTCTTTATCTTTATCTTTATCTTTCTCTTTCTCTTGCTGGTCCGCCTCTTATGCAGATTCTATTTCTTTGTTGGATTCAGATTCATTGGTTTTCTCTGGCTCCGCTTCTTTATCGAACTCTTTGCCTCCCAGTGATGGTGGTGGCTTGGCATGGGGTGTTCCTGTTGTTTGGTAGGTGGTGAGGTTGGTCTGGGAGATCCGTAGCTTTGTTCTTGGGCTTCTGCTCTAGCCGTCTCCTCGGCTTGTCTTTGTTCTTCCGCCTCTTTGGCTTTCCTTGCCGCGTCTTCTGCCTCCTTCAGCTTGAGGGCTTCAGCTTCTTGATACATTCTTTCCGAACGCTCTGTTGGATCTTCAGCCTCTTTTCTTTTATGATGCTTCTTCCTTGGGCCTTTGAGTCCAGCAGGCACCCATTTCTTTGGGTCCTTCCCTTATGCTTGTCTACTGCGCTGGTAGGCCTGTTTCTCTCTTTCAAAACATGCTTGTTTTTGGGATGGCTCTTCTTGGTGGGCGGCCACAGCTTTTCTTTTCATTTCTTCTCTACGAGCTCTCTTTTCCTCGTTGTCAGAGCTCTCGCTGCTATGCCTTTCTGGTGAGCTATCAGCTGACTCTTCATCGGATTTATACGATCTTTTTCCTGACCTTGTAGCTCTTGGAGAGGATTGTGCTGCCAATATCCAAGTGTTTTGATCAGGAGCAGGCAATAGATTGTCGGCCATGCCGATGGCATGGTATGCTATGCTGGTCAAGACCTCTGGCACACCCAAGTAAGTGATTTTGCCTTCCTTCTTGGTGCCCTTCAAAGTGGTCAGGACATACTGCGCGTGGTCCACTGGTTGCCTTGTTGTCGACTTGAGAACTTGAGTGAATGTGGTGGCCACACCGTGATTTGGCGTAGTGTACCTTGGTGACCTTTTTGCCAAGAAATGCAAGTGCTGATGGTACAAGCGAGCTGGCTCTTCCACTTGCTTGTAAATTAAATCGGCGAATATAGCCGCGGTTGTCTCTTTGGTAAATCTTCCTGCTATTTATGTCCCTTGCTCGCATGGTCATTCCTTCTGTGGACAGTCTGAGTGCCTCTGCTACTATATCTTTAGTTATCACTACTTCGACCTTGTTCCCTTGAGTGTCCGATATCTGTGCGGTTCCATCTTCTTTAATGGTGGATAGAAGCTCGTAAGATTTCTGAAAATACACTTTGCAAGGCTCTTGTTCGTAGAAATCCCTGAGTCCTAGCCTGCGATTAGCTTCTTTGGTTTCTGGCTTGGCGGCTAGATCATAGACTTCCTTGGGCAAGAGTTGCAACTCCACTTGATGTCCCTCTTCACTCTTGAATCTGTCGGTGAAGACTGCAATGTGATGCTCTTCTAATTGTTCTTTGGAGAGGTATGATGCCTTGGCTGCTTTGACTGACTCGGGGTCTAGTTGATAAGCGGGCAGTTCTTGTAGTTTCTTCTTTTGGTTGAGCTTCTTCTTGGCCCTCTCTGCTACCTGCATGGCTCATGTTCAGTGAATAGAGTGCAAAGTTAGCAAATTTGTCGAAATTTTCTCTGAAATGTCCTTTAGGCTAAAATGCTGACAATTTTGGTCCAATTTGCTTAAAATCAATTTTTTAACAAGCAAAGATGCATAAAAACATGCAAGCACCAAAACTGTAAAGTCGAAACAAATATTTGCAACCAAAGTAAATAATCGCGATTATCTATAGCTGAGGAAAATTTTCAACCTTTTGCAAACTTGGCTTCATAGGCTTGAAGTATATACCAATTACATGCTCGGAATGAAATATGGGCTCATTTGGATGCATAGGGTAAAAATGGTACCAGATTTTGGCGTTAGGTCTTTGAAACAGTAGATATAAAGGAAATTTGAGCTTTTGGGCTCCAAATTGATTCAAATTTGGCTAGTGGGCTCAACACATCATGTACTTTGGATGTATGATGGCAAAATATCAAAACTCCCCAATTTTGACCAGAAAGTAAATAATCGCGATTATTAACTTTTCTTTCAAAATTGATATTTTTTTGTACAAACTAGTTTTAGGCATTGTATAGAGCCTGTATATGAGATATAAGGTGATTTGGATCAAGAAATGTGGTCCATAACCAAGAAATTGGATTGCAAAGACTTCTTTGCGTTTTTTGACAATTTTCCAAGTAATGGGTGGTCATTTTGGCTCATACTTGATTTTTGGCATGCATTAGGTGTGTACACATGATAGGTGAGGTAAGGTGACAATTTCCAAGCAAAACTGATGCAAAAGTAAATAATCGTGATTATTTACAACAGTGACAAAATCTTTGCAAAACTCACAAATTTTGACACAGACATATTTCATACACCTAATACAAATCCTAAATTGAATTTGGTCATGTTTGGTCATGCCGGCATCACTTTGTGCTTTGTCGACTCTGAAATCACCGTTTTTTGTGACTACACTGCCTGTTGGGTTGGTTGGTCAACTTTGAGGCTTTGGACTTGTCCGCAACATAGTCGTGAAGCAACATGTCCAATTCTGGCTCATTTGGAGTCAGTTTGACCCTGTATGTTGAATTTGAGGCTTTTAACCTTCAAGCCATTTCCTGCTTTTCGAGGGCTTTGCTTGATGGATTTCACCAAAACAATCATATACATTGTATATGGACCTCATAAGCAAGCCATCTGTGGAGTCAAGTCGGAATTCTGGCATTTGTCAAAAAGCTAACTTTTCTACTGGGGACTCCCTCGACCCCTGCCAAATGGTCAACTGATGATATAGAAAGGTTCTATTATGTTAGGGCATGCTATGGTTCAAATCCCATCTGATTTGGTCGAGCTGGCAGGCCGCTATGGTCAGTTTTTGGGCGTAGGTCTTCGTGCACTGCTCGGTTTCTAGGGTTTTTTCTAGGGCTTTAGACTAGCTAACGGCTGTACAAAATGGATCATTGACGAGTAAAGAACTTACACCTCATGTCTCATGTGAGAAGGCGCTAAAAATGGTCGTTTGTGGGCTCCAGAAAAGTCGCGCGAAAGAGGCCAAAATCTCTCTCTGCAAAGGCTGCAAGTGGAAATGAGGTGGTTTTAGCCTACCTTGGATATCTATACCCGAACTTCCTGAACCAAATTTCCCTAGATTCCCCCGTTAGTCCTACTAGGCCGTGAAATCTATGTTAAACTAAAAAATTTCCCTGATCGGATTCCTGTAGCTCATTCTGCAAGAATTTTGCAAAAATAGGCATGGTCGCCTAATTTAGACTTCCCGCTTCCATCTTTTGATTTCATTGAGAATTTTTGTGCTTGTTCGCCTTGTCTTTCTGATCACCATCGTGTCTTCTGTTTTTGCATCTGAGCTTCCCTGGTATTTATTATTAATTTTTGACCTGTTTTTCCTTGATGATGAATTATAAGGGAATTATTAGGTAATTTTGTAAAAAATCACACGTTAATATCAAACTTTTTCCTCCCTCTTCAAACATTGCCCTTAATTACTTGGTACTTAGTGCCCTTCCACCCCTCCTAGATGGCGTACTCCGAGACGACTGTGTGCATGGGTTGAACAATTATGTCTATGCATAGCCGTGGTTGGCTCTACCATGCTATGAAGATCAATGCAGCTCAAATCAATATGATGTGCAAGAGCAGGGTCTTGAGTAATCAACTCAAGGGTTTCCGATGTCGAGGTTTGTTGCTGATGTCTTCCAAAGAGCAAATCTTGTAGCTTGTGTGCTCTCTGTTTGATTTTACCATCAGGATGCTTCAGCACACTGATTGCTTGATCTGTTGGTAACACTTTTGACTGTTGTCGAGCTTTTTCTCGCCATTGGTAGCTTGGTCTACTTGGTGCTGCATGGTGTGGTGGAGTCTTTTGAGACTTAACTCGTCATTGCTTGATTGGTTTTGCGGTTTGTGGAGAAGATAAGTGCTCCTTTTTCTTCCAAACCATTTCCATGTTAGGTTCCTTGCCCGGAGATACTCGTCTCTCTGTTTTAACCCTTGGAACCTTCTTTTGTTTTGTCGGTGAAGTTTTAGGCACCGAGATTTGAATCGGTTTATCCTTAAGTTGTGCTTTTGGTACCCAAATTTGCCTGACTCCTTGCATGCTACTTGTAAGATTTGATTGTCAAGGGGATGGAAAAGATTGACTCCTTCGTGGTTTGATCTGCTGATTGCTTCTTTTCCATTCCTCCTTGCTTGGTGCAATTGGAACAATGAGTTGCCCTCCTTTAGGTGATAGCTTTAGCTGATTTGTATCCCAATCTAGTATTGCTTTGTATGTTCGCATCCAGGGAATTCCAAGAATCATCGTCTCATTCATGTGTTCAGCTAGTAAGCATACAAACTGATGAGGACATGAACATCCATGTACTATCACGTTCAAGTTGACTACTCCCAATGTTGGGATTGGGTTCTTGTTGCATCCTTTGATTGTCATTATTCATGCTCTCAATGATTGACTTGTTGCCTTCTTGTATGTGGAATAACTGACTACATTTACCCTAGCTCCTATGTCGACCAAAGCATTGGTGCTATGATTGTTGAGCTGTACTTTGATGTGCAGGTCCATTCCGTCTAACCAGTCATCATCTGTTGCAATTGCGTCTTTAGGTAATTCCCATTGTCGATCATTTATTTTCATAGTGTTGATGGGATTCGGTATCTGTTGATTCTTGAGAGTAGCTTTTCGCTTGAGTACCTGAAGCCGAGCTTCCTCTTGGGCTTCATCAATAACCTGTTGTCATTGATCTTTCTATGCTTGGTTGCATGCATTCTTTCTAGCAACTCATTGGTTAGTGGCAAATTGTATTTCTTTAAACAACATCCACTAATCCAATTAGCCATTGGTTCACCATCTAGGGTGGACAATTTTATTGCTCCACTTGGAGATACATCTTCAATGATAAATGGTCCGTTTTCCTTTTTCTTAAACTTGGGAATGTGTTGCTTAAGGGAGTAGACTAAAACTAAGTCCCCTTTCTTGAAGATTTTTGTGATTAAGTGAGAATCAAAAAATTGTTTTTGTTTCCGCTTTTGTGCATAGATATGAGCTACAGCAGTTAGCCTTTGCTCATCTAGCTTCTCCAAATCTTCAAGTCTTTCCGACAATTCATGTCCAATCCACTCAAGATTCTATGCTACCCTTAATGTCGGCAATAGAAATTCTATTGGAAGTATGGCATCAAGACCATAAACAACGTTAAAGGGTGTAGCATTTAAATCTGTTTTGAATGAAACTCGATAAGTCCACAAAGGTGCATGGAGATTCATTTCCCAATCTGTCCTTCCTGAATTAACCACTTTAGTCAGCACCGAGCTAAGAATTTTATTCGTATACTCAGCTTGTCCATTTGCTTGTGGGTGATAGGGAGCTGATTTGTTATGGATGACCATAAACTCATTAAGCAAATACTCGATTACCTCATTGAGGAAATGAGTTCCCCGATCACTGATAATTTCTATTGGTAATCCATATCTTGTGAATACATACTCATATAAGAATGCTTCAATGGTTCTGGCATCATTCTTTTGAGTTGCTTTAGCTTTGGCCCACTTGGTCAAATAGTCCGTAGCTTGGGTTCTATAAGCTGGTGGCTGTATTGGTCCAACAAAATCTATACCCCATTTTGCGAAAGCTCTAGCCTCCATCATTGGCCTTAAGGGCATGTTATTTACTCGTGTTGGCATTCTTGCTCGTTGACAAGCATCAAATCTTTGAACATATTCTTTGGCATCTGCGAAAAGTGTTGGCCACCATATGCCTACCATCAAGATTGCTCTTGCGGTGGTTTCACTAGAAAAGTGACCTCCAACTAATCCAGCATGTGCTTGTTCTATAATCAGAATATACTCATTTTCATTTGCACAAAGATGCAAATATTGATCTTTACCTCTCCGATACAATTGGTTCCCAATAAGAACAAAGTCTCTTGCTTCAGTTTCAATTTCTCTTTGACGGCGTTTACTCATATCCTCAGGAAATGTTCGGCTCAATAAGTAAGTAACCAGATAATTACTCCACTTAGGAACAGGTGACATTTGAAACAATGTTACATGAGGTATGGGTGTTTGTTTTTGACATTGAGGGCAATCCTTTACAAAAGATCGAACATCTCTCCTCATAGCCGGCCAAAATACTCCAAGTCTCAAGATTCGGTACATAGTCTGGTCTTCCGCAAAGTGAAGTCCTACTATGGTAACATGTGCTTGACTTAGGTAATGTTCTTTTTCTTCAGGATTAATGCATAAGAGAAATACCCCATCCCAATTTCTTTTGTATAGCCTTCCAGCTAGTAATTGATACATAGCCGATTGCTCGATTAATCCGATCGTGATAGGAAGTGGTATTTGTGAATCCACTTGAGCTATTGTCATTAATGACACAATGTTTTCCGACCATCTAAGTATCATTTCCACGAAGAACAAATAGGCATCTGGTAGATCATCGTCTACCCCTTTAGGCGATTCCCCTGAAACAATCCTTGACAAATGATCTGCTCATTGATGTGTAGTGCCTTTTTTTACAACCACAGTGAAATCAAATTCGAGAAGAATGATGAACCATCTCACTATTCTTCTTGTGCTGCATGGCTTGTTGACCAAATACAACAAAGCTTGGTAGTCCACAAAGAACACAAACTTGTTAGCTAATAGGTAATGTCTATACTTTTTAACGGCATATATCATTCACAATCCTTCTCTTTCGGTGGTGGTGTAATTCTTTTCCGCCATGTTCAACTGTCGACTAGCATAAGAAATAGGAAAGTCAATCCTCCCATCTCCTAGTTGAGCTAGTATACAACAATAGCAAAATTGGAAGCATCTACATGTACGTGGAATACCTTATTCCAGACTGCTACTCTCAATATTGGAGCTGAGGTGAGAGCTTGCTTAAGCTTCATGAAGGATTCTTCACATGCCTCAGTCCATTCAAAGTGTGTAATCAATCTATACATGGGTTTTGCAATTATAGTGTACATGTAGATGAACCGACGGTAATATCCACAATGCCCCATGAAGGCTTGTACCCCCTTTACTGTTGTTGGTCTAGGCAAATCTGCCATGACATGAATCTTCTCAATATCAGTAGCTATGCTATTTTTAAACACTATATATCCAAGAATTTTTCCTTGTCTACCCATGAATGTGCACTTTTCAGGATTTGATCAAATCCTATAAAGTTTACATTTTTCGAATACCTTTTTGAGGTGTTCAAAATGATTAGCCCGGATTGATGAATATACACATAGATCATCCATATATACTTCTAAGAATTTCCTAAGATATTCTTTGAAAGCATGGCTCATCAACATTTGAAAGGTGGCTGGAGCATTAGTTAACCCAAACGGCATAACCCGATAGGCAAATATACCCCATTTTGTCACAAAAGCAGTTTTATGATGATCTTTTGGGTCAACCAAAAGTTGATTGTATCTCAAAAATCCATCTAAGAAGCTGTAAGCTTCTTTTCCTGCAACTCATTCTAAGACATGCTCAGTTATCGAAAGAGGAAAGTTGACCCTAATGGTAGCTGCATTCACCTTTTTGAGATTAACACACACTCATGATTTTCCATTCTTCTTGGGTACTACCACAATCGGAGACACCCAATCTGTGTGTTCAATTTTGTAAATAAATTCGCCTTCCTTTAGTTTTTCAATCTCTTCTTTTATCTTCCTGGCAAATGTTTCATTATACGTGTATGGCCTTTGTCTACTTGGTTTTGCATCATCTCTCAGGGGTATGGTATGTTGACAGATTTCTGGATCAACACCCTTAAGTCCTTGTAAGACCATGCGAAGATATCTTGGTATTCCTTTAACAAGCCTAGCAAAAGCTTTTCTTCTTCTTCTGTTAGGTCATTCACAATGTAAGCAGGTCTAGGCTCTTCTCTTGGTTCAGCCAGGTCTATCCTTTTAGCATTTTCAGGTCCTTCATAAGATTCGCCCTGTTTTCGTAGTTCCCAACAGGTTGTTCAGCTATGATTTTCCGATCTTGGAGAGTATACTTTTTGTAATGGGATGGAATATGCATTACATCCTTACCATCCTCTTCCATGGTTTCCATTTCGGTTGTGTATATCTCCTTTAGAGCTTTTTTCAACTCTTGATATTTCTTTTCGGCTCGACTCTGGTCAAGAGTGGTTTCTTATGCTGTGATTTTTCTTGAGTACCCTTCCCTGTTTTCCTCTATGTCTGAGACATTTCTGAGTTTTTGTTTGAAGGATATCTGCCAGTGATTTTGTCCTTGACACAATCATTTGCATCTATCTGCATCAGGAATTGTGTTTTACTGGAGACTGATGGCATAGGTCGTGTTTCACGTCTATACCATTTCTGTCTTCTTGATTTCTAGTTTGGAAAGTCAAAAAACTTTTCCTCCTCTCCTTTTAAGAGTAGCTTAGCTCTCGTATGCTCTTTTTCTGACCCCAAATCTTTTGAGGTAGCTGAGTGTTCATCTAACTCATCAGTTGCATCGTAATAGAGGTCTGAAAAGACTTGTTGAGCTTTCATTAAGTCTTTGGGTTCTTCATCTTTGTCTTCAATGTTGAATATTGAAATCATTTGGATGGGAATTATGTCGTAGCCATCCTCGTTGCAAAATTGAGTAGGCATAGAAGACGTATTCACACATATATCCATTGTCGCTAAAATTTGAGTCCACTCGAATGGCTCAAATAAATGCTCTGGAAAGGGTTCAGGTACATAGGCTTCGTCTGTGCAGTCCCTTTCTAAGATACATTCTTCTCATCTTAAGCTTCCGTTTTTTGAAGCTCCACACATCCAAATAGGAGTGTCTTTGTTTAACCAGGATGGGAGTTTAGTTTCAGCCGAAGAGACTGAATCAAACTCTCGGATGGGTGTTTTCAAGACATCTCTATAAGTGTGATCTTTTAGATTTACTCTTGTTATAGATCCCACTTGCTTCAAGTACAGATAGTTGTTTTCCCAATTTTGGATAAGTTGTACCTGTTGCATGAAAGGTCTTTCCAATATGATTTCATAGTTGAGTTTTTTTCCAAAGTCTACTATGGCAAAAGTGTGTTGATATTCAATTCCACAGGAATTGACTATCACTTTTTCAAGCAGTCCTAATGGTCTCTCAATGTGTCCATCAATCAACTGCAATTTCATTCAAGTTTGTCTAATGGCTGGTTGTCCCCAGGATTCCCATACTGCTTTAGTGGCTATGGCTATGCCAGCTCCACTATCCAGTATTGCCATGGTTTCAATGTCATTATATTTCACTGGGAGGGTGGTGTTTCCCTCTTCCCCTTCATAATATTTTCCGACCTTGTTTATAGGAATTGATCGAATCTCTTTGTTGTCCATTTTATTTTTCAATTTTCCCAATTTTTTTGAGATTAACCCAGTTATCCCCACCTTCTCTAGGGTTTTCTGTAAATCATTCCGCAAGTATGGTCTGAGTTTAACAGTTCTCCCAAGGTAAGAGTGCATTGGATGGGTGTAGACATGATTGAATGAATGTTGTCTACTTCTAGAGTCTGTTCAGCTCTTTTTACTTGAGTGATCTTACACACGATGGATTCATCTTCGTTATCTCTCAAGTAAGAAGGTAATGTTTTTAAGGTCAATGGTTTCAACATTCTTGAAGCTTCCGATCCGCAATCCCCGTACAAGGATTGTACATCCATGTTCATATCAAAAGGTAGGTTATCCAACCATACTTCCTCTATAGGAGCTAACTTTAGAATTAGGCTCCCATCATTGATCTCCCTCACTTTTTCCCATAAGTGTCCTGGCTAGTCTTCCTCTACGAATGGAATTCTGTCTATGGCATCTTCGCTATCAGGCACTATAAGCTCTGGTTCTTTTGTCTCAAGGAGGGGTTTTGCTACCACCTCGGATTTTTCTTTCGTTTTTTTAACCACAAGCTCTTCAGGTTTTGTGATACTTTCAAGCTTGGATTTTTGTTTTTCCAGCATTTCTTGCGTGATTCTTACCAAATTTTGATAAGCTTCCAGCTTAGCTGCTTCCATGTCTGGAGATGGATAGTTTTTCCATTTGTTTTCCATGTTTTGGCCTGCTTTAAGTCCTACTTGGTAGGCTTCCAAAGCGGCATTAATAGGCTCAAAAATTTTATCAACCAAAATGGATTCTCCAGATTTCACGGTTGTTTCTTTAAACTCACTTCCAGTTTCTTTCAACTTTTCTTGGAATAGCTTCTTTGCTTTCTCCTCGTTTTCTACCCGTTGTTTTTGTTTTCCATCTCATATCTTTTGCTTCTGCTCCTTGTGATTTTTTGAGAAGAAACTTTCTTATTATCCGAATCATCAGAGGAGTTGTGTTTCTTTTTCTTGGCTTGGGCCCTAGTGATTACCTTGATTGGAACAATCGGTTCACTCTCAGAGAGCTACTAGGTATCACTCAGACTACGTTTACTACGGTTTTCCCCTTTTTCAAAGGATTGGACAATCTTCCGGAAAATGTCCTCCCTTTTTGCAACGTTGTATGCAATAGGCTTCAATTGGTTTGAGGTTTTTGTCAGGCTCTGGACATTCATTTTTTCAATGATCATCAGCACCACAGTTATTACAGTTTCCTATTCTTGGCTTCATCATGGGTCTTACCATGGGAGGTCTGACACCTTGATTAGCTACATAATACATTGGTGCGAGCTCTAGTGGAGCATAAGTCACGGGTTCCTCATTGGTGGTGGATGTGAATTATACCAATATCCTTCTACCATTACTGTAAATGGACTAGGCTCTGCATAGGGTGTAACAGGTACTAATGCTTGTTTATATATGACTCCTTCAGAGTGCATGTACTTTACAAGAACTGCATTATGTCTTGGATACGAAGGTTGTTGTCCCAATACAGGTTGAGGTCTTTCCATACCATTGGTGGTCTTTGAGCTTGGGCCATATAGACTGATATCGGTATATGGGTCGTCCTTGTGGCCGCATGGGCATGTACTGAACATTCCCATCATACTTTGGTCTGAAGTAACACTCGTGGGTCTCATGGTTGGTCCATTTACCCTCGATTGCACACCATTTTTGTGGCCTAATTGGTTGTCCCTGTGGAGGTATCCCTTGTCCTAGGCCCCTCATAGGTGCTTTTTGCATGTTGTTCATCATTTCATTCATCCTTTTTAGCATATCTTCTATGGCTAAGAGTGGTGCTGCAGCAGCAGCCATTCCCAGTTGTGCTATTTTAGTAGTCAAGTATGAAGACATTTCTGATGTTGAATCTGAAAAAGTTTCTAAGACTTCTTCAAGAATTGTGTGCAAGGAATTTCCTTGATTCACGCTTTCTTCGGTAGATACTCTACTAGAGGTTTCTCCGAGTATGCCATGATTTCCTAGTACCCGATCGGATCTAAGGTTCATATAGACTTATGAAGCCCTGGATAGAGTACTCACCTTTGGATTGACTTGTCGTCAATTTCCACTTGATTCAATTTCAACTTTCTGTCAAGCCACTGATTCCTTATCTGCAACCTGATTCCTGTACAAATTTGATCAAGTTAGCTATTCTTCTATAAAGACAATAGAGTTTTTGCTAACTCTCATGATTGGTCTCTGTGTATCAGTTTAATTCGAGCTATGGGAGTCAAAATTTGACTTTCAAATTCGACTTAGCAAAAAATCAAAGGTTTAATATGCAACCTGTAAACTGAGTGTACATGTATCAATTTTGATCCGATTGAACCCAAAATTGCCTTGTGGCTTTATATTATGTTGGTCTAACACTGTATAAGTTCAAAAGTCAAAATGATGTCTCTGGATAGCAGAAGTAAATAATCACGATTATTTACTTTTGTTCGTTTTTTGCACTTTTTTTATTGGTTTGGCAAGTATATAACTTGTTAAAGTCTCTGGACAAGTTTCAACAAGTTTGGACAAAATCTGATCAAATTTATCAACTGTTTTGTATCCGAAAACTCTGATTTCGAGAATATGGCTTAAGTCTCACTTTTGTGATCCAATTTTCACCAAAATGGATTTGTGAGGTCTACTTGATATGCTTGACCTTGTGGTATACTCAAACTTTCAATTTTCTCAAGTTTTAAAGTAGATGTAAATAATCGCGATTATTTACTTCAGCTATATTTTTGCAAGTTTTTGCCCCAACTTTGACACAGATCTGTTAAGCACCTTATGTTAAGGTCACTAGCCAAGTTTGGACAATTTTTGGTCAAATGGTCATCAATTATCTGTCCGCAGACTAACTTTGCAATTTTAGTCACAATTTTCAATCGAGTGATCCAAATCTTACCAAATTTGGTTTGTGAGCTTATTACAACATGGTAAAACTAGTGGTATCTGACTTGGTCCAAAAAGTTAAAAAAGTGGGCAGATGTAAATAATCACGATTATTTACATTTGATAAATTTTTGCAATTTTTGTCAACTGAGCATATACACATATTTATCACATGAACATAAGCCTATGAATTCAAATTTCAACAAGTTTAGATAAATTTTCCCCCAATTTATACTCAACATTCAAAAAGTCAATACAAAACTTTAGTTTTTACCTAGTTTTTTGCTAGTTTGATGATCCAAATATCTTGGACCTTTGCAAAAGTTGTTTGTACACATGCAATGAGTCAATGGTATGAACCTTGGTCAATTTAGAGCAAAAAGTTAATAATCGCGATTATTAACTTCAGGCTTGAAATGAGCACTTTTTTGCAATTTTTTCAAAGACAGTTTTTATATGAGCTATTTTAAGCCTATGAATCAAGTCAAAACTTAATTTGGCTTAAAATGTCGTAAATAATATGAGTTTTGGCCAACTCTTGAAATTTTTACCTCGAAGTGTCTTTGAGCTTACCAATTGGTTCAGACAACTCTTAGGCTTACTCTCCAGTCGGATTGAGTGGTTTCGAATCTTTTCAAGCTATTTCTAGCCATAGACCTAAAATTCTGCAACTTCCAATAACAACTCACACTTGATTCTTTCAGAGAGAGCAATGTTCTGAAATTCACCTAGGATTCTACTTACCCTACTCTAGATTCTCATGCAATGGGATTGTGCACAAACACTCGTTTTCTTGTTTTTTATGTTTTTTAGAGCCTTGATCTTAAGACTTATCTTGCCTTTCAATCATTCTCCAAATCCTAATCTAACTCTACAATCCTACAATCCTAAAGCACTCAGCAAGTACGATTACATTCAAGCTACCTCTACACAGCAAAAGACGACAATCTTAAGCTATGCGGTTTCTAAAAGAAAGTTTTGAACTCTAGGCAAGCCTAAAGGAAGTTAAAGGACAACTACACAAGACGCTCATGTTTTTCCCTAGTTTAGGTATGCGCTCCTTGCCGCACTGTCGAAGCAAGGGACTTGCCGATACACCGCGTGCGAGCCACAAATGGCTCCAAGCACACAACAAGACTAATCTAGCAAGCTCAAAAGAGGGCAATGGTGTGTCACTCACCGCTCTATGCTCCTGCCGTAGAGGATTCCTCGCCGCGATGAAGAAGAAGCTGCAGTCGTGCCGCGCTCAACCACTTCGCCGCCGTCGTGCCTTCGTAATGCTCGATCGCACACACACTCTCCCTCTCTCTCTCTCTCTCACACATACACACACACACGAGGAGGTGAAGAAGAAGAAGATGGAGATGGAGATGGAGCAAGAGCACTCTTCTATTGCACAAATGAGAGAATGAGTGAATTTTAGGTTTAGTTGGCTTTTATATGAGCTCACCCCATTCACACTTGGGCGCCCATGCTTAGCCAACTAATCCCTTGAATGTCCCAGTTAGAGTGCGCCTCTCATCGGCGATCACTCTTACCCTTTTCCTATTGGTCCGACAAGCCCGGTACCTGACTCTACCAAATACATAATACACGTCTGTCGTAGGTGATGGGGTGTCCGTGATCCGTGAGGGTTAACATTAGGTCTCTTCGGTCCCCGGCAGCGGCGCCAAATGTGGGACGCATGTCTAACCTCACCATCCTATCTTATTGCAATATTAGCGAGAACCACGATTAATTTGTCAAACCATGGGACGAAGCTTACTCGACTAGTGCATAGAGGCTACAAGAGGTTGTACAACCTCTCGGAATACAATTAACAACTCGCATCTAACTCAAGCTACACTCAAGTGACTGAAATCACCAAAAGCCAATCGTTCATCGGCGGCAAGCAAATCACATCCGTTACAGCATCAAATGACATCCAAATGTAATGAAACTTCTAGGACAAGTTTATAAGACCTAAGCACACACGCTTATAGTCGTAGACCCCACTTTAGGTCAAGTTTCAAAATCGCGATTATTAACAGCAGTGGATTTTTGACCTAGTCTTTTTTGACCCAGAATGCATCTAAATGCTTAGCAATGATGCCACAATACCCCGCCTATGTTTAGTTTTTGATTTAAAAGTGTAAATTCCTAGTTATGATGAAATTAGGTCGTGGGTCGGCGACGCCAAAAGCTACAAAATACTGTGAACTGCTTATGTCAATGCGTAGAGCTCGTATCTACAGTTGCAATGCAACAATCACAATCGCAATGTGACAACCGGGGAGGGAGTAGGAAGCGCAAGAAGGAGAGAAGTGAGCGTCGTTAGCTCATGCTGTGTATTTCTTGTCCAAAAACTTATTAAAAAACTAACAAAAATTGGCTTTCATACC
Organism: Adiantum capillus-veneris; assembly: GCF_014529385.1. Taxonomy (NCBI): domain Eukaryota; kingdom Viridiplantae; phylum Streptophyta; class Polypodiopsida; order Polypodiales; family Pteridaceae; genus Adiantum; species Adiantum capillus-veneris. The sequence continues at coordinate 30,832,383 of NC_140946.1, forward strand.
TTGGCCAAGGCTTTTGGGTGGTCAAAACTAATAATCTGGAGTTCTACCAAAGCTGGGAAATGACTGGCTGATACAATCTGGAAGCTTGTAGCCCCAGCTCATTAATTACAGAGTTTATCCGAAAAAATAAGAGTTACAATATTCTTGATTTATCAAAATAATAAATGTTTTACAAAGAGAACTCCGAAAAATGGTATCCGTGTTAGCTTGTTGCTAACATGACCTAACAAAGAAAAACGTTAGGTATACATGGTCTACCAAGGAGAACAATTCTTTCGAAAAGCTTATCTCAACCTGTGCTTACACTACCGGATCTCTCAAAGCCATTTGAGGTCCAATGTGACGCTTGTGGTGATTGCCTTGGAGCTGTTTTGCTCCAAGAAAGACACGCCATAGCCTATGAAAGTTGAAGGCTCGACCCTGTTGAGCAAGCTCTAGGCATATATGAAAAGGAACTCCTTGCAGTTCTACATGCCTTAGACTCATGGAAGCACTATTTATTGGGGACTCCTTTCATTCTGCAAACGGATCACCAAAGTCTTAAGTACTTCAGGATGAAGAAGAAGCTGCAGTCGTGCCGCGCTCAACCGCTTCGCCGCCGTCGTGCCTTCGTAATGCTCGATCGCACACACACTCTCCCTCTCTCTCTCTCTCTCTCTCTCTCTCTCTCTCTCTCTCTCTCTCTCTCTCTCTCTCTCACACACACACACACACACACACACACACATACACACACACACACACGAGGAGGTGAAGAAGAAGAAGATGGAGATGGAGATGGAGCAAGAGCACTCTTCTATTGCACAAATGAGAGAATTAGTGAATTTTAGGTTTAGTTGGCTTTTATATGAGCTCACCCCATTCACACTTGGGCGCCCATGCTTAGCCAACTAATCCCTTGAATGTCCCAGTTAGAGTGCGCCTCTCATCGGCGATCACTCTTACCCTTTTCCTATTGGTCCGACAAGCCCGGTACCTGACTCTACCAAATACATAATACACGTCTGTCGTAGGTGATGGGGTGTCCGTGAGCCGTGAGGGTTAACATGCCCCCCTTCTTGATGTAGATTCCGTCCTCGGAAGCTATTGAGTTGAAGCTGGTTTGCGAGGTGGAAGAGCATTTGAGATGAATGTCCTTAGCCTTCTTCAATCACTGCAAAATCAAACAACATTGGCACAGTAATTGCATTCTCTTAAAAAGCATATGCAGTTTTAGGTAGACAAATTGATTGGTAAAAGAATTTCAAACAATTTTTCAGCAATGAACATTAAATTCCAATGTAATCAAATGCATAAATAGATGTAAAGGTAAAAAATTAAACAAGTCTGGGGTCGCTAATTTGACGGTCGAAAGGCACTAGAGATCAAATATTAATACCATGGTTAAGCTTTTTAATTATCTGTGGTCAATTAAGTTGTTTAATCGCGAGAGCCAAGTATTCATGTTCGAGGGCTGACTAGAGGCGATATTTAAAAGACCTTGTAGTTAAGCTACCATAAAAGGAATTTCTCATGAAATCATCGCCTGACTGATTACTTTTTCTTTGACCCCCCAAAGTCTTTTCATAGTGATTCAATTTTGATGTGTGTGCTTATTTTGTATGCCTTGGGTTTTTTGCTTTTCAAGTAAAAGCGCCCATACTGGGAACCTCTAGGGCTCTAGTACCATAGGCAATACATGTGAGTGAAGTACCAAATCAAGCTGAGATTTCTCTTCCAGCTTAAGATTTTACAGTGTGGCACTTTGATTTTTTGTTTGTTCATTTTCAGCATTTTAATTTTGTAACTTTGGGGAGTCATATAACACTGATACACCTCCCAGGCTCATCACACCAGTAAACTCCCTTTATAATACTTAAGCTAAAGGTCAATAGGGTCAAGCCCACTAGAAAGCCCTAGTACATTTCACACAATGCTGCCTAAATCGGATTAAGAACCTAAGTAACCATTAATTATTAGGAAGGCATTCCCCATGGTATTAAGAGAAGATTTCTAACACCTAACTTGGTCAAACTAGCTTAGTCGGACTGCTTGATTTTTAAACTTAGACAAGTGATTATGACAAAAAATTACATTGAATTAAATGTTTGATACTAAGCAAATGCGGTGAATATTAGGCTACCAATCACAATTAAAGCTGACAATCATAGATGCAAAAAAGATAAGGGGCAATGCTAATGGACAAGAAACACCTGTTTGTGTCGATGGTCGCGCTTGATTTGAAGAGTGAGTCGAGATAAAGATTCCATGAAGGTCCAAATCCTACCAATAGCAACACGCTCCTGTACACACTAGGAAACAAAAGGAATACCTCCAGGAGGCACATTAGTGGAAAAAGGTACCAACACTTATTGAACACAACAAAAAACATAAGGAACCCTAACCTAATTATTTGCACTCCCCCTAGAGAGTCAAGGGAATAGGATATTGTAGAGGTTGGGGGGAAACCCTAAGGCTAAACCCCTATCCTCGTCGTCGAGATAAACAAAGTCATCATCCATGAGACCATATGTGCCATCCGTGTAGTCCTGTAAATTTTCTTTTTCATCATAGGTGTCCATGTTTACTAAGAAGGTCACTAGACGCCTATAGTCATCTTGGTCAAAAGGGTAGGCTTGTGCAATGGGAGAAACGCTCTCTACTCAGTATGGATCAAACGTGGTCAAGAGACGTATCAGCCATTCTAACTCCTCAAAATTCCTCTCACATGCTACCGTACCTATCAAATCCCATTCACATGCAAGCATTGGAAAGACCATGTGAAATATTTGTGAAAAGTAACGAGGGTACCTCTCACCCAAGGCAGGAGTGGATGACTCTAGCGTACTAGCCATATCTGTACACGCAAATAGATGATGGTTAGAGTGCAAATATTACAAGGGTCGTGTTCTTGTGCATAATTTGTTTTTATGATTTGTGTTATGGCTCTTGCTCTTTTACTTTTTTATCTTGTTTTTGTGAGTATAAGGCTTTATATATACATTCCCTAAGATCGGAGATTAAGAGGTCAGGGAGAAAGGTTGAGAGGGAAGCAAGTGAATGATGCATGTCCACAAACACTCCCCCCTTCCTTGGGTAGATCATACCGTTTGAAATGATGTCGTCACCCTTTGAAACCAATTGTTCCAGTTGGTAATAGGTGAGGATTTTTGCCAGTAGTTTTCTATTACCCTAGGTGCCTCGTCAAGTTGCAAGGGTGGTAAGGTACTCTCCCAAGATCGAACTTGAAGTGGTTCATCAGGTGATTCTTGAACACTGGGAGGTGTGGATTGTTTTGTAGCTTCATGGAGGTCCATTACTATAGATGGAGGCTGTGTAGAAGCTTTTACCTCTATGGATGTATTACATGAGGAGCTAGAAGCTTCATGGAACTCCCCCCTTCCTGAGCTAGGTGGAATAAATTGGTTTTGCCTTGGAGCCCAAACTAGCTCTGGACTAGGTGTGTAGCATTCTGTGATCTTTCCCTTCCCACGGTCTGCCATTGGCTTTAGCGTTACACTGTTTGACTCATATGGGTTTGTTGTCGATAGGGAAGGACACATTTTACGTTTAGGTACCCAAATTTTCTCATTTCCATCATAGTAGCCTTGGGCTTCTAATAGTTGTTTTGGAATCCATCGTGATTTGGTCTTGACTCTCCTAGGGCGCGCTCTTGGTTTTCCCAAGAAATTTTTTCTTGGAATGGATGGGAGGGTTGAGGTAGTTGGAAGTAAGGCCTTGGGGACCCATTGATATGTACTCTTAGGTCGTGCACGTTGAGTACTTGCAATATTACTGCTTGCTGCAACTACAAGTGTTGAAGTGCTAGATTCATGGGTAGCTGGCAAAGACGAGTTAACCACCTTGGCTTGTGAATGTTGGCTATCCTTCAACTTTGCTAGAGTTTGCAACGTAGGTGACTTTGCTTGAATGATAGGGGTAAGAGTCGGTGGTCGCGTCGTAACACTACCAGTATCCCAATCAATAGTGCATTTGGTTGCCAACATCCACGTGCGTCCCAGGTTTACGTTGCCTTCCATAGCTCCTACGGGCATGACTAGAAACCTCTGCACTATGCTTCCATTGTCATAGACAACAGGAGTCTGAAGGACTCCAAGAATAGCAGTTTTCTTTTTGTTAATGCCCTTGACTTGCATCGTACTCGGGGATAGGGTCGGTTTCCCTAATTGACACCAAACTCCATAGGATAACAAATTGTGTTTAGCTACCGTATCTAATAAGGCATTGTATAGTACTTTCCCATAGGGTCTATTTAGCTCAATTGGGTATCGTAGGGGTGGCTCGGATTCTAATGAGTCTTCATCTGTGTCCTCGAAAAATGCTTGCGTGATTCCCAGATTAGCCTCTCGTTGGCGTCTAAGATGTTGTTGTCGTTCTCGAGCCTCAACTCTTGCTTGGATTTTTTTAAGCTCTGCTTGTTCCTTGGCAGCCTTCTTTTGATGGATGGCTTGCAACTCTTCCTGGCTTAGAGGATCATAATATCTTTTGAATTTACTCCCATTAAGGAATCCAACGGTTTCAACTCCATCTAGAGTCTCCACACGAATGGTACCTTGCGGGGTAATTTCACACACTCGATATGGTCCCTTACCAGCGTATTTCAATTTCTTCCTTTCATTACGTACCCCGTACATAAGAACTTTATCACCAACCTTGATGTCTTTAACCTTTAAATGGCTATCAAACCACTTCTTTCTCCTATCCTTCTCCACTAGAGCATTTCGCACAGCTAATTGCCTTTCTTCATCTAGCCTTTCTAGGATATATAAGCGCTCCACTAAGGGGTTACCATCCCAACCTTCTTGAGAAGCTACTCGAAGACTAGGAATGACAAACTCCCATGGCATAACTGCTTCTTGGCCATACACCATCTTAAACAGTGTGCAATTAATAGCAACTTTATACGCAGTACGATAAGCCCATAAAGCTGATGTAAGCTTTAGGTCCCAATCAGTGCGATGAGCCTCGACTGTCTTTGTCAAAATGGAGATGAGAGTTTTGTTGGTATTCTCAGCTTGGCCATTTGCTTGGGGATAATAGGGTGTAGACTTGTGGTGAGATATCATGAAGTTTGATGTGAGTTCTTTTATTACTTCATTTATAAAATGAGTTCCATGGTCACTCACAAGTTCAAAGGGGCATCCAAAACGTGTGATAATGTTCTCAAAGAGGAACTTAGCTGTTGTTTTTGCATCCGCCTTTCGTGTTGCTTTTGCTTCAGCCCATTTGGTTACATAGTCGGTAGCCACAATGATATATCGTGATTGTGTGTTACGTGCAGCCGGACTAATCGGTCCTACAAAGTCTAAGCCCCACTTTTCAAATGGTTGGGTTACCTTGATGGGATGTAGAGGCATCCTATCACTTCTTTGCGGCTTCTTGAAGCGTTGGCATTCATCACATCCCTTTGCAAAAAGTGATGCATCCTTAAACAGAGTGGGCCACCAATAGCCTGACTGTAAGATCTTTCGGGCAGTCAAGTTTCCTGAAAAGTGACCACCAGCTACACCCATGTGTGCCTCTTGTAGAATATATAAATACTCATCCTCGCAGGCACAGCGTCTAAGAACATCATCTTTTCCTCTCTTATAGAGAGTTCTAGCCAGTAAGCAATAGGGTTCGCATTCCTTGATTAATTTTCGAGCTATATCTTTTCGCAGTTCTTTGGGTGGAAAACCATTAACTAAGAAGTTAACAATCTTTTCACTCCATTCAGGCATTGTCTCAACAATGAACAAAGGAGTATCAGGCAATTCATCATCAACCCCCATAGGAGCTTCGCCATTAGGGATACGAGATAAATGATCCGCCATGACATGTTTCCTCCCAGGCCTCACAACAACGGTGAAGTCAAACTCAAGAAGAATTAACAACCATCTTGTAATTCGACCTGTGGAACACGGCTTCTTTACCAAATATAGCAATGCTTGATGATCAACATAAAACACAAACTTGGTAGCAAGAAGGTAATAGAGAAATTTCTTTACTGCGTAAATCATAGCTAGACCTTCGCGCTCTGTAGTAGTGTAGTTCATCTCGGCATCATTTAATTGGCGACTTGCAAAGCTAATAGGGTAGTCCAATTTATGTTCTCCTGGTTGAGTTAGAACACACCCAATAGCAAAATTTGATGCATCAATATGCACATGAAAAGGTACATTCCAATCGGGTGTTCGCAGGATTGGAGCACTTGTTAGGGCCTTCTTTAATAACTCATAAGATTGATGACATTCTTCCGTCCAGTGAAACTCGATAAGAAGCTTGTATAATGGACGCGCTATCTCTGCAAAGTTTAAAATAAATCTTCGATAATAACCAACATGGCCATAAATCTTTGAACTCCTTTATAGTTCGTAGGTGGTGGCAAATCGGCAATGGCTTTAATCTTACTCTCATCTGTGGATATCCCGTTCTTGGACACTATATGCCCTAGAATGACTCCATGCTTAACCCAAAATTGGCATTTGAAAGGGTTCAATGAGATGCGATAAAATCTGCACCTTTCAAATATTTTTCGTAGATATAACAAATGCTTCTCCCAAGAAGAATAAACACAAAGGTCGTCTAGGAAAGCTTCACAAAACTCCCTTAGAAATTCTTTAAACGCAGTGTTTATTAATCGTTGGAATGTAGCAGGGGCATTCGTTAAGCCAAAAGCCATAACACGAAATGCAAACACTCCAAACTCTGTGATAAAAGCAGTTTTAGCTTGGTCCTCTAATGCAATTGTGATTTGATTGTAACCAGAGTACCCATCTAAAAAGCTATAAGCTTCCTTGCCCGCAACTCTTTCAAGCACATGTTCTGAATATGGCAAGGGATAATGATCTTGATTTTGGTAAATGTTTGAACTCGACTCGCTTGATAGGTCTTCGCTTGTATCTTCTTCACTCTCATATAAATTACCATGGATGGTCGTACTAGACCTTGAGTGTTCAGTTTCTATACTTGGCTCACTCGATGTTTCCTCAGGTTCTGAATCCATTTCTCCCTGAGATTCCGTTTCTGATGTGTATTGGCCTGAAGCCTTTGAGGAATCATCGGTTTCACTCTCAGGTAGGTGTGCCTCTTTCTTATCATCGGATGTTACATGCGCTACACCTAACATGTTTACTGGTGCAATGTGTGGTATCTCTTCCCCATCTGGTGTTACCCAGGTTGTTCCTCTAGCTCCCCATGTATCTATAGTTGCCGCTAGGTGTACCCAATCGACATTGTCTGACTCAGCAATTCCGGGTAGGATATCCATATAAGGAGAGTTCTCCCCAATATCCGTGTCTTCGTTACACGTGTAACAATACTGTAATGGAGCTAAGTGAATTGTTGTGTCTGATCGATTATCAATGATGAATTTATTTCCTAGAGGATGCGTTCGACCACTTAAAAGATCAACTCGAATGACAGAGTCTTGGAACTATAAGTAGACGTGGTTTTTGGACCAGTCATGCACCATTTTTGCTTCCCTCATGAATGGACGCCCTAAGATCATCTCAAATGACATAGGATGCTTGGAAAAATCCATAACAATGAAATTTTGCCTTACCTTGTGTCCCAAGACCTTGATTCTGAGATCCTTTAGCATTCCAATAGGCGTAACAATAGATCCATTAGCCATTTTTACCACTACGCTTGTGGCTTCAAGGTGAGGTCGCCCAATAGACTCCCAACAACTCTTTGTCACCATGCTGACTCCCGCACCACCATCAAGGACCCCCTTTACAGTTAATCCTTTAGTAGTGATTGGTAGAGTAGCATTAGATTCATCACCTTCAAAGTATTGCCCCAACTTGTTAACGGGTACTTCAATTACAGATTCATGTCCCGCTAGGTCAAATGGTGGTGCTAAATGTTCCTCATCATTCATTACCGAGTCAGGTTTGTTCATATGTGCAAATTGTGGTTATCCGGCCTGTAATTCTCCATTGAGGAAGGCTTAAAGAGCTGAGACTAGCTCGGGGTCTTTGTATAGTTTGGACATGATGGTGGTTCGAACTTCTGAAGACATGAAATCCATCAATTTGGCAACATTTAATGGCATCTTGTGGGACGTAGGACCCTGACAAGAGAATGGTGAAGATGGAATCTCCACTTCCTCAAGGGGGTCAGGTATTCCCTCACCAAACATTCTCTCTAGTAGGAAAGGTGTGTGTCCACTTTCAAATTTCCTACCCTCACTCTCTTCCCGAATGATACTGGGTATAGCTAACGGCCTGTAGTTCTTGTGAGGTTGAACTTGTGTGGGAAACACTGTGTCCGACATTTGGATGTTTTGGGTTTACGTTCTAATGTTCGTTGAGTTTCTTCCACCAAACCCCTCAGTTGTTGGACTCGTTCAATTTCCACTGTTGGGTTTGGATAGCTTCCAATCTTTCTCTTGCAATCCTCATTTTTTGTCTCTCGTGGCTTATCTTGGGGGTTCGCAACTGGGTAGTTTAACTTTGAATACTCTTTTGGTGTTCGTCGTAATTCCCTCTCGTGATCCTCCTCACTGGCTTTTTCCTTTGTAGTAACAGTTTTGGTCTCCGTGGTCTCTATCGAATCTGAGTCATCCTCAGGGCCATTCATATACACAAGATCCTCTCATGTCCCTATGTTAGTCTTTGAACTAGGTTTTGAGCTAGAAGCATTAAGGGATTTCTTTCTTCGTGTTTTCTTCTTTCTCGCTCGGCCAATGGATGCAGCATCTCTCTCTTCGAGGATGTAATTTTGCTTTTGGAGCATCGACCGTGTGAGTGCATTCACTTGTGCTATGTTTATAGTTGGTGGTGTCCCATCAACAATCTCTATTATGTTCAATGGTGTGATTTTCGGTGCTTTTGGATTGTTAGGACACTGTGCGATCAAATGATCTATGCCACAATGATTACAAGTGAGTATTGGCATTGCCAATGCACTCCCTTGACTTGTTTGCATTAGTGCGGCATTCTTTTGTATTCTAATGGGGCACTCAGCTACTCGATGTGGTCCACCACATTCGTAGCACTGAAGAGGTGGTCTCTTGGTAAAACTATTAATGTTTTGGCCTCTTGTTGCTAGCGCAGTAGCTTGATATACCGGTTTGATTTGTCCCCAATGGTCTTCCATATAGTACATGGGACACTCCTCAAGCATGTCGACTCCATAGGTGATACTAGAGTCTATGTCCTCTTCGCAATCTACATAAGTACTAGATGACTCGCAACCTATTTGGTTCATAGGTGTAACTCTTGGATAAGGGGGTTGCGGTCCTAGCACTGGAGGTGGCAACGGTGTGGTTTAGACCACATTTTGGGTTCTAGGGACCATGTGTTGTAATGGCAACTGTTGCTCCATGGGTGGGGTAGGCATCAATGCAGGAACTCGAGGTGAGTCTACCCAAGCTATAGGCCGTCTATTTTCCATGATGCGTTTAAGCATTAGGCAATCCTTCGCTTGATGGCCATACCTACCACACGCATTACAAGTCCCGTTAAACTTTACTCTGAAAGTAGGGCATTCACTTGTAGTATGTGGGCCCAAGCAAATTGAGCACCATTGTTGCTCCCTTCTTGGATACATATGAGTGTTCTGTGGAGCACAATTACCCCTAAGGCTTTCTTGGATGGCCTTTGTGAGGTCTGCCAAAGTCATCTCAGATATCGTTTGCTCTTTCACGATTGGCTTTATCTTCATTGGCTCATGCCCTGATGCTTGCGAGCTACTAGACTTCGGCTCGGCAGACACTCTTTCTCCTGCAATCATTAAATTATCCTCCAATTGGATTGCATTCATGGTGACTGCTTCCCAAGTAGTGATACCTCTAATGACTAGGCCATTATAGATACTTTCATGTCGTAGTCCCCTAATGAATCTATCGAGCAATTGGTTGTTGTTGAATCGCTCGTTTGGATTGCATCGAGAATTCAAATTCTTTAGGCGACTAATGAAGTCTCTCACGGATTCACCTTCTTCTCCTTGGGCTTTCTGGAGCTGAGAGGCTACACCCCAAAGTACTCCCTCTCGTATGTATTCTTTTAAGAACAGTCTCCTAAGAGTAGAGTAGATCGTTTTTTCTTCTACTCTTAAGGTTCTATACCAATCTCCAGCCTTTCCGCTTAGGGTCAAACTCAAAGCCTTACACTTATGTAGCTCATTGTGCTCTTCCAAGGAATCGCACACATGTTCAAAGACTTCCATATGCTTTCTAGCATCTCCGTCTCCATTGAATTTCTGTGTGAGCTTAGCTACTTGAACTGCCTTGCTCCTAGGCTCTCTATCAGGTGCACTACGCATGTTTTCCGCAATAGAGCAACCGATAGTTTGAGCAAATGCTGCCAAATCTCCTATTTGAGCAGGTATAATGGGTGTATGTGCTCCTGGAACCACATGTGAGATGGGAGTTGGCCTTGGCCTTGGCATACGCGCGGCTCTTGGGTCCCATATTTCGTATGGTGGTGTACCAGACGGTGGTCCAAAGTTTACAGGCATGGCCCTAGGCATAGGGGGTGCCTGATATGGCATGTTATTATTAAATGGCATGGCTCCACTTGTATAAGAGCTTGGATAATTCCATTGTGGATTGTAAGCTCTTGGAATAATCGGAGATGTAGGAGCTACATGAGGCTGAGGTACGACAGGTGCACATGATTGATACATACATGTAGGTATAGTTGGGGGCACTGTGCTACTAGGCATCGGCGCAGTATTAACAAATGAACTCCATGGTGTACTTCTTGTCATGCTCACCATTGGGATATGCATGGTAGCCGTAGTGTCATTATGAGAAAGATGAGCTAGATCTAGGAAGGTAAAGCTGCCACTTGTGGGCTCAGATTGTATTGAGGCTCCTGGCGAAACAACATATGGAGGATCAATGGGGCTCACTGAGGGAGTCTCCATTTGTGACAGGGTTGGTTGGTTGGTATTTCCCGTATCCAAGAATCTCATTAGGCCTGTTGAAGGCATGTTGATCCCTGTGTTCTGTCTTTCTAACTCGACAATCCTATGGAGGACATCACAGACTATCTGTTGTTGCTCATCTATGCTAGTAGCACCCGATGTGGATTGTAGAACATCTAACCAATCCACATGATAGGTGTGTCCTGTGTACCGATCAGTTAAAGCTTCTGCTTGTAGGTCATACTCCCAATTTTCGTTTAGGAATATCCCATCTAGGCCTGGCGTGCTGGAGGTTTCCCTTGAAGGGGAAGCATTATTGCTCCCCATAGCTTGCCCCTCCGTGACTGCTACCTTGGGAGCACTCGGTTGCTCGGCTGGCATGATTGTTGTCATAGGAGCCTTTGCTTTCAGGGCTCGAATTTGTTCTAGCCCTCGTAGGTTCTCAATTTCCCTCTCCCTTGTTGCTTGCATATAGCGTTCGATCTCTTGCACTTCGGCAAGACTCCTACCATCGGGTAGTAAAACCTCAGAGGGTGCTAGTCCTAAAGGATCAGGAGGTGCAGTGGATGGAACATTCACATGCACACTCTCAAGAAGCATAGGGTCCATTTTAGGCATGAATGACGAATTTACTTCCCCACTTCCTTCATTTATTTCATTAACCGCATGTTCGGAGCGAGTAGCTCTACTAAGGGTCTCTTTTAAACGGCTAAACACGCTGGACCCGGGCCGTGGGCCCATGGCATGCATGTCTTGACTTGAACTATCAGGGTTTGGTGTAGGATACCCCTCCATGACTTCGTAGTCAGAGGAAGAATCACTAGATGCGATATGAGGATCTTGGGTCGCGCTACCTTGAGTCCCGGCCGAAGGTCCATAACCTAGGGTGGAGGAATAATGGGTGCCCGCGTAAATGGAGGCACTACCAATATGCTCGTGCTCTAACACTCGTCCAGAGCGTAGGTTCATATGACTTGGATCCCCTAGAAGTGTCAGTGAGGGCCCGTGAAGGCTGCTCACCTAGTAATTTTGGGTGTTTTGCAACCCAAGTCTTTTCTTATTTTTTGATTTTTTGGTCCTTTTTTTCTGACCCAGCTATAGAATAGAACGTATGATAGCTCAAAACGAGCGTCTCGGTCAGAGGGACGTGCCGTGCTTTACAGCCCTCCGTTTGGTCACTTTATGCCCTCGGAATCCCTAAAACCGTCAATTTCTAGTAGGGAACTAGGCCCGAATTAGAAAGTCTAAGGGTGCAAGTGGGAAGAGAAGGGAGGAGAGTGGAGGATTTGCCCCACATGCTCTCATTCCCTCTTGAGGGAGTAGGGTATATATATAAGAGTGAGTCTAGTATATATCATAGGACTGAGGCCTGGGCTTGGGCTTAGGGAAATGATCCCGATCCCGATCAAAATTTTAGTGTGGCCGCCCAAAAAATATTTTCGTTTTTTTTTTTAATAATTTTTATTTTTATTTTATAAATATTTTTTTGGGGCGACGACCGCGCGCGGTTTTGGTGACCCTTTCTTGGCCACACACACTGTCACCTACCTAACCTCCCAGTCAACAGCTCATAGACAGCTCACTACCTTATCTGCTTATTAACAGTGCTGCTAACCACTAACTAATCTGTTAATTGCTTGCTGACAGTGAGCTAACTGTCCACAGCTCACAGACAGCTCACTACCTTATCTACTTACTAACAGTGCTGCTAACCACTAACTAATCTACTAACTAATCTGTTAACTGCTTACTGACAGTGAGCTAACTGTCCACCTACTTCCTCTCTCACTACCTATTGTGCAAAGACTGTGTGCAGCCAAACCTTGACAGAAAACTGTGTGCAGAACTGTGTGCAAACAGAAATTGCTAACTACCTTCCTGCTTATTCATTCACTGCAACCAAGCTAACGACTACTAATTGTGCAAAGACTGTGTGCAAACAGAAAACACAACATTATGCAAAAATCACAGAACTTGCAGACAACACAAAAATTAACAACATACAGAAAAACAACTCATTCCTCTTCCTCTTCCTCTTCCTTCCTACTACAAACAACTCATAGGAGAAGCACAAAGTGCCTCTTGGGCTTAGTGCAGGGCGATTCCCCGGCAGCGGCGCCAAAAATGTGCGCTCCTTGCCGCACTGTCGAAGCAAGGGACTTGCCGATACACCGCGTGCGAGCCACAAATGGCTCCAAGCACACAACAAGACTAATCTAGCAAGCTCAAAAGAGGGCAATGGTGTGTCACTCACCGCTCTATGCTCCTGCCGTAGAGGATTCCTCGCCGCGATGAAGAAGAAGCTGCAGTCGTGCCGCGCTCAACCACTTCGCCGCCGTCGTGCCTTCGTAATGCTCGATCGCACACACACTCTCCCTCTCTCTCTCTCTCTCACACATACACACACACACGAGGAGGTGAAGAAGAAGAAGATGGAGATGGAGATGGAGCAAGAGCACTCTTCTATTGCACAAATGAGAGAATGAGTGAATTTTAGGTTTAGTTGGCTTTTATATGAGCTCACCCCATTCACACTTGGGCGCCCATGCTTAGCCAACTAATCCCTTGAATGTCCCAGTTAGAGTGCGCCTCTCATCGGCGATCACTCTTACCCTTTTCCTATTGGTCCGACAAGCCCGGTACCTGACTCTACCAAATACATAATACACGTCTGTCGTAGGTGATGGGGTGTCCGTGATCCGTGAGGGTTAACATTAGGTCTCTTCGGTCCCCGGCAGCGGCGCCAAATGTGGGACGCATGTCTAACCTCACCATCCTATCTTATTGCAATATTAGCGAGAACCACGATTAATTTGTCAAACCATGGGACGAAGCTTACTCGACTAGTGCATAGAGACTACAAGAGGTTGTACAACCTCTCGGAATACAATTAACAACTCGCATCTAACTCAAGCTACACTCAAGTGACTGAAATCACCAAAAGCCAATCGTTCATCGGCGGCAAGCAAATCACATCCGTTACAGCATCAAATGACATCCAAATGTAATGAAACTTCTAGGACAAGTTTATAAGACCTAAGCACACACGCTTATGGTCGTAGACCCCACTTTAGGTCAAGTTTCAAAATCGCGATTATTAACAGCAGTGGACTTTTGACCTAGTCTTTTTTGACCCAGAATGCATCTAAATGCTTAGCAATGATGCCACAATACCCGACCTATGTTTAGTTTTTGATTTAAAAGTGTAAATTCCTAGTTATGATGAAATTAGGTCGTGGGTCGGCGACGCCAAAAGCTACAAAATACTGTGAACTGCTTATGTCAATGCGTAGAGCTCGTATCTACGGTTGCAATGCAACAATCACAATCGCAATGTGACAACCGGGGAGGGAGTAGGAAGCGCAAGAAGGAGAGAAGTGAGCGTCGTTAGCTCATGGTGTGTATTTCTTGTCCAAAAACTTATTAAAAAACTAACAAAAATTGGCTTTTATACTTTAGCCAAGGCTTTTGGGTGGTCAAAACTAATAATCTGGAGTTCTACCAAAGCTGGGAAATGACTGGCTGATACAATCTGGAAGCTTGTAGCCCCGGCTCATTAATTACAAAGTTTATCCGAAAAAATAGGAGTTACAATATTCTTGATTTATCAAAATAATAAATGTTTACAAAGAGAACTCCGAAAAATGGTATCCGTGTTAGCTTGTTGCTAACATGACCTAACAAAGAAAAACGTTAGGTATACATGGTCTGCCAAGGAGAACAATTCTTTCGAAAAGCTTATCTCAAGCTGTGCTTACACTACCGGATCTCTCAAAGCCATTTGAGGTCCAATGTGACGCTTGTGGTGATTGCCTTGGAGCTGTTTTGCTCCAAGAAAGACACGCCATAGCCTATGAAAGTTGAAGGCTCGACCCTGTTGAGCAAGCTCTAGGCATATATGAAAAGGAACTCCTTGCAGTTCTACATGCCTTAGACTCATGGAAGCACTATTTATTGGGGATTCCTTTCATTCTGCAAACGGATCACCAAAGTCTTAAGTACTTCAGGACGCAGACCAAGCTCTCCAACAAACAAATGAGGTGGGTAGATTTCCTTTCGCAATTTCATTTTCATATTGTTCACTTTGCTGGCAAGCATAATCAAGTAGCCAATGCACTCTCAAGATGGCTGAGAGTGAATGCGGTTTCCATAGCAACTCACAATGATCTATCTTCCATGATAGATGAGTATGCTATTGATCCCGATTTTAGAGATGCGATTTCAGCCCTTGAATTAGGGAAGAAAGAGGAACCATTTACTTCACAAGATGGTTATCTTCTCTATGGAAATAGACTATGCGTTACTAACTCACTACGTGAGAAAGTAATGTATGAATCTCATGCTCCTCCTTATGCTGGGCATAGAGGGATTCAGTCTACCCTAAAGGGTACTGAAACATATTTCTATTGGCCTACCATGAAAGCAAACATACAAGAGTATGTTTCTAAATGTGTGGTATGCCAAAAGACGATGTTTGATAGAGGGAAGCAACCTGGATTGCTTCAACCTTTCTCAATCCCTAATTCACCATGGGAGAGCATATCCATGGATTTTATCTTTGGATTTCCTAAGTCTATCCATGGGAATACGGGAATATGGACGATAGTAGATAGGTTTAGTAAACAAGCTCGTTTTATACCTGTCAAAAAGACTATCAAAGCCATCAAATGGCAACCCTCTTCATATCACAAATATTCAAGTGCCATGGCTTGCCAATGTCCATAGTATCGGATAGAGATCTTAGAATGACCAGTAATTTCTAGAAAGGTCTCTTTGAGAATTTAAGGACAAGGCTAAACTTCTCTTCGGCCTATCACCCGCAAACGGATGGCCAAAGTGAAATAGCTAACCTAACAATTCTTGATCAACTAAAAGCCTATGTAACGGAAGGAGATCAAAGATCCCAATGGGAGAAGTACTTACCCTTAGTGGAGTATGCCTACAAAAACACTGTACATACTTCCACGGGAAAAGCACCTTTTGAGATAATTGAGGAAAGATAAAAAAGTCCCCTGTTACTTAAGGTACATGGGAAGATCTTTCCAAAAGATTAAGGATACTATCTCTATCTCACAGCAAAGCCAAAAAGGCTACTGTTGATAAGCACAGAAGAGTCCAAGCCTTTAAAGAAAATGATTGGGTCTTACTTAAATTTCCCAAGGCTCAATTAAGGCACACAACGGGCAAGAATCCTACGGGACACCAAAAGTACTATGCTAAGTTAGCAAAAAGGTACTCTGGTCCCACTATGGTCCCTTCCAAATTCTTAGGCCAATCAATGAGATGGCCTATCAACTCAAGTTGCCCACCCATTGGCTCATACACAATGTTGTGTGAGCCTACTAAAGCCTTACAAAGGAGAGCCACCTCAAAAACCAACTATTGAAGACCCACCGGAGATCGAGGACCAACAAGAGGTGCTGCAGCCTGAGTCCATTCTCTGACATGAAGACAAGGTACTAAGAGGCGGTAAGACTATCCAACAATATCTTATTAAGTTTAAGAATTATCCTTTTAAAGATGCTAGATGGATGCAAGGCATAAAATTAAAGGATAACCTAAACCTTGTCAATGCTTACAATGCTTCCCTAGAGTAAGCAAATGTACAAATGTTTAAAATAAACAAAGTTTTTGTCTTATAAGACTCTCTTTTTCTTTATTGTGCACAAAAATGAAGTATTATGCATGCTTAGATCAAGTTTGCGGAGACGACGTCTCCCAAACACCAAGTAGAGCTTGTCACTCTACTATGGAAGATTGATAGGACTAATGTGCAGACATGCTTGTGGCAACTTAGGCTCTCAAGCGCCAAATGGATTAGTCATCCATTCTGGAACGATGTCGTAGGGTAACATAGGAATCCTCTACCCGCTAGAAAAAGGACTAATGAATAGGCTTTATCTTCTCTACCCCATAATCAAGGACGACTATGATTTCAAGAGAGAGATAATGTCATAATAACTAATATCTAAGTCTCCTAAATGATTTCTCATGTTAACTGATCATTTAATATGAGGAAGTGCCAGGGGAGAAAAAACTAGAATATTGGTTAAGCTGGAAGGGATCCAAAGGGGGGGCCATCTACAAAAGAGCAAGGTGAAACAATGGGCTTTAAAGACCCTAAGGTTAAGCCCATTAAGACTTCCAAAATGCTAAGGTTCCAAAAATCAAAGGTTGTGTCCAATGGCTAAGCTTAGGAAAATTGGATGCTTTGTGTGTGTGTGTACAAAAGTCTTCATGAATCCTACAAAGGAGGGGACAAGCCTTGCAAGTAGGGGATGAGAGAGAAACACACACACACTCACAAGCCTCATTTACACAAAGGGAATGAGGGACACATGTCAGCTCCCTAGCGCAGATGCCCACAAGGTATACTCAAATCCTATTGGATGGCCATGGAGGTGGACCAATGAGAATTAGGCTAGAGCAAATCTAGTTTATTTAATTAAAAAACACTAAATAAAAGAACCAATAAGAATTAAGCTCTCTAGAAGACTATTGGACAGTCTTCCCAAGGGGTCCAATGAGCATTCAGCAGCCCTATGGCTTGCCTGATTCCTGTTGGCTAGGAGACAAAGGAGTCCAATGAGAGTCTAGTTGCATTAATTAATTACCTAAAGCTCTCACAAAAGGGAAAAGAAGGACACATGTCAGAAGACTATCACTTATGCTCCTTAAATCCTATTGGCTAAGCCTGGAGAGGTCCAATGGGGTGTCAGCAACAAGAGGAAATAGAATGAGGGGTCGACCAACATTACAACAAAAAAAGGTGTCATCGACGCAGATATCGACGCACTGCGTCGCTATGTTCGTCGATATCTGCGTCCCTGTGAACCTGTCGCTATTTGCGACGCAGATATAGACGTAGATATAGACGCACATAGCGATGACCATAACAGAAAAAAAATTATTGGGCAGAGGACAGGTAGCCTGGCCAGTGCCCAGTTAAAAGATAGACACAGCCACAGCCAGACTTCCTGCCCTCTGCCCAAGAAAGCGAGCATCACCAAAATCAACCATGCTCTCGCGCGCAGAAATTTCGGCAGAGTTCCCTTTGTTTTACATAAACTTTTCAAAAAAAACCATATCATGTATACGCCTCCTACATGCTATCCATGTAGGATCTCACATGCGTCAGTGGATCTATTCGTAGAATGCCACCGCATCAACTTTGCAATGGAACCACAACGAAACACGCTTTTTATCCTAGGAATAATAGGGAAATGCCGCAACACTTTAGCTGGCACTGTCTCGCCAACTGCATCTTGTTTGTAGCGCATTGCTCCGCACTTAGGACACGATAGACAATGTGCGAATTCATTGTGAAAAAGAATGCAATCATTTGGACATGCATGAATCTTGTTGTAGTCCAAGCCAACTGAGGTCAGAAGTTGCTTTGCGTTTGGCCTGGAGGGGGGCATTTCATTGCAAGCCGGGAGAAGTTGCTCCCGCAATAACCTGTTTAAGCCACATTAAATTAAAAAGCTCTCCGAGCACATCACCGTTGCAATCGGAAAATCTCTTTTGTAAATTACGTACCTAAACAAAGCAGTGACGCTTGCATCTGACCACCCGTACAGTGACTGAAGATTCAAAAACGCCAGGCAAGTACAAAGCACAAATATTTTGGCGCCTTCATAGATTGGTTGACGTGCCAACTTCCTCAACATGTCTTCAGGAGATAGGCGCACGGCTTCTGGTGCTGCTTCGTTCGCGTTCTCCTCGCTTGTCTGGAAGAAGGCATCCAGCATCTCCTCCATGTCGTCGTCTTCTGTCTGTAAGCCCTTTTCTGCTTCCATCCGTGGCTCTATATTGGTCGGACCTTCACACATAATCTTTTTTTTCTCTCTCTCTCTCTCAGATGTAGGTGCTATGTCGCAGAAATCAATGCCCGTTCCGTAGGAGTCGTATCGTAGATTCTGTACGATTTCTCTAGCAAACTCTCCGTACTTGTGCACATGCTCATTACATATCCTACGCTTGCACAGGATTTGATACTTACAGAGCGTACACGAGCATGCAATCTTTTCCTCCATGTTAGTTGATGACGTTGCCATCTACAATGATTATGAATGTTGTTTTAATATATATATATATATATATATATATATATATATATATATATATATATATATATATATATATATATATATATACTCCTCACAATGTAAACTACCTCGCATTCTCTAGTCTTGCCCAATCTCCGTACACCTCGGTCCAGAGGTGTACGGAGATCAGGACCACCGGGTCAAAATCTCGTCTTTATTGGTCAAATCCTATATGGGTAGACACATACGTGCACTCCCAGGTGTAAAAATAATGCATGTAGCAGGCAAAACCCCTTTGCCTCTTTTAGTTCCATAGTTTCTTCTCTGTCTACGTACCCTATCTCTCGTTCTTTCTCTGTTGATCTCGCTCTCGCTATCTCTCTTTCTCTCTCTATTTTCCTATTTTCCTATCTCTCTCTCTGTCTCGCTCTCCACTTCCATTTCTCTCTCTCTCTCTCTCTCTCTCTCTCTCTCTCTATATATATATATATATATATATATATATATATATATATAACTCTCTTTCTCTATCTCTCTATTTCCTCTCTCTCTCTCTCTCTCTCTCTCTCTCTCTCTCTCTCTCTCTCTCTCTCTCTCTCTCTCTCTCTATTGATCGAACGAGCGACTGAGCTAGGGAGATCTAGACGCCCACGACTGCGGAGGACTACACAACATCGACAGAGGCTGCATCAGAGGATCTAGCTAGGTCACTTTGGCTCGACATGCACAACGCCCGGTCAGACTACTGACCATGGAGGAGATTGATGAGATCCGCCAGCGACAGATGCTGGATCTCCTATGATCTACCTATCCCAGCTAGCTGGTTTAGCCGTTTAGTCCACACCCAGCAGTTTAGGATTCCATAATATTTTATTTTGTCATCTTCTTACTCTGACTTCGTATCAGATCCATCAAATTGTAACTTTCTTGTCTCATGTCTCATAGGTCACTTTGGTCTTTCGAAGACGTTAATATAACATTTCATTTCATTTCTCTCTTTAATTTTTTTTCTTTAACTTTAATTTCCTAAGCATACATTAATTCTCTCTCTCTCTCTCTCTCTCTCTCTCTCTCTCTCTCTCTCTCTCTCTCTCTCTCTTTCCTACACACACACACACACCTCTCTCTCTCTCTTTCCTACACACACACACACCGCTCTCTCTCTCTCTCTCTATTTCCTACACACACACACACACACCTCTCTCTCTCTTTCCTACACACACACACATGCACACACACACACACCGCTCTCTCTCTCTCTCTCTCTCTCTCTCTCTCTCTCTCTCTCTCTCTCTCTCTCTCTCTCTCTCTCTCCTACACACACACACACGATGTAGAGAGAGAGAGAGAGGGGGAGGGGTTGGGGGGGGCGGAGATGTACATAATACCGGCGCAGCAGGTTTCGGCCAAGATCTGAGCAGGCGAAAATGGCCCCTGCGCGCGGGTTTTGCTTTTTTTCCCCAAATTTTTTTGCATCGCTATACGTGTGGATATACGCGTCAATATACGCGTGGCAAATAAAGCCTTTCCACACGTATATCGACGCACACTGCGACGCGTATATCGACACGTATAGCGACGCACGCTAATTACGTCGATATACACGTGGAAAAGCATGGCCGTCGATATATACGCGTCGATATCTTCATGTAGTGTTGTAGTGCAAGAGAGAGGGGGGGGCTGATTTCTCAAGTCATTATTCCACACACACTCACACAAGCTCATGTGTGAAGCAAGAAGACTCTCTCTCTCCTTCTCAATCTTTAATGGAAAGCTTATTACCTACTCCAAGCTTGTGAGAAGGGAGGCCTACACCAACAACTCTTGGCTTTGTGGTGCAAATCCAACCAAGAGCCAAGCTTCAAGGCATGCTCATCTCGTCTACCATGCTAATTACTAAGCTATGCTATGCTAATATGAGTGATTATGTGAGGAGATGTACATCTTTCTCATAAGACTACTCCTTCTTCCTCTCAATCTACTCTCATACCCCGCTAGCTCTCACCATCTTCGAAGGTGTGTGAGGTCTTAGGTCTGAGACCGTGAGGGAATTGATGTTATGTTTTATAAGTGTTTTGCTTAGTGCTTGAAGCTTCCATCTTCATTGCACTAGCTAGTATTGAAGGAACACAAAGAATTGTATTGTAAAATGTCTCTCTTGATGGGAGAAACCTATAATACAAAGCCTTTTGGAGGGGGGACCGGCTCCATGTAAATCCGGTCCTCAACTGTTGTCAATAGCTTAATTTCTCTCTCTTTTGAAGTATTGTTCATGCTATCTAGCTAAGTGTTATGCTTTTTGTTGCTCTCTCCACCCAAGCACTCTTTTTATGCTCATTAGGAATCTATCCTAATGAAATGCTCACTATGTTCATGCTATTTTCCACTACACACAAGTTACTAGGCCATTAAATGTTACAGGCATCAACGGTTTCCATGCTTGATTGACTAAGTGCTTGAAGTATTCAATTCAAACCAAATGACTTCAGAAGCATAAAAGACACATGTTCAAATGATCCTCCACATGTGGCCCTCGTGATGTGCTTGAATCCTATTGAATAGGTTTGAAAGGGGTCCAATGAGAATTTAGATGCATAAAAATAAATAATTAAGTTCTTTCTCTCAAAGAGAAAAAAGAAAACACATGTCCAAATGAAATAATTAAATAATAAGAGAGAGAGAGAGAGAGAGAGATAGGTGTGGACCAAGCATGAGAGGGGGGTATACTCTCCCACACACTCACACACACACACATTCTCTCATTGTGTGGAGTGCAATGTGCAAAAGCTCTATCTCCTTCTCCAAGCTTGTTGAGAAGTGGAGAGCCTACACCAACACTGTTGGCTATGGAATGCAAATCCAACCAAGAGCCATGCTTTTTTCAATGCTTAAGCTTGCCATCTTCTTAATCTTCATTACTACGCTATTATGCTTTGCTAAGCAAGAAGAGTGATAATAAGTGAGGAACTATTTCTTTCTCCTATGGATGATTCTTCTTCCTCTTCCCTACCCTCATTCCCCGGTAGCTCTCTCCACCTTCGAAGGTGTTTGAGGCCTTGGACTAAGGCTTGGGATAGTTAATGTTTTTTGCAAAGTTTATGGTATGCTTGTGATGCATGAAGCTTTCCATCTTCTGATTGCATCACCTAGGTCACAAGGAACACAAAGATTGTATTGTATCAAGTCTCTCTTGATGGGAGAATCTATAATACAAACGCCTTCTGGAGGGGGGACCAGCTCCAAGTAAATCCGGTCCTCAACTATTGTCATGTTCTCTGATACTCTCTTTCTTGTAAAAATATTGTTCATGCCAAGTTAATTAAGTACTATGTTTATGTTGCTACCATCAATTAAGTTCACCCTCTATGTTCTCAAAGTATTCTCACAAAAATGCTCACTCTAATTCTCTTGATTCCGTATTCTCAAAGATCATAGGGCATTTCCATTACATGCAAATATCAAGGGACTTGTTGTTCCACCTATGGAGACTCAATGTATTGTCTCTTGCTTCAAGGGCCATGACTTTCATAAGAGACTCTTAGATTTTGAGAAACGAGCCTTGAATGATTACTCCTTATCTCCGCTCTCCATAGCTTTTGTGAATGATTGTATCTCTTTGTTAGTGGTTGCCAAAAAAGATAGCCTTAATCTTCTTTCAACTCTTGACAATTTTCTTCTCTCCCTTTGTTTCATCGATTTTTAGGATCGCACTGACCTGGATTTCTATTTTTCTTCTCTTCCTACCATAATCAATAAGTTTATCTCATGAACAGTCTTCCTGTTGTCCCTCTTGAAATCAAACACAATGAGAAGGTAGTTCAGCCTTTGCTGGATTTAGATCTCTTAGATCGTGAAGAGAGGGAAGTTTTAGCGTCTCTGGCCTTATCTAATACAGAGAGCTGAAAAATCCTTGTTGAAGCTCTCTTGAAGCCATCCCCCTTCTCCCTCCTCAATGGGTGGAGCTTGATGCGATCCTTGGCCTATTACAAGATTGTTTTTGGATGAAGATATTCCAACAATCTAGCACAATCCCTTTACAGACCAAGAGCCACCTTTGTTGAATACACCGATGAAAATGAAAGTTGTGGTTGCCTCTCCCATAAAATATTTGTTAACCATTTAGTTGACAAGGGGATCCATGGTAAGCATGTCCTCTCTATTTCACAAGACTTTTTTATACACGCCCTTCTTAGAGAGGGGGACTGTTAAGGAGCGAGCTCAACGAAGCGAGCTTTGGAGCGAAATTTTTTTTTTCATCCCACCACCACTACCTCCCATTGCCGCCCCTTAGCACCCATCACCACCCACCATCCTAGCCCACCAATGGTGGTTAGTGGTGCTAAATTACTACCACCATGTGCCGCCCCTACTCCTACCACCATCGCCCGTTGCCACCCCTCTCTCCACTGGAGTATCCAAGGACCTCCTCTCTCTCTCTCTCTCTCTCTCTCTCTCTCTCTCTCCACACTTGCCACCCCTCTCTCTCACTTTGCTCCCACCACACCACCCCTCAAGTCCCACCAACCCTAGAGAGAAATGAAACGAAATGGAATGAATTGCTATATTAACTAAAATGGAATGAATGATATATTAAGAATTTTCATAAGGCAAAAATGACCTATGAGACCAAACTGATAGAGTCTTGGTGGATCTAATAAAATGCATGGGTACAAAGGAAAATGAGAGAGAAAGAGAGAGAGAGAGAGAGAGAGAGAGAGAGAGAGAGAGGGGCCAGCGGGGGAGGGAGAGGTAGATAGATAGATTTTATTATCGTCCTCGGACATCAAATATGACATATGGGACCAAAGTTACATGTGATGTAGTATTTGTGTGGTTGATGCGTGATTCTTGATGGTCCAAAATTGTGCTGATGAGAGTCTCAATGGAGAGCCCGCACTATGGCTGGGAGAGGAAAGTGTGTAGGTCTAGGTCATGGCTGAAAATTTGAAGGAAGTAAGTTTGCATTTGACCAAAAGCTGAGCACTCTAGAAGTGTGTGGTACTCAGACTCTTGAACTTGCAGTGAAAGGGGGAGAGAGAGAGAGAGAGAGAGAGAGAGAGAGAGAGAGAGAGAGAGAGAGAGAGAGGGAGGAGGCGGGGGGCGGGGGGGGAGAGAGACTCTGAGAGGGGGAGAGTGGAGTGTATTATTTTTTAAAAGGGAAAGAAAGGGAGTGCAAAGGGTGCTTAGGGAAAAACAAAAAACTCATCCAAAGCCTTAAAAAAGAAAAAGAAACTACACTCCACTCTCCCCCCCCCCGCCCAACCCTTCCCTTCCCTTGCGGACCCCTCTCCCCCCTTCTCTCTCTCTCTCTCTCTCTCTCTCTCTCTCTCTCTCTCTCTCTCTCTCTCTCTCTCCCCTCCCTCTCATTTTATTTTGTACACAAACAATGTATTAGATCCACCAAGATTGTATTAGTTTGGTCGCATGGGTTATTTTGGCCTTTTGAAGACAATTAACATAGCATTCCATTCCATTTCATTTCATTTCTCATTGGGATTGGAGGGACTCAAGCGACAGTGTGACGGGAGGCAGAGAAAGAAAAAAGGAAGACGCAGTGGGAGAGAGATCGATAAGGGAAGAAAGAGAGAGAGAGAGAGAGAGAGAGAGAGAGAGAGAGAGAAAAGGGGGCGACAAAATTGTGAGGGAGAGAGGGGAAGTGTATTGTTTTTTTTTAAGAAAGACGGGCTCACCCTGTACAAACCCCCCCCCCCCCCCCCCCCCCCGCGCGCACTCCCTCTCTTTCTCTCTCCCAGTCTCCTACTCTCTCTCCACCTGCCACCCCTCTTCTCTTTATCTCTCTCTCCCTCCCAATCGGCCCCCCTCTCCCTTCCTCTCCTGCTATCACTCTCTCTTTCTCTCCCCCTCTCTCCCTCTTTTACAAAAAAAGGGAGGCACTAGAGATACTGCTTGTGCTTTGTTTTTTCTTAAATAGCTCTCTCTCTCTCTCTCTCTCTCTCTCTCTCTCTCTCTCTCTACCCTTGCCACCCTTCCCTCTCGTCCTAGTGTGTGTGTGTGTGTGTGTGTGTGTGTGTGTGTGTGTGTGTGTGCGCGCGCGCGCGTGCTACAGACAGAAACATGGCTGCCCTGCAAAATACCCAAGATAACACAATATCTAGCATAAATTGACAATTTTGCACACCTGGCAATTTCCATAGCAGATAAACAGCGACATGCAAGCAGAGAGAGACTGAGAGCAAGACAAAGCAAAAGAGCACATGTAGGCGCACCTCCTAGAGTGGAGTGCTACGCCAGCATGGCGAGAGAGAAGAGAGGAGAGGAGAGAAGAATACACAGACACTGGGTGCAATCTCCCCCCATGCAAGAGTGAGCATTTCCCTCTTGCACGTATTTCATTTATAGATTCTTGAATGCTAAAAAATGACACACATTGGCCGGCCGGCACAAATGACCATAGCTCCTAATGAGCACTTGAGTAATAAATGTACAAATCCCATATCCATAACATACTCCGGGGTTGAAAAAGCAATTGCCCTCAGTTGCAAGGTACATAAGTGGTGGAGTCGAGTGCGAGGTACAAAACTTTGAGGACATTCCTGCATAGCACAATGAGTGACTAAAAACAAAAAGAGGAACAATGATTAGTAGGAAGCGATTGAAAAGTGCAAAAATGTGTAACATGTGTATGGCGTCATGAAGTAAATGTACAGAGAGGTGGAGTGCAACATTGGTCAGTAATGTTGTTCCAAACAAACCACCATCTGTCACTTTTTCAACTTTCCATACTAGTGCATCATATCCGTTCATATCAATCCATACCCAATGTGGTGGGCTAGTTCCACATATAATGTAACCACGGAGAGTCTTGCCGTACCAGGTGTAGGCACTCTAATACACATGTATCGACATCCATAAATTTCCATGAAAATATTGCAAAGCGGAGAGTCCTGCCTCACAAGGCGTAGGCACTCTAAGACATGTGTCAATAACCATAAATTTCCATAATTGTGGAGCGGAGAGTCTTGCCCTCTTTAGGCGTAGGAGCTCTAATACACGTGTCAATAACAATAAGTTCCCGTAACAAGGTGTGGAGCGGAGAGTCCTGCCCTTTTCAGGCATAGGAGCTCTAATACACGTGTAGAAATTTTGCCATTCCCATTCGGTCTAACCAATAAGATCGTTGCCATAACATTGTCTCAACGGGATAATTTTCAAATCGCTAATATGAAAGTAGTATTGATCATGTATAAATCTGGTTAATACAAAGTGCAGATGATAATGAGAGTTATTAAGGTGAGTTAGCACACAAGTTGGCCTGCTAATATTACATAAAAAGAGCGTACGAACCAAGTGCAATTTAAATGATTTTGCTAGACAGATAGTATCAAAATGTATTAAAAATTTTCACACCAGAAGATTCTTTGATATGAGAGCATTATACATAGTTGTACCTGCAAAAGTATTTCTCAAACAACAAAGAACTAAAAACAAGTTCTTGTTAAATTTAAGAATAGTGTAACCGCACATCAAATGCATTAACAGTTTTAAATCCATGAAAAACAAAATGGATGCAAAGTCTCGTTCCTAAGAAAAGATAATGAAAGTAGACAATGGGAAGTACAGAGGGCGAAGAAGAGAGGGGTGTTATCAAAATTGACAGGGTGGTTTGCAATAGTGGGATAACCATTGGATAGCAGTCTTTCAAGAGAGTGATGCCACACGCAATGTATAAATGTTAGGATAGGGCAAAAGTAGGTCTCCCAAAGTAGTTGGCGTCAAAGTTTGGCATAAAGGTAAATATCCTTCGGTAAATATAGGCCTATGCGAAGGAGTATTGAAAACATTGGCAGGGATGTGATACATAAGCAAATAAATGAAACTATATCAAGTAATATGTAACAAAATTTGCACTACCATTATACCATATGATGGAACAAAATAGAGCAATCAATTTGAAAATCGAATTCCATTACATCACTGTTTGTATATTACGCCATTAATTATGTATTGTAAGATTATATCCATTTGTAGTCGGCCAAAAGGTTAGTTTAAGTGTTGGTAGCTAGAAGTGGTTGTAGTAAAAGCTCTCATATGGTCATGCTTGTAATACTTAGGTCTGATACCTCTTGATCATGCGCAAAATATTGAAGGTTGGTGAAAATACATCCCAATGACAGATGACCTAGCATGTCACATATGCGATAGGACCGTAGTATGTGAGCACCTCACACGAGACCAAAACCATAATAGAATTTGAATATCAACCCCTAGCTTAGGTCTTGGTAATATAGTTCGTATGCATGTTACCATGCCAATTGATATGAAAATTTGTGATGGCACTTTTAATGATAATTGCGACTCTTAAGCATTCAGAGCACCCTTACCCAAGGATAAGGATAAGCCATAGATAAGTAATCCCAGATGAGTTAACAACCTTGACACTTACAAAACTTCTGGCATACACGAGCCTTCAGAGCACCCTTACCCAGAGATAAGCCATAGATAAGCAATCCCAGATGAGTTAACAGCCTTGACACTTACAAAAATTCTGGCATACACAAATTCCTATACAAAATGGCACCCGTTTGGCTTATACTTCTTCCCCATAAGGTAAACTCACACAATCGACACATAGCAAGGCTGGTATCCTTTACTTACACCACACATGCACCATAACCACTTGGGTACATGTCCCAGAGTACATGAGCATGAGATCAACAGAGAGAGAGAAAAAAAAATGTACTCAAACAACAAGCATATGGAGGTTAGAACTTAGAACGGAGCCGATGAGTTTAAATTAGAGCATGCAATACAAGGATGGATTCCACTAAATAATTACGCTACTTGGTGCTACTTCTGGCAAGTCTGCAATGGAGAATAAACAAGACAGAGCCCGACTCCCCCCTCCTTTTGCTATTCACGCGGCAACCTCCCATAGTCGACACCGCGGCCCGACCAACCAGCTTAAAATGGAGGCCCCTCAATTTCCTTAATTGCTTTGACGCAGTCCTCCTTGTAACAATCAAAAGCAACACCTTAAAAAAAAGAAATAAATTTAAAATAAAAATAAAAAAATGACGCCCTCTCCTCTTGGCAGCTTGCGCCCTTCGTTTTTGCGCGCCTTTCTCGCCACCAATCGACCCTGCCTGCGTTGCTGTTCAATACTAGGCACTACTCCTTGGTACTCCATTTGCTTCATCCTTATCCAGTATCTTGATGCTGAACTCTCTGCTCTGAAAAGGAAGAGAACCTTTCGTATAAAGACCTTTTCAAACATCATACACAGGTATAATGGAAACATCGTAATGGTGGAGATCTGCATTTGGTAGCTCAGCGAGAAAACGGTTTCCTTTAACAGTTCACAACCTTCCTACTTTGCCAAGCTAAGCTCTTGAATATCAATCCTTTGAAGTTGCTCAATTACATTTGTTAACCCAGTCTCTAAGGAGATAGAGACTTGTTGAGTGCTTGTACTTGGCCCGTGGAATGTACTTGCAATTGCTTTGGGCGATTGGTACGGACAAGACCATGAATAGGGCCAACCCCTTCTTCATGGGTATGTTGTAACGGCTATTGTATCGCACAGTGGAGGCTGTGAAAGCTGCTTGAGGCAGATCGGGAGTCGATGGTGCGACAACAGGTGGCATAGAATTAGAGGGTGAAGGACCATGTCCACGATGGCCTTTAGAAAAACCTTCACAAGGATAGCGTCCAGGCACGGCCCGAATGTGCAGATGCAACTTGCATGTCCGGTAGCAACAGCAGCGAGGTAGCAACAGTAGTGAGGAGACAACTGGTTGACCTGCAGCCAGTATGAGCACGAGCAACACGAATTAGGATACTGGCGAGGCAGGTAGTTAAGACTCTGAGAGCAACATTTCAAGCTAAGCCGTTGTCTGCCAAGGTAATGCAGCCTTCGTTTGTTAAATTGTTTTGTCCCGAACACTACGCAAAGTTGCCATGCAGGGTACTACTTGCCTCATATTATTGACACCCTGATGATAGCTCCCAAGCCTCGGCCCATCTGCGCCAGCTGCAAGTGCTAATTATGTGAAGGAGATGAAAGGCAGGGTATACTCGCACCAGCAAAATGATGCATGTGGCCATGCACGGTGGAGGCATGAGGGGGGGGTGTGATAGTGGAGGAGGTGGCGGCCAGTTGAGACGAGTGAAGAATCGAGGAGACGGAGGATGTTGTGCTGCTACATGCAAGAGAGAGAGGGAGGGTGGGATGACTGATCAGGTCGACTTCGAGAAAGGTGTGAGAGAGAGTTCAATTGTGTGTGTGTGGGTGTGTGCATGGTGGTTGGAGTTAGGTAGGGAGTGAAGGGCAACAACTGAAGACAGAGAAAGAGTGAAAGGAGAGAGAGAGCTACTATTTAGTGGTTGCATGGCCATTCAAAAGAGAGAACAAAAGTGGCGGCTAGTGTAAGGTATGAACTGAGAACTGAGAGCGTGAAAGAAAAGCGGCGCAGGCATTCGCAGCCGTAGGGGTTATTGTTTGCGCCAGTTGGAAAGGCCAAGGTTGGCAAACATCAATTATGATTAGCTTAGAGCCGCACGGGTGGTTGTGAGCATGGTAGAAGAGAGAGACAGTAGAACTGCAGAGAGTAACGCCCACCTCCACTTGTGTGTGTGTGGGTTGGTAGACCACAAAAATATGGGCTCTACTGGTCGCGACAGTGAGAGAGAGGGAGAGATGAAAAATTGGTTGGTGGCCACGTTATTGCATGGAGTCGCCCTCTGCATGCCAAGATAAGTAGCGAGCATTGCACCATCAAATCCTTAAGAGTTGTGAGTTTTTGGGAGAGCATGCAGACCCTAGTGAGCTCGTCGAAAAGTGATGGATGAGAGTGAGTGGGTAGGTAGAAGAATTGGCTGACTGTAGCAAACGTGTGAGACCGCAGAGAACTGAGGAATAGGTAATCGTCGCATGCATATGCAATAGTCAATCTCCACGCTAGCGTTTCCGTTGCAGACGTGCATGATTGCTTTTGTGTGTGATGACGTCATTGTCTATTGGCAACAGTAGCTGACGTCCATGGCCGACTCCTTTTACTCCTTACGATACTGTAGCTGCATCCTGCTTCTATATGATCTCCTTGCCATCCCTATTTTTTGTGATGCTTCCTCACGTACACTCGTCCATCGAATTGTCTGCTAATGCAAATATGTAGAGCCTATAGTTTTCAGTTTAGTCGTTCTTCCTCGCAGTTTGGCCCAATCAAGTGTGTGTCCGATGCTGTCAAAGCCTTCCGATGTCTCTGTAAAAACCTTTTCCAGAGACTCGAGATAAAAAATGGTCGATTGTTTTTCTTTTTTTTTACCAGGTATTGAGATTGATGGACGTTGATATTCTTAGTCCAATCATAATGTCAAACGGTCATGCAGATGAATGCACTACTACCTTGAATACATAAATAAATAAATATATAAAACTAGCTTCTTATGGTCGATCGATATTATTAGCACTAATTTCGATGTATTACTATCAACACATGTACTCCAACTAGTTCAACCAAAAAAAAAAAAAAAAAACGTTGGCTTATTTATGTGTTTAACATGAATCCCAACACAGCTTTAATCAATGAAAGTTAGGAAGAAACAAAAATACTGAAGAAAAAGAAACTTAGCTTTCATCAAATTGTTAGGCCTAAAATCATCGAAGCGTAGCCTAAGGCTCTGATACCACTGCTAAAGACAAAAACATGGCTGCCCTGCAAAATACCCAAGATAACACAATATCTAGCATAAACTGATAACTCTGCATACCTGGCAATTCCCATAGCACATAAACTGCGACATATGAGAGCAGAGAGAGACTGAGAGCAAGACAAAGCAAAAGAGCACATGTAGGCGCACCTCCCAGAGTGGAGTGCTACGCCAGCATGGCGAGAGAGAAGAGAGGAGAGGAGAGAAGAATACACAGACACTGGGTGCAATCTCCCCCCATGCAAGAGTGAGCATTTCCCTCTTGCACATATTTCATTTATAGATTCTTGAATGCTAAAAAATGAATACACATTGGCCAGCCGACACAAATGACCATAGCTCCTAATGAGCACTTGAGTAATAAATGTACAAATCCCATATCCGTAACACTGTGTGTGTGTGTGTGTGTGTGTGTGTGTGAGAGAGAGAGAGAGAGAGAGAGAGAGAGAGAGAGAGAGAGAGAGAAGACATGGGGGAGAGAGGGGTGGTGGGGGGTGGAGCTCACTCCAAGAAGGGAGGGAGGGAGAGAGAGAGAGAGAGAGAGAGAGAGAGGGGGGGGGGGGGGAGGAGTGGGAGACAACGAGAGAGAGGGGTGGTGGGCGAGAGAGAGACACACGCACGGAGGGTAGACATCACGAGAGAGGGGTGGTGAGAGAGAGAGAGAGAGAGAGAGAGAGAGAGAGAGAGAGAGAGAGAGAGAGGTTATAGAGTGACTAAGAAAAGAGAGAGGAAGAAGGGAGTAGGAGATAGGAGGACTTTAGGGAAGGGATGGTGGTTTCTAGAGGAGGAGTTGGAGGAAGGGAAGGTGGTTAGAGAACTAGATGGAGAGACGACGTGGAGGAGAGGAAGGATGTTGGAGGAGGAGGAGGAAGCACATGGGCGGCAAGAGGAGGAAGGGGAGGTAGGGAGGGCGGCACTCCCAAAAAACAAAAAAAAAAACTCGCTGCGTTGAGCTCGCTTAAAGACCTAGCACCTTAGAGAGTTTACCGATAAAGGCTTGAACCACGTTCCCCATGTTCCAATTAACCATGACCCTGTTGTAAAAGAACTTTGTCTTGGCTGGGACAAACTTTGTACTATCATCATATCTACAAACTTTGTATTATCATCATATCTCTAGCCCTCAGAACACCACAGATTCATGAGAGAATCCACTCTTGAAATCTTTCAAGACAAATTTCCTAATCACAAATATCATCAATCTCCTTAATTTAAGGACCAAGAAATCATGAATGAATTGGATTACATAATGAAGTTCATTTACATTTGTGGGCTTGATAAGTCAACCCAGACTCCGATTTTTATTTGCAAAAAACAATTCTTTTATTCATGCTTTTGGAAATAGACCTAAAACAATGGCTGCTAAAGTTTGTGTCTCACAAGTCCTCCCAATCCTCTATAATGCTTCCCGTACTTTTATGGCATACCTGGACATTCTTCATCCGATCAGTATGTTTGTAAATAATGGTTTTCTTGAATCATCAATTTGAAAGTACATTCTTGGATTCTTGCAAAAGAATGAGTTCCCAGGAATAAGAATCAACACATTAGGATTGATCGATGCACTTGGTGAGGGGATGGGTCCAGTGGGCCTATCTCCCACTAAGTGTACCTGTCCCCTAGGATGAGGGAGGGCGACACACACACACACTCCGCTACCAGAATCATCATCATACTCTATTCCTCATATTTGTAGAAATCGATTGAAGATGAAGCTCACACTTCTTAGACCAATGGAAAGTAGAAAGTTCAACCTAGTCGTGGGGCAGATAGTTCAAGGCATCATGTATTCCAATTGATGTAGCCTCTACCACTGCAAAGAAAATGAATTGTCGACCATTTGCAACCTCTACCTTGTATCTTGGCGTGGATCATTCCATCCTGTTTCTAGACGTATGCAATCACCTGCTTCATGTAGAATCTCTTTTGTAAGCTTTCCCTTTTTAGCTAATTGCATGACATTTGGCCAAATTTGACCATGATGGTCACTCACCTCTTCATCACAAAAATGTTCAATTTTTACTCCATAAGTAGCTGCCTCAACTGAAGAGGTGGCATGCTTGGTTGCCATATCTTCAACTAAGGTTTGCATTCCCCCCTTCCCAAAGTTAGTTCTCAAGGGTAGACCTGTCTCTCTTAAGTGGATTTTACCATCCTTAAAAAAGACAACATCTTTTGACAAAGCATCACTAAAATCATCACAATCCCTTCTTACATGGTCTGTACTATCACACCAAATACATCTATTAACAAACCCTTCTTTGGGCTGTTGTCTTTGCCTAGGAAGTGGCCCTGATGGTTGGCCTTTTTCTTCAAGCTTTGCAAACTTCACCTTCAAGTCACGCATTCCCTTCACAAGCTCATCTATTATGGACTCATCAAACTTAGGAGAGATAAAAGTAGGCTTTACCATTTTGTCAGAAGTTGAGGTGGAAGGACTTGTAGTGTTTACTACCATCTTGTCCCTTCTTCTTTGTCGTTTGGCAAGCAGTGAGACAGCACCTTCAACCTCATTCCAGTCGGTCTTTAGTCCTTGCTCAGCATCTTTATCTTCAAGAAGAAGCTCCAAATTTTCTTGAAACTCTTTACCTGCAGCTTGTAAGAAAAGATCTGTCTTCTCTGCATCTAGTGTGGCCCTTTCTGTCCTAGTGAGTTGTGCATAGCGCCGCTCAAATTCCCTAACTAGCTCTGTTATTGATAGTCCTTGCTTTGGCTTGACTACCCATTTTAAGAATGTCCTTTTGGTCACTCTCTCCGAGTCCTCCATGAAATATTCCTCCTTTAAAGCTACTTTGAGTTCTTCCCAATTTCTCCCATGCCCATCTTTAATTGCCCTAACATGCTCCCTAATTTCTGGAGCAACAACTAGCTCAAAGCTTTGAATCATCTCACCTTCTGACACGCGATGCAGCTCCATCTCCTTCACATACTCGCGTAAGTACTTGGTTACATCTTTGCCATTGAACTGATCCATTCTGTTGACGATCGCTTGTATGGCCTTCGTTGCTGAAATCTCCCTTCTTTCAGTAGCATGTTGTTGTTGCATGAACATTGCAAATGCTTGAAACATTTGCATTGTTGCTGGGTCAAAATGCATACCCTGTTGCTCAACATGATCACCCATGGTTACCCACAAACTCTCACCCTAGCAGATTCGCGTCGGGTTCACCAAAAATATGTCGAGAAATTTGCGGTCTTGCTAGGAAAGCACCGGGCTTATGGCTGTGAGAGTTTGTGAGAGAACTCAACAAAACTATATGAAGGAGTTTAAACCATAGATGCCATGAAGAATAGGGTTTGGAAAGAAGTGCAATCAAAGAAAACTCACTCTTTCTCTCTTGTACTCACACACACAAAGAAAGAACGCAAAAGAGAATGTCAAAACAATACGAAGATGAAAACATCAAGGCTATGGTCATATCGTATAATGGGTAATATGAAAGGGTTAATGGATGAGTTAATGGCATTCAATCTTGGCTGACCAAATAGGCTACGAATTGTTCTTTGGAATTGTAGTTTTGTGCTTACCATAATATATATATTTTGTCTAGTGATTGGGATTAATTGTGTGTACAAATCCTCTTGGTTCATAGCAAGATAACTACGCTTACATCAAAAGAAAAATTATAGTCTATGAGAGGTAGTATGATGGGATCCGGTGATAGAAGTATTTCATTGAGCCTTTCAGGGCCGAAGAGAAACATTATACGTTGTTGAAAGTGTATTTTACGGCTAATCCATACGTTAATTCTAATAGATCGTACAGAGTGAAAGCGATAGAAATGATCATCATGTGGGTTATTCATCTAGGATAGTATGTGAGAAATGTAGATATGAGAGAAGTGAAGAGATGAGAAGTTTCCCTCCCAAGCCCTATTCTTGCCCGTAGACAATAAGGATACTGCGGGGAGAGATGTACCTGTAGCAAGGAGAACCTAAAATTCGTAGAGAGGATGAATTACTAAGAGTGAGAGAGATAGGTTTGGTTAAGGAGATGAGATTAGATACATATATATATATATATTTTGAATTAGAGATGAAAATGAAAACAACAAGAAATCAAGAAAACATCAATGTAGGACACATCTTACTTGACAAACCCTTCGGCACCATTATTGATGGAGAGAGAAGAAGAGGGGAGAATTCAACTTTGATTGATACGCCAAGTCCACGCCCTTCTTTGATTAGAGTTGATCTTCCAAGGATAGCATGCAAGGATGGCTAGTCTTCCTCTAGGAGAAAGTGTAGGCTTAGGCTTATGTTAATGGCTAAGTACAATTAGGCATTACTACTCACTCCCTCAAGAATTCCTCTCATCAATGGCTTAAATGCTTGAGTTCCTTCCAAGGAAGAAGAGGTCCCCTTTTATAGGTGAAGGGAACCCCCAAGGGTTTACACAAGAAGAGAGGAGCCAGTGTGAACAGGAATTGGAAAAGTTGAAAAAGAGTTGTCCCTGCATGATGTGGGCAGACTGGGGTCCAGTATTTTGATCATATCTCCTCAACCGTGGCTCCAAATAAAAAAGTAAAAATATGGGCAGAAACTTCAGCTCATTAGCTACGATTTTCATTTTAAAATCATTCTCCAATTCGGATTGGAACCTTGTGTAAAAAATTCATCAAAATAGGGTCCATTTATGGCAGCAAAAGTCTTCATGTGGTCTCCTTAGCCTAGACTTTCATTTAATTCCAAAGGACACCTCATGCCATATGAAAGCATGACATTGCTCCTTGACAAAGTTTTGTAATCATGCTTGCAATAATGCATTAAAATAAGTGTATCTTTGAAATCATGCCACCTACTGTCCCACTAGGATTTGATTCTCTCCTAGTAGCTATTTAAAAAGAAATATAAGAAAAGTATAAAAAATACATAGAATATATATATATTGGAGTTTACCCTAGATATAGGATCTAGCTAGGGTGTGAGATGATAATGAAATAGTAGAAATAAAGAATCAATGCTTTTTGCCCCAAGTTAAAGAGGCGTAGCTATTGATGCTTTTTCCATAGTATTTTCTGATGGTAAAGTAAGGATATGTTACCCTTGAAAAAAATAATAGGATGAGATAGAAGGCATATTATTATACTTAAATATGCATATGTACACTATAGGAAATATAATTATGTATCTAAAAAAATACAAGATAGATCTTGTAGCATGCGTTCCCACTATGTACGTGTCACAGCACGACATCCACCCCCTCTAAACCTGCACATCCTCCGGTATGTGCCACATTGTTTCCTTGTAAGATTAGACCTCTTGTACATCTTCCTTGTCTTCTTCTTCACTGGATGATTCCAGAGCTTCATGTTCACTTTGATCTTCACCTGTGTTTTTCTCTTCTTCCTCATCCATATCTTCTAGATCATTGTCTCCTCTTCTCTTAAACATTTTAATCCTTTTTCCTGCAATGGGAATCTTTACTTCTGTACCATCTAGTTCAGACAAGCTGTAAGTAGCATTTTCATGCACATGCGTTACAACATACGGTCCAAACCATCTTTTTGAGAACTTACGCATGACTGTGTGCTGGTTATCAAGGCTACTATCATACACTAAAACCCAGTCACCTTTGTCAATTGCTTTGCTCCTGAGTCGATGTCGCTTATCAAAATAGTGCTTGTTTTTCAACCTTGCATTTTGAGTCGTTCTTTTGCAGCTTCAATGTCTCCAGGTCTTCTCTCTAGCTGCCTTATATGCAGTGCAAGGAGATCTTCCCTACTAAGCCCCTCTTGCCAAGGTAGTACATTCCATGTGGGAATTGTATCCTCAATCGGCATCACTTGGTTTTGACCATGCATTAGCTCCGCAGGCATGTAGCCAGTTACTGAGCTATGTGTTGTACGATCAGCCCATAAAGCATATGGTAACAATTTTGGCCACTCGCCAACTCTTCCTTCGCAAGCCTTGGCCAAAGCTTTGATGATAGGAGGATGCCCTCTTTCACTCTTTCCATTGCCTTCAGGGTTGTAAGCTGTAGTAAGAGAAAGCTTGATCCCTAATCTAGAAAAGAACTCCCTTGCTTCTTCGGCATCCAGTTCACCTCGATTTGCAGTGATTTTTCCCACACAACCATAACGGCAAATCACCTCATCAAGAAGGAATTTGCACACAACTTCTGTGGTCTTAGCTCTTAATGCTCTTCCTTCAACCTGGTTAGTTAGGTCCTCTCGTGCAAGAACCAAGTATCTCATCTGCCAGAGTCCTAAAGGCATCGTGACTAGATCCACAACCCATTTATAGTGCATGGCTAGTGGATATGTAGGGTGCAATCCATCACGATATCGAACATTTGAATACATTTGACAAGTTACACATGACTCTACAAACTGAGATACATCTTTATACATACCCTTCCACCAGTATTTTTCTTTCAACTTGGAGAAGGTTGCCCACACACCCCTGTGTCCAGCCCATAGACTCTCATGAAACTCTTGCATGAGCTTTACTTGAGTCTCTTTTTTACATATAACCCGTTGTGGTGTAGCACCCTTTTGTTTAGGATGCTTCCACAAGTAACCATCCCTCAAAAAGTACCCATATGCTTTCCTGCGTATCCTCTTGAATTCTTGTTCAGACCAATCATCCCGTTTTGTTAGAGTACTCGAGTACCTTCCAATAGAAAGCCAATCACCTTCATAAAGATCTTTCAAGAACAATTCAAGTGAATTAGTCATGCAGACATTGTTACCTTTGACATGAGAGATAGAATAGAATTTTGTGCCTACATCATCTCCGTCATCAATCATTTGCGACTCATCTTCATACCTTACCCTTCATAGCATATCTGCCACTGTATTGTCTTTACCTGCAATGTGCTTAAACTCGGGATTTAAGGACTTAATGTAGGCAATCCACCGCAACATAGCAATGTCTGGTGTTGAGCAGCTTGTAATCATCCCAAGAAGTGGTAGACAATCTGTTTCTACAACCACACATGCACCAATTAGGTACTCTTTCCCGCTTTTCAAGGCTGTAACCATACCCCATAACTCTCTCTTTATCTGTGGATAGTTTCTTTGGTGAGCACCTAGTACCTTTGCTCCAAATCTTACCACATACCTGTGTCCTTCTTTGTCATCTTGCCCTATTGCCCATCCAATCCCTGTAGGACTGGTATCTACTGTCACAATCACTGGCCTTTGACACTCATAGTCTACCTTTCTCAAAGTCGTTGCTGACTGGAGTAACTCCTTTAGCTTTTTCATGGATTTTACATGTGCTTCTGTCCATTTAAACTTTTGATTCTTTCTAAGCAGCTGATAAAGAGGATCAGCTACATGTGCATAATGTGGAATCCAAATAACATAGAAGACACATGCTCCCAGAAACCTTCTAACCTCAGTGATGCTAGTGCATGTTTCTTTCATTCTTTGGATGGCATCTACCTTTGATGGACAAGGTTTCCTACCATATGGCCCGCACATGTGCCCCACAATGAGCACTTCTTTGACACCAAACATAGACTTTTTCCCTGACAATGTAAGATTCACTTCTTCCAACCTAGACAAAATTTTATCACAATCATTTATGTGATTTACCACAAACCTGCGACATCCCTTGAGATCCAAAGCTTCATCTTTGTCACTTTCTTCACATCCTTTGATAGGCAAATCATCAATGAAAGGCATTGTGATTTGAGGAATAAAGTCACGTAAGACCTTATTCATCCCATTCATCATATGTGCAACCGAGTTGGTTGCTCCCTGTGGCAAGGTACACATCCTTACCAAACCCAAAGGTGTCCTCATGGTTGTCAAGTCTCTGCTTTCGATTGCAAGCTGAAATTGATCATACCCTGAGTAGAGATCCCCCATTGAGTAGATTTCCCTCCCTGCAAACGCCTCTGCAAATTCATCCACAATTGGACCTGTACCTACATTTCTAATTGTCACCTTGTTCACTGGTTGCATATCTTGGATTAAGCGTAGAGAACCATTCTTCTTTGGAACTGTGAACCACCTGTTTGAGTATGGAGCACAAGAAGGCTCCAAGATTCCCATTTTGATTTTCTCATTCAGTAGCTCTACTAACTTTGGCAAATGAGCCTTTGGAACCGGAATAGGCCGCAGATTCCAAAGCACATGAGGTATTGTGAAAATTACCATAGGAGCTACAATATAAGGATCAACACATCCTATCTCATGTGGCTCAAATGCAAAAGCCTTACCATGCTTTGAAAGCATTTCTTTGAAGCACTTTGTCTCCTCCTGTGTTAGAAACTCCTCGCAACCAATCTGCAACTCTTGAAAGGACTCCTTTGTGAAGGTATGCCCGATCTTTTTAGGATTCCGCAAACTTGGTTGTAAAGAAGCCTGTTCAATCTTTTCCTTGTTGTTGGGTGGTAAGGGTGAAGCTACTGGTTTCACCTTCTTTGCTACACTCTTGTATTTAGTTTCAACATGGACTTCTGGGCCAACTGTTTGGATTTCTTTAAAGGCTTCTATTACTTGATACATTTCCATAGAGCAAACTTCCACAACTTCATTTTCAAGATGCAAACTAGACCTCATTATAGCATCAAGCTCACCCATAGTATCTACAAAAGAAACTTGTTCACACAAACCCAAAACATTTTCAGTAGGCTTTAGCAACCCACTCTTTTTC
This sequence comes from Adiantum capillus-veneris, assembly GCF_014529385.1. Classification (NCBI taxonomy): domain Eukaryota; kingdom Viridiplantae; phylum Streptophyta; class Polypodiopsida; order Polypodiales; family Pteridaceae; genus Adiantum; species Adiantum capillus-veneris. Next base: position 30,871,568 of record NC_140946.1, read on the forward strand.
ATGCCTATTTGTACATTATGCACATATTGCCTCTCATATCTCTTCAAATCTTCAAGTTTTGTAAAACATACTGATCCATTCCTTGTTACCAAGGAGCTCATTGAGAAAGTTTCACCTATTTTTGGATCAGGCGAGACCCTTTTTATTTCTGTACCACTGCAATCCTGCTTTACAATGGTACTTGGCAAAAACCCATCATTTCTCTATGATCATGAAACTCTTTGCTTACCTTTGGTAGAGGATGTTCTCTGAGGTTGTCACGATTTCTTTCATGGTTTACACAAACTGTGAGAAATTGGACAGCACGTTTACCATCTTTGCTACGTATCCTAGCATATGTTGAACCATCATCCATTATCTTTGTTTCCATTCGAACTCCCACAATGTGGGGTTGTCCAAGGATGAGATGATATGAAGATGTATCCTGAACAAAGAAGTTTTGGTCAATCTTTACATCACCTATTGTCACCTTCACACCTGGACATGCTGCATACAATTCACCGAATGAATTGTTTGCCACTTTTACCATCCAACCATGATATGTGTCCATTGGCCATTTGCACTTGTTGTAGAGACTCTTTGACATTATGTTTATTTCTGAACCATGGTCAATCAAGGCAACAAATGGCTCTTCAAGATCACCTACCTTGACCAAAGTTTCTGTAGTAGCCCTTGCCCAATGACTTCGTGAATAGTAACTCCTAGGAATATCTTCAACTTCTTCATCATCATTTGAGAAATGCACTTGCTTCACTCTCCCACTAGATTGGTGGCATCCTACCATAGCTCCATCATTCTCCTTATTTTGCAGTTGCATCCCTTGTGTCTTCGAGGTTTCCCCTTCAACCTGTGGACGAGAAACTTCAGCAAGGGTTTGCCTCTTCCTCTTGATGATGTCAATGATCTCCTCATGGAATTCACGCTTTGCAATGCCAAGAACTTCTCCCAGAGTAAACTCAATCTTGCTATTCAAGATCCTTTCCTCCAAGACTTTCTTTAAATCTGTAGCAACCTCAATATCAGATTGTAGTTTATAAGTTGGGCCTTTTGTCTTACCTTTCGTTGGCTCTTTCTTTTTTCCTGTTGTAGACTCCTCCATGAGTACTTCAGGTGGAGATGCTCCTTGTGTTGAGGGTGTTTGAGAAGGCATTGATTCGCTTCTTCCCCCACTTCTAGAAGCTCTTTTTGATGGTCCTTCATCAACATTCTCACGTCTGCGCTTCTCTTCTACAATTGCCTCATTTTGTAATGTAGGCATGCATTGACAATGAGTCCACTAGATCATTCCATCCTGTTTCTAAACGTATGCAATCACCTGCTTCATGTAGAATCTCTTTTGTAAGCTTTCCCTTTTTAGCTAATTGCATGACATTTGGCCAAATTTGACCATGATGGTCACTCACCTCTTCATCACAAAAATGTTCAATTTTTACTCCATAAGTAGCTGCCTCAACTGAAGAGGTGGCATGCTTGGTTGCCATATCTTCAACTAAGGTTTGCATTCCCCCCTTCCCAAAGTTAGTTCTCAAGGGTAGACCTGTCTCTCTTAAGTGGATTTTACCATCCTTAAAAAAGACAACATCTTTTGACAAAGCATCACTAAAATCATCACAATCCCTTCTTACATGGTCTGTACTATCACACCAAATACATCTATTAACAAACCCTTCTTTGGGCTGTTGTCTTTGCCTAGGAAGTGGCCCTGATGGTTGGCCTTTTTCTTCAAGCTTTGCAAACTTCACCTTCAAGTCACGCATTCCCTTCACAAGCTCATCTATTATGGACTCATCAAACTTAGGAGAGATAAAAGTAGGCTTTACCATTTTGTCAGAAGTTGAGGTGGAAGGACTTGTAGTGTTTACTACCATCTTGTCCCTTCTTCTTTGTCGTTTGGCAAGCAGTGAGACAGCACCTTCAACCTCATTCCAGTCGGTCTTTAGTCCTTGCTCAGCATCTTTATCTTCAAGAAGAAGCTCCAAATTTTCTTGAAACTCTTTACTTGCAGCTTGTAAGAAAAGATCTGTCTTCTCTGCATCTAGTGTGGCCCTTTCTGTCCTAGTGAGTTGTGCATAGCGCCGCTCAAATTCCCTAACTAGCTCTGTTATTGATAGTCCTTGCTTTGGCTTGACTACCCATTTTAAGAATATCCTTTTGGTCACTCTCTCCGAGTCCTCCATGAAATATTCCTCCTTTAAAGCTACTTTGAGTTCTTCCCAATTTCTCCCATGCCCATCTTTAATTGCCCTAACATGCTCCCTAATTTCTGGAGCAACAACTAGCTCAAAGCTTTGAATCATCTCACCTTCTGACACGCGATGCAGCTCCATCTCCTTCACATACTCGCGTAAGTACTTGGTTACATCTTTGCCATTGAACTGATCCATTCTGTTGACGACCGCTTGTATGGCCTTCGTTGCTGAAATCTCCCTTCTTTCAGTAGCATGTTGTTGTTGCATGAACATTGCAAATGCTTGAAACATTTGCATTGTTGCTGGGTCAAAATGCATACCCTGTTGCTCAACATGATCACCCATGGTTACCCACAAACTCTCACCCTAGCAGATTCGCGTCGGGTTCACCAAAAATATGTCGAGAAATTTGCGGTCTTTCCAGGAAAGCACCTGGCTTATGGCTGTGAGAGTTTGTGAGAGAACTCAACAAAACTATATGAAGGAGTTTAAACCATAGATGCCATGAAGAATAGGGTTTGGAAAGAAGCGCAATCAAAGAAAACTCACTCTTTCTCTCTTGCACTCACACACACAAAGAAAGAACGCAAAAGAGAATGTCAAAACAATACGAAGATGAAAACATCAAGGCTATGGTCATATCGTATCATGGGTAATATGAAAGGGTTAATGGATGAGTTAATGGCATTCAATCTTGGCTGACCAAATAGGCTACGAATTGTTCTTTGGAATTGTAGTTTTGTGCTTACCATAATATATATATTTTGTCTAGTGATTGGGATTAATTGTGTGTACAAATCCTCTTGGTTCATAGCAAGATAACTACGCTTACATCAAAAGAAAAATTATAGTCTATGAGAGGTAGTATGATGGGATCCGGTGATAGAAGTATTTCATTGAGCCTTTCAGGGCCGAAGAGAAACATTATACGTTGTTGAAAGTGTATTTTACGGCTAATCCATACGTTAATTCTAATAGATCGTACAGAGTGAAAGCGATAGAAATGATCATCATGTGGGTTATTCATCTAGGATAGTATGTGAGAAATGTAGATATGAGAGAAGTGAAGAGATGAGAAGTTTCCCTCCCAAGCCCTATTCTTGCCCGTAGGCAATAAGGATACTGCGGGGAGAGATGTACCTGTAGCAAGGAGAACCTAAAATTCGTAGAGAGGATGAATTACTAAGAGTGAGAGAGATAGGTTTGGTTAAGGAGATGAGATTAGATACATATATATATATATATTTTGAATTAGAGATGAAAATGAAAACAACAAGAAATCAAGAAAACATCAATGTAGGACACATCTTACTTGACAAACCCTTCGGCACCATTATTGATGGAGAGAGAAGAAGAGGGGAGAATTCAACTTTGATTGATACGCCAAGTCCACGCCCTTCTTTGATTAGAGTTGATCTTCCAAGGATAGCATGCAAGGATGGCTAGTCTTCCTCTAGGAGAAAGTGTAGGCTTAGGCTTATGTTAATGGCTAAGTACAATTAGGCATTACTACTCACTCCCTCAAGAATTCCTCTCATCAATGGCTTAAATGCTTGAGTTCCTTCCAAGGAAGAAGAGGTCCCCTTTTATAGGTGAAGGGAACCCCCAAGGGTTTACACAAGAAGAGAGGAGCCAGTGTGAACAGAAATTGGAAAAGTTGGAAATGAGTTGTCCCTGCATGATGTGGGCAGACTGGGGTCCAGTATTTTGATCATATCTCCTCAACCGTGGCTCCAAATAAAAAAGTAAAAATATGGGCAGAAACTTCAGCTCATTAGCTACGATTTTCATTTTAAAATCATTCTCCAATTCGGATTGGAACCTTGTGTAAAAAATTCATCAAAATAAGGTCCATTTATGGCAGCAAAAGTCTTCATGTGGTCTCCTTAGCCTAGACTTTCATTTAATTCCAAAGGACACCTCATGCCATATGAAAGGATGACATTGCTCCTTGACAAAGTTTTGTAATCATGCTTGCAATAATGCATTAAAATAAGTGTATCTTTGAAATCATGCCACCTACTGTCCCACTAGGATTTGATTCTCTCCTAATAGCTATTTAAAAAGAAATATAAGAAAAGTATAAAAAATACATAGAATATATATATATTGGAGTTTACCCTAGATATAGGATCTAGCTAGGGTGTGTGATGATAATGAAATAGTAGAAATAAAGAATCAATGCTTTTTGCCCCAAGTTAAAGAGGCGTAGCTATTGATGTTTTTTCCATAGTATTTTGTGATGGTAAAGTAAGGATATGTTACCCTTGAGAAAAATAATAGGATGAGATAGAAGGCATATTATTATACTTAAATATGCATATGTACACTATAGGAAATATAATTATGTATCTAAAAAAATACAAGATAGATCTTGTAGCATGTGTTCCCACTATGTACGTGTCACAGCACGACAGCGCTCTTTCAACGGTTCTGAGAGGCCTTTGTTTATCAAAACATCTTTCGTGCGCTCTTTCCACATGGGGAAGTTGCTGCCATCGAACTTGCGAATGAAATACTCCTCCTTTTCTGAAGAAGAAGCCATGGTTGACAAGAGGGTTTGAGAGGTGCCAAACTATGGCGAGAAGCTGCAGAAATTTGGGTAGAATAACCTTTGTATCGAGAGTAGAATCTCAATCGAAATAGGCTCAAAAGTGCCAACAATGAAAGTTACGACTCGCGGGAAGGAAATCCGGCAGAGTCTCCTTTGTATGAGGAGTCAAAACTCAGCTCAAAATACGCATAAATGTGCTAGCTGCACTAACTGGGCATTTACTGCACAAAACCATTGCTGTGTGACCGCCAACTCGACGTCAAAAGCACAAAAATCCGTCCAGATACAGATCCTATGGCGAGGGTACCGTAAAGGGGAACTCCAGTTACCTGCATCACCGAAGGTGTCTCAACATTTGGGCACACCCTAGCTCAAAGAAAACCTCAGGCTATCGACCCTCCAAAGGCTAATGCAGACACAAATGGACTAGCCATAGTCTTAAAAAGGGCTCTTCCGGTCCAAGTCTCAGAAACGACCGAAAAAAACTGCCAAAATAGCCAAAAATGGCTCCACACGTAGTAAAGTGGGCAGTGTCCGCAACTCAATGTACATGAGTAAAACCGCGCTCAAACAGGCGCCAAGAACTGCTGTATGTAGTAAAAGTGATCCCTGCGGGGATATCTGCTCTCAAAAGAGCTCAATAGCACTAGGTGTGCTCACAGCAAAATGCATTTGTCAACGCATCTGTCCACAGAGAATCCGTTGTCGAAATGACTGTCAAATCGTCTGTGAAAAGCGTTATCTAGTAATTTGGAGAATCTGTGTGTGAATAGGCTGAAAAACCCCCTGTAACCTGTAACCTGTAACCTGCGTGTCAGTGTCGCTATGTGCCGATTTCTATCGTCGAGCAGAATTGCATTAGTCGAATAGCCGCCAAAGGTGTCGTAGCCAAAAATCGTACCGTATAGCACGATCGGTGGGCTCAGTGCCTATGTCGGGTGTCACTGCTCTTTGGTAGAGGTACCTCACCCTTGCGTGTGGCAAGTACAACTGTTGATCGCGAAAAAAAATCATCCGCGTGAAACCTTTGTCGGGCCGGATATCGAGAAATCTGTCGCAGTGTGTAAGTAATGCCGAGTCGGTGTGCTAGAAATGGTGTCAAAAAATGATGTGCCGACGCGGAGCAGCAAATCGCTGATGTCGGTGTCGTCGCCTGCCGCCAGACGGGAGTGGCTAGCCGAGTAGCCGCAGACGCCTATGCTCAAAGCGGAGAAGTACGCCGAGGTCGGGGCGATGCCGAGAGTGATGCCGGAGCCAAAGAAATCGGACTTGATATCGGAGAGTCCGGAGGCGAAGACAAGATGCCATTGTCGATTTCGGAGGCGGATATGCTCCAACACACGCAACCGTTGTTTGCTCTCTCTCTCTCTCTCTCTCTCTCTCTCTCTCTCTCTAAGTTGCAATTTCTCAAAGGTGGTCTCTCTTTACTCGAGCTCGAGGTCAGGGATCAGGGGTTTGTCGCAAGCTCTGTGGGAACAACCTCTTGCACACAAGAGGGCAAAGCAAAGTAAACAAGGTGAGGAGTCACGATGGCCTGCAGAGATAAAGCTAGGCAATGCCGAGGAGAGAGAAAATGAAGGCTTCTTGTGAGAGATTGAAAGAGAGAAAAGCTGCAACCACTGGCGGACAGCGTTAGGTGACAATGACGTAAACGCCTTCTCCACAGCGTTAATGCACTCCTCAACAGGCTGCCCTTGTTTCCTCCTCTATCGCATCGAGTAGTGTCGTCCTGCAACCCCCGCCTTCACTCAAACCCCACTGGCCGTCCACGAGGACGCCATCCGTCAAAGGACGCCCAACCCGACCCAACACTAAGGCCTTTCTTGAGCAGGCCAAACAACTTTTTTTTTGGTTTTATTGCTTCTGCGAGCTCTGACTAGTCTGCTGAGATGAGAATTTGGGTGTGTGTGGTTGGCTCTGAACTTGCTCTGTTGCGCTACACACCCTTGCTCAATTTCCCCTGGCAGGTGCTCTCCTCACTACTTGTGACTTGTCATGTCCCACTCCCAATTGCTCTGCTTCACTAGCGGCTGTCAACGCTACCAATTTCCCTACAGCTTCAAGCTCTTACTCCCGAATTTACTGCTCCCAAGATCCCTCCTCGTGAGATGAAGAGATCATCTACATTATTGTCAAGGCAATGGTTTCCAATGGAGGGCAGACGTCAGCTTCGGATGGAGAGCGAAGTTTACCTCTCAAGATTCCCCTCGCAGAGCTTACTCGCTCGATATTTGTAGATCTGCTGCTACCTCTCAAGTTCAATGCTCTCTTCATGCTCTGCACAGTGCAAGATTTGCCCCATTCTCTGCAGATGCTCCTTGGTGCCGACCTGTTGAATTCAATTTGCTTTGCAAACCTTCCAAGATTGCCTCCTTTGGAGGGCAGTTGCACATGCGGGGTGTAGCCGGGGATGCCAACGAGCTCCCTCAGCTCTGATACCAATTGTCATATGAGATGCATTGGTTGGCAAGCGCATCGAGCTTGTCAAGGTTCAAGGACTTATGGGTGTAAGATGAAGTAGAGCTCTGATACCAGGGTGTGTGTGTGGTCGATTGCAACGCTGCAGCCCTCTGCCCGGCTTTCCCTTCTATTGGATCAGCTCACAACCTGCTGCCTGAGATTTCCGCTCAATATGCTGCTTATACACACAGTGTGTGTGTGAGCTCTGTTCGGTCTTGCTGCTGCTCGCCAGCGCTACTTGGTGCAAGCCTATTTCAAGCCTTCAAAGCGTTCTTATTGTCGACATTCTCTGCTTGCTTGGTGTAGCGGTGGTCGATTGCCTTGCTTGGTTTAGTAGTGGCTGAATACACACAGGGTGTGTGTGTGTGTGTGTGTGAGCCCGCGCCCTGATTGAACCTACAACTGGTCTCAGTTTTCCCCCTTGCTTTCAATTGCTCTTCAAAATTGATCTACTGCTCGATCTTCCTCAAAGGCTCGATTCTCCTGGACACAAGCTCTCCAAGCTTGTTTAGGCTCGCTATGCCCGAAATTGCCTCAATGAGGCAATTTCTACATGCTCTCGGTGCTTTGCCTTTTTTCAGCATTCGATTTTTCATGCCTTGCTGAGCTCGTAGCTCTGTTGGTTCTGCTTTTTGACAACAATGTTGTTTCATGGAGTGCATTGATTATGTCCAACAAGGACATGGTCGTGAAGCTCTAGGCTGTTTTGAGCAGATGCAGAAGAGAGGGCATCTGATGCTAATATGGGCAAAAGAATTAACGATAGTATTGTTAGTCAGAGGTTGTTGAAAAGAAAACGTCATGCTTGGAACTGCCTTGGTCGACATGTATGCCAAATGTAGTGCACTTCATAAAGCACAAAAAGAACTTGAGGAGCTTCCTATTTGGGATGTTGTCTCTTGGAATGCATTGAGGAGGTTCACGTGAGGAGCACCATGAGTAGCGCATGTGAAAGCTTTAGATATTTTTTCACATTTGAGAGAGAGAATCCAACCGAAATTAATAGATTGCTTTACAGGTGCCGTGATGAGCGGCGCTTCTCAACTTGAAGCTGAGGAGGGGCAGGAGTAAAATTGTCAGTTCTGGCCAAGGGAGCTAACCATGGAACATGCCCGATGGCACTGCTTGAAAAAAGGAAATCCTGCCAAAGGGAAGACCCATAGAGATTTAACAGTTGATCGCCCCCTCACATAATCGCAACCTTCGGCAACATTCATGGTGTTAGCTCCACCGTTACCAACTCTCATAGCTCGAGGTCCTCTTGAAATCTGCCATGTTGATCTCCCTTGGCCTCCACATCTCCTTCAATGCTCTCTCTCTCTCTCTCTCTCTCTCTCTCTCACACACACACACACACACACACACACACATGCAGTCCACATTTGAAACACGAGAGAGAGAGAGAGAGAGAGAGAGAAAGAGAGATTTCCGAATGCTATTGAGGCCCATGTCACACAAGCGTCCCATATCCTCAAAAAGAGGATATTTGGGAGCATGCATGTTTGGCTATGCTTCACTTGAAGATGTGAGATGTGTGTGGTTCACGTCCATTCGGCAAGTTTTGTGTGCTAGATTATGGGCGAGGGGATACAACCGTCTAATTGTGAGTTGACGGACATAACTGTCAACTAGTGACCTTTGCCATCGCATTTGCACGCGTCGAGACGAACATGTGTCACAACAGCCTAAATATATGCATAGTTCTTTGCTATGTGTGTGTGTGTGTGTGTGTGTGTGTGTGTGTGTGTGTGTGTGAGAGAGAGAGAGAGAGAGAGAGAGAGAGCTGAGTGATTGTAGCTTTGTTCTCCGTACACATATAAATGGTAAGAGAGAGAGGTAGCCTTACTGTTGTACCGTTCGGCAACATGAAAGTAAATGATGATGACAAAGTCAATGTTGATTACATCAAAGTGAATCTATACATATATAATGGGGGGAGGGATTTTGCCCCCCCCTCCCTGCCACGCGTCAACATCTCCTTCAATCAGCATGTGTTCCTTGCAGCTCGGGCAAGACAGTGAACAGCCTGCGCGTAGCGAGAAGGGTGCAGAGAGAGAGAGAGAGAGAGAAAGAGAGAGAGAGAGATATGAAATGAAATGATATATTAACGTCTTCAAAAGGCCAAAGTGACCTATGAGACAAAAGAGTTTACAAATGGTGAATCTGATACAATGTCTGTGTAAAAGACTAGAAAACTAAAAATTGAAAAATTGAAACTGAACCGAGCTAAAGTGAAATGGGATGAAATGAAAGGCTGAGATACTGAAATCAAGATCCTATTCTATGATATCCAACATCGGTCTTTGGCGAAGCTCATCAATGTCCTCCTTAGTGAGTACTCTGACTGGGCGTCTCCCATGTCGTGCCAGAACAATCCGGACCCTCTGATGCAGCTTCCATCGATGTCTCGATGACCCTCATAGTCGTGGGTGTTTGGATCTCCCAAGCTCAGTGGCCCTGTCAGTCAGTGTACCTCTGGTACAGGTGGACTCTGAAGTCTGTTGTGATGCCTGCTCATCTGAATGCCGTGTATGTAGTCTAAAGAAATTAGTGATCTCCCTCTGTGAGTGTCTCCTACCGTCTGGTCTCCTCAAGAGGCTCTCCCTATGTCTGTGTAGCTCCAATAAAAAAATAGCCGAAGGTATTTTTGATCATGGTATCTCATCGCTTTGGCGGGTGGTCCAAAACCCTCTCTAAATAGGCAGTGGAAGCAAGGGGTTTGAGGTAAGAGGGGCGATGCACTGCCCGCCGAAGGCGGTGCCGTTTTACTAGTCTAGTGAAATAGGAGAGAGAATGTGCGTAAATTCTCGTCTTTTTTTTTTTCAAAATGGGTATCACATACTATTTTTGATTGACTGGTACATACTGGGAGGTAGGAAATAAAATTCATTAGTGACTAAGATTCCCTCTACTCCCTCCCTTCGCATGCGCCGCCTCTCCCCTCTCCTTGTTGTTGCTCGCAACCTGCACTGCCCATTCTCAAACGCCGCGACCATCACATCCAGGTTTCCATTTACCTTTAGCTTGCAAGATAAGCTGCAATCCCTCCTCCTGCCTATGCCCCATCCCTCCTACCTGCGGCATCTCTCTCTCTCTTTCTCTCACTTGGAGCACCTCTCTCTCTCTCTCTCTCTCTCTCTCTCTCTTTGTGCGTGCACTGTCTTTGATCTCCAACCTCAAGCCCATGCAGTCACACATTTGGTTGGTCATGTAGGAGTCTCTCTCTCTCTCTCTCTCTCTCTCTCTCTCTCTCTCTCTCTCTCTCTCTCTCTCTCTCTCTGTGCGGCTCGCGTCTTTCTTGCCTCCGCCCTTGTTGTCCCTCCTCTCAGGGTTGCTCCCCTCCCGCACCAACCTCGGTCCACTGATTTGCACTGCTCCTTGAGGCCTCAACACGAGACGTCCACACACACACACACACACACACACACACACACACACACACACAGAGAGAGAGAGAGAGAGAGAGAGAGAGAGAGAGAGAGAGAGAGAGAGAGAGAGAGAGATAGATAGATAGTTCTATTATCGTCTTGGGAGGTCAAATATGACCTATGGGACCAAATGAACATGTCACGTGGTGTGAATGGAGTTCATAAGTGACTCTCGATGCTCAAAAATGGCTGAAATGAGCGTCGCAATAGAGAGTCCACGTCGTGGTTGGGAGAGGAAGGTATGTAGGGAGAGCTCATGGCTGAATATATGGGAAAAGAGGACCTAATGTGGTCAAAAGCTGAGCACTCAAGTAGTGTGTGGTACTCACTCTCTCCCACTTGACGAGGGCATAAGGTGCAAAGTCGATGACACTCCTCGCCAGTGCCCCAACGTCCTGTCTCGCAGCGTAGAGAATGGGAGCTAAGACGAATGGAGGCAATGGTGTGGATCGCACTCAACGGGATGGGTTCAAGGATGTAGGAATGGGTTCGGTTACCTCGTTCCGAGAAGAAGAGAGATTTGTAGTTTGGGGCAACGTGTGTGGTGTAATGGCTGAAGCGAGAACCTCCGGATTTCTCCCAAACCATGATACATTGGCGTTGTAAGAAGGCCTCATTAACTTGGGAGTCGATCGACGCATCCTTGACCAAGTGACATGCATCCCATCTTCCAAACCATTTCTTGATATCAAGCATCCACCCCGAACTTAGTATTTTGCTCTTGCATGTCTTTTGAACCTTTTGACTTGCTTCATATGCGATTCTAGGAAGTCGATGCAAAGGGCTACGTTGTGTCTTACGCATGTACTCCACAACCCTTTCCATGCCCAAGACCTCAATGGGAAGCGATCCGGACTCAAGAAGTAAGAGCATGTAGGGTGTTTGTGTCTTGACTTGGAGAAAATTGGTGAGAAAACGTTTTTGGACATTCTCAAACTCTTTCCAAATAGACTTCCCGATGCTTCCACCCCACACCTCCACTCCATAAAGAAGCACCGGTGTCACCAATGTGTCAAAGAGGTACTTTTTGAGAGCCCAACACTTGATCTCTCCTGCATTGCACATGTTCTCAAATGCATAATAAGCCCTCTTTCCGGCTTCCAAGCGATGCATTGCACAATCCTTCCATTTATGATTGGATGGAACCTCAAGGCCAAGGTACTTGAAGTGATCTACCACTTCAAGTTTCTCATTGTTGTATACAATGGATGTATTTTCGTCATTGAGGGTCTTTACAAGCATAACCTTGGTTTTGGATCCATTCACGATCAGCCCACTATGTAGGCAAAAGCGTTCCAAGACACTCATAAGCTTTTGTGCATCTTCTAAGGTATGTGCCAAGAGCACTACATCATCGGCATAAAGCAAAAGCATGATCACCGCATTTCCGATCTTAACCTCTTCTATGCCTTCTTGCTGCATAAAATCAAGAACCATGCATTCCAATTCATCAATGAGTAGCCCAAAGAGGGTTGGGGAAAGTGGGCATCCTTGTTTGATACCAATAGTGCTTGCAAAAAATTCTGAAATTCCATCTCCCATACGTAATCGACATATCACTTTTTGGTAGATGCGAAATACTGCATGCATAAATTCTCTCGGCACTTGAAGGCTTTGCATACGTCTCCAAAGATTTCCTCGCGGTACCATGTCAAAAGCTGTTTCCACGTGGTGTACCGCCCTCTGGACTACTACTGGCTCCTCTTTATTGATATTGGTTAGTTTCCTAGATTCCTCCTGGGAATCTTGGTCACGCCCATAACTTTCAACAAGGTCAAATTGAAGGGCCTTCAACCTCCAAAAGTTGGATTCGATCATGGGTGGAGGAGACGAAAGCCTTACCCCTGTCCACACTAGACACATAGGCTCGCATGTTGATCTCTTATAGTAGCACGTATTTTTTCTTATAAAAAAGGAATTCTCCACCGTTTCATTCACTGCTCGGGCTTCCTGCTAGCATGACATTTGTCACCCCCGGTGACTCCGCAACGCGCAACGCGACACCCTTCCCGACTTTGCCTCCTGCTTGCATGACATCCCTTTCGCCTTTTGCTTGCACTGCCTACGTCCAACATCAATGAAGTTTCTGGATCTTGCGTGTTTCTGTTGTTTTTCCGATTTTCTTCAATTGGGTACCCCCTTCACATATGTACATACATACATATACATTCACATTCACCATAGCTAAGTTGCATCACTCATTTAGTTAATCTTCGCAATTAAATTTTGTACCCTGAACAGTGGGAAGCTTTAGCGAGGAAAGCCTTTTTCCCTGTTTCGCGCCCCAGATCAGCGCTTTCTGCTGCTGCTGCTACTCCCCCCCCCGCCCCCTTCTCTCTCTCTCTCTCTCTCTCGCTCGTGGGTTGCTGTCGTCTTCTCGTCTCTTCTTCTCTGCGTATCGTGGGTGTCCTCAATTTTCTGTCGTGGGGGTGGGCACGTCTGGTATTCCGTTCTTTGGGCTCTAACTCTTTTCTCCCTTACATGGGAACATCGAACGGAGGCGTGATGACGGACCTGCCATCCTCTGCAGGCGGCCGATCGCAACATCAACAAGCGAGACAGAGTTCGCGTAGACCCCCAAGGGCTTGCACAGCCCGTACACCCTCTCGATTGGCTCCTGTTGCCCCTTCTGTCGAGCGCACCCCCTCCCGCAAGCAACATGGCCGTCCTAACTCCTCCCGCTCTGATGTCGATCCACCGTTCACTCCCATGGTGCTCAATTCCCCCCCTTCCCCTGGCCAGAAGGACCGTTGGCTCCTGCGCAGCATGTGGGAGCTTGCATCCATCATCGACTTCTTCAACGTAAGCACTAGTCAGAGAGAGAGAGAGAGAGAGAGAGAGAGAGAGAGAGAGAGAGAGAGAGATTTATTCAAACTGTTAGTTCTTTAGGGTTGAGTACGTCGTCCTCAATGCCTCTCCTGTTCATGTCTTAGACAACCGATCACTTCAGACACACACACACACACACACACACACACACACACACACACACACAAAATCACTTTTGGTGCTCTCTTGCCCTGTGTTTGCAAGGGAGGCTCGAAGCTAAGTCCCAGAGACTGGAACACTATTACATGGTAAAATGCAAACATACTTTGACTTAATACTGATACTGCAGGTCTTTCGATCAGTGCTGAACATTAAGATTGAATTTTCCCTCGAGGAACTGGAGAGCGCTCTTCTGACACCTGACACATTGCTTGATACCATCCACATCGCTCTGCTGAAGGTTCAGCTTCTGCTCTTTTTTTTTTTTTTGTAAATAAGGCTGCACTTGAAAGCTACCCCTATATTGAACCTGTTCAGAACTAACAGAAGTAGCTTATTACAGGCCATTCCTCCAATCAGTAGGAACCCTCTAAACCGGGAAACGTGGGTTCCTGTACTTTGCAAGAAGATGAAGGATAGGTGGCGTTGGGTAATGTAGTCTTTGGCTCATGCGGTTATTCATTTTGACTTTATGGTTTAGAAGTTGATCACAAGAACACTTATTGGTTGTCAATCCAGGTAGCAGAAGATTCTTTTCCTTTGGCTCCTTATCATGGGTTAGTCTCTTTTTGTTGGCATTATTTACATAGTCATTGGTGATTTTTTCTAATGGATTTTATTTAATGCTATATCCTTCTCAGGGAAGAAAATGCAACTTACAGAGAGCTTGATCCAGATGCCCGAGTTGTTATCTTGAAGGCTCTTTGTGAGGCCCGTCTCGAGGTGAGCAATAAGTTTGTTATGCACATGTAGCGTTATGTCTTAGTTTTTAACTTTTAACATGCACAGGAAGACGAAGTGTGTGAGACTAGTTCAGTTATAAGCTACATTACAGATAGCAGTAAAAAGATTTATAACTACATCAGTTGTATACTTATAGGGACTTATAAGAACTGCACACTGCTGGAGCGTTTGTGCGAGACCTCACTATGAAAAACTTGTAAGCTCCATGCTGCATTACCAGCAAAAACAAAAGTACATGGCACATTGACCTTGATAAGCAGTAATTTTCACCACCCACAACAAATTAACAATCAGGTCCTGCAGAGGAATATGCATTGATCACTAAATGTGTGCTTCTGGGCTTTACTGCTTGTAATTATTAGCACACTTAGTCCCACAGAAGATGTGGACCTTGCACTTTGAGAACATTAGTCTAGCTGCGAGAACATTAATTCAACCCAATCCAACTCTCTTGGAATTTGGAAAGATGAGCACGTTTATAGAGAGCTGTTTGGGTGCATAGAAACTTGCTCTGAAACACTCTTTTCCTATTCAATATGTGTAAATCCCCATTGATTGGTACCCTTGTGTATGTGGAAACTCTGGCTGATTTGCGCTGAGCTACTAGAGCATAGTCACAGGGACGTGTCCCGAGGAGGGGGGACGCTAACAGATTTTTAGTGTAAAAAAGAGGGCGGGACGGCAAGTAGGGACGGGAAGCCCAAAAATGGGCGTCCCCTCCCCTGTGACTATGTTTTGGGGGCCAGTTGCTTTTAGAAATAATGCTTTTCATTGTACTGCTTTAAGATGGCTTGAGGGGCCTTTAAATAGAAGTTGTGGGCTTGTTCTCTGGCACTCTACCGCGTTTAAGTGCAGAGCAGAGCCACAGTTGATGTACTGAGTTCAAGCAATATAAAGAAATACCGAGAGGGGCGCCAGGGTTTGGGACGAGTGCTCTCTTGGGGTGGAACTCCGCCACCCCCCGTCTCGTGTGTTGTGTACTCTCTCTCTTAGTTCGGTTGTTATTTGAAGTGCTTAAAGTTGTCTCGTATGTTCTGTCTCGTTGGCACGTGGTGCCTTCTCGTTACAGTGGTATGAGAGCTTCAAGCATGCACTTTTTGAAAGCATATTGGTCCTTCAAGAGCAGACAGAGCAAGATGGCGCTTCCAGATTTTATATAAATTTTTTGTATTAAAGAATCTTCATGTGTCACGAGACAAGCACCACGTGCCAACGGAAAATAACAAACTGAACAACTTTAAGTGTCACAAATTGATGACGTGGTAGTATTGCCTGTCCGGACATACAATGATGACGTGGTAGTAATTGTACGAACTGACTGTATGGCAGTTGGCGTGGCAGAGAATACGGCTCCCCGTGAAATGTTCTGATAGGTTGATTGTACGCACGTCCGTAAAACCGTTGACAGGTTGCTGACGTGGAGATTGTACGGAATTCCGCTTTTTGTGCTGATGCCTTTTTTGGCATGGCAGCTTTTGGAACAAGTTGTTTTTGAGATTATTGCTTTTAGGAACCAATTGCTTTTGAGTTCAACTGCTTTTGGGGCTCTGCTTTTGGCATCCTTTGTAAGAATTAAAGGACCCAAGGGGCCTCACTCTTCAGAGCATCTGGCCGCAGAGTCTGAGAGTAGAGGACCCCTCGGGAGTTGTACTTTGCTCAAATATTAATATAAAAGAAATACCGAAAGGGGCGCCAATCTTTGGGGCCAATCTCTTTGGGCACGGAACTACGTCGGGCCGTGTAGACCAAATTGAATTGTGATTTAAAGTTGTGAAGTATTTCAAGGGATTTTCTCGTGTGTCGTGCCGGATTCTCGACTTGGGGGGTCCAAGCCTGTGACAGTGGTATCAGAGCCCGGTCGATTTCTCTTCTACTTGGAAATCCGGTCCTTTTACCCCGACACATGGATTCAAACGACGAATCCCGCAAGAATCAGACGAACCCTCTGACACTTGTGAAATAGGAGGCGATACGAAAAATTCGAATGGATTAGCAGATCACGAATATGGGCCACCTTGGCCTACGCAATATTAGCTAATTGAGATGCAACGTCAACATCAGGTTGATGAATGCGCAAAGCAGATGCTCAAGTTTGCAAAGGATCCACAATATGCAAATTTTTTTGACCCGGCACCCGATTGACTAGGTACATAACATTGGCAGCAAGCCATTGATACACCAATAAAGTCAGTCCTCAAGCAATGTTCCACGGATGTTTACTGAAGATGAATTGGAGGACGTGGTTGAAAGACGAGTCAACCAACTGTTGGGGGTAAAGAAGAAGTAACAAGGGAACTGACTTCTTTGGTTACCTGGGCCAAAAATCCTCTTTTGAGAATGCAAGAAAACAGAAGAAGCGTGTATACTTCGAAGGATTGTCTAGTTCGTCCTCATCTTCTTTTGACAGCTCAGACAACTTATTCTCTTCTGACTCGAGTGACGAGGACAGAAAAGGCAAGGAACGAGGAAATGACCATATGTTTTATTAAAAAGGAAGCACGTTTACAGAGCCAATCAATATGATTTTCTCGATGACAAGGGCCAAAAGGCCAAGTTCAGCGTTCCGAGATTCCCAAGGCTTTAGCCTGAGAGAGAGAGAGAGAGAGAGAGAGAGAGAGAGAGAGAGAGAGAGAGAGAGAGAGAGAGAGAGAGAGAGAGACCACGAACGCTAGATGTAGGAAGGGGCGATCAAACCCCCATGACTACCATGAGCAGAAGACCCTGTCAATACATCAGATGTGGAAGTGGGTACCCCCCTGTCCCCATAAATAGGTGCCCAAGGGGAGTAAAAATCCCTACGACCCAACAGAAAAATGATATATGAAAATATATGTGTGCGCTCGGCCCCAAACTTGGGCGGCCGGACCAAGTATAACCTAGACTATGGGTGGCCCCCGGAGACATACTAGCCGTACAAGTATGCCCTAGACTTGTGAAGCAACAGAGTGGTGTAAGTCTAACACCCCCTCTCAACACCTGATATTGAACAAACCGCACGAAATTGAAGATGTGAGGCAAATGATGAAGATGTCTGCTGCGATGTCCCCTGAAGGACAATGCCCCGACGAACTCCGCGAGTGTAGCAACAGTCTGGGTGTCCTGACCGCCAAGAAATCTTGATGTGTGATGCCGTCACGAGCAATGTAGCAAATTGCCGTACTCCGTCGGTACAGGGTGAAGATATTGCGTGAAGGTCCTGAACTGAGTGTGAAAAACAACTCCTTGTCCTGAAAGAAGTGCAAATAGACCTGTAAGTGTCCTACCCAATAGGATCTGTGGTGTCTGTAGTCAAACCGTCTGGAGAAGCCCATGAACACTCATGAGAATGACTGGAAGCTTGTCAATGCATAAACCTGTAACCCAGTGTGGCCAGGTGGCTAAGCTGTGTAAAACTCCAGGAAGGCCAGATGTAGTAATCTGCGCCATAAACTCCTCCGAATCAAGGAAAGCTAGACTAAGTAGTTTGTACTGTAGAAGCTACCGTAAGCTGCGGCAGCCACCGATAGACCACCACGAGATGGTGTCCTGTTAGTAGGTAGGGTAATCCAAGATGAGGGGAAAGCTAGACTCAACAGTTTGCATTGTGAAGGGCCTCTGAGAAGAGGTGTGGTCAGACCAAGCTGTCTGCATCGTAATCATCGTGTAGAAGTAGGGTAGCCAGACTAAGCAGTCTGCGCTAAGAAGATCCTCTGAGAAGAGGAAAGGCCAGGCTAAGATGTCTGCGCCGTCTTGCCTGTATCTCCCGCCTCCAATCCTACGGTGTCAACCAAAACAGAATCCGCGTCAACAATGCCACTAAACCGCAACTCGGTGTGGCTCTCAATGTAAATGAGCTGGGAGTGGCCTACTGCCCAGGTCGGGGGACGAGTCTGCTGTAAGGTTACTGTAACAGACTTGGACACTCCAAGTCAAGAATCTACCGCGACAGCACCAAATAACCACTTCAAAACAGTTCACAGTTTACAATTGGTCCAACACTAGCCCGACGGAGTTTCGTGCCTAGAGATATTGGCCCCAAAGACTGGCACCCCTTTCGGTATTTCTTTTTGTATCAATTTGAGTTCACAGTACAAGAGTGCGGGCAGGCGCTCACACTCAGACTCTGCATCCAGATGCTCTGAGTTGTGAGAGGCCTGCTCACGTACTTAAAGGTACAAGGGTTGCTAAAAGCAGAGCCCCAAAAGCTGAAATCAAAAGCTTCAAGTAAAAGCTTTGAAAATAAAGCAAAAGTTCTCTCTCTCTCTCTCTCTTTCTTTTAATAAATAAAGCAGAGAGGCTTTCTCTTTCTCTCTCTCTCTTGCTAAAATAAAGCAAAAAGGCTCTCTCTCTTGTCAACTTGCGTGGCTAAAAGCAAGTCCAAGACAGCCCACGCAAAAGCAAAAGCAATGCCAAAAATCTGCCCAGTTTTTTGTGAATCGCGCTGGTGTCCGTACAACAGGCTACGTGTCAGCCCGGCACATCAGCAAATCAGGGTTAGGGTTAGGGTTTCAACAAAATTAGGGTTTTTGATTTTAGGGTTAGGGTTTTAGCAGAGCGGGCAGCCACGTCATCACTTTGTGACATACCCCCCTCTTGAAAGTATTGTAATCGCCCTCGATTACGCCTGCAAAACAGACTGAGGCCATAAACCATCTTAGCAGACACTGACTGTTAGTACCTACACACTAGGAACACACACTATCAGCTTTCAGTATCCTTGAAGCTCAAAGAGGCATCAGTGAATCTAGTATTCTAAACTCAAGGCATCTGTTGACAAAGGGGCGGAGTAACTCCTCTCTTGTGCATCCCACTACACCAGATCTGCGGCCAAGCTGAATTCTGGGTTCCATTTGGAGTAGACTATGCTAAACCAAAAGCTTCAAGGTAAAGTTTCACAATCTGAGGAGTATCTGCTAGGTCCTCCTCCTCCATCCACTTCGCATCCAATGCAGGATAGTTCTTGAACAAGAACTTAACCAAGAACCGCTTTCTTACTTTACCCTTAATCTTTGTGTCCTTATGTGCCAAAATCTGTTCAGGAACAAGGATCTCCTCGTGTTTCTCTACGTCGGGTTGCTTATCGGGCTTCCCATCGTCAGGCACATCACCTTTAAAAGGTTTCAAGAGACTGACATGAAATGCATTGTGAATCCTCCAAGTGTCAGGCAGTTTCAGTTGGAAGGAGACATCATTGATCTTTTCGGAGATCTGGAAAGGTCCGTAGTATCTCATACTAAGCTTTGGAAAAAGCCTCTCCTTTCCCTTTTTCTTTCTCAGGCGTGCCTTCTCAAAACGTAAGAGCACCCAATCATTCTCCTTCAATTTCAAATCGCGACGATGGCGATCCGTTGCCTTTTTTTGTCGTTCTTGAGATTTCTGCAAAGATGCGTGGACCTTGGCAAAAGCTATGTGTAAGTCGCGCGTATACTCATCCGCTTCAAAAATCTTATCTTTCGTGCTTAGGAAGTGTGGAACCTTCGCAGCGCCTTCAACAATCTCAAATGGCGCCTTCCCTGTCGAAGAGTGTATCGTGTTATTGTAGGCAAATTCCACCAAAGGTAGATACTTTTCCCATTGAGTCTTCTGATCTGAGATGTAAGACTTCAATAAATCTAAAACCATTGAATTGGCAATCTCAGATTGCCCATCAGTCTGCGGGTGGAAAGATGACGAGAACTGCAACCGCGTGCCAATGTTCTCCCAAATTGCCTTCCAAAACAAACTCGTAAATCTGGGGTCCCTGTCGGAGATAGTTGTTTCAGGCATGCCATGTAATATGAAAATCTGGGCCACAAACAGTCTCTCTAAGTGATCCGGCTTGACTGTTTTCTTCACTGGAATGAAATGAGCCTGCTTGCTAAATCTGTCAATAACAGTCCAGATACCATCGTGACCACTCTGTGTTCTCGGGAGATCAAAAATGAAATCCATTGCAATACTTTCCCAGGGGCGGGTGGGTATGGGTAAAGGCTGTAACAATCCTTGTGCTTTATGCATGTCAAACTTGACCTTTTGGCATACAAAGCAACTGTGCACAAACTCTTCCACATCCTCTTGAGTCTCGGCCAAAAGAAGTATCTCTCTACCCCTTTCATGGTGGTAGCAATGCCGCGATGACCCGTAAAAGGTGGACAGTGGCATTCGGTCATAACCTTTTCCCTCAATGGTTGTGTAACGCACAACATGGTTTTCCTCATCAAGTAGCCATCCCGAATGGAATATCCCGCTATTGTCTCCCCATCCCGTATCCATGTGAAAACGCCTGCAAAATCCATATCCGTGGCATATTGGTCGACCATATCCTCGAAGCTCCTATGATGTATCGCGGAAATAGCCAGAACCAATGGCTTTCGAGACGGAGCATCTGTCACCACATTCTTTTGTCCTTGAATATGGATAATCTGGAAGTGAAATTGTGACAAGATGTTCGCCCACCGTATCTGCTTTTGCGAAAGCTACTTCTGTGACAAGAAGTAGTGTAAACTCTGATGGTCTGTAAAGACAGTAAAATCTGCTCCGAGTAGGTAGTGCCGCCACTGAGTAAGAGCATGGATGACCGCCAAAAACTCTCATAAAACTGTGCTATCAATTTCGGCCTTGAGAACAATCGGCTCTCGTAAGCAATGACATGGCCTTCTTGCATTAAGACCGCACCCAGACTACAACCACAAGCATCGCAATATACTTCAAATGACTTCTGCAAGTCCGGCAAAGTCAAAACTGGTCCCGTAGTCAATTTCTCTTTCAAAGTCTGAAAGGCAGTTACCTCTGTGGGTCCCCACGAGAAAGGGACTCCTTTTTGTGTCAAGATATGCAAAGGGAAAGCAACCTCCGCAAACTTTCGAATGAACCACTTGTAGTACGAACACAGTCCCAAGAAGCTTCTACTTCATGGACATTCTTTAAATCGGGCCAATCACGGATAGTCTCTATCTTGGCCGGATCCATTTGTACGCTTGCTGCTGATACAATGTGTTCCAAAAAGTGTATCTTTGGTAAGAAAAATTCACTTTTCTTTGCATTAATCACTAACTTGTGATCTCGTAATGCCTGAAAGACCTGAAGCAGATGATCTCTATGTTCTGCCTCATTCTTGGAGAAAACAATGATATCATCAAAGAAAGTGCCAACAAATAGCCTGTACTCTCAAAAAATCCTGTCCATCATCCGGTTAAATGTCGCAGGAGCATTGGTTAAGCCAAAAGGCATCACCAAAAAGTCAAATAACTCAAAAGTCGTCCGAAAAGCTGTCTTATAGACGTCTCCTGGCGCGATTCTGATTTGATGATATCCACTCTTCAAATCAATCCTACTAAAACACGAGGATCCCTGTAATCTGTCGAGTATATTATCGATCCTAGGAATCGAAAATCTGTTCTTCATGGTGATTTTATTGAGAGCTCTATAATCGATACACATTCTCCAAGATCCGTCTTTCTTCAAAACCAACAACACTGGAGAGCAATACGGTGAAGTACTAGGTTGGACAAGACCCTTTTCCAAGAGGTCTTTCACTTGGTTCATAATCTCTTCGTTTTGTGCTCGGCTCACACGGTAAGGTGGCCGGTTTGGTCGTGTGCTTCCAGGTATCAGATCAATGGTATGATCTTCAGGAAGAGCAAGTGATAACTCGCCTGGCAGGCCCTCTGCGAAGCAATCGGCATGAGAGGAGAAAATCTTGGCGTTCTTTATCAAGTTCAAACATATTTGTCCTATCCTCATCACTCAATTCTTTCATAAAGATCGAGTAAACAAATAGACTGGATTTCATTAACTTTGAAATGGCCGAAGCCGATACAATAGGGACAGACTCGCCCTTAAGTTTAATGTCAAGTACATTTGTTCTGCCCTTCTCTGTAGTCAATGTCGCTTTCCTCACCCGATAGTCGACCACGGCGTTGTTCTTGTGGTAACAGGGAATTCCCAAGAGGACATCACAACCTTCTAAAGGCATTATGTAAAAATCCTCGTGCCCCAAATACCCCAAACAAAGCAACCGAAGTTTGCCAATGACAGGTGTAATGGCTACGTCCTTGCCGGGTGCCGCTAGAACAGCCTCCGCAAGTGGTTCCATCCAATCGGGAGTGATCTCGAGCAGTGCCGCCAATTTTGGTGAAATGAAGTTGGCCTTGTCTCCTCTATCAAAGAAGATCATGGCTTCTTGGTCTTTCACTTTGCCCCAAGCTCGACAAAGTTCTGTACTCTCGTCCATCGTGCTGGGATCGGTACCCACACAATCTGGAACCGGTCCTGTTTTCATCTTGCCTTTTCTTCCACGTTCCTCAGCTGCTCTCGAACTCTCAGGCCTTTTGTCATCCTTGTCGTTCTGTTCTTTCTGTGCCCTTTTAGGGCACTTCGTGGAGATGTGTCCAGCTTCCCCGTATCCAGAGCACTTCCCCTCCCTGATGAAGCGAGCCCGCTCTTGAGGAGTAAGCTTGGGTCGTGCATCTTTCTTTTTGAGTTGCTCTTTCTCTTTCTACTTTCATTTGTCGAAGTCTTTTCAGCTCTTTGTGTCATGATCTCATCTTTGGGGTAAGTTAGACAGCTAGAGTGAATGGCAAAACCCCGTTTCTCATGACTCATCAACTCCTGAATAGAAGCTGACTTCTTTTCCAAGCAATGATCTCGGATCTCTGTAGGAAGACCCAAGGTAAACCGCTCAATCCGCTCTTGGAACAAGATCTTCTTAAATGAAGAGGCAAGTAGAAAAGAGCTCCAGAATCTCTCGCAATAAGCGTCCACTGTATCTTTCTTGGTCATCTGAAGATGGTTCTAAGCAGTTCGGATATCCCATTCATACTCTCGAGTCAACCAAGAAGAAATAAAAAGCCTCTTGAATTTCAGCCATTTAACTGGCGCAATCTTGCTTAATAGAAGTGTGGACCACCAAGTTCGAGCATTCCCCTTAAAGTAAGAGGCAGCTCTCCGAATCTTAGAGTGCTCTGAGTAAGGTCCTCCTGCGGAAGCGATGTCAAACTGTTGTACAAAAGACAAAGCCTTTGAAGCATCTCTATATCCCGAAAACGTGTCAAATTTAATTGACTGTCCACCTTCCTTAAACTCTCGGACTTTCTTGCTTTTGTCTTCCAGAAAGTCATACTGGTCGACTTTGTAAAAATTCTTCTTCTTTGCATAAAAGTTGCTGTCGTCAGAGTCCGAACTGTTTGTAGACGAGTCCTCTGTAGAGCTGTCACTCACGGGGCGAGATTTAGACTTCTTTGCCTTTTTCTTGTCCTTTCCGAAGCGTTGCTTTTTGCTTCGCTTTTTGCCTTTTCGGTCTTCTTCGCTCGAGTCAAATGAGCTAGAAGAACTATCAGAAGAAGGAGAAGAAGAAGAACTGGATACTCCTTCGAATCGAACACGCTTCTTTTGTTTCTTTGCCTTTTCAAAAGTGGTCTGACGACCCAAATAGCGCGGGAAGTCAGTGCTTTTCTTTTGCTTTTTGCCGTCCTTTTCAGCTTTGTTTTGCGCGTCAAAAAGCTGAGCAATTCGTGCATCAACCACCTCTTCTAATTCCTTCTCTGAATACTTCTTGGGAGTAGGAGGTTTCTTGAGGATGGGTTTTGGGGGTGGTGTTGTGGTTTTCTGCCACTGCGTGTGCACCTCCTCCAAAGAGGTCTTGCTCATATATTTTGCCATTTTCGGGTCCTTGGCAAATTTAGGCATCATCTTTGTTGCGTCGCCGATCAATCCTTGACGATCCATCTCTCAACGCTTCGCCTGAGTAGGCCGAGGCGGGCCATACTCCTTGTCGGAATCTTCGTTGTGATCCCTTCTCGCATCTCTGGATGCAGAGGGAGTCAACTGATCCTTGCCTGAAGCCATAGGTACCGTGGGAAAAAAATTAGGGATCCGATTTCCCGTAGAAGAGAAATCGGCCGTGCTTTGATACCATTGTAACAGACTTGGACACTCCAAGTCAAGAATCTACCGCGATAGCACCAAATAACCACTTCAAAATAGTTCAGAGTTCACAATTGATTCAACACTGGCCCGACGGAGGTTCGTGCCTAGAGATATTGGCCCCAAAGACTGGCACCCCTTTCGTTTGTATTAATTTGAGTTCAAAGTACAAGAGTGCAAGCAGGCGCTCACACTCAGACTCTGCGTCCAGATGCTCTGAGTTGTGAGAGGTTTGCTCACGTATTTAAAGGTACAAGGGTTGCTAAAAGCAGAGCCCCAAAAGCTGAAATCAAAAGCTTCAAGTAAAAGCTTTGAAAATAAAGCAAAAGTTCTTTCTCTCTCTTTCTTATAATAAATAAAGCAGAGAGGCTTTCTCTTTCTCTCTCTCTTGCTAAAATAAAGCAGAGAGGCTTTCTCTCTTGTCAACTTGCGTGGCTAAAAGCAAGTCCAAAACAACCCCAAAAACAGCCCACGCAAAAGCAAAAGCAGTGCCAAAATCTGCCCAGCCAGCTTTCCGTGAATCGCGCTGGTGTCCGTACAACAGGCTACGTGTCAGCCTGCCACATCAGCAAATCAGGGTTAGGGTTAGGGTTTCATTAAAATTAGGGTTTTTGATTTTGGGGTTAGGGTTTTAGCAGAGCAAGCAGCCACGTCATCACTTTGTGACAGTTACCGAGGGTGAGTGTAAGCAACTCTAAAGGTAGCAATCCAAATGATCAGGAGTGTAAAAGAGCAACTGCACTACCATCCAAGCCAAGCTCCTGGTGACTCCGGATGTAGTCTCATGATGCCTGATCGCCCGCATCTCGTGGGTAAACTTTCCAAGAGAGTCCAAGGCACTGAAGTCTCACTCCAGTCTATAGATCCGAGCAATGAACCTGTCCAAGAAGAGATCCAAGATCCTCTCCCTAAGTCTATGTAGATGCTCCTGTGTAAGCAAGTGATCTGATGTGTCGAGGTCAATTGGTAAGTGTCTGTCCACCCAAGATGGTGGTGTCCTCTCTGGGAATGTTGGAATCCCATATGCCATGAGCATGGCCATATCTCGTGTGAACTTCTTTGATGAGTGCATAGGTGTGTCCAAAGCAAACCACAAGTCACCACCCCATTTGGAGTGTGCAACCGCCGAATGATGGCTGGAATGAATGGATCTCCCAAGGATCGTATGCCCGTAGATGATCAAGCTGATGTCGAAGATACGTGTACTGCAGCAGTCACAGAGAGACCGCATGGACCACCACCGGATGGTGTCGTGGTAGGAGGTAACTTTATCCTCTGTGAAAAAAACAAACCATGTGGCTGCTGTCCACCCAAAAACACAACTACGAGGTGATGAAAACGCTTCTGTCCAGCGATTTTCAGCGTGCTCATACGCTCTCGGCATGGTCCGGAGCGGTGCAGAGGAGTATGGGAAGGGTGGTGAATCACTGTCACTGCCTTAGATGGGCTGAAAACAGAGAAAACAGCAAGGGGTAATGGCTGAAATCTGATGAAGACAGAGAGGATACTCGCGGTCAATGCACCATATGCAAAGCCGGGTAGGTGGTGGCAAGATCCGGGGTTTAGAAGTTGAGCGTTGCCCTCCTGCTGCAAAAAACGTAGGTCAATTTGCAGTCAACTTTTGCTGCACTTGTTGGCACCAAAAACCTTTTGTTTGCTGAAAAAACAAAGGCTTGATGGGTACCCTAGGTGCCCAGCGTTTTGTGGAAGGTGTCAACGACACAAAGTGACCAATAAAACCGTTAGAAATGGGCTGAAAACCCAAAAACGCAGATCTGGCTGAAAAACGCAGATGGAGCAGACGAGGTTTCCGGCGATGAAATGATCTTGAAGTCAAGCGCTAGCAGCCTGATGCAAAAACGCTGACCTGATCTGCAAAAACGCAGGTAGAGGGGGGTTCTCCGCTACCTGGGAATTCTGGGAATTCTTTACCTGTATCTAGCTAGATACCACCTGTTTTGGCCAAATTTCGGCAGCATAACAGCCCCAAAACTTACGCGAAACCAATTCCCTGCTGGAACTCACTGCCATTGGCATAAACCCTCCGATTCCTGCCCAAAAACAGTAAATTCAGCAAGCTGTATTTACTGGTTTTTGCCCTGTTTTCAGCTCTCTACAGTCCCTGAATTGTCCTGTTAGTGGGGCACTGTTCCCAATGGTTCTGGCGTCCGTATGGCTGAAAAACAGTCAAATTACAGCGCATACACAGCGCTGAAATTGCACCTGTACGGTTATCACCCTCACCGGTGCCTGTCACAAACTACTAACGTGTCAAAGCCTTAAGAATGGAGCCAACTTGCAGATGCCTGCCGAGGGGCCTAAACCCTAAGAAGAACAAGTAACAGAAGAAGAAGTCCTACCAACCCCATTCGATGGGGCCCCAAGTGACAAAGGATTAAAAAAAGTAGGACCTGCGCACACATACACAAACTGACGACGTGGTAGAATTCCGAAAATTGCGCTGGCATGATGATGTGGCAGGCTGTACGAATTTCCGTGATTTACGCTGGTAGCTTTTTGGCTTTGCTTTTGGACCAGATGCTTTTGAGTTTGAAGGCTTTTCACTGTAAACTGCTTTTGGGGCCTAGGGCCTTTAAATATGAGGTTAGGGCTCATTCTCTGGCATGCTTCCTAGAGAAGGCGCAGAGTGTGGAGTACCGGCTTGTACTGTGTTGTTGCAATATAAAGAAATACCGAAAGGGGTGCCAAGGTTTGGGACCAATACTCTTTGGGGTGGAATTCCGCCACTCCGTGTCGCGGGTCGTATCTCTCTTTCAGTTCAGTTGTTATTGAAGTGCTAAAAGTCTGTTCCGTCTGTTCTTTTCTATTGGCACGCGGTGCACGTCTTGTGACAGTGATATCAGAGCATCAGGCGTGTGCTTTCCTGAAAGCATACCGGTCCTACAAAAGAGCAGACAGAGCTATTATTTTATTTGAGGTATCTTCGCCCTCCAACCCGGACTTATAAGCCACTTCCACCCTTACTTCATCGCGCATTATCACTTGCAAGAGAAGGATCCAGATTTATTTCAAGTCATTGTTTTTCTCAGAAGCAGTGCCATGCAGATGTTGATGTCTACAACTACCAAGCAGCATACTCCAAGTACTTGGCAAGCTTTTAAGAAAAAATTTTTGCCCAAAGTTGTATGGTTTCTGACATCTTCCTTCGGAGTGCAACTTCTGGCAAAGTGGGGTTTCCTGAAATGCTTGCCATGGAAACCCTAGCAGATTATAACTTGAAATTTCTCAGTAGATGTCTCTTCACGAGTAGATGACCTTGGAGGTCCAGTGCGATTTCTATCTTGGGACTACCATCGCCGGCAAAGAAACAGTGTTTGTCTAAGAGTTGATGGACCATGCTGTGCTCGGCTACGATCTTATGGAAGGAAATCTAACCCTAATTTTTGGTGCAGGTTTCAAGATGGAAAGTCAGTCGACTTTTCGAACTCGACTGATGTCGAGATTGCTTTTTAAGTTTGAAATGTGTTTGAGAACTTGTTTGGTGATCCTGTTTGGAATTTGTTTGAAATGGATGGTATCTGTTTTAAACCTGTCTTGGTGCCGATTTGATTTGTTTGACTCTAGTTTTAATACCGGTTTCATTGATTGGTGATTGTACTCTCGGGTGGAGAAGTGAGAAATACTGTTTTGGTATTGTTTGAACCTCGGAACGACGTAGGCCGATGCCTGGGGAGTGTTCCGTTGTATGTTAGAAAACCTCTGAACGACGCAGGCTGATACTTGGGGAGCGTTTGGTTGTATGCTTGAACCTCCAAGCGACGCAGACTGCGGTCTTGGGAGCGTTTGGTTGTATAGTCCTCTGAGCTCATGGCTTGGACCTTTTTAGGTTATTTGCGGGGGGAGTGACCAGGTAGTCGTTGAATAGCTTCATACCGCAGACCGTTTGTCTCTGGGGAGTGCTCAGCGTCGCTGTTTGTTGTGTCTTGTAACATGCATTTGTGAGCATTTGTGTTGCATTGTGATGTGCCAATTACTGAATATTCCTAATTGGATGAGATTGCCTGGGTATGTAATTTTAGTGCATCAAGACACCCGTGGAAGATCAGTACGGTCTGGGTGTGATGGCTAATTTTACTACGCCGGAATATCAAAGAGTTCTGATCTGGACGAAGGGAGAAGCTAACTCCTTGATCAAAAGAGCAGAAAGGAGAAGCTAACCAAAAGAGTAGAAAGGAGAAGCTAACTCCTTAATAAAAAGAGCAAACTGATGTCCCTCGAAATGACCCTCGGAAAGTTTTGAGCTAACTTGAATTTGTTTTGCAGATATGTTGTAATAGTGGACGATTACTCTCTTTCAAGAAGGGGAGATGTCACAAACTGCTGACGTGTCAAAGCCTAAAGAATGGAGCCAACTTGCTGATGCCGGCCGAGGGGCCTAAACCCTAAGAAGAACAAGTAACAGAAGAAGAAGTCCTACCAACTTATGGGGACCCCGTTCGATGGGGCCCCAAGTGACAAAGGATAAAAGAAAAGCAGGACCTGCGCGCGCGCACACACACACACACACAAACTGATGATGTGGGAGAATTTCGAAAATTGCATTGGCATGATGACGTGGCAGACTGTACGGATTTCCGTGATTTACGTTGGCAGATTTTTGGCTTTGCTTTTGGACCAGATGCTTTTGAGTTTGAAGGCTTTTCACTATGCTTGTACTGTGTTGATGCAATATAAAGAAATACCGAAAGGGGCGCCAAACCTACTCTCTGTGGTGGAATTCCGCCACTTTGTGTCGCGTGTCGTCTCTCTTTCAGTTCAGTTGTTATTTGAAGTGCTAAAAGTCCGTTCAGTCTGTTCTTTTCTATTGGCATGTGGTGCCCGTCTTGTGACAGTGCCTGCTTTTGGAGTAGCAGTTAGCTACTCCTGTTCCTGCTCAAGGAGGCTCTTGCCTTAGCACAAAAGCATGAAACCACACAATTGTACATCAGCCAAATGAAGAGCCCTCTTGTGGGGCATCACATAACTGTACGTAGAGGAGGGAGAGAGCAGTGTGTAGTGTGCAAGTCATCACTCCTAGAATCACACTGTACATAGAGTGGAAAGGAAGCACTCCATAGCTCTTAACCTGTGACAAGTTTCACAAATGAGCCCTCCTAGCTACAAAATTCAGTGCCCATTTTTCTGCAAGAGGAAAGTGCACAGAAATGTGCCACTTGGCGCGATTACAAGTATTGCCGCCTAAAAATCTCCTGACTGGTTGCCCAGTTGACTTCGCGACAGAGTTGTAAAATGTTCCCCTTGTCATTCCGAAGGTAATGACGCGAACACATTTCACGGCCCAAAATAGCAGTTCTCTAATTTTTAGGAGATGCTTCTGTTGGGTTCCCATTGGTCATCTGACCATCTATCCTCATTGGGACTGCATCCAAAAGTGCAATGTGGCCCAAAATAGCAGTTCTCTAATTTTTAGGAGATGCTTCTGTTGGGCTCCCACTGGTCATCTGACCATCTATCCTCATTGGGACCGCATCCAAAAGTGCAATGTGGCCCAACTGTCGGATACTTTTTGTTGGTAATCCAACCTTGACTTTATGTCTTTATTGAGTTCACTTCCTAGTATCCACCAACTTGCTAAGTGCGACGAGGGGACCTACATGATTTTGAACTGAGCCTAGACCATCCTCTTATTATACGAATTCCAGTGCTGACCCACTTCCCGTCTGCGGGTGAAACTACCGTTCACATTGGTCATACAATGTCCGACCATTTGCAACTTCAAAAGGAGGGTCTCAAAAATAAAACAAAAATCATTGGAAAGAAACCAACAACTAAGGTTAGCAGTTGCCACGTCCTCGTGACATACCCCCCTCTTGAAATCGCAAACGTCCTCGATTGCATACCATAAATACACGTCACTGATGATTTTGTGTTGTTAGCACTCTTTTATCATCGCATGTATCCGCAAGAAAGGTCGTAACACATAGATACAAATGACTTAATGAGACCTTCGTACTTTTGTCATTTCCATCCATTACACTGAATTCATATGTACCTTTGATGTGCTAGCTCTATCATTACCCCTCCTTTGCACACGTTGGGTTGGGGCATAACTAGGTTGTAACCTCATTTGGTGACTTTGACAGTTCATGCTCTTCCATCCACTTTGCATCCATAGGCGGATAGTTTTTGACTTCACCAAGTAACATCTTGCAACCTGTCCTTATGTGCCAAAACTTTCTCAGGTACCAGGATCTCATCTAGTTCCTCAACTTTTGGCTGATCCTCATCTGACATATCTTCTGGCACATCACCCACGAAGGGTCTTAGAAGACTCACGTGAAACGCATTATGAATCTTCCATGCATCAGGCAATTTCAGTCTGTAAGCCACATCGTTGATCTTGTCAAGCACTTGAAAAGGCCCATAGTAACGCATGCTGAGCTTACAAAATAACCGTTCCTTGCCCTTTATCTTCTTTCGAACCTTAACAGAACCCAATCACCAGGTGATAACAACAATTCACGACGGTGACGATCAACAACCTTTTTCTGCTTTGCCTGAGTCTTCTCCAAGATAACTTTAATTTTCTTATACATTTCATCTATGTTTTCAACATATCGATCTGCCTCAAAGATTTTGTCCTTTGTATACACAATGGGAGGAACCTTTTTACCACCTTCAACAATCTCAAAAGATGCCTTGCAAGTCGATGAATGCACCGCATTATTGTACGCATACTCAAGCATAGGCAAATACTGTTTCCACTTGCCCTTATTATCTGACACATAGCATTTCAGTAGATCTAAGACAATAGAATTAGCCTCTTCTGACTGTCCATCAGTTTGTGGATGAAACGAAGACGAGACTTGAGCGTAGTGCCCATGTTCTCAAACAATCCTCTCCAGAACAAACTGGTCATGCGAGGATCACGATCATTGATAATCAATTGTGGCATACCATGGTACTTAAACACATTGTACATGAACAAGCGTGCTATCTGATCAGATTTTATCTTCTTCGTGATCGGGATATAATGGGCCTGTTTGCTGAACCTGCAGATAATGGTCCATATGCCATCATTCCCTGTTGGCGTTCTTGGAAGATCAAAGATAAAGTCCATAACAATGCTTTCCCATGGCTTATCTGGAATCGGCAGTGGTTGTAACAGCCCTGGTGCCTTTTGCCTGCAAATCAGGCATGCTCGCACAAAGGCATCTACATCTCTCCTTAAGGTAGGCCAATAGAAGAACGTCTCTACTGCTTTAATTGTATATGGTGGGACATGACTCTCTTCCATGACCTTAGGTTGCAATGGCCTAGTGACACAAAGTCTGCCATGCATCATCATAAAACCATCTCTGAGGATGTAAGGTGCAACGGAAATGAATGTTGAACTTTGCTCAAGATGAGTGCTTCGAACTGTGCTCAAGGGTTCCTTTTACTTGATGAAGGGAGAGTCTTGTGTTCCTTTAGTGAGAGAGTGCAATGGACACAAACAAAGTGGATGAACATTGTGAATGAAGGTGCATGAGACTGAGAGATAGAGAGAGAAGAGAATACGACACCAAAATGTTGTCAAACCCTCCTCCGAAGGCCCCACTCTCTATGGCGAGAGCGGTCTACTTATGATTGCACAAATCTCTACAATGCTTGGACTTGCCGACGATGTCGACGACGATGAAGACGACGACGAGACGGGCTGAAATATGAAAATGCTAAGAGCTGAAATATGCAAATCTTTATCTGCTGAATTCTGACTCTATGTCGGTGACGATGTCGATGACGACGGTACAGATGCTGAAATCTGCGTTTTCCGGGCTGAAACTGCAAACTACGTTGGATTTGACCGTGCGGCGAGGATCTGCTGCGGGAAGGTGAAATCTGCGAGGTTCGGGACTTCTTCTGCGGGTACTGACTGCTGAAAACTGAAAACGCTGGTGCTTGTGTTGATTCTGTCGCGGAGATCTGCAAAAACGCTAAAGTGCCTTGCAGATGTAAAAACTCTAGGGCTGGTTTCTGTCTTCTGTTGCTGCCAGTGGTCTTGCAATGCAAAACACTAGGCTGATCTATTGGGGTTCTGTCGCCAGGCTGATGCAGAAGCAAAAACGCTGGCTGATCTGAGTTCTTGTCCAAAAACGCTAGCCAATGTGCTGTGGAGCAAAAACGCTAGAGGTCCTTAGGGTCTTGCTGAGAAGTTGCCTGTGAGCAATGCTCCTGCTGCCTCTTCTGCCAGAAAGTGCTAGCACTAGGTTTGCTTATATACAAACTTAGCAAAATTGCCCTACCTACTTTCCAACAAAAGTCACTTAATAAATAGGTGAAAAATGTCAAAAATAGGGAAAATAGGTTTAATGCACTGGAAAATTCCCCTAATGGATTCTGATGAATTCTGATGGGAATGCTGATGATCATGCTGTGTGCAACCGGAGGATATGCATCTAATCTAAGTGACTGGCCATGCACGTTCTGCGAACAGACTTACAAAAGTGCCAGATCACTTCCTATCTTAGACTGACTTGATTGAACTGAACCCTGGTCATGTTGTATCTTGTCCACACACACATAGGGTTAGATGTGTCACGTGACATCCCCTCCTTTTTAAAGTGAGGTACTGGTACTGAACTGTATGACATCGAGGGAGATCTTCAACAACATCCGGAATCCTTGAAAGGAGTCTTCGCCGGCCCACTCTGATGTGTGGGTCGTGCGATACTTGAACTTCATAAAGGTCTGCATGCTTGCTTCTTTGGGCTGTGCCGAAAGCGACAAAGTCTTCTGTGGCTCCGTCAATGCTTCAACTTCGTGTATGGACGTATATCCATCTTCTTCAAGAATCTTCGAGGATGAAAATTCGTGAAACCACTTCCAACACAAAAACATGAACATACCCATTCCACGTAAAGTGACTGGAGAAAATTTTGTCTTCCTAAAAGACTGTGCATGCAATGTAGATGAACAAATAGACTGAGTGCCAAACCGTTCACCACACACATGCAAACAATGAGATCGAATCTTGTCGTGTTGATCTAAATCAATCAATTGTGGCTAAACACAATGGAAATGTCCATGCTTGGTGCTCATACTTTCTTGTGCTCTTTCTACAACTGTGTCGTGCCAAGGAAGAGACAAGGACTGTGACTTCCTTGAATGCATACTTTTCAGCTTTTCATGAATAATCCGCATACATCCGTGCTCATTCATGAGTGAAACGTGCTCAACGTACAATATGTCATGCCTAGGAAAAGGAATCACATAAAGACGCTGACTAAAATACAAGAAACGATCACGAATGAAACACTCGAACAATGCATGCGTATCAATCATGCGAACACATAGTACTTCTTGTAAGGGTTCTTTGGACCTAGGCTCGAGAGCCAAGATCGGTTTTTCGTAAGGGATCGAATCTTCCTGTGGGGGTTCCGTGAACCTCGGCTCGAAAGCCAAGACGGTTCTTCGTGATTGATTGAATCTGCAATGAGGTTAGCTTCACTAGAAAAAGTATTAACTAACCCATCATCCTTGTGAACAATCACGTCTTGATCATACAAATCATCATGCTTGTGACAAATCACATCGTGATCATCATGCAAATCATCATGCTTGTGAGAAAACACATTGTGATCATCATGCAAATCATCATGCTTGTGAGAAAACACATCTTGATCATCATGCTTGTCATTGTCATTCAAATCATCATGCTTATCATTATGCAAATCATGTGTGTCATGCTTTGGAAAAGAAGAGACGGAGAGAGTCCCCTTTTCCCGAATCTCTTGCATCTGTGCTTGCACTTGAGAAAAGAGTCGCAACAACTCTTGCATGTGTCGCGCTTGCTCATGCTCATGCTCTATGGATGCCTTTCTTTTTGCTTCTCTTTCTGCTTTTCTTCTGCGTGTCTGCGATCCAATTGTGCTTTTCTTTCTTTGCATTCACGATCAAGTTCTACCATTCTTTTTGCTTTTCTTGCTTCGCATTCTAACTTCATGTCTATTACTATCTTGTCGAAATGCTCCATAGGATCTGGTGTAATCTTTGGTGTAGATGGGGAAGGGGGATGGTTGGAAAAACCTCCTGGTGGGGAAAATTCTTCTTCGCCTCTCTCATGCTCATCACCTCCAAGCGAAGTATCCGTTCCGCTTCGAGTGATGACCATCCATTGAAGTCGTGGGTTCTTGTGGGCTTGGGTTCTTAAGTTCACAAGGAACTTGGGTTCTTGGGGGTCTTGGTTCTTGCGGCTCTT
Organism: Adiantum capillus-veneris; assembly: GCF_014529385.1. Lineage (NCBI taxonomy): Eukaryota > Viridiplantae > Streptophyta > Polypodiopsida > Polypodiales > Pteridaceae > Adiantum > Adiantum capillus-veneris. The sequence continues at coordinate 30,906,014 of NC_140946.1, forward strand.
GAGGTTCTTCTGTAGCTTGCAATCTGTGTTAGAGAAGGATCTTCTCTTCACCCAAGTTCTGATCTTTTTCGCGGGTGCACCCCTTGGCGGCCTTGCGCTCACACCAAGGTTGCTTTTTCCCACCTCACGTCGATTGGCCGGCCGCTAAGTGCACGGTCCGCTCTCAATGAGTGAAAAGAGGCACATAGGGAGGCTGGACAAGCCCTTCTTTCTTGGGTTTCCTATCGCTCTTCAAAAACACGATTAGGAATCGACACGCCTAAGAGGACTTGGGTTACGTGCGACCTCAACAAGCAAAAAACATTCTGTGGTTCTTGTGATTCTTTCCTTGAGTGATACAGAACACTGCCAAAGCTCTTATACCAATGTAAGGTGCAACGGAATGAATGTTGAACTTTGCTCAAGATGAGTGCTCCGAACTGTGCTCAAGGGTTCCTTTTACTTAATGAAGGGAGAGCCTTCTGTTCCTTTAGTGAGAGTGCAATGGACACAAACAAAGTGGATAAACACTATGAATGAAGGTGCATGAGACTCAGAGATAGAGAGAGAAGAGAATACGACACCAGAATGTTGTCAAACCCTCCTCCGAAGGCCCCACTCTCTATGGCGAGAGCGGTCTACTTATGATTGCACAAATCTCTACAATGCTTGGACTTGCCGACGATGTCGACGACAACGAGATGGGCTGAAATCTGAAAATGCTAAAAGCTGAAATCTGCAAATCTTTATCTGCTGAATTTTGACTCTATGTTGGTGATGATGTCAATGACGACGGTACGATGACGACGCGCTGAAAACGCAGATGCTGAAATCTGCGTTTTCCGGGCTGAAATTGCAAACTACGTTGGATTTGACCGTGCGGCGAGGATCTGTTGTGGGAGGGTGAAATCTGCGAGGTTCGGGACTTCTTTTGCGGGTACTGACTGCTGAAAACTGAAAACGCTGATGCTTTGTTGATTCTGTCGCAAAGATCTGCAAAAACGCTGAAGTGCCTTGCAGATGCAAAAATGCTAGGGATGGTTTTTGTCTTCTGCTGCTGCCGGTGGTCTTGTAATGCAAAACGCTAGGCTGATCTGCTGGGGTTCTGTCGCCAGGCTAATGCAGAAACAAAAACACTGGTTGATTTGAGTTCTTGTCCAAAAACGCTAGCCAATGTGCTGTGGAGCAAAAAAAGTGCTAGCGCTAGGTTTGCTTATATACAAACTCAACAAAATTGCCCTACCTACTTTCCAACAAAAGTCACTTAATAAATAAGTGAAAAATGTCAAAAATAGGGAAAATAGGTTTAATGCACTTGAAAATTCCCCTAATGGATTCGGATGATTTTTGACGGGAATGCTGATGGTTACGCTGTGTGCAACCGGAGGATATGCATCTAATCTAAGTGACCGGTCATGCACGGTCTGCGAACAGACTCACAAAAGTGCCAGTTCACTTCCTATCTTAGACTGACTTGACGGAACTGAACCTTGGTCATGCTGTATCTTGTCCACGGACATATAGGGTTGGATGTGTCACGTGACAGAGGAGGTAGTGCTCATGATGTTGCGCCTCTTACAAATGTTCAAAGACCCTTGCAAAATCTTTATCCGTAGCATACTGTTCCTTCATGTCATCTAACTCATGATGATAAGGAATTGACACAATTGAAATTTCCTTGATAACGCATCAACCACAAAAATCTTCTTGCCTTCCATATGCATAATCTGAAAGTGGAACATAGAAAGAATGTTTGCCCATCGCATATGCTTTTCGGATAACTTTGATTGTGTCAAGAAGTATTGCATGGTTTGATGGTTTGTTTGGACAATAAAATCAGTACCTAAGAGGTGGTGCTTCCAGAGCTAGAAAGTGCACTGTGCTCAAGGTTCCTTTTACTTACGGAAGGGAGAGCCTTCCGTTCCTTGAGTGAGAGAGTGCAAGTGATCACAAACAAAGTGAATAAACACTGTGAATGAAGGTGCTGAGACTGAGAGATAGAGAGAGAAGAATACGACACTAGAATGTTGTCAAAACCCTCCTCCGAAGGCCCCATACTCTATGGCAAGAGTGGTCTACTATTGATTGCACAAATCTCTACAATGCAATGGACTTGCCAACAATGTCGACGACGATGAGGAGGACGACGAGACGGGCTGAAATCTGAAAATGCCAAGGGCTGAAATCTGCAAATCTTGTATTTGCCGAATTCTGACTCTATGTCGGTGACGATGTTGATGGCGACGACGTGACGACGACGCGCTGAAAACACAGATGTTGAAATCTGCATTTTCCGGGCTGAAATTGTAAACGCTCATTGATCTGACCGTGCGGCGAGGATTTGCTGCGGGAAGGTGAGATCTGCGAGGTTTGGGACTTCTATTGTGGGATCTGATTGCTGAAAACTGAAAACGCTGGTGCTAATGATGGTCTTGTCGCGAGGCTGATCTGCGAACGAAAAACGCTAGGGCTGAATCTGTGGTGTTCTGCTAACGCTAGGGTTGATCTGCTGTTCTATTGTCGCTAGGGTGCTGCAAGTTGCAAAATGCTAGGAGATCTTGCAAAGCTGAAAATGCTGGCTTGTTCCTTGGCTGAAAACGCTATGTCTCCTGCCCGGGGGGGTCTTGTTGAGAAGGTGCATTGTTGGATGTCAGGTCCCTGTTGCCTCTTCTGCCAGAAAGTGTTAGCGCTAGGTTTCTTTATATATTGGCTTAGTCAAATTGCCCTACCTAGTTTCCCAACAAAAGTCACTTAAAAATAATAAGTGAAAATTTGCTAAAATAGGGAAAATAGGTCTATGCAATGTAAAAATGCTTCTAATGGGTTCTGATGGTAATCTGATGATCATGCTGTGCGCAACCAAAGGATATGCATCTACTCTAATTGTTTGGACATGCACGGTGTGCGAACAGACTCACAAAAGTGCCAGAACACTTTCTAATCTAACTGAATTGAACCCATGTCATGAAGTAGCTTGTCCACGTACACATAGGGTTAGATGTGCACGTGACATCCCCTCCTTTTCAAAGTGAGGTACTGGTACCGAACTGTATGGCGTCGAGGGAGATCGCCAACAACGTCTGGAATCTTGGACAGGACTCTTCGCCGGTCCACTCTGATGCATGGTCATGCGATACTGGAACTTCATAAAGGTCTGCAACGCTTGCTTCTTTGGGCCGTGCCGAAAGCGACACAAAGTCATCTGTGGCTCCTTAATGCTTCAACTTCGTCTATAGTCATGTGTCTACCTTCTTCAAGAATCTCCGAGGATGAAAATTCCTGAAACCACTTCCAACGCAAAAACATGAACATACCCATTCCATGTAAAGTGACTGGAAAAATTCTAGTCTTCTTTAAAGACTGTACATGCAATGTAGATGAACATATAGACGGAGTGCCAAACCGTTCATCAAACACACGCAAACAATGGGGTCGGATCTTGACTTTTTGATCTAAATCAATCAACTGTGGCAATTCACAATGGAAATGCCTATGCTTGATGCTTAATCCTTCTTGTGCTCTTTCTGATAGTGTGTCATGCCAAGGAAGAGACATTGAATGTGGATTCCTTGGGTGCAAACATTTCATCTTTTCATGAGTAATCCGCATACATCCGTGCTCATTCATGAGCAAATCGTGTTCATCGTACAATATGTGATGCCTATGAAAAGGGATCACATAAGGATGGTGACTAAAATACAGAAAAGCATCACGAATGAAACACTTGAACGTGTTGACTAATGCGTGCCGACTAATCATTCGAACATATAATACTTCCTGTGGGGGTTCTTGGGACCTCGACTCAAGAGCCAAGATCGGTTCTTGGTGATTGATCGAATCTGCAATGAGGTTAGCTTCACTAGACAAAGTATCAACTAAACCATCATCCTTGTGAACAATCACATCATTATCATGCAAATCATCATGCTCGTGAATAATCACATCTTGCTCATGCAAATCATCATGCTTGTGAGTAATCACATCTTGATTATGCAAATCATCATGCTTATCATTATCATGCAATTCTTGTGTGTCGTGGCACGTGCTTTGGAGAAGACAAGCCTGAGAGAGTCTCCTTCTCCTGAATCTCTTTAATCTGCGCTTGCACATTAGAAAATAGTAGGACCAATGGGGCTTTCCTTTCGTTGTGTTCATGCTCTGTTTCAGCTCTTCTTTCTTTGTGCTTGCGATCCATTTTTGCTTTTCTTTCTGCTCGCGTTCTAACTTCTTGTCCATCATCATCTTGTCGAAAGCCTCCATAGGAGTTAGTGCAATCGTTGGCGTAGATGGGGAAGGGGGAGGGTCCGAAAAACCTCTTGGTGGGGAAAATTCTTCTTCACCACCCTCACGCTCATCACCTTCATGCAAAGTATCCACTTCGCTTCGGGTGATGACCATACACTAAAGTCGTGGGTTCTTAAGTTCACGAGAAACTTGGGTTCTTGTGGGTCTTGGGTTCTTGGGGATCTTGAGGTTCTTGGGGGTCTTGGGTTCTTGGGTTCTTGAGTCCTTGAGGTTCTACTTTAGCTTGCAATTTGTGTTAGAGAAGGATCTTCTCTTCACCCGAGCTCTTCTCTTTCCCGCGGGCGCACCCCTTGGCAGCCTGAGGCCTCGCGCTCACACCAAGGTTGCTTTTTCCCACCTCACGTCGATTGGCCGGCCGCTAAGTACACGGTCTGCTCTCAATGAGTGAAAAGAGAAACAAGGGGAGGCTGGACAAGCCCTTCTTTCTTGGGATTCCTGTCACCTTCAAAAACACGATTAGGAATCGACACGCCCAAGTGGACTTGGGTTATGTGCGACCGCAACAAGCAAAAAATTTTTCTGTGGTTCTTTCCTTGAGTGATATAGAACACTGCCAAAGCTCTGATACCAATGTAAGGTGCAGCAGATGTGAATGTTGAACTTTGCTCAAGATGAGTGCTCCGAACTGTGCTCATGGTTCCTTTTACTTACGGAAGGGAGAGCCTTCCGTTCCTTTAGTGAGAGAGTGCAAGTGATCACAAACAAAGTGGATAAACACTGTCAATGAAGGTCCTGAGACTGAGAGATAGAGAGAGAAGAATACGACACCAGAATGTTGTCAAAACCCTCCTCCGAAGGCCCCACTCTCTATGGCGAGAACGGTCTACTATTGATTGCACAAATCTTTACAATGCAATGGACTTGCCGACGATGTCGACAACGACGAGACTGGCTGAAATCTGAAAACGCTAAGGGCTGAAATGTGCAAATCTTGTATTTGTTGAATTCTGACTCTATGTCGGTGACGATGTCGATGGCGATGATGCGACAACGACACGTTGAAAATGCAGATGCCGAAATCTGCGTTTTCCGGGCTGAAACTGTAATCGCTCGTTGAGCTAACCGTGCGGCAAGGATCTGGTGCGGGAAGGTGAGATCTGCGAGGTTTGGGACTTTTACTACGGGATCTGACTGTTGAAAATTGAAAACGCTGGTGCTAATGATGGTCTTGTTGCGATGAATCTGCAAAATGCCGAGGCTAATTTGCAAACAAAAAACGCTAGGGCTGGATTTGTGTTGTTCTGCTAACACTAGGGCTGATCTGCTATTCTATTGTCGCCAGGCTGTTGTAAGTTGCAAAACTTGCAAAGCTGAAAACGCTGGCTTGTTCCTTGGCTGAAAACGCTATGTCTCTTGCCCGGGGGGGGGGGGGGGGGGGGGGGGGGGTCTTGCTGAGAAGGTGCACTGTTGGATGTCAGGTCCTTGTTGCCTCTTCTGCCAGAAAGTGCTAGCAATTTGAAGTGGAAGAGAGCGAGAAGATACTCGTTTCAGAATAGATACTTGCTCATAAAGAAAGGATAGTGAAATCCAAGAACAATCCGGCATTGGATGTTGAATCTGGTGCAAACGGGACTGCACGAGAGGGGAGTCACTCCGCTCCTTTGTCACAAATTAGTAGATTACCGAGATGGAATAAAGTCACTGATTTTCTTTTGGATTTTAGGGATACTGATGTGCTGACAGTATTGTGTTGTATGACTTCATGAATAAAGAAAATAGAAATGGGAATTCCCGAACTTGAATTTGATTGATGTGTACTCTCTCATGTGATTTTGTTTGAGTGCAGGATTGAAAGGCAAAATGACTGCAACATTTTGGTCTTGAGAGTCTATAAACATGATCGCAATAAGAATTAGTTAATCCGACATCAGTGAGGTCCGGTGTGGATCTAGATTTGATTCCTAAATATGTTGCCAGGAATCACGGTCTTGGATTTAGATGGAATTTTATGTGATTTGATTTGGATATGATCTGAATGTGCACTGACTGAGTCGTCTTTGTGCAAGTACTAGATTTGCGTCACCTAGTGCGTCGGTACTTAGGTTCAGTGTCTACTGAAGTGGTTTATGGATTATGTTTGTTTTTGCAGGCGATTATAATTCTTTCAAGAGGGGGGTATGTCACAAAATTATGATGTGGCATGCCGAACTGAGGAATTGCACTGACTTTGTTGACGTGGCACAATGTACGGAATTCCGCAATTTGCGTTGGTTGAAAAAGGATGCGAGCTTTTGGAACAGTTTGCTTGTGAGTTTGAAGATTTTCACGTGACCGCTTATCCATGGCCAAGGGCCTTTAAATTAGACCCAAGGGCCACTCTCTGGCTTAGTTGTGCTGAAGTGCCTATGAGCAGAGAGGACCTGCAGGCATTGTAACTTTGGGGCCAATCTCTTTGGGCATAGAACTATGTCGGGCCGTGTCAACTCAATTGAATTGTGATTTAAGTGTGAAGTATTTTTGAGTGATTCTCTCGTGTGTCGTGACAGATTCTCGACTTGGGATGCCCAAGTTTGTTACAATTTCCGCAAAACGCGCTGGATGTTTTTGGGACTGGGAGCTTTTGAATTGATTGCTTTTGGGGCTTTGCTTTTAGGCATTCCTTGTACTGTTTATAAGAGCCCTTGGGGCCTCACTCTGCAGAGCATCTGGACGCAGAGTCTGAGAGCAAAGGTCCCACGGGAGTTGTACCTCGCAATGATTAATGATAAAGAGTCTCCCATCTATATCCAGTCACATGTGGCATAAGCTGTCTGTCCCGGTGCGTGGTGTGTCTCTGAGTAAAAGATGACCTCTCCCCACGTAAAGCTGTCCTTAAATGCCTCTACATCAAAAATTCCATGCTGTCATCTTTAGTGTGGTCCCATAGGTCTCGCACCGTCATGTGGAGCGTCGCTCCAACATCACCACCCTTCCATCTGGGTAAAAAGCAATCTTACCTTTTTCCATTGCCGCTCTAATATCCGGCATTAGTTCTTGCATAAGAGCCTTTGAGCCCAATGATTTGTTTGTGGAGGAAAGAATCTTTCAAGGACTCTATCCTAGGGCCAAGTTATGTGTATGCCTTCAATTTCATTTGTGTGTGCCTATTGATGCTACCATTAGGCTATGCGTAAGGGTAGGTTAGGGTTGCATAGAACGGGTTTCAATTGGAGCAACACGAGCTCTTAAGTCTTGCCTCCTCCAAGAGGTTATTCATCCTTAAAAGATATTCTCATGTAGTCGAGTACTCCTAGTAATTTGGCTTATAAGCGGCCTGTATAAAGCAAGTTTTTGAAAGGTATAACATCGTTTTTGCATTACCATCACAAGATCAAGAGGCTTCAGACACTATCATTGTAACACATTTCATGAATGGTAAGAATATTTCAAATCAAGGATCATCATATTTGTGAATGTAAGGTGCAGCGGAAGTGAATGTTGAACTTTGCTCAAGATGAGTGCTCAAGGGTTCCTTTTACTTACGGAAGGGAGAGCCTTCTGTTCCTTTAGTGAGAGAGTGCAATGGACACAAACAAAGTGGATGAACACTGTGAATGAAGGTACATGAGACTGAGAGATAGAGAGAGAAGAATACGACACCAGAAAGTTGTCAAACCCTCCTCCGAAGGCCCCACTCTATGGCGAGAGCAATCTACTGATGATTGCACAAATCTCTACAATGCTTTGGACTTGCCGACGATGAGGACGATGACGAGACGGGCTGAAATCTGCAAATCTTTATCTGCTGAATTCTGACTCTATGTCGATGACGATGTTGACGGCGACGATGCGACGACGACGCGCTGAAAACGCAGATGCTGAAATCTGCGTTTTCCGGGCTGAATCTGCAAACTACGCTTGATCTGACCGTGCGGCGAGGATCTGCTGCGGGAAGGTGAGATCTGCGAGGTTTGGGACTTCTTCTGCGGTATCTGACTGCTGCAAACTGAAAACGTTGGCCTAGGGACTGATTTTGTCGCGAAGATCTACAAAAACGCTGAGGGTGTCAGGCTGATGCAAAAACGCTAGGCTGATCTGGTCTCGATGTGGAGAATTTGCTAACGTTGGGGCTTCTGTTGTGTCTTGATGTGGATCTGCTGTGCCTTGCTGTGGATCTGCTGATCTGCAATGCAAAAACGCCGAGGGGTTGAATTGCATGCAAAAACGCCAAGGCTGATCTCCTTGCAGAAAACGCTAGGTCAATTGCTTTGGGGGTCTTGTTGAGAAGGTGCCTGTTGAACTGAGTTCTTGCTGCCTCTTCTGCCAGAAAGTGCTAGCGCTAGGTTTCTATATATACTTGCTTGTGAAAAACAAAAGTCACTTAAAAATAATAAGTGAAAAATGGCTAAAATTGGGAAAATAGGTTTTCTGCACTGTAAAATGCTCTTGACGGAATCTGATGGTAATCTGATGATCGTGCTGTGTGCAACCAGAGGATATGCATGTACTCTAAGTGTCTGGACATGCACGGTCTGCGAACAGACTCACTAAAGTGCAAGATCACTTCCTATTCTAGACTGACTTGACTGAACTGAACCCTGGTCATGCTGTAGCTTGTCCATGGACGCATAGGGTTGGATGTGTCATGTGATAGTGAAGGCTTGGTAAAGCACGCATTTGCCACTCGTATTAAGGCAGGTAGAGATTGCCCTTGTAGCTAAATGCACAAACAATAGGACACACTCACTATGGATCTAGATCTTATTGGTGCAGTCTAGCAAAGAGGGCTTCCATACGTGGAAGATGTAGACCATGTGTCACCTAAAGCACAAAGATTTATGGGAACTCTCCAAAGACGGGAAATCGAATAGCCAAGTTAATAGCTCATAATCGAAAAAGCAAAACAATATAGCGCTAGGCTTAATCACATGGTTCATGAGATGTCTGGTGAGCGTTCAATCTCAAACAAGATGTCTGTCCGCTTGTTGAAGTGGTAGATTTGGTAACATGGTTTTCAAATCATTTAAAGGAGCAATTTTGCAACACACATCGTTTTACTTCTCTTGGCTGTTCCTCCACAAGTTGACCAATTATAATCAAAGGTGGTTTGTGTCTGATTAGTATATGTTGGTTTTCCTTAAACTGATGTGTATCATATTATTTTTGTTTGCAGCAAGATGATATACGGGGCTTTATTGATGACATGCTCAAGAAGGGGGCTCCTCTGTCTAATATCAGGAAAGAACGAACTGGCAGTGATACGCAAGGGACGACTTATTGGTAAGTGTCTTTTGGTGCACTCATGAGTCATATGGGTTAATATTTTCTTCAAACCAGGGTTAAAAGAGCCTTATTTTTGACCAGTCTTTGATTTGTAGGTATGAAAACGATCCAGTTGCTGGACAAAGGCTCTACAGAGAGCTCAGGAAGTCTGATAATAAAGAAAAGTCCAAGGTTCGTGGCCGATTAATGCCCCCTCCAAATCCTCCTCAATGGGAAACTTTAGCGACAGATTTGGACGAGTTCTTGAATGTTGCGGTGAGTAAATAATTGTTCACTTATGGCACTTGATGTTTTATATGAACGAGAGAAAAGGAGGAGCAGTTAACTTGTTTTCTTTATATTGCAGGATAAGCTCTGTTCAAGTCGGAACAGGATGGAGATTGCCATTGGCAAAAGGATCAATAATGATATTGTTCCTGATTTGGAAGAGCTGCAGAAGGTAATGCTATGGTCATGGAAACTTGTTGACACTTCAAGAATATTCCATTTTTGTTGCTCAGCTGTAGTACTTCCAGAAGATCGTGTTTAAAAGTGGGATTGTGGAGAATCAATATGACGTTGGCCCTACTAGCCTTCTCTTTTCCACCAGAGGCAATATAGCGCCTAGCTGTCCCAACGTCATCAAAAGAATTCTTTTGATCACATTTATGCCAAATAAACAGGCATCTATTAGGTGGCTCTCAACTTGTCAAACATGACAAATGCTCCGCCCTTTGATGTGTATTTTTTTCTGCATGGATAACGGCAAAAACCCAAGTGGTAAACTGTCTTGCTATACCATCTGTGTTGAACTCAATATTGTAGACCTTGATGATCTGCAAAGAAGAAAACTTCCTGGCCAGTGAAGAACGCCTAGAACATTTTAGACCTCTCTTATTTATAAGCTTGAGCCTTTAGAATCTTTGCAAAGCAGCTTGTCTGAGCATCTTTGTCTAGGATTATATTACCAAGTTGTTGACTAGTAGTTGACTTTAGGTTGATTCAGGAGAAAATTGGTGTCTATGTTGTTTTTGAGTCTGAGTCTCCACACTAGTGCGTTTGTTGATGATATTAAAGGCTGTTTATGTGTGCTCGTTTAACAGAAGAAGGAACGCGCTTTGAAGAAACAGCAAAGGCAGGCGCTTCTGCTCGACAGTTATTTGAACACAGAGAATATGACTTCTGGTCGTCCAAGGCGTGATCGCAAGCCTGTCACTTACACATTCGGTGAGGAAACTGTTTTTGTTAGGTTTGCGAGAGTCAAGTTATTGGTTGCTGGACTTTGTCTTTGTTCTCCCTTTAAAACAATTACTGTGCCTTCAGATGATTACGACAAGTCAATCAGCGAAGCTATCAAGATTACAAAGTATGTGTGTACTTGCTGGCCTCTATTGAAATATCGAATTGAATGCTCTTTCTACTGTAATTTGGCTAAACTGCCACTAATATGTTGGTTGGAACTCACAGGAGACGGAATAGCTCCCCGGAACTGCCAGCACTAGGGGAAAGGAAAATGTCAAATGGGGTCTCAAGACAACACACAGAAGAGGTTGATGCGAACTCTTTCGATGATGAAGAACAGCTTGAGACAGCTAGTGGCGTGAAGCACTTGGAGGGCACAAGCCCATCTAAGCAATATGAATCGGCAATTCTCTCCTCTGAGTCTGAATTATCTGGCGCCAGGCAATTTGGCAGGTTGGTATTGGTTCTTTAAGCAGCCGCTTATGTTTGTTCCGATTGGAATCGAGGAATCCAATTCCTTTTTATTGTTTTGGTGGAATTTAGGGGGCAGCGTCTTCGTAAGCCTCAAAGATATACTGAAAGTGATTTTGTTGACCCAACGTCTGACAATGAGCCTGGTATCTCTAGTGAAGAGGATATCGAGGGCGAGGCTGTATACGATGACGACTACTCCTCGAAAAGGAGGAGATCAGCAGGAAGCTCAGATGAAGATGATGAGTATAAGGGAGATGAGGATGAGGAGGATGAGGAGGATGCAGATGATGAAGATGACGATGACTATTTCGGGTCCAGTGAAGAAGAAGATGGTTGGAGAGGGCGGAACTTGAAGAACACGGCCACGGCAAGGGGCAAAACAAGGGCAAAATCTAAGGCGGCTGAAAGATCACAATCAGGGCTTCGGCGGAGTCAAAGAGCCACCAGAAGCCACATAGATTATAGCAAGTATGAAGAAAGCGATGATGGCGATGAGAATATGAAAGATGCCCACAGTCCGGATAGAGCAGACAGTGATGAGGGGGGAGCAATGTTGGCAAATGGCAGGGATTTAAATGAATTAGAGCCAAGACATGCACCCAGTGGGCAGCATTGGGACAACACTGATCCAGTAGGTGAAGCCTATGATAGAAAGGATATAGATCAAGGTAATGGTCCTCTTAGGACAGGGAAGGGAGTCTATGAAATGGAGGAGCTTCATGGAGGGGATGATTCGCATAGACCAACAAATGGTGTCGATTGCGAGCCCATGGTTGATGTCAAGCCTGATGTTAAGGTGCACAGATTTTTGGATTTGAATGTAGCAGCTCCCATGATAGGCGGACTAGATGATGGTTGCAGCAAGGTCTACAATCACTCCTTGCCTTTCATGGTTGAGAAATTTGAAAACAGTGGTGATGATGGTTCTACTAGTGGTAGTCCAAAAACATCGATGGAATGGCCGAGACGGTGAGGACAACGTGCCCCGTGGTTACTTCCTTTCATGTAAAATTAATGGGTATAGCTAACCTTACGTCCTTAGCTAAGAACGCTAGCTTTGGCTATGCCCTAAAACAAAATACTCAATTCGACGTCTGATTTACATTGAGGCTCCCAGGTGAGAGGAGTATGTAAATTGCTAGACCGGCGAATCCTTTGAAGAGTAACGAAAGCATGAGGATTTGATATACTTGCTTCCTATGCTTCTAGTTCCATCATACAGATGTCCATCCTGTGTCTCCATGGCATCCATGTACTATGTCTATATGTAAAATGCTGGTTTAGAAACCCTTTCAATATCTTGTGTGTGTGTGTGTGTGTGTGTGTGAGAGAGAGAGAGAGAGAGAGAGAGAGAGAGTCTACTAGTATGTTTCTGTCCATGCAGATGTTGATGTGACTTAGTTGATATGCAAGACTTCGATGGTTCTTTTGCATGCACACATTTTCTTGACGAGGGTTTAGATTGTAATGACGACTTCAGAACTCTCACCCTCCCTATACATCCAGGTGGTCTCTCTCTCTCTCTCTCTCTCTCTCTCTCTCTCTCTCTCTCTCTGTCTCTGTGCAACAACATACCTTGTTTAGAAAGGTGCCTATGAGACATAAATCATCGTCCTGATGCCATGGCTAGCCATGCCTTGGTCTTAAGTGGGCCTAGTGTTTCTTGGTGGTAAGGGCATATTGCTCACAACTGCAATTTCCTTTTAGGGTTAATGTGCCCACATAGGACACCGAAGCCTTGTGTTAGTCATTGCTTTTTGAAAAAAAAAGTGCCGATTTGAGTGCTTTGGTCAACGTATATTCCCCTGCAGTGATCAAAAGAAGTCGCTTTTTGTTCGGGATTGCAGGATAGGTCCTAGATGTCATCACCTAAGCTTGCATATAAAGGCTTGTGGTGTTATAAACACAAAATTCTCAGCATTGTAAGTTGCTAGTCAAGAGCATTAAGGCTACCGAAAAAGGAATGTGTTTGGCAAAGGTTTTGGATGATCACACATGGAGCTTTGTGTCTTGCTTGTTGTCCCTTGGAATTCACTAGCGTAGTATATGTGTGGATAAGAGGGTAAGGCAAGAAATTAATGGGGCTTCTTAGCGATGCAAATAGATTCTGACTTCGGATTAATATCCATCAAGAAGTTGCTAGTTAGGGTTTATGGGCTCTCTCCTTAGGGTGAGATTGCTTGGAGTGCACATTATCCCCATTAGGGGCAAGGGTTCCTCTCGAGACATAGCATCGTAGTTGTAGTAGGGCACTATCCAAAGAAGGAGGTGAATATGATCTCTAGGCTAGGTTTGTTTCTTTGTCTCCAAGTGGTGTTTGTTTTGACTTCTTGGAAAATCATGTATATTGTCTTGTTCTCTTGTATTATTGCTTTTTCTTAGTAAAACTTGATTGCTATATAGAAATTTGCTAGCTTGTGAAAATTCTATTCATAAAATTGCTATTCACACAAAGGTTGTGTGAAATAATGTTAAAGAACATAGAAATATAATAAAAGACAATGGGTGCTTTAATCCTTCATCAATGTTGCCAAATTTGTGCCATGGAAGTTTTGTATTTTATGGTATCATGTCCTCAGAAAATTTCCATTAAATTGAAGATAGTGCTTAAGATTTATTTTTTTCCATATAATGTCTTAGACAACTTGTGAAGTTTAGGCTAGATGATTAAAGAAAATTAGATGACTAGGCACAATATATAGGCCCTCATAATTCAATGGGAGCTCATGTATTTAGTTTGCCAAATCTTGTTCATAATTGGTATGCAAGACATTGGCAGTTATCATGCTCTAGTTTTCTATGTGCATGGTATGCAAGTTGTGTTTGTAAATATTGCCATGGTGATTCTACTTAAAGTTATGCTATTGGAGACATGCATGAGAAGCTTTGCAATACTTGTCAGAATTAATAAAGGAGTTATACAAAGTAACACTTCTTTTTTGGGGCAGTTTGCATCACTGAGGGGAGAGGGTATTAATCTCCTTGTAATTTTGAGGTTAACCTCCAAATTTTACGTTGAAAGCTATATAAAAAAACACCCTAATAATTCGGTATAAAACCTAGTTTCTTGTAATTTGGTGAGCGTATATGTATCTACTTTTTTAACGTTTACCAACAATGATGTGCATACAATTGAAAATAACCATACTCAATTTAATTTTGTGGGAATATGGTCCATATCCACAATACTATTGGTTTGTAAAAAAATTACAAAATTAGCATTGAGAGTTGAAGAGTCACTTTTGTCTCACTATTTTACTCACACCATTAAAAAAGACTTTGACGATTTATAATATTCTTGGTCTAATCGAATCCAATTGATGTTATAGCTCTTAAATTAGCAGTCTATCTTTCTTCTCGCCTTCTTGTATGACATACTTATGTTTGGATATTGGTAATGTATTGATAAAAATGTGATTATTCATGGCTTGTCCATTCCAACTCAAAGTAGGAAATAGAAAGTCCATTGGCAGTATGACATCTAGTCCAAAGACTAAATTGAATGGATTAGTGTTCAAACTATATACCCATAATGCAAAATGTAACTGCAGTTCCACTCTCTCCTTCCTGAACTGACTATTTTAGTGAGGATTGAGTTTTATATCTTGGTGGTATGTCGTGTATGTCCACTGTCTTGTGGGTGATAGTGCCAAGTTATTGTGGATGATCACAAAGTCATCTAGCAAGTGTTCCATCACTTCATTTAAGAAATGCGTACCCTTGTCACTCACTATTCTAAAAGGAAACCAATATCTTGTGAAGACATAATCATTCAAGAATAAAGCCATCATCCTTGCATTATTTTTCCTAGTAGCTTTTGCTTCAACCCACTAGGTCAAATAGTATGTGGCTACAATGACATATTGAGCGTGGCTCTCATATACGATGGTTGAATGGGTTTTGCAAAATCAGTGTCTCCTTTGGCAAAAACTCTTGCCCCCATTATAGGCCTTAAGGGCATACTTTCGCGTCTTTGTGAATTTGTTTTTCTTTGATAAACATCGCATCATTTAATGTACTCTTTTGCATTGGAAAATATGATACACCACCATATTCTAGCCATCATAATAGATCTAATTGTGATATCAATTGAAAAATATCTTCACGCTAATCTTACATGCACTTGCTTTAATAGAGGAATGTATTTGTTTTCACTAGCGCACAAGTGAAGTTGATGATTCTTACCTCGCTTACAAAGCTAGTATCCAATAAGAGCATAATCTTGAGAGTCGATCTCAAGTGCTCGTTGTCTATGCTTACTCATGGTTTCAGGAGAGGTGAGGTATTCCATCAATGTCCTCATTTTGGTATAGTAATAACTTGAAATAGAATGAAAAAAGTTATTGGAGATACCTCGAGGCATTGCTTACAATTCTCAACATATTTATGGACATCCGTTTTCATTGATGGCCAATAGACATCTAATCATTTGAGCCTTTTAATATTTGATCTTTGGCAATTCGCAAACCTGCTAGATTCTTGTGAACTTGGCTCAAATGGAAGTTTTTCTCTTGAAGTTCTAATCATAAGTTCAAAATTCCATAAGCACTCTTCATGTACAATCTTCCTGCAAGTAACTTGTACATCGTTGATTGCTCAATGATTTAGGGTTTGAAGGAATATGAATCTCCATGTCAAATTGAGCTACAATCATTAGAGTCACAGTATCCTCAGATAAACTTGATATCATCTCTATAGAGAAAATATAAGTATTTGGTAGATTGTTATCTACCCCTTGTGGTGCTTCTCTCTAATGTGTGGTACCCTTCTTTATCACAATGATACAATAAAATTCTAACAAAATTATAAGCCATCTCACTCTTCTACCATTGTTAGATGGTTTGCTCACTAAATAGAGTAGGACTTAGTGTCTATAGTGAATGTAAACTTATTGGCCAATGGATAATATCAAATTTTTTTAACATCATATAGAATCCCCAACCCTTCTCTCTCAGTGGTGGTATAGCTTTTTTCTGCGAATTTTAATTGCCTACTTGTATAACAGATTGAAAAATTCATGGTTTCCTCCATCAGGTCACAATCACAATCTTCCTATTTGAAGTGTATATTTTTTGTAATGGGATGGAACACTTATCTCATCTCTACACATCCTCATCCAATTCCGTTTTAGTTGTCTAAACCTCTTTCAAGGTCCTTTCAACTTCCTATATTTTTCTCTACACTGGGTTTTTGACAATTTTGGTTCACCTTCAACTTTAGTTGTTCTCACTCGTTTCTTTTCCCACTTTGATTTCTTGTTTAGTTTATTTTGAGGTTATTTAACTTTGTGACAAATAATGTCCAATTATTTTATCTTTGACTCAATCATCAACATTTATCAGCATCAAGTAATGAGATTTACATTTCATGGTTGGCATGCAATCGAATGTGTCTGTGTTCGTTTAACCTTTTGTTTCTTTCTGTAGTGCTTGTCGGTTGTGACATTGGTTTGGAAAGTAAAAAAATAATAAAATATTCTCCATTCCTTGCAAATATTTACTCTCTTGATTGTTCTTTCTATAAAGCTAAGCCACCATAAGTGACTAATTCTTTTCAATCTCATCTGAAACATCATTAAAGGTAGCTTTGTCTTCTTGATCCTTCTCAGACAAGTTGTTAATGGACATATCTTCTTGTATCTTAAATACATGTATCTCCTTTTCGTTTCCCCTTCGTCGTTGTTTGGATTCCTCTGTTGGGTCCTCATCCCTTTCATTTACTATGGATACCATGTGAATTGGGATTATTTCATACCCCTCTTTGTCAAAAAAATTTGTAGGAGTGGACTCGTTCACACGTGTGTCCATCGTTGCCAAATTCCGAGTCTATTTAAATGGCTTTAGTAAGTGCTCATAAAATAGCTTTGGAATGTATGTTCTACCCTCTACCTCTCGATCCAAGGTACACATCCAAATTTGATGCTTCACACTTAATCATGATGGAAACTTGTTATCTGTAGCAGATACTGTGAGGCCTTGGGCTTTGAAACCTATCTCTTTTCCCAACCTCTTGCCCCTTTCATAAGGAATTCTCGAGCTTGATTTCAGACTAGACCCTTTGCCTTACACTACTCTCCCCTTGCAAAAGTTTTTTCATACTTGAAAATAAAAGTAGATTAGAAAAAACAGAACACTAATGCTTTCCCAAGTGGAATTTTTTTCATGTCAGTCTTTCCACTTGACTAATGCTCGACGACGCACATGATGACAAGTACGTAAATCATGATAGTTGAGAATGCGCTCAGATTCATGTGACTAGGTTAGAGATTCAATGAAATCAACCAAAATCTATTGGTCAATGACATTGTCCTTCCTATGCAAGCATTTACGTAAACAAATGAATATTAGAGTGTGTAGGTAAAGCGAGTTTGTAAGCCATATCTCCTACTTCCTTGAGTATCTTAAAAGGTCCATAATATCTCGGAGATAATTTAGGTGCTGGACCAATTTTCAAACTTTCTAAATTGTTTGGCACATGTAAAAATACCTCTCCCCCTTTTGTGAAGATTACTTGCCAACGCTTCCCATCAACGTACTTTTTGTATCTATCATGTGCTTGTCAAAAATTTTGATGAGAAAGTTTCAACATATCCATGTGATCTTAGAGAAAATCCTTGATCTAGGTTGAAAACCATGCATAAGAACTAAAACTAGTTGTGACATGCGTTGCACTATTATAAGCAAATCCTAGAATAGGGAGATAATCTTCCTAACCAAATTATTTTTTGCTAATGTATGCTCTTAGCATATCCTCTAGCACCGGTCCAAAAGGAGGTACTCTATCAAAGAGCAACGTGCATCTAATGGAGCTTAAAAGACCTTAGGGTTAGCTTCATTAAAGACCTCCAAAAGTTAGTGTTATAAAGTCCTTTGACCTTAGGCAAGCTAGGGTTGACCTTGAGGTGGGAATCCTACCCAAGCATGAGGTGCTTGTCGTGCTTGCTAACTAAAGTGCTTAAAGTGTTTGTGGGAACCTTTCCCAAGCTTGAGGTGCTTATTATGCTTAAATGAGTAAGGTTATTGACGTGTTCAATTCAAACATAAACTCTCAAGAGGCATAAAAGGTTTCCATGCTTAAATGACTAGGTGCTTGAAGTGTTCAATTCAAACATGATATCTTAAGAATCATAAAAGACACATTTCAAAAGGGGTCCAATGAGAATTTAGATGCATAAAAATAAATAATTAAGCTCTTTCTCTCAAAGAGGAAAAAGGGGACACATGTCCAAATGATATAATTAAATAATACGAGAGAGAGAGAGAGAGAGAGAGAGAGAGAGAGAGAGAGAGAGAGGTGGACCAAGCATGAGAGGGGGTATACTCTCCCACACACACACACACACACACACACACACACACACACACACACACACACTCATTGTGTGAAGTGCAAAGTGCAAGAGCTCCATATCCTTCTCCAAGCTTGTTGAGAAGTTGAGAGCCTACACCAACACTCTTGCCTATGGAATGCAAATCCAACCAAGAGCCATGCTTCAATGCTTAAGCTTGCCATCTTGTTTATCTTCATTACTATGCTATTATGCTATGCTAAGCAAGAAGAGTGATGATAAGTGAGGAACTATTTATTTCTTGTATGAATGATTCTTCTTCCTCTTCCCTGCCCTCATTCCCCTCTTGCTCTCTCCACCTTCAAAGGTGTTTGAGGCCTTGGGAATGAGGCTTAGGATAGTTAATGCTTTTTGCAAAGTTTATGTTATGCTCGTGATGCATGAAGCTTTCCATCTTCATTGCATCACCTAGGTCACAAGGAACACAAAGATTGTATTGTACCAAGTCTATCTTGATGGGAGAATCTATTATACAAATGCCTTTTGGAGGGGGGACCGGCTCCAAGTAAATCCGGTTCTCAACTATTGCCATTTTCTCTAATACTCTCTCTCTTGCAAAAGTATTGTTCATGCCAAGTTAATTAAGTACTATGCTTATGTTTCTACCATCAATTAAGTTCACCCTCTATGTTCTCAAAGTAATCCCACAAAAATGCTCACTCTAGTTCTCTTAATTCCGATATTCTCAAAGTTCTTAGGCCATTTCCATTACACACAACATAGCATGAAAGAGATATTTGAGAGATCGAGAGTGAAAGAGATGTAATCTGTTGCTCCACATTCAGCTTGGCACTAGCGCCCAATTTTAGAGAAAGACAATGAAAGATATGATTGAGAGAGGTTAAAAGTGAATGGGTTAGTCTTCTAGCGTTTTTTCGGCAACAGTTTTTTGCGACATCTCACCCTCTCTATTGATCTTGGCGCTAGCGCCCGGGGGCTTTGAGAGAGAGAGAAAGTAAAAGAGATGATTTCCAAAGAGATTCAAAGCCATGCTTGAGAGAGAAGGGCCTATAAATAGCCTATTATACATGCTAATGATTACTGTCGGTGTTCACATTGAGGTGAGTCTCTAGTCTCTTTCTCCTTCTCTCTCAGTCTATCTCTGCTCCTCTTACTCTCTAGAGGCATGAGAGACATCAGAGGAAAGAGCACACTTGGACATGAGAGGCCATTGACATACCATCAGACGATGCCTGGTTCGATTCACTGGAGGAGGATGATTGGGCGAAAGAGGTGGACGGGACAACTATGCAAGATACACTTCGATGTCCACTGTTTCTAAATAAAGTTTTTTGACATGCTTTGACTTTTGTTTGGCGTGCAGGGTGTATGGAACGTGGACATTGGTTTGTTTGGCAATTGCTCGCATAATATACAAATGAGATTGACATTGTCATCTAGTACGAAGGAGACTGTGGAGCGTTGGCTTTGTTCGGGAGTCAGACGGGCCGTATGCTGACAATATTTGAGAGCAACGAAGAGTTCTCCACCAAATTATGCTCTGTTCTTGAAATGCAAGCCCGTGTCTAAGAGAGATGCAGGAGCGAGACAAGAAACATGCAGATGAGGTGGATCATGCCCTAAAGGAAACATCTCTATTGGGGCCGCATCCAAGCATTGTGAAGTTAGATCCACCCGCCCCTGACCTAGAGTAGATATTTCAAATAGCACCTCGATGTGGATGTTAATATTTTTTGTAAACAATTATCAACGATTAGTTTAGCCTCTACAATGGTCCAAATCTTGCATCAGAGAAGTTCTATCCAACACCATTTACTTTAATGCTAGTGTTTTTATTCTGTTGTGTTCCAAGGTGAAGAATCTATTGCTTTTTTGGTGGAATCAGGTGTCGTATTATGCTTTTGCGTGTCAAACTTATACACTTGTCTTCAAGTGTCCATTAGCTTGTGTGCAATCACATTGTTAGAAGTCTTGCACATAAGACCTCCAACCACCCAAGCACCATTCTATTAATGCAATGTGTCTATTGATATGGCGGGACAATTTTTGGTGAGGGGCCAAGACATTAACCCATGAAATGCGAGAAGTGCGTTGCTAGTCATTTACCTCCGCACAACAACAATAGCTTTACTTTACGAGCTTCCTACCATTAGATCGGTGCTCTTACATTCATTTGACCTGCTATTAACTTGACCTACTCGTAACCTTGATGATGAAGGTAAAACATTGTGGAATAGTGTTTGGTTGCTCTAGTTGGATAGCAGTAAAGCAGAGTTACATGACTTGGCCTACAGTCATTATGGAGAATTTCTATTAGATAAATTACGAAGAAAACTACTACAGATGGAGCATGAAGGATCTTACTGACACTCACACCTTGTTAAATACATCTTTCCCCCCAAATTCCATGAAAAGAAGCGCATTGCTTGTCATTTACCTCAACACAATAGCAACAACCTTGCTTTACACACTACCCACCATTAGATTGCTGCTCTTTCATGTGTTTGGCCCGGTGGATTGTGTTGGTCTTATGCGCTGAGCATATAAGACCTCCAACCACCCAACCACCACTCTATAGTGGTGTCTGTTGATGTGGCTGCACAATTTTGGGTGACGAGGTGCGAAATTAACCTAAATTCCATGAAAAGAAGTGCATTGCTTGTCATTTACCTTGGCACAATAGTAGCAGCCTTACATTACACGCTATGCTCCATTAGATCGTTTCTCTTTCATGTGTTTGATCCGTTGGATCGTGCCCAACATCTCTCTATTGAGAGAGAGAGAGAGAGAGAGAGAGAGAGAGAGAGAGAGAGAGAGAGAGAGAGAGAGAGAGAGAGAGAGAGATTGGATTATCGTCCACGGAGGTCAAATATGACCTATGGGAGAGAAAGCAAAACAATACAATGGCTCCTTCGAGTTGATAGTGGGATACATATCAGTTAAGGACTGAGGGTCCATTAGGGTCCATCAGGGAATGAGAGAGAGGGAAAGAACCTAGGGGAGATTAGGTGGGGAGGGAGCCGGTTTGGGAGTTCGAAATTCTTGAATGATGGCTTTACCACCTCGATAGGCTAGCCATTTACCTTCTTTACGAGCATCGTGCACCTTCTTGAGCTTGCTTTTTTTGACCTCGAGTTGAGTATTCATGGTCAATTCTTCGGCGATTCACAACTTTCTTCCCTTGAGGAGGCAAGATTGGCGCAGTAGCTTTGCCCGCTCCTCTTTTGTTGGAATTAGGGTTGCAGAGAAACACACACAACTTGGAGAAGACAAAGGAAGCTCAAGGCACACAATAGAGAGTGTATAACTTAGTGTGCAATGGAAAATTAGATAGCCCTAGAGTGATGGGCGTATATACAATGCTCAGGGGAAAAAACCTCCTAAAGAGGGAAAAAATTCCCCGGCGGTCCTAGTGTGTTCACACACATCACTAACACATGTATATGGTAACAAATCCCCCCTGGAATGATGCGGTGAATGAGAGCTGGCACATGAGTAAAGGGAAGTGCCATGCCCTGAGGACATGATCAGTCCACAAAGGGGAGTAAGCCCAAAGCTTTGCGGAAAGCTTCAAGCTTCTCACGAGACAATGCCTTTGTGAAAAGATCTGCAAGGTTGTCCTGTGTTGGCACATAAGCCAAGCTGATCTCTCCTACTGAGAGCCTCTCCCTGACATAGTGGTAATGCACCTCAATGTGCTTTGTGCGAGCATGAAAAACTGGGTTCCTCGCAACTGCCAATGCGCTCTGACTCTCAGTGTAGATAGTGTTGGCAGTGTCCTGTCCAACACCCAAATCAACCATAAGGCGTTTGAGCCATACACACTCAACCGTGGCTGTGAAGACTGCCCTGTACTCAACCTCACAACTCGAAGTGGCCACAGTAGGTTGCTTCTTGCTCAACCATGATATACATGAACTGCCAAGCATGAAACAAAAACCACTTGTGGACACTCGCGTGCCAAAACAACCAGCCCAATCTGAGTCCGAAAAAGCATGTAAGTCTGGCGGCAATGATCCCCCCTTGGGATAAAACAAGCCAAGATGTAAAGTGCCACTAAGGTAGAGGAATATCCTCTTGACAGCATGCCAATGCTTAGACCTTGGGCTATGCATAAATCTGCTGACCTGTGAGACTGCAAACTGAATATCTGGCCTCGTGTTGCATACATAAATGAGGCAGCCAACAACAGTTTGGTAAAGAGTGACATTAGCAGGATCGCTAGCATCATGTAGACTCAACTTCAAACCTGTTTCCATGGGAGTGGCAATAGGTTTGCAATCCTCAAGTCCAAACTTACATAGCAATTCTCTATGTAACTTTTCTGACACAAGGCAATACCACCATCACATTGCTTAAATTGTATACCCAAGTAATGATGCAATAGCCCCAAATCTTTCATTCAAATCAGTCTTAAATTCAGCAATATGTCTCTCATTTGGTCCAGTGATCAGAAAATAATCAACATAAAGAACCACAATGAGAAGTACATCACCCTTACGCTTTACATACAATGTGCTTTCTGTTGGACTGTTACGAAAGCCTTGTTTGACCAAATGAGTGTCAGCTTTCTCATACCAAGTATGAGGAGATTGCTTCAACCCATACAAAGCCTTGTTACATTTGCACACTTTGTCCTCTTGTCCTTTTATGACAAAACCGCGAGGCTGCGTTACATAAACTTCCTCAAATATGTCACTATTCAAGAAAGCAGTAACAATGTCAGATTGATGTACATCACAACCAAAATGAGTTGCCAATGCACATAGAAAACGCACAGTAGTCATACGACAAGTGGGAGAAAAAGTCTCTTCATAATCAATGCCCTTTTGCTGTGCATAACCCTTTGCAACAAGTTGAGCCTTATGGCGATCAATCTCACCATCCGGCTTGCGTTTCAACTTGTAAACCCACTTCGTACCAATGGCCTTTTTGCTAGGAGGCAAATCACATAAAGTCCATGTGTCATTTTCTATAAGTGCATCATATTCTGATTGCATGGCAGCCATCCATTTTGTTGAATTCTGTGCTTCATCAAAAGACAGAGGCTCCTCAACATCATGTAAGCTAGACATAGCCAAAGCATAACAATCTGATGCATAAGATGCATGGCGAGAGCCTGAACGAGTACGACTAAACAAAGGTGCATCCAATTTACTGTCACACAAAGTGATACCTCTAGCCTGCTCATTTTCAGCCTTTTTCTCATCAAGTAAATCATGTACATCTGCATCAGTAATAGGCTGATCTAGAACATTTTCAGAAACCCCCATAGGTTGTACATTTGCCTCATTGGAACTTACATTCGTATTTCCACCTCTGAAAAGAGGCAACAAAGTGTCATAAATCTCCTGTGAGCTGACATTACTGTCTCTAGTACATGACAGCAAGGGCTGAATAGAATCTTCCACAAACACTACGTCCTGAGAAACCAGAATACGTTTTGTTTGCGGATGATACAACCTGTAACCTTTGCTTTCGGCACTATAACCAAAAAAAAAACATTTGACAGCCTTATCATCCAATTTTCTGCGCTGCACTTGTGGCACCAAAGCATATGCCAAACAGCCAAAAACAGGCATGTGCTTAATAGAAGGCTTTCTATCATGCCATGCTTCATATGGAGTAATAGACTGCAAAGCTTTCATAGGACACCTGTTAATTACATAAGTGGCACACATGATGGCCTCAAGCCAAAAAGAATGCGGCAAAGCTTGACTTTTAACCGTACATCGTGCCATTTCCGTTAGTGACCTCTTTTTCCTCTCAGCAACACCATTTTGCTGAGGTGTATAAGGCATTGTACATTGGTGTTTTATCCCACGACGAGCCAGAAATGCATTAAAGTCATGAGACATATACTCCCCCCCTCGATCGGAATGGAGGGTGCCCATAGTAGATTTCGAGACATTTTCAGCCATAGCCAGAAATTGTTTGAAGCACATAAAAACTTTGGACTTCGCTTTAAGCGGAAATACCCATGCATGCCTGAAGTAATCATAAATGAAAGTCACGAAGTACAGGTAATTGCCCGAGGACGGAGTTTGCATGGGCCCACAAACATCACTGTGCACAAGCTGCAACCTGCATGTGGCCCGAACTGAACCATCCTTTGGAAACTTAGAACGCTGCATTTTACCCAAAATATAGCCTTCACAAACATGTTTGACAGGTGCTTCAAGAGGCGGCAAAGAAGCAACCATATTAGATTTTTGCAAACGCAGCAAACTGAAAAAATTCAAATGACCAAAACGTGCATGCCAAAGTTTTGTATCTGAAATAGCCCTTGAATCTGCAACAGCATTTGCAAAATTTTGTCCACACTTGTCATACAAAGTGAGTTTATACAGCCCACGGCACAAAAGGCTAGATGCAACAATTTCATCACCAAAACTGAGATCATGAACTGTACATCTGTCATCCACAAATTTGACTACAAGTCCAAGTCTAGCAAGTGCGGATACAGACAAGAGATTTTTCTTGATCCGAGGTACATAAAGTGCATCAACAAGTGTGAAGGAACTGCCATTTGCAGCAGTAAGCACAATCTTTCCAACTCCCTGAACCGGATAAGAGGCATTGTTGGCACAAGTGACGGAATTCCCGAGAGGGACAGACTCGAGAGAGGTAAACAATTCACGATGTGAGGTAATGTGCTTTGTAGCACCAGTGTCAAAATACCACACATGTGAATCTGCAGCAACTGACAAGCATGCATCATGGACAACAGGATTGCAAGTGCACTCTGCGCTAAAAGCCCATTCTGCATCAACATCAGCATCACAGTCTCCTTTCACAGAAGACTCAACAATGGCTACATTTGTAGTGGACCCAGCATTTGCAT
Organism: Adiantum capillus-veneris; assembly: GCF_014529385.1. Classification (NCBI taxonomy): domain Eukaryota; kingdom Viridiplantae; phylum Streptophyta; class Polypodiopsida; order Polypodiales; family Pteridaceae; genus Adiantum; species Adiantum capillus-veneris. The sequence continues at coordinate 30,931,348 of NC_140946.1, forward strand.
TGGAATCACCCTCTTTCTTCTTAGCCTCTTTTGCCTTCAACTCAGGACACTGCTTGATTAAGTGATCATTAGCTTTACAGTAATGGCAACGCATCTTCTTTTTGCCCTTATCACCAGAATTGCCAGACGAAGTGCTGCCAGCAGAAGCATTGGGAATAGAAGTTTTGCCACTCGTAGCAGAACCATAAGAAGTGGCTGTTGGGGTATAAAGCCCAATGTGGTCGCCCAGGTAAGTGGGCGGGCCGCCAGGTACGTACACATATTCTTTTGTAATAACCTAATTAGAACTCACTATGCTCTACACATTACACCAGAGCGAGTTCACCATATCGTCGTGCTCTTCTTCTCGCACTCTCCCTCGCGTCGCACTTCCGCTCGTACTCCTTCAACAACTGGTATCAGAGCTCAGATCGAGGCTCGGGACAGCATTGCAAGAAGCTAGAGTCACCTGCTCAGATTGGAGTGAGATTCGATATGCAAAGACACGGTCCCAAATCCTGTGGGTAAGCCCGAAGGCCTTGGTGTTCTCAGAATTTCATTCTGAGGTCATCTAGGCCACCGTTCGGCTTCAACAAAGTTCTGCGCAGGCCATTTTCGACTACGTGGTCTCGACGGGTGCAGACCGACTCTGCAAATTTGGGGTTTCGGCTGACGATTGCAGGTGCTGAGGATATCGGCACTCCCAGAGTGCTGATTTGTGGTTGTCTACACATCGAAGGACGGCTCACAATTATTGGAGGCGTGTCACATACGACACGGGCGCATCTACACACAGACTGTAGGCGACATCCACTAGTTCATCAGGTAGCTTGTGTTTGCTGCTTGATATTCCAAATTTCATCCTGACATTGCAGGTACTTCCACATGGGATGTATTGTCAGAGATGATGTATGTCTGTTGAGGGTTTGCTGGCTGTGAGTCACGCAGCAAACAACCGCCGCAGCGGTTATAGCATACAGTTGGAAATTTGTGGATGTATGACTTTGTGGGAAGTCTGTGTATTGTCAGATTTACTGCAGCCTTTGTTGAGGGTCGAGTGAGGTTTTATTGAGCTGGGGGATTCTCGAATGTTGAGATCCTTTTGGTGATACAGGTCTTGGAGCGATCCCTTGAGCACCCTTAGATAGGCAGCTAGGATGTATTGACTGTGAGTTAGACAGTTGGGATTGCATCTTTGCTTTACTCCTGTTGAGGCATTGTTGTAGTCTGTGCTTACAGGACAGTGAGAGACAGTACAGGTGCACGACAGGTTTAGCCACACGTTACAGTGTTAGAGAGACAGTGGTTTTTTGAGCTGTTTTTTGGTCTGTTTTTGAGTACACCAGAGCCATTTTACAAAGGAGACTCTGCCGAAATTTCTGCAGAATCTGAAGCTTTCTTGGTTCATTTGACTTGTTGATATTGGTTCATTTGACATGTTGATATTGGTTCAGAGGCCAGTTTACAGGGGAAACTTTGCCGAATTTTTCCTAGGAAAGTAAACTACTGTGAAGCATAGCTATGGCTGGATCACAGGACACTGCTCTTTACAATATCAAGAAGCTGGATGGAACCAATTTCCCATTGTGGAAGAAGCAGATTTGGCATGTGTTGGTACAAAAGAAGCAGATAAAACCTATAAAGCTCAAGGGGATAAAACCAGAAGATATGGACGAAGATGAATGGAGCGAAATGGATGAATTGGCACTTTCTACCATTATGCTGACTTTGGCAGAAAGTGTTTACTTCAATGTAGCAGACGAGATGTCGGCTTATGAAGCATGGACAAAGCTGAGTGATCTTTATGAGAAGCAGAGTGCAGCTTCACAGGTATACTGGCTTAAGAAGCTTGTTGACTTGAAGATGAAAGAAGGGACACCTATGTCCAATCATCTGAATGAATTCAACACCATCTACAGTCAGTTGTCAGCTCAAGGTGTCAAGTTTGATGAACCTGTTAGAGCTATGTTCCTGTTGATCACATTGCCGGAAAGTTGGGACACTTTTTGCACAGCTTTGAGTAATTGTGCACCTCGAGATGGTTTGACCATAGCAGGTGTAGAAGGCAGTCTGCTTACTTAAGAAACCAACAGAAAGACAATGGACAAAGGCAAAGGAACAACCTTAGTTGTCAGGGGAAGGACCAAAGAAAAGTAAAAAGGTGGAAAGAGGAATCAGTCTCGTAGCAAGTCCCGCAGTGCTAAAGGCAAGAGTGACATAGAATGCTACCATTGTGGCAATAAGGGTCACATGAAAAGAGACTGCAAAGAATGGAAAGCAGAAAGAGGCAAAGAGAAAGCTGAAGACCATGGTGAGAAGAACAAGTCCTCAGTGAAGATTCAAGAAATAAATGTGACAAACACTGTTGCAGAGGATGACAGTCTAGTGTCAGGAGACATCTACTTCTTAAAGAATACAATGGACTTAGCTCTTCTTATGGCATCTGATGGACATGCACTGAGTGACTGGATTATAGACTCAGGGGAATCACTTCATGTGTCTCCGAACAAGGAGTGGTTTACCTCTTATGTGACCACTAAAGATCATGTTCGGCTAGGCAATGGGTAGACATGTGAGATCTTAGGTGTTGGAGATGTTCAATTGAAGTTTCAAAATGGCTCTTCTTTCACGCTAAAAAATGTGAGACATGTTCCCGCAATTACAAAGAGCTTGATCAGCACAGGTTTACTTGATGATGCTGGCTACGTCACCACTTTTGGACAAAACATGTGGAAGATATCCAAGGGTTCTTTGACAGTAGCACATGGAGTAAAGTCTGGAAGACTTTACATGATTTATGTATCAAATGTCTCTAAAAATGTAATCAATGTAACCGAGCAGCCGAACGTTTCTTTGTAGCATAGCCGGTTAGGACATATGTCCAAGAAGGGAATGGAAATCTTGTCTCGTTCTGGTTATTTGCCTGGCTTTTCATTTAATGATTTTGAATTCTGTGAACATTTTCTGTATGGTAAGCAAACACAGCAGCCACATAAGCATCGAAGCAGTAGAAGAGATACACAGTTGTCACTTGTTCATAGTGATTTGTGTGGACCTATGCCTAACCTATCCCTAGGGGGAGGTTCTTACTTTATGACATTTATAGATGATTACTCGAGGAAAGTATGGGTTTACTTTCTCAAGCACAAGGATGAAGCGTTTAGTGTTTTCAAAACGTTTGTAACACTTGTGGAGAATCAGAGTGGCAAGAAGCTTAAATGCTTACGCACTGACAATGGTGGAGAGTATGTTTCAAAGGCCTTTCAGGACTTTTGTGAGTCAAAAGGTATAAAACGTGAACTTACTGCTCCTTACAATCCTCCTCAAAATGGTGTTGCTGAGAGGATGAATAGGACCATACAAGAGAAGGTCAGAAGTATGTTGTCTAATGCACATCTGCCAAATGGGTTTTGGGCTGAAGCTGTATCAACAGCTGTTCATCTTATAAATAGATCTCCTAGCAAGGTTTTGCAGAAGGATTCAGTGGCAGAGATGGTATGGTCAGGCAAGGTGCCCTCATACAAGCATCACAGAGTCTTTGGCTGTGAGGCATATACTCACGTTCCGAAGGAATTTAGGAACAAACTTGAGCCAAAGAGTAGAAAGTGCATCTTTTTAGGCTATGGTAATTCTGGTGAGATGGGGTACAGACTTTGGGATCCCGAATCCAGAAAGGTTATCCGCAGCAATGATGTTTACTTTAATGAAGCCAAATATCATTCTAAACCAGAGAGGGTTGAGGAGATCAGAAGAGTTGTCTTTCAAGAAGATGGACCTGCACATGCAAGACAAAATGTCAGGGATCAAGAGAAGCAAGGACAGGATAGAGTGGAACCACAGGTTGTGGCTGAGCCTGAGCCACCTATTTTGCATAAATCTGGACGTATCAGGCGACCTCCTGATCGGTTTGTTCCATCTATGAACTATGTCATGTTGACTGATTGCAATGACAGCTCTGCATAAAAATCAGCCATTGAAGCTAGTTAAATTACCACAGGGCAAAAAGGCTCTACCTTGTAAATGGGTTTACAGGTATAAGATCACCGCTCATGATAGTCAGCCAAAGTACAAAGCAAGGCTTGTTGACAAGGGCTTTAAGCAAGAACAAGGCATTGACTTTGATGAAGTCTTCTCTCTGGTGGTCAAGATGACTACATTGAGATGCTTTCTTGCATTGGTTGCCATATTAGATTTGGTGTTGCATCAAATGGATGTCAAGACAACGTTCTTGCATGGTGATTTAGATGTGGAAATTTAGATGCAGCAGCCAGAAGGTTTTGTTGAGAAAGGCAAGGAAGATTTGGTATGCCAGTTTTGTTAAAGAGTCTTTATGGCTTAAAACAATCACCGAGGGCATGGTACCATAAGTTCCACAAGTTTATGCTTTCTCAGACTACAAACGTAGTGAGTTCGATCACTGTCTATATACAAAGAAGGCTAAGGATGGCAGTTGGCTGATCCTTATTTTGTATGTGGATGACATGTTGATTGCTGGCAAGCACTTGGAAGAAATTTTAGCTTTGAAGTCAAAGATGGCAAAATCGTTTGACATGAAAGACATGGGTGAGGCAAGTCATATACTTGGTATGCGCATTGAGAGAGACAGATCAAAGAAGTTGATTTGGTTATCTCAAACAGAGTATATTGACAGGGTTTTGCAACGTTTCAATATGGAGAAGGGAAAGATATTGAGTGTTCCATTGCCACCATATGTGAAACTTTAGCAAACAAGATTGTCCTGTGTCTGAGAAAGAACAGGCTGAAATGGATAAGATTCCATATGCGTTTGCAGTGGGTAGTTTGATGTATGCAATGATTGCTACTCGCCCAGACATTGCATTTGCAGTGGGAGTAGTAAGTCGATACATGTCAAACCCAGGCAAAAAACATTGGGAGGCAGTGAAAGGAATATTGAGATACCTGAAAGCTACAAAGAGTATGCGTATATGCTATGGGAGTTAGGAGCTAAGTGTAAAGGGTTTTACAGACTCAGATTATGCAGGTGACTTAGACAACCGAAGGTCTACGTCAGGGTATGTCTTTACATTGGTTGGTGGAGCAGTATCATGGCGTTCTAGATTACAAGATTGTGTTACTCAGTCTACTACAGAGGCTGAATATGCTGCAGCATCAGAGGCATGCAAAGAATCAATTTGGCTTAATCGACTAGTAACAGATTTGGGAATCAAAGAAGAGATGCCTGTGTTATATTGTGATAGTCAGAGTGCTATACAGTTGGCTCGCAATCCAGTTTATCACTCAAAGACAAAGCATGTGGATGTGAAGTATCATTTCATCAGGGAAATGCTAGAGGATAAGCAAATTCAGCTTGTCAAAGTTCACACCACAGAAAATCCTGCTGATCTACTTACAAAGGACTTCCCTCAAAGAGCTTTGCGCATTTTCGCAAGCAGTTAGGTGTAGGGTTGTTAACCCTCGTGGCTCACGGACACCCTATCGCCTACGACGGACACTGTAACTGTATTATTTATGTAAGTCGAGTAAGGCACCGGGCTTGTCGGTCCAATAGGGAAAGGTAGAGTGATCGCCGATGAGAGGCGCACTCTAACACGAACATGCTAGGGTTAGTTGGTTAAGCATGGGCGCCCAAGTGTGAATGGGGTGAGCTCACATAAAAGCCAATTAAACCTAAAATTGAGTCATTCTCTCATTGTGCAATAGAAGCTGCTCTTGCTCCATCTCCACCTTCTCCTTCACCATCTCCTTGTGTGTGTGCGTGAGAGAGAGAGAGAGAGAGAGAGAGAGAGAGAGAGAGAGAGAGAGAGAGAGAGAGAGAGAGAGAGAGAGTGCGATCGAGCGTTGCGGCGGCACGACGGCGGCGAGGCGGTTGAGCGCGGCGTAGCGGTGTCTCCCTCTTCTTCGCGGCGAGGAATCCTCTACGGCAGGAGCATAAGGCGGTGAGTGACACACCATTGCCCTCTTTGAGCTTACTAGTTAAACTAGTCGTGTGCTTGGAGCCGTCTGCGGCTCGTACACGGTGTATCGGCAAGTCCCTAGGCTTCGACAGTGCAGCAAGGAGCGCACATTTTTGGCGCCGTTGCCGGGGAATAGCCCTGCACTAAGCCCAAGAGGCACTTTGTGCTTCTTGTATGAGTGGTTTGCAGTAGGAAAGAAGAGGGAGAGGAAGGCGTATTTTTTTTGCAAGTTGTTAATTCTGTTTTTCTGTTGCGCACAGTTTGCATTTTCTTTTTTTCTGCTGCGTACATTTAGTATTAGTTAGACAGTTAGCAAAATTCTGTTTTTCTGTTTGCACACAGCTAGCATTAGTCACACAGTTAGCATTTCTTGCGTTTTTTTTGCATTTTCTGTGTTTTCACTGCACAGTTCTGTCAAGTTTCAATTTCTGCATTTTCTGTGTTTTCTGGTTTGTGCACAGTTAGTTAATTAAGTAGGTTAGTAATTAGGTGAACCACTGATTAGCAGGTCAATAGGTAGGTGGGACAGTAAATAGCTAGGTGAGGTCAACGCGCACCAAAACGCGTATCAAATAATATCTCAAAAAAAAATAATTTTTTTTAAAATTTTGTTTAAAAAAAAATAAATAAAAAATTTCGAAAAATAAAAACGTGAGCGAGGGGGAGGTTAGATCTTCGAAAATAAAAAACGTGAGTTATAAAAACGGACGGGTTGGTTTGTATAAAAGTTAGATCGGGATCGTTTCCCCAAGCCCAAGCCCAAGCCCAAGCCCAAGCCCAAGCCCAAGCCCAGGCCTCAGTCCTCAGTCTGCTGATATATACTAGACTCACTCTTATATATATACCCTACCTCCTCAAGAGGGAATGAGAGCATGTGGGACAAGTCCTCCACTCTCCTCCCTTCTCTTCCCACTTGCACCTTTAGACTTGCTATTTGGAGCCTAGTTCCGCAGCTAGGAAAAGACTGTTTCGGGCTTTTCTGAAGCAAAATAGAACCAAACGGTGGGCTGTAAAGCACAGCGCGTCCCTCCTAGCGATACGCTCGTTTCGAGCTATCACACGGCCCATTCCACGACACGCTCTAAAAAATCTAGCAAAAAAACAAACAAAAAACACGCTAAAAACTAGTCACAAGGCCTCCTAGAGCAGCTTTTTGACACCTTAGGGTATCAAAAGCACATGCACTTACGCTCTGGGCGGGTGCTAGAACACGAGCATATTGAGGGTGCCTCTGTTCATACGGACACCCATTACCCATCCACGATAGGCTCTAGACCCTCAGCGGGGACACAAGGTAGCACCACCCAAGACCCTAAAATAGCCGCTAGTGATTCCTCCTCCGACTCAGAAATCATGGAAGCATACCCTACCCAAAACACTGAGAGAGAAGGCCATGCACCTCCCGAAGCTCCACAGCCTAGTACTAGTATGTTTAGCCGTTTCATGGAAACATTAGGTAGAGCTACTCGCTCGGAACCTGATGCAAATGAAGCACACGAAGGGGGTGGGGAAGTGGACTCTCCTTTCACATCGCACCTGGACCCCACACCCCCAAAGAGTGTCCATGTGGATATCCTGCCAACTTCTTACCAAGAAGGCCCTGTTGAGCTGCCTCCTTCAGAAGTTCCCTCTAGAGTACCGTTGGTGACAAGTAAAACCACGAGGAGCAACATTGCTTCTACCTCACAAGAAACCGTTAACACGTCGACTCTAGAAGGATTGTTCATTAATGATCATTGGACATACGACCTCCACACTGAGGTGTTGACGGATCTACACTTTGGCCACGCCTACCATGTAGGATGGATAGAGATTGTACAATCCACCTCTAGTGCCACGAGCATCGAAGATCAACAGAAAATGATATGTAATGTTATCCATGGCATTATTCAATCAGAAAGGCAAAACCGAGGGGTAAATATACTCTCAACTGGCCCCATGAGATTTTTGGATACGAGAAAGGCTCAACAGCCTACTCTATCACAAATGGAGACTCCTCTAATGAGCCCCATGGACCCATCTTACGTCATTTCACCTGGGGTCTCTATGCAATCTGAGCCTCCGAGCGACAACTTTAGCTTCCCTAACTTGGCTCAACCCTCTATTAAGGAAAACATAGTGCTCACTCCAAGAATAAGCCTGACAGAGAATGTACCGATGACATCTACGGTTAGCGCAGTGCCACTACCTAGTGTCGTAGTACCTAATATGGGGCCTCGACCGTATGTGCCTCTAGCCACTTATGCACACATGGCCCCCACACCTCCAATTGTACCACTTGTTTATGATCCTCGAGTGCCGCTCCCTAGACCTTATCTGAGTGGACCTATGCCCGGTTATGTTCCATATCCTGCATCATCCACACATATGCCAAGACCGGTACCCGTCCCTCTCCCACATATGATTCCAACAGTACCTCCACCGGCCCTGCCTCCTCACATAGGTGACTTGGCAGCGTTTTCTCAAACCATAGGTCGATCTATCGCGGAAAATATGCGTCATGCATCTGATAGAGAGCCTAGAAGTAAGGCAATACAAATTGCCAAACTCACGCAAAAATTCAATGGGGATGAAGATGCTAGAAAACACATTGAAGTGTTTGAACAAGTATGTGATTCCTTAGGGGAACGCAACGAACTACATAAGTGCAATGCCTTAAGCTTGACATTAAGTGGGAAGGCTGGAGATTGATATAGAACCCTAAGGGTGGACGAGAAAACAATCTACCCTACCCTTCGAAGGTTGTTTCTAAAGGAGTACATACGAGAAGGTGTGCTTTGGGGTGTAGCATCTCAGCTACAGAAGGCCGAACGTAAGGAAGGAGAGTCAGTAAGGGACTTCATTAGTCGTCTAAAGCACTTAAACTCTTGCTGCCCTGTAAATGAGCGCTTCAACAATAACCAACTGCTTGATCGATTCATTCGAGGGTTGAGGAATGAAGGAATCTATAATGGACTAGTGATTAGAGGTATCACAACCTGGGAAGATGTCACTGCCAATGCAATCCAATTAGAGGACAACTTGATGATAGCAGGCATGAGGGTGTCTACTGACGCGAGATCCACTAGCTCACAAGCCATTGAGTATGAACCCATGACTGCAAAGCCCATTGCCAATGAGCCAAAGGTATTTGAGACATTCTTGACAGACCTCACCAAGGCAATCCAAGAGTCTCTTAAGGATAATCGACCCCCTCAAAATAGTCACATGTATCCAAGAAGGGAGCAACAATGGTGTTCCATTTGCTTAGGTCCACATAGCACTAGTAAGTGCCCTACGTTTAGAGTAAAATTTAATGGAACTTGCAACGCATGTGGTAGGTATGGTCACCAAGCTAAGGATTGTGTAATGATCAAACGTATGATGGAAAATAGACCACATGTAGCCTGGACGGATGCACCTCGAGCTCCTGTATTGATGCCTGCTCCACCTGTTGAGCAACTACCGCAACACATGGTCCCTAGATCTCAAAATGTTGTACAAGCTACACCGCTACCACCTCCTGTGCTAGGACCGCAGCCCCCGCATCCAAGAGTCGCCCCTATGAACCAAGTGGGTTGCGAGCCATCAAATGCTTATGCAGATGGCTGTGAGGAGGAAATAGACACTAGTATTGCCTACGGACTTGATACATTGGAAGAGTGTCCTATATACTACATGGAAGATTGTTGGGGGCAAGTCAAGCCAGTTTATCAAGCTGCTGCTCTCGCATCCAGAGGTCAAAATATCAACACCCAGGCTAGGAGGCCACCTCTTCAATGCTACGAGTGTGGTGGACCACATCGGGCAGCGGAGTGCCCTATTAGGCTGCAAAAGAATGCTGCACAGATGCAAATGAATCAAGGGAGCACGTCTGCAATGCCAATACTCACATGTAATCGTTGTGGCATAGATCACTTGATTGCCCAATGCCCCTATAACCCAAATGCGCCTAAAATCACACCCCTAAATTTGGTCGAAATTGCTAGTGTGACATCGCCAATACCACCCGTCGCACCCGCTTATGCGATTACACGGTCCATGCTTCAAGGGCCACACCATATGCTCGAAGAGAGAGATACCGCGCCAGTTATCCAAGCAAAGAAAAAGAAGACACGAAGGAAGAGGTCGCAGAATACGGGAAATTCAAAGCCAAGTTCCAAAACAAACATAGGAACAGGAGATGACCCCGTGTATATGAATGACCTCGAGGATGATTCAGATTCAATCGAGACAATGGAGACTAGAACCAATACCACAAAAGGAAAGACCGACAAAGAAAACCGTAACATGGAACCAAATGAAAACCGAATAAGAGAAAACCATAAAGAGCCTCTGAAAACACCACAAGTGTTTCCAAATCCAATCCAAGACCCCCAAGATAAACCGCAGGGGCAAAAAGGGAAGAATCGTAAAAAGAAGATTGGGACGTACCCAAACCCAGCAGACGAGATTGAGCAGGTGAAACATCTAAGAGGTTTAGTGGAGGAGACTCAAAGGAAACTAGAACCAGAACCCATGCATGTCAAAATTCATGACACAGTGTTTCCCACGCAAGTTCATCCACCCCACATGAACCATAGACCGTTAGCCATATCTAGTATCATCCAAGAAGGGAGTGAGGACGGGACATCAGAAAGTGAGCATACACCTTTCTTGTTGGAAAGGATGTTTAACGAAGGAATACCTGATCCCATTGAGGAATATGAGATTCCATCCTCACCAGTTCCTAGTCAAGGACCTACACCCTGCAAAATGCCAATGAATGTTGCCAAACTAGTGGACTTCATGTCTTCTGAGGTCCGAACCACGATCATAGCAAAGTTGTATGGAGATCCTGAGTTATTCCTTGCACTTCGAGCATTCCTTAACGGAGAGCTACGAACGGGATTACCGTAGTTTGCGCAACCAAATAGGCCTGACTCGATTATGATTGATGAGGAAAATCATGTGCAATCACTTGACTTAGATGGACACGAGTCTGTGATCGAGGTACCCATTAACGAATTAGGGCAGTATTTTGAAGGCGACGAGTCTAATGCGACCCTACCCATCACTACCAAGGGATTAACTATAAAGGGAATTCTTGATGGTGGTGCGGGAGTTAGCATCATTACAAAAGATTGTTGGGAATCCATGGGAAAACCCCACCTCAGTGTTACTAACATTGTGGTAAAGATGGCAAATGGTACCATAGCCAAACCTATGGGGATGCTCAAGGATCTTAAGATCAAAGTTCTAGGACACAAGGTACGACATACGTTCATTGTAATGGATTTCTCTAAACACCTTATGTCATATGAAATGATTTTAGGACGACCATTCATGAGGGAAGCACAAATGGTTCATGATTGGTCTAAAAATCATGTCTATTTGCAGTTCCAAGACTCTGTCCTTAGAGTGGATTTGGTGACTGGTAAGGTACACCCCTTAGGGAGTAAAACCATTATTGATCATCGCTCTGACACCACATTTCACTCGGCCCCACTACAATATTGTTACACTGTAAGAAGGATACAGACATTGGCCAAGATTCTCCTTACATGGATGTGTTACCGGGTATGACGGAATCAGACAACGTAGACTGGGTACACCTAGCTGCAACCATAGATACCTGGGGAAATAGAGGAACCACTTGGGTCACACCACAGGGGGAAGAGGTACCACAAATTGCACCTCTGAACATGATAAGTGCCATACATGCATCTTCTAAGGGCAAGGCAATTGTGGACCAATCTGACAGTGACACCGGTAGCTCAATAGAAGACTTTGACCAACACGACTTGGACACTGACTCCCAGAGTGAAACGGATTCTGAATCTCATGAATTAGAGAGTGGAGCAAGTTCAGAGTCAAAACATTCGGAAGGACCGAGCACATCAACCGATGATAGCTCCCTCGAGAGTGAAGAGGACACCAACGAGGACTCCTTTAGTGAGCCAGATCTAAATGCAAATCAAAAGCAGGTCTCAAATAAGAAAAAGAGAAACCTTAAGAGGCGTCGATATCGAGCCAATGTACGTGCTAGGATAAAAAAGAAGAGATCCTCAGCAGAATGGCTCAGTTATATAGGAGCATGTGATGCTCATCGAAAATTGGTAGACAATTTGGGTGAATATCTCCAAAATGTTATGTGGTGTAGACCACGACCCCATGACATAGCCCAATTAGAGATCATAGACAAGCCAAAGCTGAGCCGCACTGCAAGGAGGCGTCAAAACCAAGAGTTAGCTCGACAACACAAGAAAGCAGAAATGGAAGCACAAACCAAAGCACAACCAGAATCCACAGACTTGCATCCTGCACCAGAACATTTCAAATCTTACACCACAGGGGAAGCAAAGGTTGTGTACACAAAAGCCCAAAGAATACCTATCGATGGGAATAATGGAATCTATGATGGTCCGGCAATAGTTAAAGAAATAGAGTTAACTGACCCCGGTGAAGAATCAAAACCTGTTTTTATTGCCCAAGACCTCACAGAAGTTGAAGAGGCGGTCCTCAAAGAGCTTCTCAAGGAATTCAAGGACGTATTCGCTTGGACATACCATGATATGAAAGGTGTTCCACCTTCTGTGGTCCAACATACAATCCCTATGATTAGCACTGCGAAGCCCGTACAACAAAGACCCTACCCGATGAATCCTAAGTACGCAAAGATCATTCAAGAAGAACTAGAAAAGCTTATCAAATGTGGGTTCATATATCCTATTGAACACTCTGAATGGGTGTCTCCAATAGTTATCGTGCCAAAAAAGAATGGGAAACTCAGGGTGTGCGTGGACCTCAAAAAAGTTAATGCAGCTACTAGAAGAGACCATTACCCCCTAGCATATTCCGAACATGTACTCGAAAGAGTTGCAGGCAAGGAAGCTTATAGCTTTCTAGATGGGTACTCAGGCTACAACCAAATCACGATAGCGCTAGAGGACCAAGCTAAAACTGCCTTCATCACAGAATTTGGCGTGTTTGCATTTTGTGTGATGGCTTTTGGCTTAACAAATGCCCCTGCTACATTCCAACGATTAATAAACACTGCTTTTAAAGAATATTTGAGAGAGTTTTGTGAAGCTTTCTTAGACGACCTTTGTGTTTACTCTTCTTGGAAAGAACATCTATCATGTTTGCGGAAGGTGTTTGAAAAGTGTAGGTTATATCGTATCTCATTGAACCCGTTCAAATGCCAATTTTGGGTCAAGCATGGAGTTATTTTAGGGCATATAGTATCCAAGAATGGTATCTCAACCGATGAGAGCAAAATTAAAGTGATTCTAGAGTTACCACCACCAACCAATTACAAGGGAGTTCAAAGGTTCATGGGACACGTGGGTTATTATCGACGGTTTATTTTATTTTTCGCTGAGATAGCACGTCCTTTGTACAAGCTTCTCATTGAATTTAAATGGACTGAAGAGTGTGACCAGGCCTATGAATAATTGAAGAAAACACTAGCAAGTGCTCCGATTTTAAGGACACCTAACTGGAATGTCATTTTCCATGTGCATATTGATGCATCAAACTTTGCTATTGGGTGTGTTCTCACTCAACCAGGAGAACATAAATTGGACTATCCCATTAGCTTTGCAAGCCGTCAATTGAACGATGCTGAAAGGAACTACACCACTACAGAGCGAGAAGGTTTGGCAATGGTTTATGCAGTAAAGAAATTTCGCTACTATCTTCTGGAAAACAAGTTTGTATTTTATGTGGACCATCAAGTGTTGCTGTATCTGGTAAACAAGCCATGCTCCACAGGAAGAATCACACGATGGTTGTTAATTCTTCTGGAGTTTGATTTCACGATTGTAGTGAGACCCGGTAAAAGGCACGTCATGGCTGATCATTTGTCTCGCACACCCAATGGTGAAGCCCCTACAGGAGTTGATGATGAATTACCCGATACTTCCCTATTCATAGTTGAGACTATGCCTGAATGGAGTGAGAACATTGTTAACTTTTTAGTTAATGGTTTTCCACCCAAGGAACTTCGTAAGGATATCGCTCGAAGGCTAGTAAAAGAATGTGAACCCTATTGTTTGATTGCCGGAACTCTGTATAGATTAGGCAAGGATGATATTCTTAGGCGTTGTGCCCGCGAGGATGAATATTTGTATATCTTGCAAGAAGCACATATGGGCATAGCAGGAGGACATTTTTCACGAGACTTGACTGCTAGAAAGGTGCTGCAATCAGGCTATTGGTGGCCAACTTTATTTAAGGATGCATCACTTTTTACAAAAGGGTGTGATGAGTGCCAACGTTACAAGACCACACAGCGCAAAGACAGAATGCCCTTACATCCTATTAAAGTAACCCAACCATTTGAAAAATGGGGCTTAGACTTTGTAGGTCCAATTAGTCCCGCAACTCGCAACACTCAATCTCGATATATTCTAGTTGCTACGGACTATGTAACAAAGTGGGCTGAAGCTAAGGCTTCACAAAAAGCTGACGCGAGGACAACAGCTAAGTTTCTTTTTGAGAACATTATCACAAGATTTGGTTGCCCTTTTGAAATTGTTAGTGATAATGGTACCCATTTTATAAATGAGGTAATAAGAGAGCTTACCACGACCTTTATGATATCCCACCATAAGTCTACACCTTATTACCGCAAGCTAATGGACAAGCCGAGAGCACCAACAAGACTCTAATCTCTATTTTAACCAAGACGGTAGAAGCTCATCGCACTGATTGGGATTTGAAGTTGACATCTGCTCTATGGGCTTATCGTACTGCTTATAAAGTGGCTATTAATTGTACGCCATTCAAAATGGTATACGGCCAAGAAGCGGTTATGCCTTGGGAGTTTGTCATTCCTAGTCTTAGGGTAGCTTCGCAAGAAGGATGGAATGGTAACCCCTTAACCGAGCGTTTGTATATCTTAGAAAAACTAGACGAAGAGAGACAGTTGGCTGTGCAAAATGCTCTTGTGGAAAAGGATAGGAGAAAGAAGTGGTTTGATCGCCATGTGAAGGACAAGGACATCAAAGTTGGTGATAAAGTCCTTATGTATGGAGTACGTAAAGAGAAGAAAAAGTTGAAATATGCTGGTAAAGGACCATATAGAGTATGTGAAATTACCCCACAAGGTACCCTTCGTGTGGAAACTCTTGATGGAGTTGAAACCATTGGATTCCTCAATGGGAGTAAATTCAAAAGATATTATGATCCTTTAAGCCAAGAAGAACTACGGGCCATTCATCAAAAGAACGCCGCCAAAGCACAAACCGAGTTAAACAAGATACAAGCTCAAGCTGAGGCTAAGGAGCGACAACAACGTATAAGACAAAAACGAGAGGCTAACCTTGGAGTCACAAATGCATTCCACGTGGAAATCGAGGAGGATGGGTTGGACTCTGACACACCTCTACGATACCCTATTGAGTTAAATAGTGCCTATGGAAAAGTGCTATATAACGTCTTATTGGACACGGGTGCTAAATATAATCTGCTATCCTATGGGGTGTGGTGTCAGTTAGGGAAGCCACCTCTATCTGAGAGTATTATCCAAGTCAAGGGTGTCAACAAGAAAAAAACTACGGTTTTTGGAATCTGGCACACTTCTGTCAGTTATGACAATGGAATTGTAGCTCAAGACTTTTTGGTCATGCCTACTGGAACTATGGAGGGTAATATAAACCTAGGCCGCACGTGGATGATAGCCACCAAATGCACTATTGATTGGGGGACTGGGGGTGTTACAACGCAAAAACCAACTCTTAGCCCTACCACTCAAGCCATAGTCCCTGAGATATTGCCTAAGGAAATAAAACCCAAGACATTGCATGTCCAGGAGGTTGAACCATACATCCCCATAGCCCAACTCTCTAGAGCTTCAACTGATGTAGTTGAAAGAAAGCTTGAGACACACAAGAACCATCCTAATATAACAGAGAAACCATACAAGTGGGTCCCTAAAGCCTCTGTAGTGAGCATGGTTGATGCAAAAAAACGGAAACCTAGTAAGAACCGTCCCACTCACTCCAAGAAATGTAAAGAAACGTTGCGTTGGATTCCTAAACGACTATTGGAAGCCCAAGGATACTATGAAGGAAATGATCAAATCTGGGTGCCCAAACGTAAAGTGTACTCTTACCTGTCACCTGGCCATTGTAAACCCAATCCTGTGGCTCCAAAACAAATTGAAAATCGCGGAAAGGAAAAAATCATGGAATGTTACACACTCGATCTAGAGCTAGTTTGGGTACCAAAGAAAGAACGATTTGTTCCACCTAGCTCAGGAACAGGGAAATCAAATGAAGCTTCTTGCTCTTCATGTAGTTCCTATACGCAAATAGAAGCTTCGACACAACCTCCACCTACCACTGTACATATCCATACAAGCACGAAAGAGTTTGCACCTCCCGGGGTAAGTTCACCACCTACAACAACGTTGCAAATAAAATCATGGGAGAGTACCTTACCACCCTTGCAACTAGATGAAACGCATAGGGCGGTCGAAAACTATTGGTTAAAACCTTCACCCATAACAACTTGGAACAATTGGTTTCAAAAGGTGACGACCTCATTCCAAAAGGTATGATCTACCCAAGGAAGGGGGGAGTGTTTGCTAACATCAATCATTCACTCGCTCCCCTCTCAACCTTCATCCCTGACCTCTCAATTCCAATCTTAGGGAATGTATATATATAGCCTTATACTCACAAAAAACAAAAATAGTAAAGAGCAAGAGCGACTAGCAATGAGAGAGCACCCTATCAGATCTTAAATATAAGTCCAAATTCACCGTGTCAATTCAAGCAACACACAAAAACAACTCTTATGTTTTAAAGGCCTAACCAAATCTATCTGTCTTGTCAGAAATGGCTACTTCACCAGAGGCACGCACTTCTATTTTTGATGAAAGGTACCCTTTGTCTTTTCCTCAAGTGTTCTACGTATGCTACCCTATACTTTCTTGCGAATGGGATTTGATAGAGAGCCTTGCATGTGAGAGAAATTTTGAGGAGTTAGAATGGCTGATACGTCTATGGCTAACTAGTGATCCCTACCCAGTAGCGAATGTGTCTCCAATGGCACATGCTTATTCTTTTGCACAAGATGAGTATCCACGCATCGCGAGGTTCTTGATTAGCATGCTTGCACAAGAGGATGATGAAGAGGAACTAATAGAGACCGAGGAAGACTATGGCCTCACGGACAACGATTTTATTTATCTAGATGATGAGGATAGAGGCCTAGCCTTAGGGTGGCCACCCGGTTTATATAATATCCTCTTTCCTTGATTCTAAAAGGGGTGACAGATAGGTAGGTTAGGGGTCTAGATTGTGTTTTGAGTTTGTTTTTTAGGAGTTTTAATTTTTCACATTGGCATGCCTCCTAGAGGTATAGTGCCTGTTTTTGGATGTGTTAGGTAGGACTTATATGGATCTCCACCCACATGGCTGAGGACATCTGCTTCAACGAAATGAGCCACTCCATACCTCCAGGTGTACTACTTTCCATGATTCATGTTGGTGGATATGTGTAATTGCTAATAATGATTTTTCATTCTTTGTTTGAGTGCAATAGTTATGATTGTTATATGCCATTATAGACGTATCAATTTGTCTTTGCTTAAGTTGATTGAACTCCAGTTTAATCTTATGGATGAGCCTGGAGATTAGGAGACCGTGACTTTAGGTTAACTCATTTACTTGACCACTAGGCCTAGCTAATAAAATTATCCGAGTATTTGAGACCTTAGGAATGTTTTAGGCAGAGAAAGGCTTGCTCACTCAAACAACAAAAAACACTAGTGCGAATACCAAGGAAATGGAAGCAAAAAAAAAAACATAAGTGCCACAAATGAAAAATCTTACGCTGGAAGAGAAATCCTGGCTTGAATTGGTACTTCACTCACATGTATTGTCTATGGTACTAGAGCCCTAGAGGTTCCCAGTGTGGGCGCTTTTCCTTGAGAAGCAAAAAACCCCGGACATACAAAATAAGCACACACGTCACATGATTGTGACCCAAAGTAAAAAAGTATTAAAAAAAATAAATAAATAAAAATTAAAAGACTTCCATTGAGCTTACAGTTAACATTTCAAGCTTTTGTTTGCAGTTGTGAGAGCGAGTTTGCTACTCAAAGCTGAAAAGCATAATTAGGGAATCTTGCATTTAGATAATCTTCTTAGCTTAGCTAGTACTAGAGTAGTTGTTTTAACCTTAGTCATAGCTAACTAATTGATAGACTCACCCATAAGCTCAAAACTCTTGATTAATTAATTTACTCAAAGTGCAATTTATTTGTACTTAATGGCAGTCTAACATTTCATAAATCTTGCATTTACTCATTTCCACATGTACTTTACATTCCCCTCATGATTTATGGCAATATAATTCCGCTTGCTAAAACAGTGACTTTGCCTTGCAGATTCAAATCTAGATGCTCTACAACATGGACATACCAAGCTTCAACTCAATAGCTTCCGAGGACGGAATCTACATCAGGAAGGGGGGCAATGTTAACCCTCGTGGCTCATGGACACCCTATCGCCTACGACGAACACTGTAACCGTATTATTTATTTAGGTCGAGTCAGGTACCGGGCTTGTCGGTCCAATAGGGAAAGGTAGAGTGATCGCCGATGAGAGGCGCACTCTAACACGAACATGCTAGGGTTAGTTGGCTAAGCATGGGCGCCCAAGTGTGAATGGGGTGAGCTCACATAAAAGCCAATTAAACCTAAAATTGAGTCATTCTCTCATTGTGCAATAGAAGCTGCTCTTGCTCCATCTCCACCTTCTCCTTCACCATCTCCTTGTGTGTGTGTGCGTGTGTGTGTGTGTGTGTGTGTGTGTGTGTGTGTGTGTGAGAGAGAGAGAGAGAGAGAGAGAGAGAGAGAGAGAGAGAGAGAGAGAGAGAGAGAGAGAGAGAGAGAGAGTGAGAGTGTGTGTGCGATCGAGCGTTGCGGTGGCACGACGGCGGCGAGGCGGTTGAGCGCGGCGTAGCGGCGTCTCCCTCTTCTTCGCGGCGAGGAATCCTCTACGGCAGGAGCATAAGGCGGTGAGTGACACACCATTGCCCTCTTTGAGCTTACTAGTTAAACTAGTTGTGTGCTTGGAGCCGTCTGCGGCTCGTACACGGTGTATCGGCAAGTCCCTTGCTTCGACAGTGCGGCAAGGAGCGCACAAGGGTAGTACATCACTTCTCTACATCTCTTGTATATTAGCTTGTATAGTAGCTTCTCTCACACTTAAAGTACCACATTGGACTTTAAGTGGGAGGTTGTTGGGATATAAAGCCGAATGTGGTCGCCCAGGTAAGTGGATGGGCCGCCAGATATGTACACATATTCTTTTGTAAAACCTAATATGAACTCACTATGCTCTACACATTACAACAGAGCGCGTTCACCATATCGTCGTGCTCTTCTTCTCGCACTCTCTCTCACGTCGCACTTCCGCTCGTACTCCTTCAGTGGCTGCATTGCTGTTACCACCCTTTCTTTGAGAAGCAATAAAAGCCTGTTCAACTGCACGCTGTCTAGTCCTGTTTTTTCTGGAAAGTGACTCTTGCAACAGCAATGTGCACAATGCATCAAACCTGACAACTTCTGGATTTCCTTGGATCATAAGTCTCCAAGTACTACCAAAAGTCTGGTAAGAATCTGGTAAGGCATCAAGAACAGTCTACACAAGGGAACTGTTTGAAATGACTTCACCTGCAGAAATAAGCTGCTCATTGATATCCTTGACACTAGCAAGGAAAGTGTCCATATCATCTTCCTTATGCATAATCTTCGACTCCAGCTCTTTACGCAGCAAAGCAATTTTAGCCTCATTGCGGCTTGCATAAAGACCTACTAGACTATCCCAAGCCTGTTTTGCAAATTTCGCTGAACAGATGTGAGGAACAATGGTGCGCTTCACAGACAACACAATCAATGCATGAGCTTGCGCATCCTTAACATCCCAACGAGCTTGCTCTGCCGTAGGCAAAACAACTCTAACAGCAGCAATCCTTGCAGCAAGACCTGCAACATCCTCAACATCGCCTACATCCTCAGAACCAGGACATACATCAATGCCCTGCACAATGTTCCAGACGCCCTTTGACACAAGAACATGTTGCATCATATAAGCCCACATAGGGTAGTTGTCCCCATCCAACCTGTCCTCAGCAGCAAACATCTTGAACACATATGTGTTGTTGTTGTTAGCCATGGTAAATGCTGCACTGATGTGAAAACTGCCCGAAA
The DNA here is from genome assembly GCF_014529385.1 of Adiantum capillus-veneris. Lineage (NCBI taxonomy): Eukaryota > Viridiplantae > Streptophyta > Polypodiopsida > Polypodiales > Pteridaceae > Adiantum > Adiantum capillus-veneris. The sequence continues at coordinate 30,951,451 of NC_140946.1, forward strand.
ATAGGAGAAATGGTGCGGGAACAACACGTGCTATATAGCACAAACCGTGGAAGACTATAAGGCACCTGTTATGCAGAAAACGACACTGACAGAAATTCTGCACAAAATGACGAAATTGCTTGTGCAGACCTACCTGTAGTGGAAATGGAGGCCGAAATGAGCCCAAATCAAAAATCTGAGCAGACCAAGCTCTACGAGCTGTCCCAGAATATTTGTCGACCTGCGAATGCTGGCCAAAGCTCATAGAAATCGGAGAAAGTGAGCAGGCGTGTACTGGAGCAGCTGGCGACTAAGCCTGGGAGGACGCAACTTGCTATGATACCAATTGTTGGAATTAGGGTTGCAGAGAAACACACATAGCTTGGAGAAGACGAAGGAAACTCAAGGCACACAATAGAGAGTGTATAACTTAGTGTGCAATGGAAAATTAGATAGCCCTAGAGTGATGGGCATATATACAATGCTTGGGGGAAAAAACCTCCTAAAGAGGGAAAAAATGCCCCCGCGGTCCTAGTGTGTTCACACACATCACTACCACATGTATATGGTAACATCTTTGTCCTTGAATGTGAGGATACAGTGCTTGGGTGGAACACGCTTGTGCGTGTCGTTTATCCAAGAGATGGTTTCGAGCTCGATGTGAACAGGTTGAAGAATGTCTTTGAGCTTGGTGATTGCGTCTTCTAGTGTGTCCTCGTCGGTGCACCATGGTGTGTGGAGCCCCCCGATTCTTACCTTGAGGCCAAGAGATTCTTGCATCCGGGGTTCTTGTAAGGCCGTGTGTATCTTGGTGTCGATCATTTGATGTGTTGTCTCATGAACTTCCTTCTGGACCGCCTTGACTCTCTCCGTGAGGGAGGTTTCAACTTCGTGTGTTTTTGCAAGCAAAGCTTGACTCTTTACAACCTGCATATCCTCGAGCGTGTGTAGACATTGCTTGAGTGTTTCATTCTCTCTGATGAGCTCTTGAATCTGAGCCTCTAGGGCTATAATCCTTGCATCCTTCCTTTCTTGGTGCAGCCACCATTGCAAGGAAGCTCTTGCGTGTGGGGGTTGGGGTACCAAGGGAAGACATTGTCTCTGTAATATTTGCGCACTTGGGAACTTCACCAAGTGAAGTTGCACTTTGTAAGTGGGAATGAAAGCTAGCAGGGAAGCTTCACCCTCGACCTTCAGACAAAGTAACAATAGCAATAGCCTGACAGTAGCCTCTGTAGGCTAGCGTGGGTACCTCTTGCAAGTTCGATGGCGGGCACCTCTTGCAATGGAGGGCACCTCTTGTAGGTTCAATGGCGGGCACCTCTTGCAAGGTCAATGACGGGCACCTCTTGCAGGGGTTGTATTGGCGATGGTGAGCAATGTTGTACTCGAAGGGCAGGGCGGGGCGGTTCTGAATAATACCCCCCCCCCCCCCCCCCCCCCCAACACGGCGGCCCTTATGCCATATATAAATATATATATATATATATATATATATATATATATATATATATATATATATATATATATATATATATATATATATATAGAGAGAGAGAGAGAGAGAGAGAGAGAGAGAGAGAGAGAGAGAGAGAGAGAGAGAGAGAGAACTTAAATTGGAAAATAGAAGTTATATGGAGTGTGTGATGATTGGCTAACACTCATTTGGAGGAAGGATCTTTTTGCAGAAGATTAGGGAATCCAACACAAACTTGTTAGAGAGAACTTTTTCAATAATTTTGCCAGACATTCCTTTCTCCAAAAATCTCCCTATAAAGCTCCCTCCGTACCCCTACTCCATCCTAGTCTCAAAAATAGCTGGGAAACTTCCAAAAAGTGCCAAAAAAATGGCTCCACACGATGTAGACTGGGCAATGTTTGTAACTCAATGTATTTAATTAAAAAAGCACACAAACAAGTGTCAAAATTTGATGCAAGCAATATTTAAAATTTCGACAGGGATATCACTATCAAAAGAGCTCAATGGCACTCTAGGTGCTAAGGTGCTATAAGAAAACCTCATCTATCAATGCATAAGCCACTCGTTGGAATCAAAAACTAGTGCAAAACCTGTATCTAGCAGCGTGTAATCCCTATGTCAATAGAAGCTAGAAAATTGTGTGCAAACGATGTGCAAACAAGTTGAGGGTAGTCGATGCCAAAGTGGATTAAAAGTGGTGATCGTGGGTGAGCGTTGATGGCGAGGTAGCATGGATGTCAAAGTCAAGGGTGGTAAGCCATCTTCGCTGACCGGGTGCCAAATGGGGGTACCAAGAACGGATAGGGCCGAGAAGTCCGAAGAGGGATAGCACTCCTACTCTCTCTCACACTCACTCACTATGCGATGCCAACAAGGAGAGAAGCCGAGCTATGTGTGTGTGTTCATACACAACTAGAGGCTTGTTTGATATGCCACACTTCCATGCCAAAGGGTGTGTGTGTGTACACATACTACTTAAGTCAAAATCCCCCCTAAATTTTGAAAAGTTGCGATGCTTATGTTCTTTTTTTGCAAGCTCGTAAGCTTAGAATGCTTCAATATGTTCACCAAAAAAATTCCGAGTTCCCATGCTCCATGTTGCCCAATACATTTCCCCGCCCAATCTTTTGATTTACCTTTGCCCATGCTAGCCCAATTGCAAGCCTTCAACTAGTGCTACCAGCAAGCTTCCAAGCCAAAATCCCCCAAAATTAGCGCTACCTATTTTTGATTCAGATTTTGTGCTACCTTGTTTTGAGGGTAAGCTGCTGATTATGCAATTTCAATGCTAAGGTTCACTCCAACTTCTCATCCAAAAGCTTCCCATTTGCTGCCTATTTGCCAGTTTCAAGCTTGCCACATTTCTTTCCCAATGCTGCAATCATTAAGCAATCATTGCACATGCAAGTGAAGGCGAGTGGCATTGGAAAGCCAGGGCACGAGGTCGCGTGACCAGCTCCGATACCAGTAACCAATTGTGAGGTAGTGTGCATGCTCGTGCATGCGTGAAGGGGAAAAAGGAGAAGAGTACATCCACAACGTTTGTAGGTTCTTCATAGTACAAATTCATTACCTATGGTAGGGTAAAGGGGCCAGGTTAAGACCACCTAAGAAAAGCAACAAAATGCGGGCAGGCTGCTGCTCTGTTACCAGCTTGCGAGGGCGCAGTCGAGAGCTGTATGCAAGGCCACCAAGGCATAGAAACGGCGTCGCGAGCGACGAAGCACGCAGAACGCAAGAGGTGAAACAAAATTTTCTTTGTAACAAAAGTGACCTTGAGTAAGAAGACGAGCAGGGGTCTAATTCTAACCAATCTGCCACCGAGGTTTGAGCTCAGGACCGGACGGCATTTATTCCATCACGTCTCACTTAAACCACTCCATCACCCACCCATACGTGTTCATCATGGAACAATATGAACTTTGTATAAGGGCCAACGGGTTCAAGGAGAGGGACCCGGTTTTTTATTGGCCCCTTTATCCTAATTGGAAAGGCAACAATAGTCTTAGTATTTGTTGTAGAGAAAGAGTTGTACTAGACCAAGCTAACTTGGTGGTTGTGTCTCGAATTGGCCATTGTTGGTTGCACATTCAACACTAGGACATCTAGAAGGATATGCTGAGAGCATTGTATCAAGCTACTCGCCTATGGTTTTAGATACTTTGGTTACACCCATAGTCCTTCTATATGTATTCTATAGCAACAGAGCGAGTGCCTTTTACATGTGTCGAAAACTGCGAGATGAAGGCTATAGTGCAAATCGCCTCTGAGCACGATAAAGAGGGAGAGAGAAAGAGAGAGAGGTTGTCGAAGGTGACCGATCGTACTAGTATGAAATATAGGCGAGCTTGACCTTGGGACTCATACAAAATGGTTTGCCATAACATCAAGGAAAAAACCGTTGGTTTCCCCGACATTGAGGAGAATCTATTGTAATGCGTACGTGCTAGATAGTATTTGAAAAAAGTTGTAGGAAAATGAGGACTTTTGGTGACCAAACACGAGGAGTTAAGAACCATCCAAATATTAGAAGCTCGATAGTGGGATATGTTAATGCAAGTATGTCTCCCTAATTTTTCGAACCAACTGAATTAGTTAGAATCTTTGAAGATGCTTATCTAGAAGGTTGGATGAGAAAATGGAGGGTAGGGCATGTGTAGAGATAGAGAGAGAGAGAGAGGGAGAAAAAAATCTGCCAAGTGTGGTGACAGAGGCGCGCAGAGACAGAGAGAGCCTTTGTGGCAGGATTGTGGCCTTTGTGTGTGTCGAGCATTCGAGGCTTTGCGTTGACCGTGCGGAGCTCCTCCATGCACCTGCGCATGCGGGATGTGTACTCACACTCTCTGTGTGTCTCGATTGGGGGCAGGTCGAGCTTCCTCTGTGTGTTGATAGTGCTCGATGCAGCCACATCCACAGGCAGGAGAGGACGCAGGTGCTGTCGCAACAGCTCCATGCACAGAGTGCCGCGGGCAGCAGGAGGAGACGCGGCACAGCTCCCTTGTAGGTGAGCTGGCACATGCATCGGGTACAGTTGGCAGATTGGATTTAAGTCTTAAGGTCGAAGAGAATCTACTAAGGAAATTAATTAATTAGTGGGATATGTTAATGCTTACTAGAGTATTAGTGTATAGTTTCATGAGAATCGCTTAGAGTAGTTGTTGATGCATGTTATCGAATAGGGCAGGTCTCGGGATTTTATCACTTGTTTAGTTGGGAAAAAGAAAAAGAAAACATCAAAGTCATGTCTATGAAGTGGATACATTGTGTACAACAACCATTTGGCACTCACGGGTGGTTTACTCACTTAGGGGTGGTTTAAACACTTCTGTATAGCTAAGAGACTCTCCAAGCTATCCTTGTGATTTAGGATTGCTTGGTCTTAGTCATGTGCCCATGCGTTTTGGTTGGCAATGCTCGTCAATACTACCAATCCACTGATAGAATTACAGACTTGGCACTCACGAATTTTGCATGTAACTAATGATATTTCAAAGCATTGAAGTTTTATGGACTTTTGAACAACCAATAAGATTTTGCAGATAAAAATAGAAAGATATGGAAATTTTTCAAAGCTTACATAGGATAAGGGGGCCAATAAGCCCTCAGACTAGCCCCCTTACTAACCAAGATCATCTCACCCCATCAACATGGGTTCATCGAAGGAAGGTCCATTTACGATAACATCTTGGCAGCAATGGTGGGCATCGAATACGCAACTGTCACAAAGCAGGAGTGCATTCTGCTGCAGTTGGACCTGGACAAGGCTTATGACAGAATAACATGGACATATATAGAAGCCGTCATGGAAGCTCTTGGCTTTGGGCCTCGTCTATGTCGGCTGGTACGTGTAATGGGGGTTGGAAGCCAGTCAGAGCTCCTATTCAACGATAGAATTGTGGGCTCTTTTGAGGTCAAAAGGTCTATTAAGTAGGGATGCCCTCTGGCCCCCCTACTTTTCGCCATAGGATCACATCCTCTAATCACGACGCTCGAAGCTAGTGCAGAACGAGGGGAGTTGCAAGGCCTTGCCTTACCAGGAAATAGCCAACTATTGGCAAAACTTTTTGCAGATGATTCTCTCCTCTTCTTGAAGGCGTGCCCCCAGGTCATCAGAAAAGATCTGGAGATTGTACAAATATTCTCAGTAGCTTTAGGGTCCCAGTGTAATATAGAGAAGTCAAGGCTGATCTCCCTTTCGGAAAATGACTCATTTGACCCTTCTGTCTGGTCGGGGGAGATTGTCACAAAAGGGAATATCTTTAGACATCTGGGAGCCCCCTTGGGGGTGGACGCAAATCACAAGCAAAGATTTGAGTGGGTGCTTGAAAAAATCAAAACAAAAATGAGTAGGTGGGAGTATGCTCTTCTCCCATTCCCAAGTTTTATAAAAGTGATGAATGCCTTTATGATTCCTTACATTGCCTTCACTAGCCCGCTTCTCAAGATGGCTAAGTGTTAGTGGAAAGAGTTCTTGAAACCAGTAAAAAGGTTTTTATGGAAAAATAACACGAAATCTTCCAGGCCATGGCAATGGGCCCGTTGGGAATCAATTGCTCGGCCGGGGAATCAAGGAGGCCTTGAAATTCTCAACCCTGTGGTCCATGCAGAAGCTTGTCGTGCCAATTTTTTTATTTCCTTGGCTAAACAGGATCAAGTTTGGGTTGTCATGATCAGAGATATGATTGAAGCAGCTAAAGTTGGCTCGAAGGGTGGAAAGTGGGGAGGGGTGGAGGTTCATGACAAACTGCTTGCCCCGGCGTGGTCTACCTTAAGACTGGGGGGCAGCTAAGGAGAATTGGTAAGAAAATGCAATAGAGAAACAGGAGTCTTAAAGTGGGGGGAAGAAGCCAGATACTTCAAGAACTCCATTTTGCATTGGTCCCCCTGGCTTTTCAAAGTTGTAGATCCTTCACAAACTCCCTATTGGATTGAGACAGCTAGGAAGCTGAATAATAAGTGTCTGAAGCGACTTGGGCACTTCTGGGATAGTGGCAACAAGAGTTGGAAAACCATTGACCTTATGGTTGCTCAATACCAACTTAATAGCTTGGAGGTCTTGCTTGTCCACAAAGTGATGAAAGAGCTTATCTAGTGATGCCAATCTGTGGTTCGCAATTGGACTGGAATGCGTGGAAATGGCCCGAAAGCAGTTTCTTATGGAGACCCCATACTAAAAGCATTTATCAGACATTGATGCAAAAGAAGAATTGGTCTAGCCCTCTTAACAAGCTATGGAAAGAGCAATGGCCGGAGGAAAGGTGGGAGCATGTAATGGAGAACATATGCAAGCCAAAGGTTCCGCATCACATTATGGAAGGTTATGTGGGGTGCTCTACCGACGGGGGTGAAGATTTAGGAGAGAGGGATTGGGTCAGATTGATGCTTGGGGTGCAGGATGGCTAGTGAAGATTTGGCCCACCTATTCATGGAATGCCCAGCTATCAAAGGCCTCGCAGGGAAAATATGCAAGTGGGTCCAAAGAACATGGAAAATTAGTTTTTTCAAGATTGACCTATTCCTTGGAGGTAAGAATTCAGGTAGTCCTGCACTCCTCGTTAGCACTCAGATCGTCAGATACTTCTTCTTGCATAATATATGGCAGACAAGGAACCATCGTGTGTTTGAAGGAGGTTTTGAGGTACCAAGCTTCGCAAAAATTATACAAGAAAGCAAAGTGCTAATATGGATAGTCGGGCACAAGCAACACTCAGAGGATTGGTCTAGGACAACTTGTGCCTTGTTGTCAGCAGAGGGAATACCTAGGATGGGGGCTAATCTTGATCATCGGTAAATAAAAGATCTCAGAATGACATGATTATGGACCTTTTGTATTAAGGAGGAGGGGGCGGGTTAGTAAGGGTGGCTACCTTATAGCCCATGTAAGTATGGTCCGTGAATGAGGTCATGGCTTAACAAAGAGCATGACAAGACCTTGTAATTTTTTGGGCTGTTAAATATAATTCACTCACAATTGTGGGTTGTGCTAAAAAAAATAAAAAAAGATAGAGGGGTCAATAAAAATCCATCTCCCAAAGAAAGGACAATGATATCCTCCATAATAAGACTAAGTTGGACTTTTTTGCACAATTCAAAAGGATGTTGAACCGTCAATTTATTTGAAATGAAACCTTTTCATTAGGAAATGGGTGAGTTTAAGCTCTCTTGGCACCATGTCTCTTTTTTGCGGGTTGGTATGTTTCTTTTCCACACCCATTTTTGTTACATCGTATTGCACAAATGGAATTGTAATTTTTGGCTTCAATTGTCAAAAAAAAGTAGACATCAAGCTTTTCGGAAAGCTCTCGATGAGACAAATCAAATGAGCTACTCACTCGTTATAATTGAGCTCAAAAATCGAAGATCTAGGCTCTTTTTCTTCGGTGGCCTTATATTGGTCCCTTTACCCTAGTAGTAAGTAAGCAAAACAATGTTTTTGCATTTCATTTAGTGGAATCTAGTGTGATTCACTATAGGAGGAGGTGACAGGAGCACTGACGACGAATGCCATTGTAGTAGGAGCTATGGAGCTTGAAGATGGTACAAGCATGGATGACATAGGCGTGCTGGAGAATGGACCTAGGCAACATGTGAGAAAGAGCTAGAGCCACGCGGCGTGCATGAAGGGGATCCAGAAGGGAGCTACAACCCGTTTTTTATATGAGAAGGCTCCCACAGAGAGCTGCATGCTGCATTTGACGAATTGGCTAACGCCAATGCATGCTCGATCAGCGAGTGGTGCAATGAAGCCGATATGGGGGTTTTATTGAGGTTAAACTTGATTTGGAACCTTCAAGTGCATCTTTGAAGATTCCAGCTAATGAAAGGCTTGAAGTGGAGCTAGGAGGTAGGTCGTACCTATTTTGGAAGAAGGTCTAATTAGAGGGTATGTCATGAGATACCCTCTGGGAAACGAAAGCAAAAAGGCATGGGGTCGACACCCCTCAACACTATCTAACACGGGGTCTTAACGACCCTCAAGCGGTGGGATCTATGATCGAGAAAGTGGCACACAAATATCGAGGCAAATGTAGGGTCCACAAAAGGTCAATGCTCGAATGAGACCCATCGAATTGAGCCCATCACCTTTGAGAAGGTAGGGAGCTAACCATGTAGGCGCATGTGTTTGGTTATAAAGTAAGTTTAGAGCGCCTTCTCATACCCCGGTTTAACGCACTGCTCAGAGATCCTCTTGCTGAACGCCTATTTCCCATACTCCATCCGGAATCGCCTCATAGGTTGAAACGACAGTTGGACTGGAGGGTACTTGAACCACCCCCTACATTCACAGTCGAGCATCTTTACCGGCTTGCCCCAGTCTCCAACCTAACTTTGGCACTGTTTTCAGCACTGTTCGGTCACCTAAATGGTGCAGCCTCTCCACGTTGCAGGTCTTTTCTCTCTACAGCGATATTTGGCGGTCTATGTGCTTGCAAGGTATTTTTGGAAGGCCAATCATAAGCTAGAGGACCTTTTCCATAACAGCAGCTTTAGCTGTTTTAAAGGAAGGCGCTCTTACTGCCCCCACTACCCCCCAAATTATTCCCCAATCGACGTCCGCACGCATATCTGCTTTCGTGTCTGCACTTCCTGACCGTAGATCCCACCGTGTTAGATAGTGCTGAGGGTCGACACCTGGCAGGCAATCTCTCTCTCTCTCTCTCACACACACACACACACACACACACACACACACACAGAGAGAGAGAGAGAGAGAGAGAGAGAGAGAAGGGAAGATATACATGCGTAGACGCTGCACTGACACAAGGTGCCAATTGTCAGGGCGCCAGGAGGAGAAGCAGGACCTGCTGCGGTGGGAGGACGAATGCGGTGCTGCATCTATCGCTGATCGAAGGCAACGTAGGCTTACCCTTGTCTGCCCTCGCTGAGCTCAACTTCTGGCAGTGCTTCTCCTTCTAGGTCCAAGTGTGCAGAACAAAGATAGGTTGGGTGCAGGACAGAGAGTCATGGCAATGTGTCCACTCAGCAAGCAACATAGCCAAATCGACTTGCACATGCAACAACGATGGCAAGGGCGAGGCCTGCGTAGAGCTGCAACGGAGGCATGAATAGAGGGGAGTTGGCTCCATGCCCTATTGTTGCCCCAGATTGGAAACCAATCAACACAAACAAATGTGCTTGTGCGCGAGACTGGGAAGCACCCTGCCTTGCACAAACGAGGCTAGGGGAGGGAAGGGCACGACTGCAAGCATTGCAAGACACAGGCTACTGGCGAGTGTTGTTCGGTGCGAGTGCAGGATCTGGAGGGTTTATGTGGACAGGCCCACACCAAGGGCTTCAGCTCGTGATCTTTCGAATGTTGCAAACACGGGTGAGAAAAGAGGAGGTTGCGACTCCGGGTTGCAGAGGCGATTGAGGTAGATGATGTATATAGAGGGAGATCGCATTCACAGGGACGAGAGGAGTGGACCGTAGAAGAGGACAAGAGCTATGGCGATGGTGAGGGGGCGTCCGACTGCGCAGAGGCTTTGATGGTGACAACGAGAGTTTCTTTGCTTTAGAATAAATATTCCTTCAAAATCTGAGAATCTAGGGCATAAACTAATTAACGTTTACAGATTTGGACCGAGCAGGCCATGGAAGGTAGCGCAGGGGTGCGTGCATGGGGGCAAGAGCCGAGGCAGGAAATAAGCTGGCTGAGCGAGGCAAGGGCAAGAGCTGCAACAAATGGCGAGGTACTTTTTTCTAAAGCAAGAGAAAGAAGGTTTGTACCAACGAGCGTCACTCGGGCGACTGGTTAGCCTATAAAGGATGAAATCATCGCTCCTGTCTGTGCAAGATGTGTTGACAAAATAGATTCCGCTATATGAATTGAGTAGAGCGAGTACGTAATAGGGTAGGGTATATGTCAAGACACCGGCAAGGCAGGGCCGAGCTAGACGGTGTGGAACGAGGAGTCCAACTAGGGCAAAAGGCCAAGGGCATGCCTATATAAATGGTGGTTGGGTGGTGAACTCTCAGGCTCTAGTCACCCCTGTCTTACATTGGTATTAGAGCATGGTCTATTTTGGGCAAGAGGGCGTGGAGCCACTGAGAGCTTTTTGCATGTGAAGGACCGCCTCCTAAGGGAGGAGCAGAAAACCCTTGATGCGTGCAGAGCCGCTTGTGTCGGGAGGGAGGAGACCTCGACCTCCACCATATTGTGTGTGGCCTAGCTCGACGGATGCGTGTTGCAGAGGGGAGGAGGTTTCGTCATTGCAGTGACGCCCAACAAGCAAGTGACGGGCATCTCTCTCTCTCCCTCGCCCTCGCGGCACTATGTTGGTCGCCATAGTCGACATCAGAGTTATTTTCACACTCAAAGCGTCCTAAGGCCTTTGGCCTTGGGCAATTTCCTCAAAAAAAAAATTCAACCAAGGGTGCATGCCCACCCAGGCACTCACCCAGTACACGGGATTGGAGACAGGTTGCCGGCAAGGGGCCACAAACTTCTTCGGTAAGCCGTCACCTCTTGGCAAACTGTCAAAGGTTCAGAAATTGCAAAAATTCGACGGAGTTGAAATTTTCGAACAAGTATCTATTGCACCTTCTTCCTTCGGGAAGATTAAGTCGCCTACGACGTTTCAAAGCGAACAATTACGTTTCAAGCAATACAAATTTTTGTCTGCATCTTCAAGCATAATTGATTCAACTATCAAGAGCTTGCAGAGTTTCATATACGGCGGACTACTCTCGATTTTGATGGAGTTAGCATGGCTACTATACTTTGCGAGTGCTCTCAATATCAGCTATTTTTTCTAAGTACTTCTTTCACCACACTGTGTAGCCATGGATTCGGATATCAATATGACATTCGATTTTGAGCAAAGTACTCCTGATCCTACCAATGATGGCCCGAGGCCGGATCCTCTCAAGGAGAGTACCCGCGACGCTATGGCAGGAGAAGATACTTATGAGTTGCTCGATATTCAAGAATTTGGTGCACTTCAGACACGCATGACAGTCATGGATGAAAATTTTAAAGCTTTAAATGAAAATATTACTAAACTCTCCACATTAGTAATTCAATTAATGCATCAACAGTCTAAGAGTCCTGCTGACACCCACATGCATGAGCACGTTGGCACACAAGGGCAAGGTCCAACTAATGATACGTTGCATACTCTCACTGCCAAAGAGGTGGATGACTTGTTAAAGAACTTTAAACCACCAATCTTTAAGGGAGAAGACCGAGACCGCAATAAGGATGCAGTGAATATTTTTCTCAGCAAATGGGATGGAATTCACGCCTTACGACGTGCTCCGGATGCAGTCAGAGCTCTGCAGACGAGCTTAACTCTAGAAGGCAAGGCCTACAAATGGTGGATGTCTCTCAAGGAGAAGAACATCATACCATAGAGTTGGGCAGCCTTTGAAGCAATGTTTAGCAAGGAATTTTCGCCTACAAACGAGGCCGGTCGGAATTGGACGGCTTGAAACACATGTTCCATGCACCAATACCCATCACTCCTTGAATATATCTCTCACTATTAGGACGTTATTCTCAACTTGGAAGGCTTGGATACCTTTCAACAAGTACGATGGTTCATACGAGGTCTGACACCCGAGCTTAAGAAGTATGCCAAGACCCAAGACCCTAAAACACTTGAGGAAGCCTAGTGAAAGCACCTATTCATGATGACCCTGATGAGAAGAAAACACATAATAGTAACGTGCCTGCTAGTATACATGGTAATACACGCACTCAATATGGGCACAATAAAAGAAAATTTCTAGTTGCTAATTCAGATGCATTTAAAAAACCCAACGGGTTCAGGGGTCCTCTCTCGTCTGAGGATTTTGATAAAGCCAAGAAAGAAAAGTTATGTTTTCAATGTTTAGGAAGAGGTCATGGCGAAAAGGATTGTCCCAAGGGGAAATCTGCTGCTCAGGGGAAGGAGAAAGCAGTGCACACGGTGCAACTACTGCCAGTTAGTACGTATGCACGGATATCTGCAAGGGTACAAGGTGCGCATCTTGGTAGATGACGGTGCTACTCACAATTTCATCAATTATGGATCGGTGAAAAAGCTCAAAATGCCTCAAACTCCGAGTACCCACCGCTAAAAGGTAGCAATGATGAATGGACATGAGACTGAAATATGGGATACTCAATGGCGAGCTGTTCCATTGGAAGTACAAGGGTACTCTACTTGTTCGGATTTTCAGGTTATGAACATGGAAAGGACTGATGTGGTTCTTGGTAGGGAGTGGTTGCATAGCCTAGGACCATCACTAAAGCGTAGCTATGAGCATAACAGCTTGATGTTTGAATCCCATGGCGCACATGTGTTGTTGTTAGGAGAAAAATATATACCTTCATCACCACTGATTTGTACCGCTGAGCTGATGCAGCTCGTTTCTGATAATGAAATAGATCAGGTTTTCTTGTGTTACTCACTATCTCATTTTCTTTCTAACATTGAGTCTGTTGAACATTCCTCAAGGCCGCATGCTTCTCTCTCCTCTATTCCACCAATTGCTAATTCTAAACAAGCAAACGTTGCTAGTCAATTAAAAAAATTATTAAAGGAATTTCAAGATGTATTTCCTAATGATTTGCCATCAGGATTACCACCGACACGATCAGCACAACATAGCATTGACGTGGCTGCAGACTGTAAACCTGTTAGTAAAGCACCTTACTGTATGAGTTATTCAGAGGCTGCTGAGGTAGAACGTCAGCTTGGTGACTACCTGAGCAGAGGGTTTATACAACCCAATTCTTCACCATGGGCTTCGCCTATCCTTTTAGTGAAGAAAAAGGACGGCAGTATGCGCATGTGCGTAGACTACTAGGGCTTAAATGCGGTTACAATTAAGAACAAATACCCATTGCCAAGAGTAGATGAGTTATTTGATAAGCTAACTCAGGCTCGCATTTTCACGAAAATCGACTTGCAGTCAGGATATCACCAAGTCCGTATTCAGCTTGCCGATCTACCTAAGACTGCATTCCGAACACGGTGTGGACACTACGAGTTTTTGGTGATGCCCTTTGGGTAGTAACCAATGCGTCCGCAACATTCATGACACTATGGATAGTGTCTTGAAGCCATATTTGGGCAAATTTGTCATTGTTTTCCTCGATGACATCCTAGTCTATAGTGCTTCTGAAGAAGAGCACTTTACAACATCTCAGGCAGGTGTTTGAGTTGTTACATACAAACAAGTTATATGCCAAGGAATCTAAATGTGATTTTCTGAAAGATGAAATTCATTATTTAGGGCATGTTATTTTAGCTCACAGCCTATACATAGATCAATCCAAAGTGCATACCATCAGGAAAATGGCCTCCTCCTAAAAATCTGAAAGAATTTACATATATTTCTAGGATTTGCAGGTTTTTACCGAAGGTTCGTTAAAATGCTCAAATTGTTGTTCCTATGATTAACTTAAAGGCAAAGGAAAAGCTTTTCAGTGGGGATCCGCTCAACAACACAATTTCGATACGCTCAAGGATGCATTAGCTAGAGCTCCTATACTGGCTATTGTAGATCCTTTGAAACCATTCATTTTGGAAACGGATGCCAGTGATCGTGCTATTGGAGCAGTTCTGTTACAAGACGGACGGCCGATTGCATTTGAAAGTAAGAAGCTTGATGCAGCTCAACAGAACTATTCTGCTTACGAACGTGAACTCTATGCAATAGTGTCTGCCTTAAAAACATGGCGGCATTATCTTTATGGTGCTCAGTTCGAAATTGTGTTTGACATGAAAGCATCAAATGATTTACACAACAAACAGATTTAAAGGGTCACAAAGCCAGGTGGGCCAAGATCCTTCAGGAATATGACGCCAAGCTGAGGTATCGCAAAGGCCGATACAATGTCGTGGCAAACGCTCTAAGTAGAATGCCAAAGATCAATTTGCTCTTGTTCACGGAACTTCGTAAGTGAATTTTTAGATTCTCTCAAGGGAAAATATGAGCATGATGAAGCATATTCCAAAGTGTGGAGCCATGTTCAAAAGAGGGATCCTTCTCACTCCAATGACGGTAGTGTACAATTAACCTGCACACCTAGTTCTTCTTTATCCAGTGATGAACTACAACGATGGAAGCATTCTACCATCGACAATGGGTACCTACTCCACAAGGGGAGAGTTTGTGTACCGACAGACACGAACATTCGGTGCCAAATTCTTTATGAATGTCATGATAGTCCAAGTGCACGGCACCTGGGGATTAGAAAAATTTATGCTCTCGTACGACGATAGTTTTACTGGCCAGGTATACATGGCTTTGTTCAAGCTTATGTCTTGCACTGCCAAAAATGTTAAGTTAACAAGGCAGAGCGCCTGAAAGCAGGAGGACTCTTACATCCTTTGGATATTCCCAATGGAAAATGGGAAAGTATCTCTATGGGTTTTATTGTAGGGTTACCAACCACTATACGAGGTCACAGTGACTCAGTATGGGTGGTCGTAGACAGGTTGACTAATCTATGTAAGTTTATTCAGACCAAATCAACGGTTAAGACGCCAGAACTACCCAAGTTATTTGTGGACAATCTATACAAATTGTACGGGTTGCCAAGTAACATTGTTAGTAACCGTGATCCCAAGTTTAACAGCCACATTTGGAGAGTTGTATTTAAACGATGGGGTATACAACTAAACCTCAGTACAGCTGATCATCCAGAAATGGATGGTCAAACGGAACGGGTTAACCAGGTGCTAGAGGATATGCTAAGAGCATACGTCAGCAAAAAACAGTCAGACTGGGAAGAATACTTACCTATTCTCAAGTTTGCCTACAACAGTGCTAAGCATGTCACAACAGGTTTTAGTCCTTTCATGCTCATGTACGAGTTTCAACCTAGGTCACCAGTTATGGTGGGGTTGGCAACCATAAAACTCCAACAGGTTAAGGATTTTCTCCAAGATCACATGGATATGCTGAAACTTGCTCGTCAGAATGTCCGGCAAGCACAAGATCGGTATAAGAAATAGGATGATGAGAAAGGTCGGCAAGTTACCTCGAAGAAGGGGAGGAAGTATTTTTAAGTGTTCCAGAACATTCAGAAAGTCTGAAAACTGGACCGACGCCTAAATTATCTCCCCCATATTGTGGGCCTTTCAAAATACTCAAGCGAGTAGGTGATCGTGCCTACAAACTATTGCTACCTTCACATTCTCGCATTCATCCGGTGTTTCATGTAAGCCGTCTACGAAAGCGGTTATATGGGGACGACAATGTCATTGACCAACAGGTTTTGGTTGATTACATTGAACCTCCTACCTTACCGCATGAACCTGAACGTGTTCTTGATTATCACGAGTTGCGTACACGTCATCACGTATGACAACAAGCCTTAATCAAGTGGAAAGACCGACCTGAAGAAGGTGCCACTTGGGAAAACATTAGTGTTCTTAAGAAGAAGTTTCCCACTTTTGTTTTCGAGGACGAAAACTCTTCTTAAGGGGGGAGTAATGTCAGGACACCGGCAAGGCCGGACTAGACAAGGCAAGGCCGGGCTAGGCGGTGTGGAATGGGGAGTCCAACTAGGGCAAAGGGCCATGGGCATGCCTATATAAAGGGTGGTTGGTGGACTCTCAGGCTCTAGTCACCCCTGTCTTACTGTATAAGGGCTAATTAGGCGATAATAGCAAAGAACTTTAAAATGGTGGCTAGGTAGCCTAAAGTCTATCTGGTCATTCCACTTCAACATGGAATCTTACAAACTAAGACCCCCTCCAACATATCAAGGATCCATTCAAAACGGAGTAGGTGGTATGTAACCTCATATTCCGATCAATTTGAGGATCTTCCTACTACATCTATACTACTTCTTTATGTGCCTTGAGAAATTCCAAAGCGCTGAGCCATGCCATGTGTCTTCACGGTGGAGCTAGCTCTCAAACGTGCATGCAGCCAAGGATCGCGCTAGCAAGGTCGCCAAAGAACATCACCTTCTCAGTGCGTTCACAATGTCCGCATTTTGCCAAAGATTCCCAAGCATTCGCAGTCCACGCTTCTAGCCGTATGTGTGTGTAAGAGAGAGAGAGAGAGAGAGAGAGAGAGAGAGAGAGAGAGAGAGAGAGAGAGAGAGAGAGAGAGAGAGAGAGAGAGAGAGAGAGAGAGAGAGAGAGAGATCATTGACGTTGCTGCTGCTACAATATGTGTGTGTGTGTGTGTGTGTGTGTGTGAGAGAGAGAGAGAGAGAGAGAGAGAGAGAGAGAGAGAGAGAGAGAGCTCATAGATCTGTGTCTAGCTCCCTCAGAGACAGAGAAGGTCTCTTGCTTTGAGCTGATCTGTCTATAAGCTGCCTTCACACACACACACACACACACACACACACACACACAGAGAGAGAGAGAGAGAGAGAGAGAGAGAGAGAGAGAGAGAGAGAGAGAGAGAGAGAGGAACTCAAGACTTCATAATCAAGGGAAAGAGAGAGGAGGAGAAGGACTCAAGTGCAGAAGAAGAGAGTTTTCAACGACGTCATGAACTCAACAAGAGAGGAGATTCAAGAAGAAAAAGAAGACGACGAAGAAAGAAAGACTTTAACGTTGTAGAAACAATCCCTAGAGACGGAATAGATCTATCCAATGAGTCCTCTATTTCTTTTTCTTTTCTTTATGCAGTTTAAAAAAAGGCGGGCAGAGAGGCATGCCACGTGTCGTGCAACAACCCCTCACTAGAGAGTCGAACATGACCTGAAGGCACAGAAAATCTTGCGCCTTGCCCATGATGGTGCTTCCGGCTGTCCCCACACATGCTTTTGCTCCCAAAGAGCTCCAAGCATGCACACTCCATAGCCGAGAGAGAGAGAGAGAGAGAGAGAGAGAGAGAGAGAGAGAGAGAGAGAGAGAGGAACTCAAGACGTCATAATCAAGGGAAAGAGAGAGGAGGAGAAGGACTCAAGTGCAGAAGAAGAGAGTTTTCAACGATGTCATGAACTCAACAAGAGAGGAGATTCAAGAAGAAAAAGAAGACAACCAAGAAAGAAGGATTTTAACGTTGTAGAAACAATGCCTAGAGACGGAAGAGATCTATCCCATGAGTCTTCTATTTATTTTTCTTTTCTTTATGCAGCTTAAAAAAAGGCGGGCAGAGAGGCATGCCACGTGTCGTGTAGCAACCCCTCACTCAAGAGTCGAACATGACCTGAAGGCGCATAAAATCCTGCGCCCTGCCCATGATGGTGCGTCCGGCTGTCCCCACACATGCTTTTTCTCCCAAAGAGCTCCAGGCATGCACACTCCATAGCCGCGAGAGAGAGAGAGAGAGAGAGAGAGAGAGAGAGAGAGAGAGAGAGAGAGAGATGATGAAATGAAATGTTATATTAAATGGCTTTGACAAGACAAAATGACCTATGAGACCAAAGTGTTAGAATGTTAGTGGATCTAATAGTGTCTGGGCCATTGTTGAGAGAGAGAGAGAGAGAGAGAGAGAGAGAGAGAGAGAGAGAGATGATGAAATGAAATGTTATATTAAATGGCTTTGACAAGACAAAATGACCTATGAGACCAAAGTGTTACAATGTTAGTGGATCTAATAGTGTCTGGGCCATTGTTGAGAGAGAGAGAGAGAGAGAGAGAGAGAGAGAGAGAGAGAGAGAGGAGATGAAATGAAATGAAATGTTATATTAAACGAGTTCCAAAGGCCAAAATGACCTATGAGACCAAACTAATACAAATTATGTTGGTGGATCTAATAGAGTGTATGGGCCATTATTTTGAGTGAGAGAGAGAGAGAGAGAGAGAGAGAGAGAGAGAGAGAGTTTTGGCATTAGGCTCTCGAGATTTCAAAATCTCGGTACGAAGCTAAGTTTTATTAAAGAAACAGAAAATTTCAAGGCCAATAGGCTCCCCTTTCGTGCGTCGTCCATGGAGTAGGCTACAAAGATGGGATGCTGACTGTGATCATGTAGCCTATCCGATAAAAACTTGGTGGATTTGCTCGAATTGCAACTATAAACATAAGTTACAACCTAGGACAATACACCCAGTGTATCGTGTTCCACATGCCAGCTTTGCATGTAGATCTAAGTCATGGCTAAAAATGTGAGGGAAGCAAGTTCAGATGTGACCAAAAGCTAAGCACTCAAGGAGTGTGTGGTAGTCAAACTCTCAAACTTGCATATACGATCTTCATCAATGGTGACCCTTGAGTGTAATGCAATGGTGTGGAAGTCCACCTTAATTCTTTTATCTAGTTGGTGTTATTATCATTAAGTAGATTAAGAAATGCATTAATGTATACCATCAAAATTCTATAAGTATAATTGTTGTTACACGACAGGGACATAAATCCAACATTGATCATTTTGCAATATGAAGCAAACGTTAGTTTTTTTGAGAACAAAGGGTTTTTTTTTTTTTTTTGGGCCACAGCAACGCTAGGTTACATACTAGTTTTCCTAAAGGTACATTTGGGAGTCCTTCACACCCCCCACCCCCCAAACAACATCCCAAAGAGAAAAAAAAATAAAAATGAATTGTGATACAAAACTACTAGTTGTTGGTAGCTTGCTAGCTTTCACTTGTCAAATGAGCACTACTTGCACCTTAACCTCCCACCATCAAAGTCCAAGGTCAGGGCTTGTTGATCCCAACCGTCCATTTATTGGACTTTCTACAATAAAAATTATGATTGCAACTGCTTAATCAATGATAACTCAACACCTATCAATACATACTGGGTCAATTCCACACACATCTATACTATATATAATTGAGTTTAAAATTTTCAAGGAAGGAGATGGCATCCATGTGTCACTCTCTCCTTCAAGAATTTAAGAAACATTTGGTTTGAAATGTAAGTCAAAAATCAATTGGTTTGAAATGTAAAAGTGAAGGGTAAGTAGCAAGTGCAGCTATGGTAGAAAATGAAAAGACTTAGTTTTGACTTTTGAGTTATGTCAAAAAGTCCCAATACTTAGTACGATATATATATATATTTATATTATTTAAACTCTTTAGCAAGGCCATAGAGTTTCTCTCAAAAAAGTCACAATACTTAGTACCATATATATATTTTTATTATTTAAACTTTTTAATAAGGCCATAGAGTTTCAATCTAGTTTTCAATTTTGAAGGGTGATTACTTTTGTTTTTGTAAAGGATGGCTATACTTTGCAGCTTGAAAAAATAATGAGCAACGAGTTATACCACATGTCGATAAGTTGGTCTGTCTCGAATGTGCGTATGTGTGTGTGTGTGTGTGAGAGAGAGAGAGAGAGAGAGAGAGAGAGAGAGAGAGAGAGAGAGAGAGAGAGAGAAAACAAGTTTCATTTTCTACAGCATCGCCGTGTGTGTCACGGGTCTTCATGAGAGAGAGAGAGAGAGAGAGAGAGAGAGAGATGACTTTGTTATTTGTTATAGCTGTGTGTGTGTGTGTGTGTTTGTATGAGAGAGAGAGAGGGCCAATCCCATTTAGTCCTACTGAGAAGTGCCATATGTCTATTTCTGTTTGAAAGAGAGAGAGAAAGTGCCATTGATTGGCCTTGGCGCTGGACAACGAATGCTCCCTCCCTCCCTCCCCACCCCAAACTCGATCATGAACACAAACCACCACTTACTTCATGTACAACTTCTCAAATGTTGCCACAACATGCGTCATGTAGTTTACTCTATCAACACCCCTAATCCGCCACAAGCCCCACACCCTTATACAACCTCAATCCTCTGCTGGCCAGGACGCCAAGACTTTGGATCCAATACATGTCCCACTCGCCACAAGCTCTTGCTGAGCCACCTACTTCTCTATCGCCGCCTGTCCGCAACCCTCTGTCCACCACCCTTGATCCTGACGAGCTCCATTTTTGCCTAGCTGCGACCCTCCACACCATGAGAGAGAGAGAGAGAGAGAGAGAGAGAGAGAGTCCCACATCCGTCTCCACACTTTCTTGATCTTTTTTTGGCCATTCAGTGGATGCTACAATGTTGAGAGCTCCAACGTGATCATCCAACCTTTTTAGATTTCCCAAGTTTTAAAATCTGCAACTCCTAACTGGTGCTATAGTGCTCACGACAACGATCGTGCAAGGCGGGTCTTCCATTCAGTGGTTGGAAAAATGTGTCTCAGCTTAATATCATGCTGTTTTCAATTTCAAGGAGAAAAGGAGATATTCTGCCCTAAAATAGATAAAAATAATCTAAAAAATTACAAAATAAACATAATTTTCTAAATTTTCTCTTGGAAAATTAAAGGAAAGCAATTTTTTATGTTTGAAAAAAAGATTTTTCTAGAACACTGATGTGATTGCATTGGAGGATGATCATTGCCAGTCGAGGGTATTGGCCTTGGTCTTGGAGTTAGCAATCCTTTGCTCATTTGGATCCTCCTTGGTGTTGCATACCTAATGTGGACCCTTCGCCTCCCCCTAGAAATGATGACTCTGGTCTCTTGTTGTAGGGCTACCTCCATGCATGTGCCTCCATTGTAGGATTGCCTCCATGTCATTTTTCTTACATTAGAGCTTGGTCACTTTGGAACGGTATAATAGCCTTCCAGCTTTGTTTGCAAGTCAAGAAAATCGGTGCCTTTTTGAAGATAAATGCTTGATTTGACTGAGTGATGAGACAGATCTTGAGCAGGTTCTTGCTAACCAAGAGGGAAACAAAAGTCAACCCTGTGAAAGACTGTGCCCGTTTCGAGGCTCTTAACTACCATGATTAGATAGGTAGAGACAGAAGAGCCGGCTCGTGAGATTGGGCAGAAAGCAGGCTCGCTGGTACACGTGACTAGGCTCTTCGCCTCTCACATGCTTCATTTTAATACAAACTAGACATGCAACCTGAGAGAGAGAGAGAGAGAGAGAGAGAGAGAGAGAGAGATTTTTCTTCCTATTGACGTGGTTTGAGACCTATTAATCTTGAGACCGATTAATCTCGACTCTCAGCTATTAAGTTTAGGCAAACCTTATCCAATCCAAACATTGTTGGCAACAAGTCATCATGTTGCATAGCATGCTAGAAGAGAGAGAGAGAGAGAGAGAGAGAGAGAGAGAGAGAGAGAAGAAGAAGAAGAAGATCGTAAGAGACCTAAAATTTTTAGCTGATGAACGTTGATTCTTGAACTCAAGGGCTTGCATGCTCACATACTTAACAAGGAGAGGGGGACACAATGACCTCAAAGGTTGGTGAGAGAGAGAGAGAGAGAGAGAGAGAGAGAGAGAGAGAGAGAGATCATACTTAAAGATCAAATTGACCTATGGACCGAGTACAACATGTAACATGCTTGAAGACTATGGATATAAGGGAGGCCACTGACAAGTTGAATCCATGAGGTGGTTAGGAGAGAAAGGTATGTAGGCCATGGTATGGGCCAAAATGTGGGTAAAGCGAGTTTGATGTGATCAAAAGCTGAGCACTCATGTAGGGTATGATGATGGCACTCTCAAATTGTTAAAGGATATAGTACGCGTACAAAAAGAGACTCTCCTCCATGTAGTGCCTCAATGCTCTCTCTCACATTTAAGGGAGTGGGAGCTAAGCCAAATGGCTCCTATGGTATAAAATATGGGTAAGGGCAAGCATGGGAATGGTTGAATATAGTTTGCTTTCTCAAAGGAGAACATGCATGTGTGTATGTTTATGTGTGTGTATTTTGCAGCACGCCCTTTGTTTTAGCATGATGTCCAAAACTCTTGCAAAGAGAAATGATTGAGTGAACTTTTCTGCTTTCATTGGCCTCACATTTTAAGGTGCCAATGGTGCCCAAATGTACACAAAAAAGCAATATGCGCCTTATATTACTAGCATGCTTATGGTCAATTGCAAGAGACCTCAACATCCATGCGACAAGTCTTGCTAGATGCAAGTGTACATGCTAGCTAGATTGAGTGCAATCCAACCTGTAAATTTTGAAATTTACCCACATATAGAGACAAAGTTGGAATGCTGCCTTTGAGAAGCAAACGACACACTACTCACTAAATCAGTTGTGCATACCAATGGAAAGTTTCTTCTACTACTATGTCGTGTAATGTTGGCATGCTGGGTCATGGCTGGTACATGCATCCTAAGTGCCAACAAATAGCAGTTGATGACTTAGTTGACTAATACCAAAACTGCAGGAGAGAAGCATGGGAGAGTTGCTATCATGACCAATTCCTTGATTGGTAAGGATGGTGAGAGGGGGGTCTAATGCATCTAAAGAATTCTTCGTTCAATGCAAACACTATATCCAAAGAAGGATACCATCTCTCTATTAGTCTATTAGAGGGCCACTACCACTCACTAGGGTCCCATATCAATTGTGTGAGGGGGACGTCTCTAGCCTAATAGCAAATTCGTCGCCTCCTTAGAGAGAAACATAGGATGTTAAGACAAGACATCATGCAAAGGGAGCCCATTACTTAATTCATTCCCAAGAGACCTCAAATTGACCAGATAATTCTTGAACTCAACACACACACACACACACACACACACACACACACACACAAAGATGTCACGGGACAAAAAAAAGCTTAGCTAATGAGCTTTGCAGCTACATCTCTATTATGCCGCCCATCACACGATCACACAAACAGCTATCACAATAGAAGCAAGTATTTGGGCTCTCTGCCAAAGGCACGATACGAGTCACCAAGACTACCCCATACTCCCGAGTGTGGTGAGTACAGTTAAAATATCCTCGTAGCTGATGACCATAACTACGATATAGGAAAATCTTCTGAGGAGGTAGAAACTGGGCTAACAGATATAGCCGATTTGAAAAACCAGGCTTTATGGAATGCTCAATATAATAATACTTAGGCCCTAGACCCACTACTTCAGTAAGCATCGCCAATCGGATATTATTCTTGAAATGTTCACGACCCCAAAGTGTCACTCTGCTTACTCGGTCCTGATATGTCCACCACTTTGTTTGAGAAACAGAGGTTCCTAACTGTGGGAATAGATGCTTTTCATAACGGAGTAATGTTGCTCGACATATAGATTCATTTGACATAAAGAGATGTGCAATTGCTATGAAAAAAACCTGGTCATGACAATAGGCCATAATACACCAAGGATGCAAAATAGATGAAGAATGCCAAACTCTGGAAATGATACTCTATACTTGGGGTTTTATATCTGACCAACCATCTCTAATAAAACCATTTTTTGAAATAGGAAAGTGTGCCTAATATGGTGTTGTCTCTCACACTTTAAAAAGGTGGTTTTTTTCACACTATTGTGCGGGTGGAAGCCTTGCATAGGGCATGGATAGCATGTATAAATACCTACTGTGTATATATACCCAAGACCTGATACAGCTTACTAGCTATGAGTCTAGAGACCTTGGTATGAATATGGGAATCATTGCTATTTAAATTTTACCTTGGGGTGATGTAGTCTGTCTGACCAGGCTTTACATTTAAATTAAAACAAAATAGTTGAAAACCACTTACTCTGGAAACGATACTCGAGATTTGTTTGTTTAACCAACCATTTAGAATAAAAACAGTTTATTAACTCCTGAGACTTATTATGATTTGGAAAGTTTTCCCAAAAAAATATCATATACTCACAGTGTAGAAAGGTGTTTTACACTAAGGAAATGCTAAAACTTAAGGTCAGGCTAGGATAGCAGATAAAAATACCTACTGGGGTGTAAATACCCGACACCGAATATAATCACTTCTAGTAGATAAAACCGGGCTTTGACTATGGGAATATATGCTATCTTATACCTTAGGTGGAGGTGGACTGTCCGACTTGGCTTCACATTGTTTGGTCTCAGTACAAATCTTTAATTTTCTGTAAGCGTGGCTTGTGGTCCTTCTTGCATCTACTGCACGCCACCGCTTAGGTTTTTGAGGAAAGGTCTGCGATGACAGTCTTCCCCGCCATTGTTTCTTGAGCAGTAAGTGCTAATATTGTGGAATCTTACCTGCTAAACCTCTGGATTCTGCCTCTGGATCTTAGGCCATGGGGGATACTGGTGTACGTGCCTGGACTGACGTCCTCGATTGTGGGCATAACCTGTCCAACTCAACTGTCTCGTCTGCTGCAGAGGAGCATCAACTATATAAACATGACTTCTAAGGTGAGTTATCATACTCACATAGCTGCGTCTCTGTTATCATTTCTCTGCGTGTGTAAGTTCAAAACTGTGCGTATTCCATCTACTGGTTGCTGTGGCTCAAACATGCCGAAAAATCGGAGAAATCCATTGTGGAGGCGTCATCGTCTCCTAATCTTCAGGTTAACAGAAATTTTCTGTCTTACTCTAGGGAATTTCTTTAAACACTGTGTAGCTTTGCTGAGACTGTTTTTTGGGAAAATTTTAAAAAAACCAGTTAAATCGTTTTCGGATACTAAGCTTTCATGTGTAAAAGGTGTAAGAGGAGATATAAGATTGGCTTGCTTTGTCGTCGATGCAAGTTATGGTTTTGCTTTGACTTATGTGGTATGGGTCCGTGAAATCAGTGGAAGTGGAAAGAAAAAACTGGTTTTGTATGTTATATCTTTTTTGGAGGGGATTAGTCTGACACTGTCGGCTATGGAATAAAATGACTTGAGCATGTCTAATGGCATGATTATGGAGCGGTCTGCATTGGAAAAGTTAAAGTTAGCTGGGTTTATTCAACTGTTTGATGTATATCTCGCTGGTCTTTACATAGAGCCAGAAATTCACAAATATCTAAAAAAAATAAGCTAAAAATAGTGTGCATGTAATGTTGGAAACCTATGTCTGCTGTAAAACTAAGGAGTCGGAGTTTAATTTTTTACATGTGCTGACCTCAGACTGAATAGACTCAGAATACAGGTACCGAATTTTTGGAATGAAGAGACTTTGAATAAATTAAAGGATGTTTTCTGATTTGCTGACCATATTGGATACTGACCTTTTCTTGTGTCAAACTGAAATTATCTCTTACTCTAGAGACTGGCAAGTGTTATTCTTTTGACTAATGGTGTTTGTTTTCGTAAAATAAACAAAAAAATAGATATATAACCTGGTTCTGGAATCTGACTCTTACTGGTAAGGGAAGTAGTGTGAATGGCTCAAGTTAAACTAAGAACTACCTGGTTGTTTTTTTTTTTTTTTGAATGATGATGGTAATATGTCTGGTTGCCGTAAAAAGTGCTGTAAAACTAATTTTTCTGAGAAATAATCTGGAATTTAAAAAAATAAAAAATAAAAAATGGGGAGACTGCTAGGTATAAGAGATGTTGACTACGGAGGTAAGAGGATTGTATGGTACTTAAAGGAAAGGAATTGTATATATGGGTGATGATGTTATGTTTTGTTAAAAAACTACTCATTAGATGTAATGTACTCTTGAAAGGGATACTGCAGGACGAAAAAAATATACCAGAAATTCACAAAAAAATGAGCCGTAATGATCTTATAAAGTTGAAAAGATATTTTGGTTTACTGTAACACTACTTTGCTAAGGTCCTTTTTAGTAAGAGGACAGTCCCTTGACTGTTTCACTGTCTAGTTCTGGTACCTATTCTATTGAACCAAGTGTAGATTATTATGAGGGCACTTAATACAGGTTTCGGAAATGGTGTCCTGTCGTCTGATATTTGGTTGGTAGACCACGTGTAGGAGAAAATTTTGGTTTTACATATTGACTTAACTGGTGCTACCATTTTACATCACCTACTAGTAAGATCGAATTGTTTTTTAGAGCAGTTGCCTATCTCACTGAATCGGCTAAAAACTATTTTATATTTACTTAGTACTAGCTTATGATAGGTTGCTCTTTCTCTAAATCTTTATAAAGCTGAGAGTGGCAACACATATTGGATTGTTTAAGAATGGCAACACTTACCGGATTGTCTATAGAGCTAAAGTGTGGCAACACATACCGGATTAAGCTGGTTGCAAAGTTACTTGGTCTTTTATACATCTCATACTATGAAGTTTAGTGATAGTGTTCGGGAACTTACCATTACTTCAACTTGTGACTGAGGTCTGAAGGTCTTGGTTGGTTTGAACCTCGGCTATTCAATAGAATTTGCTGGTCTTCATCTGCTGGCTTCCTGATTTCACTCAAGTATATATTAACTGATTCGTACCTAACATCTTGTAGTATATATATAAAAGCTTCTAGTAGTTGGTTTTTAAGGCCTTGGTATTGTAAGGAAAGTCATGATATTCCCTTTAACTGATCTTTGCTGGTGAATCTTTTGTCGTTTCTTTTTCGGACAGGTCTGAGTCTGGTCTAAGGACTGACTCGTCTAGGGCTTTATGATATATATATATAAAAACAGTTTATATCTGGCTTGGGCTACAGTATGTTAGACATGACTTTTTAAGCATAAATATTTCTTGAGAAATAATGTTTTTTTAATAAAAATATAAAAATAGAAAAAGGAGTGAGCTCAGGTTTATAAATTTGGAAATTCTGACATACATAGATGCTTTATGAGTGTTTACTTTCCTGTATCAGATTGGCAAAAATGCCAAAGAAATGTTTTTTCAAATATAAACAATATACTTGTTAAGAACTATGTGTTTTTTTAAAGGTGACATGGATAACAACTGGGATGCCTTGCATCACCTACGCACAGTCACGTGCTAACGAATAGTTTTCTTATAGCTATGGGTGCAGGTGAGGGCTACCTTCCTTGATTAAAACGTCCAGTTCTTAACAAATGGTGGATCTCGTAGTGTGATACAAGATTTCCCAGACTTTGGGTTTAAGGATACTTGAGCTGTATTTTGTTATCTTCACATAATTTATTTTCAACTGCAAATAAATTACTGTGCAAAGCCACTGTACTTTTCTAGAATTGTTGTCTGTGAACAATTAGTGTTCGTTTGCGTATATTTATATAGATTTAGAACTGCTACACACACACACACACACACACACACACACACACACACACACACACACACACACACACACACACACACACATAGAAGGGGTGGGGGGGGGGGGTAGGGGGGAGGGACAAACTTGCCATGATTAGGAGGAGTATGTTGGAGCTTGGCATGACCAACTAGAAGGAGATTTGTCCTTGGTCAATCCACAAGAATGTAGAGAATAAGTACACTTCATTAGTTGTTCGATCTTACACTCGAAAAGGTAGACATAATGTTGATCCAAAAGATAGATTTTTGCTTGGTTGATGTGAATGTGGACGGCACTTAGACCTTGTGTGTTGTCATACATTGTCATCTAGAAGTAGTTATAGTGGTGGTTGATGCACAAGTGTATTAAAGAGCTATAAAATCTCACTTGATAATCATGGGCATTTTCCCTCTCTTTGAAGGGAAGGAGAACAATGGTTGCTTCAATTGACGCACATATAGCCGTGGCAACGCGCGGGTCACATACTAGTTAATTAATTACACGAGTAGATTCCTTCTCTTAGTTTTGTGAAACTAAATGGTCTTGCTTTGTCCTAATTTCCGCGTGTCTTGGCACCCTCCTTTGCTCCAGATGCCTACATCTTGCAGTCCTCTTTTGGCCATGTTGGCTTCCCCTTCTTCCGATGTGAGATGCCCCCCCCCCCCCCCCCCCTTGCCGCCCTCTCCTCGCTACGCTTCGCAGTTCTGCCCGAGGCGAGCCTCTCTCACTTTCAAAAATGTCACAAGTCGTGCTCCGTCAGGGCCTTCCATGCCTCTACGCTTCCTTGTCTCCGCAGTCTTGCCCACTGTCTATTCGGCTCCACGACCTTTCCTTTACTCTCACCTACACGCAAGGGAGCACCCTTCCCCTGAAGCTACCAACGATACAATGAGCCCTTCAATTGAGAGAAAAACATGGTCGCACTCTCCTCCTCCTCAAGTTGTTCTCTCATGCCATTGCTATCGCCATTTCTACCTTTGTCGTTTGTAGCTGCGCACTATGTTTGTGTCGCGCTGACTAATGAGGTGGGAAGACACGGTGACCAAGCACATCAGGGGAGGACGTGGGAAGTCCCTTGATGAAGTTTGTAGGACAGCAGGCAGTCGCCGATTTTTTTCCTCTCACTCCATGCGTCAGTACAACCCTGGCCTCATCTGTCTCCAGGCGTCACCACCCTCCCTCCCACACAAAAAATCTGGCATCGAGACGTCTATTTCGGGAAAATTCATTTTTCCAAGCATACAAAATTCCTTTCCTTGAATTTGTGAAGATGAAATTTTGAGAAAGGGAAAATAACGAAGCAATTCATCTCCAAAGCCTACATAACAAACCGAAATTCTAGTTTTAGCATTTTCTAATGATAGACAATCAGTCTTCTTACGATAACCTACAAATTTTATTACTTTTGGACATATTTAATCTCACAACCAAGGGTATTTTTGGAATTTTGGAATATTTGAAGCGCATTTTGGGAATTCACGAGAAAATAATGGGGGTATTTTGGGAATTTCCACAAATTAGAGGGGTATTTTCCCATTATAAAGTTATGTCTATTTTTTGGGTTTTCACACTATTTTCCTCCATTTACCCTTGCCCTCAACTGACATTTTTGAAATTGAAAACACCACAATATTAAGTCGAGACACATTTTTCCCGAACATTGCTGCCTTCGAAAAAAATTGCCGCTTTGAACATAAAGAAAATCTCCCTCTTTGCCTTTCTCTATCACATCCATGTGCCATGTCCATGCGACCCCCCACCCCCCCTTTCCCTTTCCCACTTAGTTTAGGTTTCATCCAACTTTTACAAAAGTAATTATTGAGTAAAAGAAACGGAAAAAAGATTGTAGGAACATACTCAATGATAACTCAACACTTGTAATCCCATGCTTCTTAGAGCTGTTGACATGTAATATTACGTGGAATGTTGGATGTACATGGAATATTCGAGTCGTTGCAGATGGTGCTATAGGCTTGCTCTATGATAACTATCTGTCCCCTTCCCCTGGACCTTGATGGGGCCGCAAAAGGACAACTAGTGTCCTTTCCCCAAGAATACTGGCTCTCGGCCTCCGTTGGTTGCCATTATTCTTGGGAAAGAATACTAGCAGTCCTTTCCCTACACCGTAGTATCTCATTTTCAAGTTTAGTATATAACACGGGGCATCATTAATTTTGAATATAACCCTCTACCGAATGGCTATTTTGGAAAGAGGTGTGTGAGGGGACTTACTTAGAGCTAGGTGGTGCCTTGGGCTACTAAATACAAGCTAGTCCAAGCTTTCCTCCTAAACTATGGATGGCATAAACTAACACTACGGTAGAACCCCGAGCGCGCAAACACCTCCCATTTTAAGAAAAAAAGTTAATTACTATTGGAGCCCATAGATGCGACATGATGGAGTGATTGGCAGTGTGGTTTAGCTGAGGCGTCAAAAATCTGTCGTTGGATAGTGAGTTCTACTCCCGTTGGTTGCTGTCCTTTTGCAACCGGGAGGTGTGTCCTACTCAAAGAATGGTCACATTTTTTTTTTGAACATAGTGGTAATGATTAATAGAAAATAAAAAAAGAGGTATAAAGGTCCCACATGTAGGGAGTGGGACATCCCCAAAAGGTTCTACAAAAGGAGATCCCTCATGCTGAATCTGATAGGGGGAGTAAAGCCTAGAGACCTTGGTTTTCCATTGTTGCCATCTATTCTCCTTCTGGAAACAAGCACGGGAGGGAGGAGATAGCGTTGGCGATGGCGCCCAGGATTTGATGCCATACTATTCTATCGCGTCACCCTCAATACCCTTTCCCTCTGCATATTGCACGCAGCTTTCACTGCGCCTTGACCCACTCTCATGCACTCCCCCTTCGGGGGTGAGTGATGGCCCTCCATGACGCCCTACACGATGGGCTGGTTCAGCTCCCTAGACCTCCCTTACAGCAGCAACCAAGCCTTGCTATTGCACATAGGCCTGGTTAAGGGATGCCCCCCATGCAACAAAACATAGATCCTCTGCATCTGCATGTGGCCCCTCAACCCCAGAGGTACATTGGCTTCAATCACTTACCCTCGCATCAAATTTCTAGTTCAATTCCTCACCCTTCATTTGCCATGGTGACTGCTGGACATTCCTTTTGACCTCAGCACATTTTGTAGACAGTTTTACCTCCTGGTGTTCATCAACTTCCTCACAATCTGGCGATGCAAGTCACCAATGTCTGGCAGCACATTGACCCTTCTCAAAATGGAGTTCCCTTCGTCAACAATGAGGCAGGCCCCAATCATAATCGGGCCCCTGCTGCTCATCAAGCTCAATTCAGACCTCAGAGCATAGGCAATGAAGTAGGCCCCTCCATTGTCCAAGCCCCTGCTTTTCAGCAAGCATCCTCTTCCACTGATCAACATGATTGCCAACAAACTTCTGTCTCAGGTAATATCAGATGCCCCTCTCCTGTCCAATCCTTTTCTGGTGATTCTTCTGTTGAAGGAAATTCTAGACAAGTCATTGGGCTGGTTATAGAAATTTCTGAGCTACAAAATTGGTACAATTAGCTGCAAGAACGACTTGTCATAGGGCTTTGTCATGGCATAAGGCCCCCTGCTCAAGTTCTGAAGCAGTGGATGCATCAACATTGGGGACCTCGTAATATCAGATCCATGAATGTGCAATATCTCCCCAATAACTTTTTTTTTCTTTTTGGACAGAGCTCTGTGATGATTCTTGTACAGAGGAGGACTCTTGTGATGCTGCACCTCTCATCATGTCATTGGGGCTGAGAGGAGGGGTCTGGTTTTGTTCTACAGACTTAGAGGGTTGAGTCTGACTTGAGAGTTGGGACCCGGAACACCCCCCTATCTGTATTCAAATGGTTTGAAGGCTTCAATCCTAGAAATAGCAAACCCTCAAAAGTCCCAGTCTGGGTACACTTTCTTGATCTTCCAATGGAGTTTTACCCTTGGCTTGAGAGATTAGGCGCAACCTTAGGTGAAGTTATAGGTCAAAAAGTTAGAGGGGGGATTAATCCAAAATGGGACCCCCAGCTTCTTATAGAGCTTGACATTAATGAGGACCTCATTTACCATTTATGAGATCCCCATTAGTGATTCCACAGGTAGATTGCTACATAACCAAAGTGTACTCTACAGGAATCTTCCTAATGCCTATTTTCATTGCATGAAGCAGGGGCACTTCATTAAGAATTGCCGTGATCTAGCTCCTAAAGAACCTGAGAAAGAAGCTCTAGGTGATTCTGACAAACACTTCCAGCAAGTACATAGAAAGAATGCTACCACAGGTGCCAAGAAGAACAAGCAAGCTATTGCCAAAAAGCAAAATCAATTTTCTTATCTTCAACGAGTTTATGATCCTTTCAGCTTGGATATTGATGAGGATGACCCTGTCCAAGATCAAGAAAAGGAATCTACCCCCCTACTATAACCAAGGCGAGACTCAAGCTCCGGGTCCCAACTCTCAAGTCAGACTCAACCCTCTAAGTCTGTAGAAGAACACCAGATCCCTCCTCCCAGCCCCAATGACATGACGAGAGGTGTAGCATCACAAGAATCCTCCTCTGATAGTGAAGGAGATACCGTACCCAATTCACAAGCCCCTATTCAACCAGAAATGGATACCCAAGACCCCTTTGTCAAAGAGCTGGAAGTTGAAGATCAAAAACATATTCTAAAAATGGTTAACTCTCCTTCCCTTTCTGAAGATACAGCAATGACAACAGCTGAAGAGGAATATCTCCCCTCTCATTAGAGTTTCAAAGCCAAAAGGAAGAAATAAAAAAGCCTTGACCCCAAAAGACTCTCAGTCTCTATGGCTAAACCCTCCAAAAGCAGTAAAAAATGAGATGTCCTAAAATCAAAGGGTTCACTTTGAACTGTAAAGGGCTTACAAAGCCTTTAAGTTCTCACGTTATCAAGAACTGGCTTGTGGAAACTAACCTAAAGCCTTATTTGATTTGTTTACAAGAACTCAAGACCTTAGGTCAAACCTTGATGACTAACCTTAAAAGATTGGGTGTTGGCTTCACTTGGTTTGTTACTGATCATTGCCATGGCAAAGGAGGTGCCGCCCTGGCAATTGTAGAAAAATACAAGGACCTTGTTGGAACTGTTCATAAAGGTTTAAATGGAAACTGGGTTGCTCTCTCTCTAAATGCACCTTCTAATTACACTATTGTTTCCATTTATGCTGCTAACTCAATTTCTGAAAGGACTGCTATATGGGAAGAAATCTCCAACCTTCCCAACCCTTGTCTTTTAGCAAGAGACTTCAACATGATGACAGGTGGAACAGACTAGGACATTGTATAGAGGGTCAAGAGAAGTTGAAATGGGAGTCTATGCTCAACAGACTGCAACTTGTGGACATCTTTGGTGATAGTGGTTTCACATGGACTAACAAACAGGAAGGACCTTGTTTCAGAGCATCTAGATTAGATAGACTTTACATGAATGCTAGTTTCCTACAGGACCATTGGTAGGTGAGTTGTGAAAAAGATGCCTCTATCCTTCTCTCAGATCACTCTCCTATCATTTTTGACCTTCATAAAGAAGAATGCATGTTTAGGGTTGGTTGGACTCATTTGGATCAGTCTCTGCTGGCTCTAATATACATTCAGGAAAAGAGCAAAGATATCTTTTTGAAGTGCTTTCAACAAAACAAGTCTGCCTTTAAATCTTAGGATCACGATGTTAAGGAGACTCAATCTCTCATGACATCTTACAAAAGGAAGGCCAGAGAGGTTAGGGCCCACAGAAGGATGATGATTAAGAATCAAATAGTAGACCTTGAGGGATCTGACAAGACCAACAGTCCTCCCCCCCCCTCCCCTCTTAGAGCTTAAACTAAGGCTGAGGTAGGAGGAGCTCCTAGCAGCTAAGGACTCTCTTCTTTGGACCAGAGATTATTGGGTTTGTAAAATAGACCAACCTAATGATCATATGTATGCCCTTCTTAGAAAGAAGAAGATCAAAAACTTTGTTCCTCTGCTCAAGGATAAAACTGGTTTTATGGCTACTTCTCATCAGGATAATCTCACTGTGGCTAAGGAATACTATCAAGACATTTTCTCTTCTCCCCCTCGAAGAGGGGCAGGTCACACTTCAGCAAGAGACAAGATTGCTATGGCAAGGAAAAAAATGGTCACACCTGATTTTGCTAGATTGTTGGACCTGCCTCTCACAGAAGGGGAGTTGAAGGATTCTATTGACTCTCTTAAGAAAGGGAAATCCCCTGGGCTGAATGGCATTCCTAACAAATTTTTCCATGTCTTCAAGGACTTCATCACTCCTTTTCTCATGCTGATCTGGCAGGAAGCTTTAAGACTAGGAGCTCTTCCAACCTCAGCCAACACTAGGGTCATTAGGCTGATACATAAGAGGGGGGCTAAAGAGGATTTAGGTAACTAGAGACCCATTTCTTGTCTGACTTTTGTCTATAAGGTCTTTGCCTTGGCCCTTACTAGAAGAATCAGTCCCATTATGCACAAGATCATCTTACCTGAACAAAAGGGCTTCATCAAAGGGAGGTTCATATTAGATGCTATCATCACATTGTGGGAAGCTATGGACTATGCTCAAGAATCTGGTCAAGACTTTGTCTTCTTCAAGATAGATTTTGACAAAGCCTATGATAGGATGGAATGGGACTTTATTTTCCACTCTCTACATGATATTGGATTTGGGAAAGCTTTCATCAAATTTGTTACTATCCTTTTTGGCAATGCCTATGCTAGATTGTCAATTAACGGTGAATTGAATGACTCTTTTTCTTTGACTAAATCCATAAGGCAAGGATGCACTCTTGCCCCTCTTATCTATGCAATCTGTTCAGACGCTTTAGGCTGGTTGGTACAAGACTCTCTTTGCAAAGGTAAGCTGAAAGGCCTCATTATTCCAGGAGCTTAGAAAGATCTCTGTCTGCAACATTTTGCAAATGACACTAACTCACTGATTACTAATGAAGAGCAGTATATCAGGGAATGTTTGGACACCTTCTGTACTGCCAGTGGCAAAAATAAATCATGCTAAAACAAGTTTTAAAAGTTCAACAAGTTCTGTCTCTGAGTTTATAACTGATGCAGGTTGCAAGCCCATTCAAGATGGTCAGGTCTTCAGACTTCTAGGTATACCTATGGGGTTTAAGGTCACATTTGCTCAGAGGTGGGACTGGGTGTTGTCCAAGTTCAGACAAAGATTCTACAGATGGAAGGGCCTATCAAAAATCTATATCCTCAAGAGCCTTTGTGTTGAGCCACTACATTCTACCCTCTCTAATCTATTTCTGGTCTTGTCAGCTTAACAAAGTCTTTTCCATGGCAAGGAGCTTCCTGTGGGGGGGAGACCTAGATCATCCAGCCATACCAAAGGTATCTCGGGACACTTGCTGCACACCCAAGGAGGAAGGCGGACTTGGAATTCTGAACTCACATACCTGTCTACCAGAATGGCAGGAAAATGGATCCTCACGTCCATAGATTGCCAGGATTACTGGGCACTACTGGTTAAGAGGAACGTGTCCTCTTTTTCCCTCCTGGTGTACAAAGCCTGGTCCAACCTATCTCTTAGAGACATCATTGTCTCCCCCCTGAAATTCAAACCCTTAGGAACCAAACTCATCACCAGACTATGGGAAGCTTGGAACCATATCAAAGTTGGATGGAGAACACCAAAGTATATAAGTTCTAATCACTCTTTTTTTCTGGAAGATTCACCCTGCTTTGGCTTTTTTGCAGTGAAATCTAAATTTCTTCTCTCAAGAAGAGCTCATAAGCTATTCAAAAAAGGCATCAAGGCATTATGTATAAAAATAATCAGATGCTGCAGGATGAGTTTGGGATTACATCAGGTGAAGCTGACTGGTGCCTCGGGGGGTTCACTATGTATAAAACTACCATATCACGTGCATTCAAGACATGTTTGTAAAACCCCTTATCTGTGAATTTTGTTAAGAATATAATGTACCCTTTTCTTTTAAAATCTGTAATTTTTTTCAAATTTGAAAAACTAATGCCCTTCTGTATATATATTTATGTAAGTTTCAAGAACTTTAAATACCCTTCTGTTGAACTCACGTGATAGGTTACATTTTTATTAAGTGACCTCCCCAGGACTGGTGCCTAGTAAGGTTGCAGGAAGTTCAAGCTACCTTTCCTACTCCTGGTAGAGGAATAAGCAAGGGAAAACTTGCGACAGTTGCAAATCTTATGTTCAATCACTTCAATCAAGCACGTGGTCTCGATGAGAAGTTGAAGAGGAAACTCAACAAGCAATGGAACCTCCAATGGAGCTCCAAACAGTGGGCCTACAGATTCAAATGTACATGGGCTTACCCTGCTGCTGTTGGGAAGCATAGCACTCTTCTCTGGATGCTTCTTCACTAGGAACTATGGATTGGAGCAAAAGCCCTTAGGATTGGCAAAGGAGATGGGAAGTGTCAAAGGTGCCTCACTGCAGTTGAGGACTGTAAACATCTCTTCTACAAATGTCCCTGTAATTCCTTTCTGATTAAAGAGCTCAGTGCATCGTGTATGAAGTTGGGCAAATGGAACCTTAGTCTTGAAGATGTGCTGCTTGGCAATTGTAAAGGTTTGGATATACTACTATGGAATGTCTGGAGGGGGTTCATCCTATGGCATGTATGGTCACAAAGAGTAGTTGTTAACCTACAGACTTCAACTCCTCCTCCCCTGTGTATATTAAGGAATGACTTGTTGTCCTTTGCCTCCCAGTTATGTAAGTCTATCACTGATGGTTACATTTTTTTGATATAGCTAACTAGATGCAAAATCTCAAGAAATTCCATTTTTCTCCATTTAATGTTTGGGGTGGGACCTTGCACAATGCTTTTGATAACCTTGCCCCCATTAGCACATGGCGCAAGCCAACCCTTATTAGAGAGAGAGAGAGAGAGAGAGAGAGAGAGAGAGAGAGAGGACCATGAATGCATCCGTAAACACATCATTAACTAGTGTCATTCTCGCGGACTAGAGAAGCGAGGAGAAAGGAAGATGAGGTATTCTCTAGTTTTGAAAACCTATTCTGAAAATGCTCAATTCAAGTGGCTACAACAAACACAGAATCACCTTCTACAAAATACACATTACTTTGAAAGACACCATTGTAGTGGCCCAGATCAAGCCAAGTTTGCAAGCTAGCAATTAGGGTCTTCCCGTAAAGCAACAGCCACAAAGGAAAGGAATTACGAATGAAGAAGCGAATGACGGTTTCTTCCTAATACACGTCGAGGATTTCTCTGATGAATCGATTGCAGAGCGGGCAGGCACCTCTCCCTCTCCACAGCTCTCGGCTGCATTTGCGACAGAATGTGTGCCCACAGGGTATGAAAGCCGCCCCTTTCAGACCCACCATGCATACACAGCACAGCGGGTCCATTTGTTCTGTGGGCTCCGCCCACTTATCCATGTCCTTCATCTTACACTCATCTCTCTCTGCTAGAAAAATGCTCAAAGGTAGCCTCACTGCACCTCTTTCTCTCGAAACCTCCTCCATGGATTCTGTCATGGAAAATGATGACAATGACGATGTGGACAATAATGCTGCCCTTGTCGCTGCTTGCACCTCTGTTGCAGCTGCTTCTGATGCCTGTACTTCAGTCTCACATCCTAGCAGCAGCTGCCTGTACATAGAATACCACGGTTGTTGCATTTGGTGGTGATTTTCTGATACAGATGAGGGCATTTCATGAGAACATTGTGCACTGCTGTGTACATGCATGGAGAGTGGCTGAGGCAGAAGGTCATTTGATGCTGGTGATGGGGACATGAGCGGGGGCGACACCAATGGAATTGGCAGAGATGATGATCCTTCTGACGCCATTGGTACTGATGATGATACTAAAGGGTATGGTAATGATGATGATGATGATGGTTCTGACATCATCGGTAATGATGATGATACTGGAGGTTTGAATGATAGTGATGATAGGGACAGAGAGGATGATACTAAAGGGTCCGGCATTGATGGGAATGATGATGGTAATGACAATACTGAAAGTGAGGGTAACAATAAAGGGCCTGGCATTGATGGTAATGAGGATGGGACAAATGGATCTAGCCTCAAGGGTAATGATGATGAGACTAAAGGAGATGACGATGATGATGGTACTAATGGGTCTGCCACAACTGGTAATGATGGTGTTGATAGTGAAAGCAATGATGACAATACCAACGAAGGTGACGATGGTGCTGTGTAAGACATCAATGGTAATGATGATGTTGATGGAGATGAGGATGGATCTGATATTTGTGGTATTGGTGCTAATGATATATACGATGATGCCAGTAGAGATGATGGTGATGAATTGTATATTTGTGGTAATGATTGATGAAGGTTTGATAATGACGACGATGATGATGTACTCATTGCTGAGAATGATGTCAGCAACGAGGGCAATGGTACTGTTGAGGCTGTTGGTGACAGATGCGTCAGAGGTGTGGATGCTTCTAATGCTGGGAGTATCTGGGCTGTTGATGGAGAAGACGGTAGACAAAATCCTTCTGAAAAGGAGAGTTGCTTTTCTGTGTTTGGGGGTAGTGTTGTTGTGTCATTTTTGCTCCAAGAGGGTAAATGAGACGACGATGGCGTTATGAGGTAGTCTCCAGATGCTTGCTCATTACTCCAATTCAGATTTATCATGTCCCCTAGAGTCTTTCTAGGACTGAATCTTGCATGAATTACATTCTGTTGATACATACTTTCATGTGTATAGGGCTCATTATCTCCTCTGAACATCTCTGCGCTTGCTTTGTTGTGTGGACGTGTATACGTATTTGCAATGTTTTCTTCACTATGCAAAGCCCCTAAACTGGGCTCACATTTTGACCTAGTCTTGTTGGCTGCTGCTCTCTTCTTCACAGGCATGTCGTTGGCCACTCTTCCAGGCGTTTGCATTGGAGTGCTATTGTCCAGCTTTACTGGAGAGTTGCCCTCATACCGAGATTCGGACTTGAATGGCTTGCTGCCTACAGGCACATCAGTAATGATGTCGGATGGTGACGCATTATCCCCACTAGTTTCAAATGAAGTTGTTGTCTGATTCATGGAGCTTTCAAGCTCTGACACACATCGCATGGAGGGATAAAACGGCTCGATACTCCGTACTAAGAAAAGCCCATTTCCAGCTTCAAATTGCAAGAGCACTCGTTCAAGATGCAATTCCAGATGTTGTCGGCTTATGTGCTCCTCTTCTGTACAGTTAGCCACTCTATAGAAAGCTTCTTGCAAGATGGGAACTGCAAGTGCAACTCTAGCCTTCCACTCAAAGGTGGGATCCGGCCTCCACCGCATCAAAAGTGAATAGATTCTTGCCCCGATGAGTCGATCTTGAACCTTTCTGCCAAGTGCACAATTTTGCACTGAGGGCCCAGGCGACATCGCAAGTTTTGTTGAACTCTTGAAGAGCTTGAACGCGAAGGCGGACTTTATCCCACACCCTAACTCTTCTGTTTCTCCACAGCTTTGTATGTCGACAACATCTACAAGCCTCCTGGATGCGGTGCTTAGCCTCAAGGCTTTGTCCACAGCCTGCTCTGTCAATTGAGCCAGACGCCTTTGGGAGCACCCATTGATGATTGAGATTCCCTTTGCGCGCTCGTCTATGATGTTGTTGGGTGGGAGGGATGAGGTTTCCTGTAGACTCATGGCAGGAATCTTGCGGGGGTAGCAAGTTGAGATAAACACTCTGCATGAAGAGGAATTGAGTTGCTGTTAGGTGGTACAAGCATATGCCTGTGGTACACACACACACACACCATGCTTTTCTTTCTTTTTCAAGACTCTGTTGCAGGAAATGCTAGCTGGAGTTGAGAGTGTTTACCTTCCCTAAGCCCACTCCTGCAAACTCAAAAGCCAGACGCAATCACTGCCATGATTAATCTCATTAATAAGTAGGAGATTAGCGTGTACAACAGATTACCTTCCCTAAGCCCACTCCTGCAAACTCAAAAGCCAGACGCAATCACTGCCATGATTAAGCTAATCAATAAACAGGAGATTAGCGGGTACAACAGATTTGTGAGCAAAACAAGAAGATGAGAATGGGAAAATGCTGTGCGTGGAATTGGATTAAAGAGGCGCAATCTGTAACAAAGGCAGCCAATTTGTGGCGCGCTTGTTGGAAATAATGATTTACATTGCCGAAAATGCAAGCCAAAGATAGGGAAAAGGAGGTTACCCTTTATCAAATCATGCACCGACTCATGAAATTTCCATGTTTAGGCGCCTGATTTCAGCAAAAAACTTGCTTTCGACAATCGCCCATGAAAGGTCCATGACCATTCTCCTCTCTCTCTCTCTCTCTCTCTCTCACACACACACATGGCCTTCAGCCTTTCTTAAACAATCCGTAAACCTTAATCATTGCATATACTCTCTCTCTCTAATCAATACAGATTACAATGCTTGGCTTGTCCCTTTGTTCGATGCTTGCAAGGTTGAACAAGAAGGCCAGCACCTTTGTCTTTTTCCTGGTGCCATGTTTCCATTTTGAAGGTAGCACTTGGTACTTCTTATTTGAAGAAGTCTAGGCTTTGAACTCTGAATGTGTCGTCTTAGAGTCCATTCCACCTAACGTAAGCAGGCGCTACAAAAGCTCGATTGAAGCATACTATGTATACTAGTATGCTCCTAGCACATTCATGCGTACTCGTGCCTTCACCCCTTCTCCAGCTACAGTTTCTCCCTATTTTACACAATAAAAGCTTAAAATCTTTGTCAACTTCATCCACTTTTCTCAGCAACATTTTATTTCTGGGGTGCAATGACTTGTAACTTAGTTTGTTGTGTCTGTCTTTACTCTTATTACCTTAAAATACGTAATAGCACTGCATGCTTGTTGTTACAGGATGTCGATAATGATTGTTTCCAAAAGCTATATCATCTTATGTATCTTTACTTTCACGGATTCTATTCAAGATATTGATAATGCATCCTGTCGGTTAACACAAATCATTTTAGTTATGAGTGCCAAAGTGAAGGAATTAGAGTGTCCAATAGGTTTCCTTCATCTAAAATATCCAATTGTTATATATAGAACTTGCTTAACGTTAGTCACCACAAAGTATGGCATCTGAACCACCGAATGGTTTATCGTGTACTCTCTTAATTACACAAACCCTTCGTCAATGATCACCAATTGTAAATTAGCGTATAGTGATGAAATATTCCATGTTTATACGTCTTATTTCAATAAAATACTTATTTAATTACACAAACCCTTCGTCAATGATCACCAATTGTAAATTAGCGTATAGTGATGAAATATTCCATGTTTATACGTCTTATTTCAATAAAATACTTATTTTCAACATCGCCTGTGAAAGGCCCATGAGTCCTCTCTCTCTCTCTCTATCTCTCTCTCTCTCTCTCTCTCTCTCTCTCTCTCACACACACACACACACACACACACACACATATCACATAAAAGGCCCATGAGTCGTGTGTGTGTGTGTGTGTGTGTGTGGGGATAGTTTCCCACGATGTTAGAAATTCTCTTCTCTTCTTCTTCTCCTCTCTCTCTCTCTCTCTCTCTCTCTCTCTCTCGGGATAGTTTTCTACGACGTTAAAACTCTCTTCTTCTTCTCTCTCTCTCTCTCTCTCTCACACACACACACACACACACACACACGACCTTGCACCTTTCTTGAACATTTCACTTACGCACTGCATTTATACTCTTTTTTGCCTCTCTCTCTCTCTCTCTCTCTCTCTCTCTCTCTCTCTCTCTCTCTCTCTTAGATTTCCTATGTTTGAGTATAATGCTTGCCTTTTCCTTTTCTTTGATGCTTGCAAGGTTGCAGAAGAAGGCCATCAACTTTGTCTTCGTCCTAATGCTATGTTTCCGTTTTGAATGCAGCACGTGGTGCTTCTTATTGAGAAAGTGTAGGTTTTGAATTTGTTGGATGATAAGTGTGCGCTTTGCCGCACGTGTCGAAAATTGAGAACTGGGCAAAACACTGTGTGCGAGCCACAAATGGCTGCAAGCACACAACTAAATAGTCATAGCAAACTCAAAGGGGCAATGGTGTGTCACTCACCG
Organism: Adiantum capillus-veneris; assembly: GCF_014529385.1. NCBI lineage: Eukaryota > Viridiplantae > Streptophyta > Polypodiopsida > Polypodiales > Pteridaceae > Adiantum > Adiantum capillus-veneris. Next base: position 30,992,723 of record NC_140946.1, read on the forward strand.
CTCAATGCTTCCGTCGTGAAGGATCCTATGCCGCGAAGAAGAAAGATCCGTCGCCAATGCCGTTGCCGTGCTCAACCGCCTCTCCGTCGCAATGCTCGATTATACACACTCTCTCTCTCTCTCTCTCTCTCTCTCTCTCTCTCTCTCCCCTTCTCTCTCTCAAGCGCGTACACACACACACACACATCCGCATACACGTGAGCACACGAAGGAGAAGAAGATAGAGAAGGAGCAAGAGCACTTCTTAGCATGCATCTCAAAGAATGAGGATTTTAAGTGAAAATAAACCTTTTATAAGAGGTTGACCCATTCAAAAACATGGACGCTCATAGTGGTCGGTCGTTGCAAAAATAATGTAAAAATAAGATAAGTGGTGCGTCTTTTATCGACGATCACCTACACACCTATTGGACCGACAAACTCGGTCCACGACTCAATCAAATAAATAATAAAGCATTCGTCGAGGTGATAGGGTGTTCGTGAGGGTTATCATATCTCCGTTCCTAATGTAGATTCTGTCCTTGGAAGCTACTAAGATGAAGCTCGTTCGTCGAGGTGGAAGAGCATCTGAGATTGAATGTCTTTAGCTTTCTTCAAACTTTGCAAAATCAACAAAAAATGGCACAATAATTGCGTTTTTATATACAACTAAAAAACATATGTAGTGAATAGGTACACATATTAATCGATAAGAAATATTAAACAATTTGTAAGCAATAAACATTAAATTGTAATATAATCAAAAGCATAAGCAATTGTAAAGGGCAAAAAATAAACAAGCCTGGGATCGTTAATGTAACGGTCGAGAGGCACTAGAGGTCAACTATTAATACCATGAGCAAGCTTTTCAATTTTCTCTGGTCAATTAAGCTGTTTAATTGGGAGAGCAAAGTATTTCATTTTTGAGGACTGAGTAAATGCTATAACTAAAAGACCGTTTAGTTAAGCTATGATAAAAGGAATTGCTTATGAAATCATCGCCTGAATTATTTCCTTTGTTTGACCTCCCAAAGTTTTTTTACATTGATTCAATTTTGATGTGTGTACTTATTTTGTATGCCTTGTGCTTTTTTTGCTTTGCAAGGAAAAGAGTCCACACTAGGAACCTCTAGGGCTCTAGTACCATATGCAATATATGTGAGTGAAGTACCAAATTAAGATTTTACATTGTTGGCAATTTTGTTTTTTGTTTGTTTGTTTTTATCGCCTTTCAATTTTGTAACTTTCGGGGGTCATATTGACATTGTTACCTCCCCATGCTCTTTACAATAGTAAATTTTCTTTATAATAGTTAAACTAAAGGTCAAGAGAGATTAAGCCCACTAGAAAGCACTAGTATATTGCACACAATGCTGCCTAAATCGGATTAAGAACCTAAAGTAACCATTGATTATTAGGAAGACATTTCCCATGGTATTAAGAGAAGATCTTTAACGCCTAAATTGGTCAGACTGCTTGATTCTTAAACCTAGACGAGGAATTATGACAGAAAATTATATTGATACTAATGTTTAATATTAAGCAAATGTGTTGAATATTATGCTTCCAATCACAGTTAAAGCAGACAAACATTGATGCTAAAAAAGACAAGAGGTAATGCTAATGGACAAGAAACACCTGTTCGTGTTGATGATCGCACTCGATTCGAAGAGTGAACGAGAGAAAATTCCATGAAGTTTGAATTCCTAACAACGGCAACGCGTTCCTGTACACACTAGAAAACACAAGGAATGCCTCTATGAGGCACATCGGTAGGAAGAGACACCAACCTTTATTGATCAAAATCAAACAATATAAGGAACCCTAACCTAATTATTTTCACCTCCCAGAGAGTCAAGGGAGCAAGATATTGAATAGATGGGCGGGTAGCCCTAGGTCTAAACCCCTATCCTCGTCATCGTTGAGAAAAACAAAGTCATCATCCGTGAGACCATACGTGCCATCCATGTAATCATGTAACTCTTTCTCATCATTAGAGGCACAAATGTTCACTAAGAATGTCACTAGACGTCTATAGTCATCTTGGTCAAAAGGGTAAGCTTATGCAATCGGAGAGACGTTCTCTACTAAGTAGGGATTAGTTCTGGTCAAGAGACGTATCAGCCATTCTAATTCCTCAAAATTCTTCTCACATGTTAGCGTATCTACCAAATCCCATTCACAGGTGAGCACCGGGTAGATTATGTGAAACACTTGTGAAAAGTAAAGAGGGTACCTCTCACCCAAGGTAGGAGTGGATGACTCTAGCGTACTAGCCATATCTGTACACACAGAAAGATGATGGTTAGTGTGCAAATATTATAAGGGTCATGTCAGAAGGTCGCGTCCTTGTGCATAATGTGTTATTATGATTTTTGGGTCCTGTACTAGAACTTGTAGGCTCTTTCTCTTTTACTTTTTTATTTTTGTTTTCTTGAGTATAGGATATATATATATATATATATATATATATATATATATATATATATATACATACACATATATTCCCTAAGATTGGGAGATTGAGAGGTCATGGAGGAAGGTTAAGCGGGGAGCAAGTGAATGATGGATGTCAGTAAACACTCCCCCCTTCCTTGGGTAGATCATACCTTTTGGAACGATGTCGTCACCTTTTGAAACCAATTGTTCCAAGTTGTTATGGGTGAAGACTTTGACCAATAGTTTTTGACCGCCCTAGCATTTCATCTAGTTGCAAGGGTGGTAAGGTACTCTTCCAGGATTTTTCTTGCAACGTTGTTGTAGGTGGTACACTTACAACGGGAGTTGCAAATTCTTTCTTGTTTGTATGGATATTTACAATGGTAGGTGGAGGTTGTGTCGAAGCTTGTGTTGTTGTTGATGAAGAGCAAGAAGCTTCATTTGTATTTTCTATAATTGAGCCGAGCGAAACAAGTCGTTCTCACTTGGGTACCCAAACTAGCTCCGGATGAGGTGTGTAGTGTTCTGTGATCTTTTCCTTCTCACGGTCTTCAATCGGCTTTATCGATAGGTAAGAACACAATTTATGTTTAGGCACCCAGATTTTATCATTCCCTTCATAGTAGCCTTGGGCTTCCAATAATTGTTTAGGAATCCAACGCAATGTTTTCTTACATTTCTTGGAGCGAGTAGAGCATCTCTTACAAGGCTCCTATTTTTTGCATCAGAAATGGTTGCTAAAGGAGCCTTAGGGACCCATTTGTATGTTTTCTTTGTTATATTACGCTGAGTCTTGTGTGTCTCATGTTTTGTTTCAGCAACAACAAAATTTGAAGCTCTAAAGGGTTTGGGCTATAGTTACAGATGGTTCTATCTCTTGGACATGCATTGTTTTGGGTTGTATTTTCTCAGGAGGTGATATCTCAGGGACTATCGCTTGAGTGGCAGGGCTAGTAGTTGGTTTCTATGTTGTGACACTGCCAGTCTCCCAATCAATAGTGCATTTGGTTGATATCATCCATGTGCATCCTAGGTTTATATTACCTTCCATAGTCCAACATGCATGACCAAAAAGTCTTGAGCTACAACCCCGTTGTCATAACTGACAGAAGTGTGCTAGATTTAAAAAATCGTAGTTTTTAACATGTTGATACCCTTGACTTGGATAGTACTCTCAGATAGAGATGGCTTTCCTAATTGACACCACACTTCATATGACAACAAATTATATTTAGCACCCGTGTCCAATAAGGCGCTATATAGCACTTTCCCATAGGCGCTATTTAGCTCAATAGGGTATCATAGTGGTGTATCAGATTCCAACCAATCATCCTCTATTTCAACGTAAAATGCATGTGTAACTCCAAGGTTGGCCTCTTGTGGAGTCTTATACGTTGTCGTCGCTCCTTAGCTTAAGCTTGAGCTTGTATCTTTTTCAATTGTGCTTGTGACTTGGCTTCCTTTCGTTGTTAAGTTAGCTTTTGATTTGTCATCTCCTTACAATACGGCTCAACTTTGGTTCTTTGTAGCTTCTAGTTGTGCAATGTCAATGGGTTATGGACTACACCACATGACGCTTTGAAGGTATTTACCCCAATTATCTACCGACTTACAATGAGTATCACATATCCCTATATAATTAAGCTGCGGTAGATTTCTTTTCATTTATTCTAGCATGCACATTTGCTCGATATAGTCGTCTCTTATTTATGGCCGATCTTCAATGAAGAGTCCCTAGATGAATCACTACTCATGTCTTCTCCTCTTCTGGATAGATTTTCATCTCCGGTACCACTGGGCCTTGAATGGTTTTTCCCCACATTTGCACCAAGATTTAACTCAGATTATGCGTTCTTAGAGTCAATTTCAATTGATGATTCCGACTACGGATCGTGTGGGCTATAGTCTTTTGAGACGCTACTAGTTCCAATGTGAGTCAAGCCTTCATCTTGTAGGTCATCAGAAGCTATATGCATTGCTCCTATCATATTTAAAGGTACAAGTGGTTGCATTTCATCCCCCTGAGGTGTTACCCAGGTCGTCCCTCTATTTCCCTAAATGTCTATGATTGTTGCTAGGTGGACCCAATCCACATTGTCCGACTCAGTTATCCCAGGTAGAACATCCATATAAGGGAAATATTTCCCAACATCAATGTCCATTTTACACGTGTAACAATACTGCAATGGGGCCAAGTAAATTGCGGTGTCAGATCTATGATCAATTATAAATTTATTTCCTAGAGGATATGCCCGACCAGCTACAAGATCAACTTGAATGACAGAATCTTGGAACTGCAAGTAGACATGGTTTTTAGACCAGTCGTGCACCATTTTTGCATCCCTCATGAAAGGACGTCCTAATATCATATCATCTCAGCTGACATAGTGTGCTTGGAAAAATCCATAACATGAAGGTATACCTTATTTTGTGTCCAAAGACCTTGATCTTGAGATCTTCTAGCATCCCAATAGGTTTAACAATAGTCCCATTGACCATCTTTACCACCATGTTTGTAGTCCCAAGGTGAGGTCTTCCCATAGTTTCCCAGCAAGTTTTAGTCACAATGCTAACGCCAACGCCACCATCAAGGATTGTCTTCACAATTAATCCCTTGGCAGTGATTGGTATCCTCGCATTGGACTCATTGCCTTCAAAGTATTGTCCCAACTTGTTATCATGTATTTCAACAATAGAGTTCTCATCTAGGTTGGGTTGTGGATCTAAGTGTTCCTCCTCTATTGCCACCTCCCTAGCTCCATCCATCTGTGCAAATTGTGGTAGCCGGACTTTCAGCTCTTCATTGGTCGGGGTCTCCTAAGACTTTCTTGAATGGCCTTGGTGAGATCTGCTAAAGTCATCTCAGATATCTTTGGATCTTTAGCAATAGGCTTTATGGTCATTGGCTCATGCCCCGATGCTTGTGAGCTAGTAGATTTAGGCTCAATAGACACTCTTTCTCCTAGAATCATTTAGTTGTCCTCCAATTGGATCGCATTGGTGGTGGCTACTTCCCAAGTGGTGATACCTCTAATGACTAGGCCATTCTAGATATCCTCATGTTGTAGTCCCCTAATGAATCTATCAAGCAATTGGTTATTATTGAAGCGCTCATTTGGATTACAACACGAATTCAAATGCTTCAAGCGACTAATAAAGTCTCTCACGGACTCTCATTCCTTTCGTTGGGCTTTTTGGAGTTGAGATGCTACACCCCAAATCACTCCCTCTCGTATGTACTCTTTCAAGAACAGTCTCCTAAGAGTAGGATAAATTGTTTTTTCTTCCACCCTTATGGTTCTATACCAATCCCCAGCCTTTTCACTTTAGGTCAGGCTTAAAGCATTACTCTTATGGGAATCATATATTTGTTCAAATACTTTTATGATTTCTCACATCCTCGTCTCCACTAAGTTTTTGTGTGAGCTTGGCTATTTGTACTGCCTTACTTCTAGGCTCTCTATCATCAAGCGTGTTTAATACACATATTTTTAGCAATAGATTGATTGATAGCTTGAGAAAATGTTTCCAAGTCACCCAAGTGAGGAGGTATAGTGGGGACAGACGCTCTCGGAACTGCATGTGGAATGGGGGTTGGCATTGGGTTTGGCGTATATGCAGTGCTTGGGTTCCAAGTTGGGTACGATGTTGTGTCATGTGGTGGCCCAAAGTTCATATGTGTGGCCCTCAGCATAGCAGACGTCGCATGTGACATGCTAACGCTAGTTGATATGGTCCCATTGAAATAAGATCTTGGATGTTGTGATTGTGGAGCATAAGTTGTTGAAACAATGGGAGGGGTAGAAGCTATACATTAGGAAAAGTTTGGACTCAAAAAAGGACTTTTTGGCATTAGAGAGAGAATGTTGTTCGACCAATAGAGTTTGAGTCACCACAACGGTAGCTCCAATTTATTTGATTTTTATCTCAAATTTGTGCGTTTTCAAAAAAGAGTTTTTAAGAAGATACGACACGATTTGTGCAAATTATTCCCTTGCCATGGGCGACGAACGCCGAATGTGCCATAACTCACATTCAATGAGGCACACCTTTTGATGAACACTTTTCAAGCTACTACTTCTTGTGTAAACTAGTGAGCCTCTTTTCTTTTATCGTTTTTGCGTAGTGTCACTTTGCAGCTAATAGAAGCAGAGATGGAAGGAAGACGACCACGACGACCATCCGCCTCTGTTAAATCTGTGGAACTATTCAACAGCTTTGACTTAGACCATGGTCGCTGGATGTCTACCACAGTCACCATTGGTAGTTGGGTTCTGCTTCAAACAAGAAGAAGAAAACGGATGTCAAACGAATTCATCAACACCTACAAAGGACGTGTGAAAGATTTTCGCTTGTCTCAAACGGGAAAGACAATGAAAGAGGTCCTCATTGAGCATGCATATATGCACTCCGAACTACGACTACAACATTCACCTTTGGGGTTTCCTACTCATAGACCAAACTGTGTGACTACTATATTGCTAAAAAGTCTTTAAAGATCCTTCAAGTTATTTTGTTGACTATTTCTAGTGACCATTCTCTTATCTTTTGTTTTTGCAGATATTTATCCTTCTAACAAAGAAGACTGGCAACTAGTTGAGTGCATAATTGGTATTTTTGATGCTTTTCATGCTTCGATGGGAGAACTTATGTACAAAACTAGTGCGAGAAGAGCTCTCGCAGAGAGGGGAGTTTTCTTTACGACTACTTTTACAACACCCCTTGCTCTGTCCATGGATTTGACACTTTGAAACCTTTCCCTCTTCCCCAACAAGATTCCCCAAAGTGGCCAGTTCCAACTTCAAAACCTCTGAGTGTTTTAAACTCAAGCTTCATCAAGAAATTTTGAAGTGTTTACGACCAAACATTGCAAGCAGGCAAGTACGAGTCAGTCTATTTATGCCATTACATGTCTTATAGATTTCTTCCACGATAAGGAGGTTAGAAAAACAGAAACCATGTTCATCTGCAAATCCCAAACTTGCCTTGATTTTTTGGATGATAATTGGGATGTCAGTGATTCTGAAGGCATTTTGTGCAAAGTTGACAAGCGCTCGGTTGTGTGCAAGTGTATGATAGCATCACATAATTTTATAGTTTCTTTCTACTACATGAGGTAGCATCGAGTGAATGGTCAGTTGGTAGCTATGGATCAAGATTTAAGTGACAATGCTTTTAATCCCTTGATGTCCATCGAGATATGGTTTTCAAATTATTTGCTTACAGTTGTTGTGGTTAGATCAAATGTCACTTTAAGACAGGTTCGAGAGGATTTGTTAAATGAGTCTTATCTCAATTTGCCTTCAAAATTTGTTTTCAAGTGTAACATGCGAAAGGTACTAAGCTACATGTATTACTTTTATACGTTGATGTTTCTATCGTGCTCATGTATCCCAATGTCTTATCGTGTACGTTGCATTGCAGGTACCTCACAGACAAGAAAAAACGACTCTTTGTGCACAGATTACCAGCGACAGACTTGAAATAGTGAACTAACTGTACACAATGATTCAAATACTATTCTCAAAGATTACTCGACAAAGGCAGCTCTCTACATTACCAAACACCATTGGATCCTCACTCTCCCATTTTTTTGGAAAGCTGTACACAACATTTTGTAAACTTTGAACCATAATCAAAACAAAAGTCAAATTTTGATCCACTGCTTGTAATCAATTTGTCAAAAGTACATTTCATAATCTCTTTCTAATCTTGTGCGTGCGGTGATGTGGGGGCGGTTGGTTGAGGTTGAGGAGAGGTGGTGGCTTGGGGGTTTGGGGGCTCTGAAGCTGCTTCATGAGTAGGAGAGCTGCTGGGTGGGGGGTTTGGGGGCTCTGGAGCTGCATCATGAGCAGGAGAGGTGCTGGGTGGGGGGTTTGAGGGTTCTGGAGCTGTTTCTTCAGGACAAGAGCTGGTGGGAGCTTGGGTTGGGGAGGCATCTCAGGAGATATTGATATGTGCTTGTGTTGGTGTGGCAGACATTGGGTATCTTGTCGGCGGAGGCCTAGGCGTGGGCCTTGGTGCTGGCAGGATAAAAGCATCACGTGCTCCGTCTGGACGCATGGTCGCGCAATTGATCAAGTTTTCAATCATTCTGTTTCTAAACGAAGAAACATCAGCCTTTGAATAATCTGCCAAATTTCTTACCTGCTTTAAGAACATCATGTTTATTAACATAGCTACTAACTTATTAAGTTACAAATCTGTAAACGAGTGTCAAATGCTTACACTTCTACGACTTCCATCAAGCATGACCCCTAACAAAATTTTTGCATTGAGTAAGACCCTCCATCCACAAGAGTAGGCATCATCCTGCTTAGGGACTTTGCAACTAATAATCGTAAGATTCTCATATATCTGCTCTTGCGTTAAAGCTTCAAGAGCAGACACAAGCTTCCGAACAGATCTGCGCAAAATACAATTAAATTTCATAAGAGACTTTTAACAAAATTCTATGCGATGTCGAACAAAATACAAAACCTCTTACCTACGTACTTCACCATGAAATCCATGGGATGAATTAGCAAGGTAGCACCGGTTTCATTCAAGGTGTAAGAGAACAAGACTCCAATGAGATCTGTTACAAATAAACATAAGCAAAACATATGTCATCACAACAAATTAGAGTTCAAGATAAAATAATTTCACTATTGAAAACATTGCGTACCCTTAATGATAAGCCAGAATAAAATTTTTTGCCGTATCCATGTTCACTGACTGGAACCAGTCAACTACTTCCACTAAAGATGTATCCTCGACCGTCAATCATAAAATATATTATTGTATTTGTCATAGACCACTTCCTCTGCTGATGGCGATGTGTTTATTGCTTCAATGTGAAAAGGAGTGCCCAATGTCCGAAGCACTTCCTGGTTGACCTCCAGTCTTGTCTTTCGAATGGAGAAAGGATTTGGCAGCAACGTGTGCTTGAGATTGAACTTCTTACTTTGTTGCTGCATAGTTCTGTAAATAGAAAATTAAGTAAAAGGGCTATTTCCAAGTTTTCAAATGCTACACATATCCAATATACCTAAAAATTGCAGACATTTGATTTGATAGGTGAAGACAATTGATTCAAACACCAGACATACCTAAAAATTGCAGACTAACCTTTGTTGGATATTCTGGCTTCATCCAGAATTGACTGAACATCACGTGTTTGGAGTTGATTCTGTTTCAAAAGAGTGTCAAGTTTCTTAGCAACAATCTTGCAGTAGCGCTTATCGTCCAAAAGTCCGGCGACATCTTTGCGTTTCAGTATGAGACCATAAGGAATTGAAGAAGTTGGTGTGTTGCTGTCAATATTTGACTGAGGATGTAACAATGATCTAAGCATAAATATGAAAAGTAAGATATAAAACTACAAATGTAAAGATGAATTAAACCGTCTTGAATGATAATCTTACTTGATTGCTTTAACCCTCTTCTTCAAACCCCCAGAACCAACCTTCAGCTGTTCAATGTCTCGTAAGCGTCGTTCTCTTAACCGAGGACCCAAAACAATATTTTTTTCTCTGAGATCCTGCGTGAGCTGCGTGATGATTTCGTCCTTGCCTTTCAGTTGTGCTGAGCGCACTCTGTTCACAGTTTGCTTCAAGCAAAAGTTTTCTTTGTGTGCAAGGTCTCTCTCAAGCTTAAGAATATCACTCATGGCCGCCAAATGCTTGGTGTAGCTATATAAACGAGAATAACCGTCTCCTACATAGTTCATCAATGACGTTATGTTTCTGAACGGTGGAGTTGAGTTGGTGATAGGATGCTCAGGATATATCCTGCCATCCACCCAAAGATCGACGCTTTTTTTACCTTGAAATCTGAAGTTCTCTTTTGAAGCTTCTGAAAGGATGCCTCGCTTATTCTTCTTGTGGAGGGGCTCGTATTTTCTGGACAGTTCGATATGCATATCATACACATCATTTTGACTCCTCGTCTGAGTTTTGTGTGAAGATGATAATGACATTGAGACGACTTGGTGAATGAGAAAGCTCAAAACAGAGGAGAGCGCAAGAGTGGAGCAAATGGAAAAGAGATCAAGGGAGGAGACTGCGCGCAGGTGGAAAGCAAGAGAGACACGAAACTGAGGAGAAGAATAACATTCAATGCACCTCGTTGAGCGCCAAATCTTAGTTTTGAAAAATCCAAAAGATTGAGACAGAGTTTTAATAAACGTACCCCCCAAATCTGATATCCGAGTTTTTTTGAAAGTGAATATCAAAAATGAAATTAGGGACTTTTTATTATCTCTCTCTAAGCTGACCTGGCATTTCTTACAAGGCCCATTTTTGAGTCCAAACTTTTCCTAATGTGAATATGAGGACCTATAGGTGCATATGATTGATACACACTTGTAGGTAGTGTTGTAGGCATTGGGCCACCATGAAATGGTGCTTTACTAATGAGTAAGGTCCATGGTGTGTTCTTTGGCATGGCCATCACTGGGGTAGGCATGGTAGCCGTGGTGTCATGAAGAGAAAGATGAGCTAAACTTGGAAAGGTAAAGTTATCACTTGTGGTCTCAAATTGTATTGAGACCCCTAGCGAAACAAAATATGGAGGATCTATAGGGCTTATTGAGGGAGTCTCCATTTGTGATAAATTTGGTTGCTTAGCCTACCCTGTATCCAAGAATCTCATGAGACCCGTTGAAGACATGTGGATTCCTTTGTTCTGCCTCTCCAGCTCAATAACCCTATGGATGACATCACAAACTCTTTGTTGTTGCTCCTCTACGCTAGTAGCACCCAATGTGGATTGTAGGACATCTACCAACCCACATGATAGGTGTGACATGTGTATAGTTTGGTTAAAGTCTCTGTTTGTAGTTCGTACTCCCAGTTTTCATTTAGAAACGCTCCATCTAGGAGTAAGGTGCTAGGGGTGTCCTTTGAACTAGATGCAATGTGGCTCTCTATAGGTCGACCTTTAGTGGTTGCTAATTAAAGAGCACTCGATTGCTCAACTAGCATGGATGTTGACATAGGGGTCTTGGCTTTTAACTCTCTCCGTTGCTCTGCCTCGCGTAGGCTTAGTGGTTGCTAATTCAAGAGCACTTGATTGCTCGACTAGCATCGATGTTGGCATAGGGGTCTTCGCTTTTAACTCTCTCCGTTGCTCTGCCTTGCGTAGGCTCTTGATTTTCTTTTACCTAGACGAAATGATATATCATTCAATCTCTTGCACTTTGGCAAGGCTTCTACCATTAGGTAATATAACCTCGGAGGGAAATAGCTCTGGAGAGTGAGGGAGTGCAGTGTGAATGGAGTATTCACATGATGCACACTCTCCAAGAGCATGGGGTCTATGTTGGTCATGAATGGTGAATTTACTTTCCCAACCCTTTCATTCACATTGTTAGCTCCATGTTCGGAGCGAGTGGCTCTACTAAAAGTCTCCTTCAAGCGGCTAAGCATGCTTGGCCCGGAATGTGGACCCATGGCATGCATGTCTTGGCTTGAACTGTCGGGATTAGGCATCGGGTAACCTTCCATGACATTGTAGTCAGAAGAAAAGTCAATAGATACAATATGTGGGTCCTGAGTGGTACTACCTTGGGTTCCCGCTGAGGGCCTAGAGCCTAATGTGAAGGAAGAACGAGTGCCCGCATAAACGAAGACACTCTCGATGTGATCCTCCTCTAGCACACCACCAGAGTGTAGGTGCATGTGACCTCAACACTCTAGAAGTGTTGGTGAGTGCCCATGAAAGCCGCTCACCTAGTTTTTTGGACGTTTTACAACCCAAATTTACTCTCAATTTTTTTTGTTTTCTAGGTCCTTTTTTCTAACCAAGCCACAAAATATAACGTGTGATAGCTCAAAACGAGCATCTTGGTTAGACGGACATGCCATGCTTTACAACCCTTGATTAGATTACTTAAAGCCCTCAAATTCCTAAAAATAGTCTTTCCTAGTTGGAAGGAAGGCTAAAATTAGTAATTCCAAAGGGTAAGTGTGAAGGAAAAGGTAGAGGGACTTGATGAAATTGTCCCACATGTCCTCCCTTCACTTGAGGTCCTAGTTTTTATATATACAGTAGTGTCTATACTATATCATAAGTTTGAGGACTGAGGCCTTGGGCTTGGGCTTGGGGAATGATCCCGATCCTTCCTTTTAAAATAAGCTTTTTTTAATTTTGTGTTTTGTTTTTTAATTTTCTTTTTGGTCTCAAATTTTTGAGCGTGAATAATGCTGTTGTGTACGTTGAGCTCACGCACGCACACAGTTGCCTCTAGCAGCTCTATCTAATCTACGTACAGCTAAGAGTGCTAACTAACACTAATTAGCACTACAGAAACACTATCTAACACAGTAAACTACACACTGTCTACACTATCTACTGCACACTGTCTACACTTCCTAGTGCAGCAAACTGCTCACTCACAGACTACTCAATCTACTCACTCTCTACTGCACATTACACAACAACACTAACTAACAGACCTGCTAACACCTGCACATTACAAAACTTAGCAGATCTATCACAACATGTACATTACAACACTTAATAGAGCTAACCAATTCTGCTAAACCTGCACATTGCAGCCACTTAACATATCTAACACAAGTCATCAAAAATGGCAGAAGTGAATGGCTTCTTGAGGTAGCACTGAGTGCTCCTCAAGCTTTGTGCAAGGTAGTCCCCGACAGCGGTGCCAAAAATATGAGCTTTGCCCCACGTGTCAAAGGCTGGAAACTTGCCAAAACATCGTGTGTGAGCCACGAATGGCTCCAAGCACACAACTAGACAGTCCTAGCAAGCTCAAAGGGGGAATGGTGTGTCACTCACCGCTCAATGCTTCCGTCGTGAAGGATCCTATGCCACGAAGAAGAAGGAGCTGCCGCTGCGCTCAACGGCCTCGCCATCACCGATGCCACCGCAATGCTCGATCACACTCTCTCTCTCTCTCTCTCTCTCTCTCTCTCTCTCTCTCTCTCTCTCTCTCTCTCTCCCTCTCTCTCTCTCTCTCTCTTTCTCACACACACACACACACACACACACATGAGCACACGAAGGAGAAGCAGATAGAGAAGGAGCAAGAGCACTTCTTAACATGCACCTCAAAGAATGAGGATTTTAGGTCAAAGTAGACCTTTTATAAGAGTCTGACCCATTCAGATGGACGCCCACAGTGGTCGAGCGTTGAAGGTGATAGGGTGTACGTGAGGGTTAACAAGGAGTGTGCACATGATTCATCCCTTCCATCCAACACATTCTTGAAATAAAACACTAATTGTTTGGCTTTGTTCCCATTATAACTTGATTTTGATCGATCACTTATAAGTCTCATCGAATACATCATTTGGCATACATTGTAGCAAAACCCTATCACCATTGATCCTCAACATCAACCATAAAACATATAAAAATGCCTAAATGCTATTTGAACTCTCGTTTTGTTACCGTACCCACAAAGTGGCACGACATAATGATATTGATGAACCAAGTACATTCAACACTCAAAGAAGAAGATACTCAAAAATGAAATATCTCTCAAATCTTGTAGAATTTGACTCTATATGTGGGATGCAAGGACATACAGAACATTGTTTTCCTTCATCCAAAAGGAATATATGTTTCAAAAATTGTTTTCTACAAAAATATTTCCTAATCAACAACTCGTGCTAATGCCATGTTGGCTTAGCTAGCCATAGCCATGAGAGGTGAAGGAGAGGAAGCACAACCCAAGGAAGTGACGGAGGGTTTATGTGCAAGAGAATAAACCAAAGATACATTGTATTAAGCCAAGGCTACATAATTTAAAGAATCAAAGTGTCCAACCACTTTACTTTGCATGTATTCCTAGACTCTAAATTAGATGCATGGGCAATCGGATCTAGAACGAGGCCAATATGACAAAAATTCCTCAATTTATGTGATTTTTACGTTTTCCAAGAAGCCATGAATGAGGGCTAGATTAATGCACTGACTGGGAATTTGGTGTTTCATTTACCAAGAGTAATGGTTTAATTCTGGCCAATGAGTTGAAAACCTATCGGGTTTTCTAGGAAATCATTTGACCTCAGGATGTGTTTTCTGTGGCCAAAAACCTAATTTTTATGTTATGTTTTTTAGGGGGTTTTGGAGGTTTAATCGGAGAGGGGTGTGGGGTTTCCACAAGGTACCCCCTTTAACCCCTATTCAGAGAGAGATGCATGGTAGATGGGAGTATATATAAAGGAATTTTAATCCTCTAGTGACATCAAAGGGGAGCTCCCACGTGCGTGGGAAAGAGGAGAAGATGGGGAAGAAGAGAAGAAGGGGAGGATGAAAACCGTCTCTCTCTCTCTCTCTCTCTCTCTCTCTCTCTCTCTCTCTCTCGTGCTTGATAGCGAGGGAAGTTTTGCCTATTGCTGGGATACAAAGTTTTTGTTGCACGAGCATAACAGGGTTTGATTAGAAAGTTTTGGAGTGGATCCAAATCTAAGAAATTTATTATTGGTGGTTTTTTATTGGGGATTCAAATCAATGAAATCTATTGTTGGTGGTTTTTGATTAGGGATTGTGTAGTCGGGGTGTATACTAACTATTATAGAGTATGTGATCGATATGCACTGTTTGAGTGTATGAAATTTATCGATTGGGAATTGATTGTTGGCTTCTTTTCATATCTATCTTTCTCTAATATGTCCTAAACCTTTGCTTTCATCTGAACTTATTGGTCAATTACTTGGTTAATTACCTAAGTCTTCAGTCTATATGCATTGTTCTATCCTAAGCGAACGTTTACTCATAGCAAAAGGCTCGGCATCTAGCCGGTGTCCTGTAGAGAACCACACATTTTGACAATGGATTCAAGCTTCTATGATCCTATGGCATCATCAACACAAAGCCTTTTGTTGAAATCAGACAAGTTTGACGGCTCCAATTTTCACACTTAACAGGTAAATTTTAAATTCTACTTTGTGTGTGATAATCTGTGGAGTATTATCAATCAACACGTTGACATGACATGTTGAGTTAGAATGGCTTAGATAGGACAAAAAGGCCTTTGCGATCATTGCTCCGGCATTAACGACAACTTTTTTCATTATATTATGGGGATGACTACTTCAACTCTTGCATGGTTAGAATTGGACAAGCTATTTAGTGCCAAGATGAGTGATATGGTCAATATTTTCTACCTAAAGCATAGCAAATGCTACCATAATCTAGCCCTAGGCGTATGCACTCATGTATAGGGAAGTTACTTCATCAAGAAAATAATATTTCCACAATGTCTTACCAATGCTCTTCATAAATATGTGGAAGTTTCTCTCAAGGATTGGAGCACTAGCACACAATCTAGACAACTAGCCAATAAGGTGGAAGAATAAAAGCGATGTTCTTAAATTTTTTATTTGAAAGAACCTTGAGAGATCCACATTATCCAAAATTTTCCCTATGCTGCCAAAGAAATTGGCCAACTTTTAGAGAGCACTCAAAAGGGCACCAACAAGCCTAGCTCAATTACCCTAAATTGCCACCATTTCCAATAACAAGACCCACAAAGAGGCATGTCAGCCATCACCACACTCAAGAGAGTGCAAGACTTAGCTTGCATCTTGTTGGCAAAGATTGCAAAGATCATCATGGCTACATTAAAACCATGAGTGATGTTGTGCATAACCTTTTATATTAAGTCTAGCCTTGTAGCTATCAATCTTACCATTCTGCTCATGTTTCAACTTGTAAACCCACTTCATACCAATAAACTTTTTGCTAAAGGAAAATTGTGTAAAGTCCATGTTTTATTTTCTACCTATTTGAACATTGATAGATAATTTCTGCAATTTTTCATCTGTCATGAAAAATACTTTGCAAGAAGACAAATTTGTACATATGGATTTTTATTCCAATCCTACTTCTTGCTTCTACTTTTGGGGCCCATCTTTGTTGGATTCTATCCTTGTCATGCATATTTGCCAAGAAAGTCACCATTAGACTCCAACTTTTGGAGACGCTCCAAACTTTTCCGCTTTGACCATAACAACAATCCTTAAATGAAACTCAAATTATGCAAAGCTTGACCCTAAGGCTAACCAAGCACTAGGAATGCAATATACCATGACAAATAAATTTGGCCTCCTAATCACAATTCATGCAGAAATGCATTTTCCTTCAAGGCTTGTACCACTTGGGCGCCTAGACTTGCAGGAACTATCCCCACTAGTTGTGTCCAATCTAATTAAATATTGTAGTTTGGTGCATGGATTTAATTTTAATGCTTCAAATGGATGAATAATGATATGGTGCACCTTTGCTTTGTCACGGGGAATCAATGGTTATAGGCAACTCTGCACCTAGGGTGTATGCATGGATCATGATCCATGGAGATGAACCAAACTTGAACGAGCCTGTTCCAATGCATTTTAAACATCTAGTTAGATTGCTGACTAAGTTCATAAGACATATGGATCCATCTGCCCTTGATTTGACCTGTTTTTACTTCTGGGTGCCTTTTGGAAAAGTTGACCATATGTAGAATTGATGCTTATCGATTGAAAGTACTTGGGCTACCTTGAAGCTTTTTGAAAAAAGCTTTCTTGCCTCATGATTGATTAGATTTCATAATTAGATTGTACAGTTTTTCTAGAAAATTTGTACAAGTAGGCTCACACAAAAGCTCTTAGAATTGACTGTAAAATTGATGTTCTTGACAATAGGCTCTTGCTTATACTACTTCTAAGACACTATTGATGGTTGTCTTACATGAAATTTGCAACAAAAATGGATGGCCCTATCATATGCAACATGCATGTGTCGTGTGGTCACATGAAATAATGTTTTGATTCATGAATGCAATGTGAATTTTCTTACTTCTGTGGCAATCTGATTAAATCATGGAAGTGTCTAAATAATATGTGAAAGAGGTTGTCATCCATGGTTTCAAGTAGTGTGCATTGTATCAAGCTCCTCTTGTGGTCAAAATCTCTCTCTCTCTCTCTCTCTCTCTCTCTCTCTCTCTCTTACAAATGAGTATGAAATGCCCTACACACCATATTAGAGAGTTTGAGAATTTAGAGCCAATTTGGTAATTACCAATGTCTTAAGGTTTGGGCATATGGACAAATCTCAACTATTTTGTAAGGCCAACTCCTTCCACAATGTAGTACTTGGAAATCTCTTTCAAGCCATGCTCTCAAAACTTTGGCTAAGATTTGGCCATGTGGTCAAATCTTAAGCTCATTTTGAATGTGGGAATTGGGACATTTCGTAATTCATTAATATGGCGTTCTACCTTGATATATATGACCTTGAGATGATTTCTACCTAACTTGGGTTTTTAAACCCATTGTCCCCCATGCAATGCGTACCTATTCCTTAGGCCAACCACTCAAAATTTTGACACCATTTGCTTCGCTTAGACCTGCTTGATCACATGTTGCCTTGATTTAGGTTTGGCTTGGATCCTTGCATGCCTATGCATGAAGTTTGTTGGATTCGTTTCATCTACTGAAGTGCTAGTGTAGGTTGCTTTTGATAAGGGTAATCACATGGAGTAAATGTGATCGTTCAATATCATTCCAAGGTTCATAAAGTGAGATTAACGTGTTCCAATTTGTACGTTCTAATCCATGGTGTTGCAAGTATCATCTTTTCTCCCATCTTTGCATCCAGTAGCAAATAGAACAAATGTGGGTAAATTATCCTAGCTAGAGTGTTGTCTATATGAATTCTACCAAGGGTTTTGTACAAAGAAGTGTTGGAAGGCCATAAGTCCATATAAATGGATCATTGGTTTCCATTTTCATCTGAAAATAGGTTTAGTTGATGACTTTACGTCTAGCACTTATAGACACCAAAAGACGTTTTTATAACTTCTAGGCAAGCTGCTGTATATTCTAACATCCATTCCTTTGCAATTCTTTTGTTGGTTTTATTTGATTGATAGCCACAATCGGTCAAAAAATATCCCATTGTTGTAATGCCATGCTTCAAAATCCTAGGACGTGTTTATTGAGCTTGTTCAATCCCTCCTATTTATTGTGCTTTGAAAATATCATCTTTTTGGAATCTGGGACCACAGTTGTGTTTGTTATGTGTGTTGGTTACTCCCATCAAGTTTTTGTTTGATTTGGAGTTCATTTGGTAGGTTGTTTACATCAACTTTACTTGCACATGTGTGTTGGTTACTCCCATCAAGCTTTTGTTTGATTTGGAGTTCATTTGGTAGGTTGTTTACGTCAACTTTACTTGCACATGTAAGATTCAAGCATTGTCGGTTTTTCTACAAGTATGTTGAGTTTGAGTAAGAGGTTGACCATTTGCATTCCCCTCGAGCTTGACAAGACTTGAGTAGCCTCCATGCCCTAGTTGGATCAACTACATCCCTTGGTAGACACATATATGTGTGCCATGGTTCTAACTATGCTATAGATTGTGAGGTTTGTAACCCTACAACAATAAGCATATGATTGACTTGGCCCTACAAAGTCCTCTTGCCCCCATCGTTGGTAAAAAATGCATATTGTCATTTTGATGTGGCATTTGTGCTCTTTGGAAAGCATTGCATCGTTTCACAAATTCCTTTAGCATCAAAGAGTTGTATATGCCACCAGATTCTAACCGTCATTATTAATCGTGTCATTGTGTTGGCATGAAATTCCCTCCACCTAGTCCCACTTGAACTTGCTCTACAATAGAGAGGTACTCTTCTTCACTTTGACATAAGAAAATATCCTTACCCTGCTTGTAGAGTTGTTCCCTTATCAAAGCATAATACATGGATTCAATATCAATGGTTTTTTGCCTATGTTTGGACAGTGTTTGGGCAGTGTTTTTTGCCTATGTTTGGACATTGTTTCTTGAATAGTTTTGTTAGAGCGGATCTCTACCAAATGCCTTCCCCATTTTGGCATAACCGTAGTTGAAACAATGTAGCATAGGGTATTGGACGTACTTTGATCATAGCCCTAAACAAAATTGAGCTTGTCGTGATTCATGGTTGACTGATAGAGTCCTTGCCAATTTAGTCTCCTCACCATTTGATCCTTTGCAAATGGAGTCCAATTCTGTTAGAATGAGCCATCTTTAAATAGAATTATGACTGCCACGTTGAAAGCCCATATGGATTTTTTCTATCCAATCGACCAATCAATAGTTGATTAAGGATGGTTTCTCTATCAATCACGGAGTTATAGGTAATGATACGACTATATCAAACTCAACAATTTCTATACAAGAGTTATAATCTTAGCATAACATTTTGGTATCATCTCATCAAATACAAGGTAAGCATCTAGAATATCATCTTCCACCCCACTTGGTGCTTCACTTGATGTAATTTTGGCACATGGTATGATTGTACATGTGTTGTTAATTTCTTCACCACCATAATAAATTCAAATTCCAAAGAATTATGAACCATGTGACAATATGTCCAATGTTACACCATTTGTTTATCACGTAGAAAAAAGCCCGATGATCCACAAAGAAATTAAATTTCTTCAATGCATACATCATTCCTAGGCCTTCTCTATTCATAGTGGTGTAATTTTTCTTGGTCATGCATGTGGATGCTTCAAACTTTTCCATTGAAAGTGTATTATATATCACATAGAAAAAAGCCCGATGATCCACAAAAAAGGTAAGTTTGTTCAATGCATATATCATTCCTAGGCCTTCTCTATCCATAGTGGTGTAATTTTTCTTGTTCATGCTAATACACATTCAATAGCAAAGTTTGAAGCATCCACATGCACATGAATCATTTCCACTCTAGAGCTTTACGGATTGGAACTAAGATTAAAGCCTTCTTCATCTTTTGGAAAGATTCTTCAGAGTTGCTCGTCCATTTAAACTGAGTTACCAAGCCATACAATGGCAAGGCATAAAGATAAAGGATACATGTACCACATGGGAGAGCACACCAACCCCATGGGGACACCTTTAATTTGCCTAAATATTCTACCAACACATTGTATGTTTATATATTTGATGTGCCATGTGTGTAGCCAAACAACTTTCTCCGTATTGAAGGATAATTGGCTTATTTAAGGCTTGTGAGACCAACTTCGTTTTGTACACTGGAGTTTCCCTTACCGCTCTTCGTGATTGTTGAAGGTATACACAATGAGATTTTTAGTTAATGTGAACAAGCCTTGTGCACCTTCTTAGAGGATGTTCTATCATTAGCTTTCAAGATTGACAAGCCTAAATTACTCAAAATGACTGAGAATGACCCCGAGATTGGACTTTTAATGTCCAAGATTGGAGTTTGCATCAACACTCTAGAGGGCCCTATTTCAAGTGGTTGTCCCCCCTCAAAACGACTTCTCATCATGAATGGAGGAATTACCACTAAATGCAAATAAACCATGAATCTTTTGAGATCTTTGGTCTTTATTGAACTCTATGAAGACTTAGAAATCACTAAACAAGAAATTAGAAGCTTTGTTTTGCCCAATCTTCTCTTGCAATACCGGTCTTTCTCTCAAAGGCATCTGAGTACACAAAATGGGTATCCCTAGAGAGAGGGAGAGAGAAGAAATCTAGAAGATAAGTAATTAATCATGCTTACACAACTTAAATGAGAAGCTTTTGGGAGCTCCTTTGGGAGTAACGTAATCCTTCTTCTTCATCATGCCGTAATAAAGTACCTGGTAAATACTGTTAAGTATAAAGAAGAGAAGAAAAAGCATCTCGAAAAGAGATTATTGATGAGCCTAAGCACTCTCCATGCCTCCTTGTAGGCTTGTGCGTGTGTGGGAGCCTACAAGGAGTGTGTGTGTGTGTGTGTGTGCACGCGTGAGCCTAAAAATGACCCCGAGATGGGAGTTTTAATGTCCACACACATACAAGGAGTGTGTGTATGTGTGTGCATGCGTGAGCCTAAAAATGGCCCCGAGATGGGAGTTTTAATGTCCAAGAAGCCTCTAGGGAATAGGGGAATAGACGTGAGGATATCAAAAGCTCAAGGAATAACGTCCATCATGATGTGGCACACTATTTAAGGAACCTAGCAAATTTTTTTGAAATTAAATTAGGTTCAAAATGACCTTCAAACCTCGTTACTACAAAAAGAAACATCGAAAGGGGCACCAGTCAATCTCGAAACTACAAGGGACGTGTTGACTTTCCCAAGAGAAATATGGGAACTACATAGGAATGTCAGCATGTGAAATTGCTTGTGATAAGTGCACCCGCTACTTGTGTGATGAGTAGATCACTCAACATCAGCATCGGAAAGAGGGGTCAACCCAAAAAAATAGGGGAGGGGGCAAAAAGAGGTTGCAAGGCTTGGTGGGCAAGGCATCCTGCAAGGCAACACCGACTAAAAGTAGCACACACCTCACTTTTACAAGGCAAGGCATCTTGCAAGGCAACACCAACTAAAAATAGCACACACCTTAATTTTACAGGGCATTGTGTGTGTGTATGTGCACACACACACACACACACTCCGTGTAGGCTCCCGCACATGTGCGAGCCTACAAGGAGCCATGGAGAGTGCTTAGGCTCATCAAAAATCGCTTTTTGATATGCTTTTTCTTCTCTTTTCTATACTTACCAGTATTTACGAGGTAATTTATTACGACACGATAAAGAAGAAGGATTACGTTACTCCCAAACAAGCTCCAAAAAGCTTCTCATTTAAGATGTGCATGATTAGTTACTTATCTTCTAGATTTCTTCTCTCTCCCTGTCTGTAGGGCTACCCAATTTGCGTAATTAGATGCCTTTGAGAGGAAGACCAGTATTGCAGAAGAAGATTGGGAAAAACAAAGCTTATTTCCTGTTTAGTGAATTTCTAAGTCTTCATAGAGTGCGATAAAGACCAAAGATCTCAAAAGATTCATGGTTTATTTGCATATAGTTGTAATTCCTCTTCATGATGAAAAGTAGTTTTGAGGGGGGCAACCACATGAAATCGGGCCCTCTAGAGTGTTGATGTGAAATTTCCTCTTGTCTCCTAAATGACACTCTCCTCTATGGAAGAGAATGAGTAACCATGCAAATCACATTAAACATTGATAGCAAGAGCAAAAATTCCTCATATGATGAAATATCCCCTCAATAAAGGCATGTTACGCGCTCTCTAGAGAATAAAATAAAGCATATACTAACTAGCCCTAGTTCCAGATCTTCTTCTTCTCTAGAGGAGTCTTACGATCATAGAAGGTCATCCAAAAGAGGAAGATGTAGGATACCACCTTCATTCTCTTCTCCCACTTTTGATTCATTTGAGAAATCTTACCTTGGGTTCATATCTCTAGAGGTAAGAGGAACACATGACACAACTATTCTCACCCTTCATTGAAAAGAGCCCATCTTATGTAAACATTTAAAGAAGGTGGTAAGAACATCACTTTCCTTTTTTTTTAAATGGAACCTATGTTAATGTTGATAAAGAATTGAATTCTATTCAACAATTTGATGTTGCTTTTGATGGAGATAATTACATGGAAAAATCCAAGTTATGCCATCTAGTTCTGTACCTCGAGAAGATTGGCAAGCAATGGTGGACTTGTCAAAGTCGACGATGTGAAAGCATAGAGAACAAGGGGAGAGAGAGAGAGACAGAGAGAGGGAGAGAGGGAGAAGAAGATGAGAATTTTAACGTTGTAGGAAACTATCCCAAGAGACCTTAAAGATCTATCGAACAACAAGGGGAGTTGAACTCAAGACCTGTTATTCAAGAGGAAAATGGCATAACCAATCTACCACACTTGGGTGATAGAAAGGTTATACCAATTTCCTCTTCTTGTTAGCACGCACACACACACACACACACACACACACACACACAAGAAGAAGAGAATTTTAACATCGTAGGAAACTATACTAAGAGATCTTAAAGGTGTATTCGACAAGGAGAGTTGAACTCAAGACCTATTATTCAAGAGGAAACTGACATAACCAATCTACCACACTTGGGTGATAGAAAGCTTATACCATTTTCTTCTTCATATTAGCACACATGCATACACTCGAGAAGAAGAGAATTTTGACGTCGTAGGAAACTATCCCAAGATACCTTAAAGATCTATCCAACGAGGAGAGTTGAGCTCAAGACCTATTATTCAAGAGTGAAATGGCATAACCAATCTACCACACTTGGGTGACAGAAAGGTTATACCATTTCCTCTTCTTATTAGCACACCCATGTTAAGTATGGAGCCCGATTCACCCCTTGTAACTTTTAGTCTTAAAAATGCACAATTGTAAGGCCCCCATTATGAGGAGAAGCCATCGTGCTTAAGAAAAAAATCATCAAAAAACAAAAAATATTCCTTTTTTTCGGAATATTATGGCCGGACGGCGTCCAAAAAGTGGTCAAAAAATGGCCGATTGATTGGCCGGTTGTCCGATGGCCAGTGGCCAAATTCAATGGCTGGTGGCCGATTTCAAGGCGGACTTGTCTTCTCAAGGGTGGGCACACATGGGTGCATTGGAAAGTCCAACTTGGACTTGTCTACACAAGGGAAACTACACACAGATGCCTCACATGAGAGAGGGTAGCCCTTTTGGCCTACAAAAGGAGACCTCTTCTACACACAAAATGTATTGTGGTGCATTGTGAAGTTGATGCAACAAGGTGTGTGTGAGGTGGTGAGAGTGAAGCAAGGTGGGAGCTCTATTAAGGGTATAATCCCTTTGTAACCTACTTCTTGTTTGAAGTACTAAAGCCATTGAGTGGCTGCTTTCTCGTGGATGTAGCCACATTGGGTGAACCACATATATCATGTGTGCTTTTTCTCTCTCTCTCTACTCTATAATCTCTCATGTGTGAAAATTATCTCTCTCCATTAAGTAAACTACTATAATAGATACTTAGCTACGTCCTATTTCCTAACAACTGGTATCAGAGTAAGGTTTGCTCGTAGCTAAAGAATCTCAAGGAAAGGATTCCTTGAATTGAGTCAGAGTAATGGTGGAGGAAGGGAAGATCAAGATCGAGAAGTTCAACGGCAAAAACTATCAACATTGGAAGATGCAGATTGAAGATTATCTCTACCAAAAGGACCTTTATTTTCCACTACGCCATCTTGCAAAGAAGCCTACAACAATGGCAGATGAAGCATGTATTGTCCTTGACCAAAAGGCGTTAGAAACCATCCGGCTAAGCTTGGCATCAACGGTGGCCTTCATCGTTTCGTAGATGAAGACCAAAGAGAACTTGATGAAGTCACCGTTAAGCCGTAAAGTGCACTACTCCCTAGCCTTTACACTAAGGTTTATGGGAGAATTGAATGGTTGCCTAGAACAAGGTGCCAAGGGGCATGCAAAAGTTATAAAAGAGAGGTCTTATGTTGTAATTGAGCATATCAATTACAACATATCAATTGAGCATATCAATGAATGAACAAGTTTGTCTCTCTCTCGTGCTTTAACCGCCACCTTCTCTCTCTCTCTCTCTCTCTCTCTCTCTCTCTCTCTCTCTCTCTCTCTCTCTCTCTCTCGTCATCTTGCTCACGCCATCGAGTCTCTAATTATCTCGTTCTCTCCCTCTTACAACACTTGGAGATCCTGCTGTATGTGTTTATTGAGACATGGGACCAAATTCAGGTCACCCAGAAGGAGATGATGGGGCAGTTACTTTGGAGGTTTAAAATCTTTCTGTGGGCATGGTGTCAGTTCAAAATTTCTTTGCTTGAGGTGCAGTTTTGTACATGCAAAATATTCTCGCTCCCTAACGCTCTGCGAGCATTGAACACACAATGAATAGTGTGCAACCCAATGTCACAACCACTTGGGTAACTCCTCTTAAGTTCCATGTAAAAATTTTGTTGCCATATATTGTATGATGTTCTGTATAACGACCGACTGCAAGCAAAGAAGGCTGCTATGGTGCATCAACCAAAAACCACGCATCATTGTGTACCATGTCTATATTTGGATATTTGCACATTGGTGAGCATTGAACCCACAAGTGGACGGGTATGATACAGAGCAAATCAGGTGACGCAGGGAAAAGAAATCTCCCACAGAGATTTTCCAGTGAATGCATTCGAACATTGGGTAACACTATTTGATAGAAAAATTTCACTATAAAAACATGTAACATCTGTAATTTAGTGGAATTTTATTATAACAAAGAGTATATTCACACACAAAGATAACGGGAGAAATGTGATGGGAGAAATTTTTTGCTGCAAATCTTGTTGTCAACATGATGATGGGAGATTTGAAGTGTGTGTTTTGTAATTTGAAGCACATCATTGACGTAAAATGAAGGCATGGGAAAATGTGTAAGCAATTTTGCATTTTTTGCAGGGAAAATGACCATAAATGGAGGAAGTGCTCCAATAAGCAATTTTCAATGTGATCATGAAGACCATAAAAACAAACATTGTTCATTGACTCTTTTGGAACAATTTTACGTGCTCGACTATGGTATCACACACATCAAGTTTCATAAACCCAAGCAATGGGAAAATGATTTGTTGATGCATTGAATAAAGGGCTTAAGTGGTTTTGTAATCATGGAGAGAACACATGGGAAACACTGATAGACATTTGAATTTAATCAAGGAGTTGAGAGAAAATGCAGAGCATTTTTATGAGTTACTTGAGGAAAAAAGGTTTCTAAAGAAACTGTTTAAAGCATGGCATGTTGAAGAAGGGGATGGAGGTTATCCTATTCAATATAATAATGATGACAACCTGATGCACATTAGAATGGTAGGAACGGAATGGATATTGGAGTAAAGAGAGACGACCATGTGAGCCAAGAGAGCCAAGGAGAGCCCCCGAGTAGCTCTCTACTTACATCTTGCACCATCAACCAAAGAATTGTGGGTCAAATTCCATCAATTTTTTATGGAGAATTGCATAGTTTTTGATGTCTTAAATGATGATGATGACATAGATTTGTTTGTTGAGTATCATGAGTAGGATCAAGGAATTAATTTTTGCAAGTCTAAAGCTAATGAATTTTTTGATGAGATTTGTGATTAAACATTGAAGAAAAATGATGAACTCTCAATTCTTGTTGATGGAGAAAATGATGCCATCAAACAGTTTTGTAAATTCTCTCTCATTTGAAGAAATTTTTTGTGTTGCACATAATGTTGAAATGGAAACTAGCCAAAATGAAGGTCTTCTTGATGAAATGTCCAAACATGAGAAACAAATTGTGATGTGTGCCAAGAAACCTATTCCACAAACTGAGGGTATTCTAAGTGATTGTTCGCTTGAGCCAGACTATCTAGTGCAAGAGCAATTCCCATAGCACTAGAGCAACAACGACACAAAACACCCACGATTCCATTAGCATTTCAAAATGCTAGAGCAAAAGGAAAAGATTCAATAGGCTCCAAAAAGCAGCATTCTAAGATGCCAGCAGAGAGATGATGAGGATCGTATCACTAGTTAAGAGAGAATTCTATAGCTTCTCTAGTGTATCGCCTTGCTCCACCAAGGCTCTAATACCATGTCAAAGTTGACGATAGGTAAGTGTACATACCAAGGGGAGAAAGCGAGAGAGAGAGAGAGAGAGAGAGAGAGAGAGAGAGAGAGAGAGAGAGAGTCTCCTAAACCAACCAACCTTGGTAATGAATAATTGATGCTTATACAATGGGGGAAATGGGTTGTATTTATACCCACCACCCATGCTAATGAGGGTTGCGATGGAAAGAGTTATAGTAGTGCAGTCAATTCATAGCCTTGCAGAGAAGGACAAGGCCACATCTATGGATGGCCAAGTTGGCCTACAAGGTTGACAAGAGGATGGAAATAGAGTGAAGACCAAGGGAGTTATCTTCTTGTGCTCATAATGTGTTAATTGTTGAACAGAGGTAGCAGCTACAATTGCCTATGGATTGCACAGGTGATGCCATGGATATATGTCCTTTTGATCAGGTATGCCTAGAGGACGAGATTGGTTGGGGATTAAATGACCCAGTGATTGATACAAATGAAGAGTCACATGTACTTGTTGGTAAAGCTTTGGCCAGGATACAGGTGAAGTGAGGGTTTGCCTCTCCACAAATGGAGTTTCCTTTTGGTGAGCAATTGTAAGCTATTATGGTTATGCATGTAGAGGTAGCTGTGGAAGAGTATTTGTATCATCCGTAATGCCCTTTATAGGAGATTTCTTGCATGGAGGTCATTGGAGTACCTGGGGAGCTATTGTAGGTGAATGGAGGTGATTAGTACTAGGTATGTGACCCAAGTGGTAGCCATGCTGTGATGCACGAGGTTGAGCAACCCACTTGAACAGATTGGCGACGAGTAGCAAGAATGAGTCTTTGTACATATGGTAGCAGGTTTTTTGGTGTGTACAAAGTGTTTGCTTGGTTGTGCAGTTTTAGACTTCAATAAGTAGGTGGTTGAACATGAATGTTCGACAAGGGGGTTGCGCAATGATGGTGCAATCAAAGTTGGTTTGTGCTATGAGCAGGGCAATGCAATGATGTGGGTGCTTATAGGTGAAGACCAAGGTGCTAAAGTGAGTATGAATATCGTGGGCAGGCAAGTGATTGGGAGATGTATGTTTAAGGTGGTTTTCTAGGCAAGAAGGGCTCCAAACTAGGCCAATCAAGTTGGAAGATTGAAGTGTCTAAAGTGCTAGAATGGTGCCTTCAAATGTGATCTTCTAGGTGTTATGAGCTAGTCCAGATGGCTCCTCAAATAGAGCTAAAGTGTGGAGGATAGTCTTCACTATGTGAAGTTGGCCCAATTTGATTTGTGGACTTGGGAGCCTCAAAATACAGAGAGGACCGGTGAGTTTGGAGTTTCAAAGGTGAGCTTCCAATTGGGTGTTACGGCTCAGGCATTTAATCTTGGAGCAAAAAATGGGGTGGCTTTAAAAGTTGAAGTGAAAAAAGGAGGTTTTTTGTGTGGCACTTAGAGTTTTTTGAAGGTTGAAAGGGGGGGGGGGGGGGCATCCATAGTCTAAGGTGTGGCTATTTATCCCACATACGGGTGTAGGACAGTAGCGTGCGGAGTATAAGGGCTGGGGCACTTGCCCTTAGTGAAGTACAAGGTGAGAGAGAGAGAGAGAGAGAGAGAGAGAGAGAGAGAGAGAGAGAGAGAGAGAGAGAGAGAGAGAGAGAGAGAGAGAGAGAGAGAGAGAGAGAGAGAGAGAGAGAGAGAGAGAGATCCCTCTTGTGGCTATGGCGGGTGCCCTTTGGGTGTTGCGTAGAGTGCTCTTAGGCGGACCTTGGGCGGTTTTGGTGGCAATGTGTCACCGGCGGTTCACGCGACCATAATGCGACATTGATGTGTTGACAAACAATAGAGGTGATGACATGGTAGGCCCGTGTAGAGCTGGGTTCACAAAGCCTTAAGAAGCCCCAAAACAATTTTCTTGAAGGCAAAATCCCCCCCACCCCTTAGGCGACCTTGCTAGTGCAAGGGAGGGAGAGGGTGAGTTGAAAATGAGCTCCTAGGAGATGAGAGAAAGAAAAATGAAATGTTGAGCTTGTAAAGTGCGAAGGGGCACTAGCAGCATCACTTGTGCTCCCCCCTAGCCTGGTGAAAGAGAGCAAATGAGAGAATATTAATCCAAGGGCACCACCCTCCCCAAAGTTTTCAAAGTCGGCCCCACATGGGCCAATGGGAGACTAGATACAAAAAATGAGTGGAACCCCCTTATAAAGGGCATTTTTTGTATAATTTTAATGCTTTTTAGCCAGGGCCTTTGAGCCGTTTGTGTCTGCAAAGAGGGGCCTTTGGACAGATGTGTGTGCATGTCAAGCCCAAGCAAAGTGAATTTGAGAGAGCTTTTTGGGATCGAGTTGCAGAGAGAGCCAAGTGAGTAAGGGGGTGTTATTTGTGGGGCTTCGTTGAGCAGAGGTGTGTGCCCGCAGAGCCCAGGGAGAGTGATTTTAAGTGTGTTTTTGCACGGCA
This sequence comes from Adiantum capillus-veneris, assembly GCF_014529385.1. Classification (NCBI taxonomy): domain Eukaryota; kingdom Viridiplantae; phylum Streptophyta; class Polypodiopsida; order Polypodiales; family Pteridaceae; genus Adiantum; species Adiantum capillus-veneris. Next base: position 31,021,916 of record NC_140946.1, read on the forward strand.
ACCAAGTGGGTGTGCCGTTTGTTGTAGAAGAGCCTCATTTCCCCTGACCCCCTTCTCTAATTCTTGTGCTTCTATGTCGTGGTTCCAACGTGTGTGAGCAAGTGTGCCCCTTGGGCCATTTTGATGTGCAAAATGGATTGAGAGAGAGGTGTTGTGTGAGCCAGTGGTGTGTGAATTGAAGTGAGGTGGGAAATTCATATGGGTAGCTAATCTCAGCAAGTGTTAGTGTGTGGTGTCTTTGCTCATGGTGAGCATGTATGAGCGTTGGTGTGTGTGCAGACGGTGGTTTACTAGTGGAAGTGTGAAGTTGTGAAGGTGTTTCTAAGAGGACGGGGGTTCTATGAATGCCCTGAGCTATAGGGAGTCCTTGTATTGTGTGCCAAGTGTGTTCCACTATTCCCCCTCTCCTGCGACTTTCTCAAAATATTGTAATATGAAACTGCATGCTTTTGTTTTTTCAACAATTATTTATGAATGTCCAAGTGTTTCCTTCAAGGCTGAATTTGAATCGTGCATCTTTGGCTTCCTCCACAATCACGATCATAGAGATGATATTGTTTTGTGTTTTAAACTTTTTTTTCTCCAAAATTTTACACTCTAAATCATTGTTTTTTCCTTTAGATTGATATTCTCTCTTGCAAAAAAAGTGCCCCTTGTTGCTCATATATTGAGGTGCAATAGACGCGCCTCTGTCTATCTCTCAAATTTCTCCTACTCTTGCTCTAGACCCTCACTCTACCCCCCACCCCCATCTATGCCCAATTGGTTATCCCGATCCCCTCTTTATTGATAGGACTCAAGGTTGAAGACTCCTCAGATAGGTCCTTAAGGTCTCTCAGGATTGCTCCCGCGACTTTAAAATCTCCTCTCTCTCTCTCTCTCTCTCTCTCTCTCTCTCTCTCTCTCTCCCCCCCCCCCCCCCTTTTGCAAACCTATAGTGAGGTGAAGGGAGACCAATTTCTCTCTCACAATCCTTGCACACGGCAGCCATCAAAGATAGAGTCTCTCTTTGTACTCCCTCTATCCCGAGAATGAGAATGCCCCCTCTTTGATCTCCCCTCTCTTTCTTTATCGACTTGTAGCACCAAGCTAAGCAAAGAACCTATTTTTCTCTCTATGTTTCTTCGAACTTGTAGCCAAAGGAGGTCACTCTCTCTATTCGGACTACCCACGTCAAATTTTGTCTCTTCCCATACTTGACAATAGCACAAGACGCTCTCTCTCTCTTTCTATTTCAATTTTGGAGGAGACCCTTCCCATCTCCTCCTTTTGATCTAGAGATTCTATCTCTCGTCTTTCCTCTTACTGAACAGAGAGTAGCCCTTTCTCTTTCTTTGATTGTAGCAGAGAGTACCTCTCTCTCTCTCTCTCTCTCTCTCTCTCTCTCTCTCTCTCTTCTATTGGCAACAACTTTTCTCTCTCTACCATGCATTGAGTTTTTGCTCTCTTCTACAAAAATTTTTCCTCTCTAATGCAACAAGAATCCCTCTCTCTTTATTCCTTCTTATTTTCTCTCCCTGTATCACTCCCCTCAAAAAGTCTTTCTCTCTCTTTGACTTCCCTCATAGAGTATTTGTGTCTTTCCTTGACTTGCAGATAGAGAGCCCCTCTCCATAGAAAATTTCACTCTCTAATTTTGGATTGCAGGATGCTTTAAACTTGCTCTCTTCTTCACCCTCTCGGCAATCCACTTTCTCTTGCTCTTGCTCTTGCTTTGACTCAGAGATTCTCTCTCTAATATATATATATATATATATATATATATATATATCCAATTCTGCAAGCAAGAATTTACACACATTTACCATAATGCAGTCATGCATATGGACAACGATGCTCATAACTTGCTTCACTGGTAGCCAATTAAGAGACAAATGGCTCTTCCTTCCCAATGCTCTCCCCAAAAAATAGACCCCTCTATAATAAATATTCTTTGGCATAAGATATCTGAGGACTGCAAGGATAATTTATTTGCTTAGCACGCTGCCTAGCCATGTCGTTGGGCTCACAAAACGCTTGGAAACGGCTATGGGAACTGCAAACATGGCAAAAACCTTCCTCGATCAATGACCAAAATTGTTAGTTTTATTATAAAATTAATGTGGATGGCTATGAAATGATGTAGACATACACATGGTGGAAATACAACACATATACCAATAAAATGCATGCAGTGGTGCACAAACATATAAGTAGATCAACTTTCTAAGAAAATGCAACAATAAGCCACAACGCGATAGGCAGTATCTCCACGATATGAATGGTTCCTATCGCGTTGTTACGGGACGTCCAAATGTCGCACCACAACGCGATAGGAACGCATCTCAACAACATGGTTGGTCCCTATCGCATTGTGGTGCAACACTCTTTATCACGTTGTGGCGGGCCATCAAGAGTATCGCACCACAACGCGATAAGGAGGTCTAGTTGCACTTAGTGAAGTCGCGGAGCGGAGCGTGGGTCGACTCTCTCTCTCTCTCTCACACACACAGTGAGCTTACACAGTACAGTACGCAGAGAGATGTTAGAAGGGTTATCTCCCAAAATCCTTAGTATTCACAAAGAATATGTTAGTATATACAAAGAGTTAGAGGTAAGTGAGTTAGGCGGGCGGCCGGCCATATCCGCATAAGAGGCCACTTGGGCTTTAATCCCAACAACCTCCCACTTAAAGTCCAATGTGGCACTTTAAGTAACTGTAAATCTATGAACATAAATGTACAAAGATTTACATGGCTGCCATCTATCCAATGCCCAATAACTCACGACAATGCACAAAGCCCTCTCCTGGAAGTCCCTTTGTGAGTAGATCAGCAGGATTGTCCTTGGTGTGGATCTTCAGCAGTTGTATCTGCTTGTCTTCAAGTACTTCCCTAATGAAGTGATACTTCACATCAATATGCTTAGTCTTCGAATGGAACACTGGATTCTTTGCCAATTGTATAGCACTTTGACTATCACAATATAACTCTGGCATATCTGCATTGATTCCCAAGTCTGCAACCAATCTACCAAGCCAAATAGCTTCTTTGCATGCCTCATTTGCTGCAACATACTCAGCTTCTGTAGTAGACTGCGTAACACAATCTTGTAATCGAGATCGCCATGATATGGCACCTCCAGCCAATGTAAAGACATAGCCTGATGTAGATCTCCTCTTATCCAAGTCTCCTGCATAATCTGAGTCAGTGTATCCTCTGACACTCAAATCCTGACTACCATAGCATATGCGCATACTCTTTGTATGTTTTAAGTATCTCATGATACCTTTCACTGCCTCCCAATGTTTCTTGCCGGGATTTGACATATATCTGCTAACCACTCCCACTGCAAATGCAATATCCGGACGTGTAGCAATCATTGCATACATCAAACTACCCACTGCAGACGCATATGGAATCTTATCCATTTCAGCCTTTTCTTCCTCAGACACAGGACAATCTTGTTTGCTAAGTTTCACATATGGTGGCAATGGAACACTCAATGCCTTTCCCTTCTCCATATTGAAACGTTGCAAAACCTTGTCAATATACTCTGTTTGAGATAACCAAATCAACTTCTTTGATCTGTCTCTCTCAATGCGCATACCAAGTATATGACTTGCCTCACCCATGTCTTTCATGTCAAACGATTTTGCCATCTTTGACTTCAAAGCTGAAATTTCTTCCAAGTGTTTGCCAGCAATCAACATGTCATCCACATACAAAATAAGGATCAGCCAACTGCCATCCTTAGCCTTCTTTGTATATAGACAGTGATCGAACTCACTACGTTTGTAGCCTTGAGAAAGCATAAACTGGTGGAACTTATGGTACCATGCCCTCGGTGATTGTTTTAAGCCATAAAGACTCTTTAACAACTGGCATACCAAATGTTCCATGCCTTTCTCAACAAACCCTTCTGGCTACTGCATGTAAATTTCCACATCTAAATCACCATGCAAGAACGCTGTCTTGACATCCATTTGGTGCAACACCAAATCCAATATAGCAACCAATGCAAGAAAGCATCTCAATGTAGTCATCTTGACCACTGGAGAGAAGACTTCATCAAAGTCAATGCCTTGTTCTTGCTTAAAGCCCTTGGCAACAAGCCTTGCTTTGTACTTTGGCTGACTATCATGAGCGGTGATCTTATACCTGTAAACCCATTTACAAGGTAGAGCCTTTTTGCCCTGTGGTAATTTAACCAACTTCCATGTCTGGTTTTTATGCAGAGCTGTCATCTCTGACTGCATGGCCAACTGCCATTTTTTCGAGTCAACCACTTGTAATGCTTCCTTGTAACAAGATGGTTCTCCGCAATCTGTGAGCATGACATAATTTAGAGATGGCACATAACGATCAGGTGGTTTGGAGACACGCTCAGAACGTCTCACCACAATTGATTCATCCTCTCTAGCCACTATAGGCTGTTCCTGAGCCTGACCATGCTGTCTTGATGTGCTAGCACTAGGTCCATCTTCCCTGAAGACAACTCTTCTGATCTCCTCTGTCTTCTCTGGCTTAGCGTGAAACTTGGCTTCATTGAAATGCACATCATTGCTACGAATAAGCTTTCTGGACTCAGGATCCCAAAGCCGGTAACCCATCTCGCCCGATTCTCCGTAGCCAAGAAATATACACTTCTTGCTCTTTGGTTCTAACTTATTTCTGAACTCCTTAGGAATATGGCTATAAGCTTCACAACCAAAGACTCTGAGATGCTTATACGAAGGTGCCTTGCCTGTCCATAGCATCTCGGCCACTGCACTCTTATCCAGAACCCTACTAGGAGACCTGTTGATCAAATGGACTGCTGTAGCCACTGCTTCCGCCCAAAATCCATCAGGCAACTCAGCATTTGACAACATGCTTCTGACCTTCTCTTGTATGGTCCTATTCATACGTTCTGCAACCCCATTCTGTGAAGGATTATATGGTGCAGTAAGTTCCCGCTTAATCCCTTTTTCTTGACAAAAGTCTTGAAAAGCTTTGGAAACGTACTCTCCACCATTGTCAGTTCTCAAGCACTTCAGCTTCTGACCACTCTGATTCTCCACCAGCTGCAAGAATGTCTTAAAGACCTTGAGCACCTCATCCTTGTGCTTCAAGAAGTAAACCCATACTTTGCGAGAATAGTCATCTATGAATGTACAAAAGTACGCTGCTCCCCCTAGTGACAAACTAGGCATTGGTCCGCATAGATCACTGTGTACAAGAGCTAACCGTTCGTCCCTATGATTCCTCTTTGATCTGTGCGGTTCCTGTGTTTGCTTACCATAAACACAATGCTCACAAAACTCAAAATCTTGAAATGAAAAGCCAGGCAAATAACCATAATGAGAAAGTATTTCCATTCCTCTTTTTGACATATGTCCCAACCTACGATGCCACAGTGACACACTTGGCTGCTCAATCACATTAATTACATGGTTTTTAACCTCTGAAACATGTAAAGTGTACAGAGTTCCTGACTTGCTGCCATGTGCTACAGTCATCGAACCTTTGGAGATCTTCCAAGCACTGTTCCCAAAAACTGTCACATAACCCGCATCATCCAACTTCCCTGTACTAATCAAGCTCTTTCGGATTGCTGGAACATGTCTGACATTCTTGAGCCATAAAGAAGAGCCATTCTGAAACTTCAACTGCACATCTCCCACTCCAAGTATGTCACAAACCTGCTCATTGCCAAGTCTGACATAGTCTATGGTAGCCACATATGATGTAAACCACTCTTTGTGCGGAGAAACATGTAAAGATGCCCCTGAGTCGATAATCCAATCACTCATAGCATGTCCATCCTCTGCAGTCAAGAAAACAGAATCAAGATTGCTTGTAAGGAAGATGTCACCAGCTGCTATACCAGAATCACTGTCTGAACCAGATCCTGTGACATTCACCTCTTCAATCTTCACTGAACTCTTCTTTTCATCTTGCTCAAAACTCTTTGTTTTGCCTTTTTCTTGTTTCCACTTCGTACAGTCTCGCTTCATGTGACCCTTCTTGCCACAATGGTAGCATTCTATGTCATCCTTTGACTTCGAATCACGAGACTTACTTCGGTTTTGTGCCTTCTTACCCTTCTTCTCTTTAAACTGTTGTCTCCCTCGAACGACCAAAGCGCTATTGCCTTTGCCTTTGTCAATGTTCTTCCTGTTCACTTCCTCTGTGAGCAAGCTGCCTTCTACATTGGCACTTGTAAGACCTTCTGGCGCGACAGAATTACTTAACGCTGTACGAAAAGTATCCCAACTGTCTGGCAAAGTGATTAAGAGAAACATAGCCTTCACTGAATCTGGAAAGACTATCTCTTGTGCTGTTAACTGGCTGAAAATTGAGTGAAATTCATTCAGATGATTTGACATGGCTGTCCCTTCCTTCATCTTCAAATCCACCAATTTCTTGAGCCAGTAAATCTGAGAAGCAGCACTTTGTTTCTCGTACATATCACATAGCTTTTGCCATACGCCATACGCTGTAGTCTCTTCTGCTACGTTGAAGTAAACATTTTCTGCCAGTGTCAGCATGATTGTGGAACAAGCTAACTCGTCAAGCTCTTCCCACTCATCTTCAGCCATACCTTCTGGTCTCTCCCCTTTGAGCTTCAGTGGCTTCACTTGTTTTTTCTGCACCAAAACCTGCCAAGTCTGCTTCTTCCAGAATGGAAAGTTTGTGCCATCCAGCTTCTTTATGTTGTAAAGAGTCTCACTTTGAGAAGATGCCATATCTGCCAAACTGTTTACTCCTGAGAAAAATCCGGCAGAGTTTCCCCTGTAAACTGGCCTCTGTACACAGTAAACAAGCTATAATCAACAAGCTGAACACCTCTCCTCAGGAACTGTCAGTATTTTTGAAAATTTTTGACAGAGTCTCCCCTGTAAACTGAGCTCTGGGAACCAAAAGATAGCTCAAAAAACAATCATAAATAGCTGACCAGTGACAAATCCTGTAAGCATACACTGTCTCCTCTCTGGGCGATGACAGAACCTGTATCTGTCTCAAGACTGAACCCTGAACAATGCCTCAACGGCCTGACGCATAAGATGCAATCCAGTGTCTACACAAAGTCATACATCCTAAGGGATAAAAGTCGCCGAAGAGGATGCGTGTAGAGGGGAACTCCAGCAACCTAATCCACCTCACACTGGGTAACCCAGCCCCCAGTGCTTGGCTTCAAAAAACCTCACACACGACCCTCTCAGATGGCTCAGCAAATTGCCCAGAACTAGCATACATCCTATAATAGACCAATCACTGTCCTATGACCGCTGCGGCGGTCTGTCTGCTAGCGTGACTCACAACTAGCAGACCCACAATCACAGTACATCAATCTGCAATACATGCCAGTGGTGTCAAGCCGTCGTATGGCCACACCTCCCCTGGAACCTGGCAAGCACAAGAAGTAGCAATGCAGACTGCAATATATATATCTGATGATATATATGTGTACCTGGTCTATAGATGATGCTCTGAAGACGAATAAGTGATGTATGTCGATGTCCATATTGATGTCGACCACCTCCTGCTTGCCAATCTACACAAGACGGATTTCTTTGCGGCTGAAATCTATCTTCTGCTGTAGTGCTCAGAACGAAATTCTGAGGGCATAAACGGCTTCGAAAGGGGGGTAAAACCCCAGGTCGCCTGGTGGAAACGCTCCCGGAACGCCGAGTGTGAATTTTCGAACTCCGGATCCAGAATCTGCCGGAAAAGTGCGCGCGCGCACGATTGCGCAAATCCGCACTGAACCAAGGCTCTGATACCAATTGAAGTCGCGGAGCGGAGCGTGGGTCGACTCTCTCTCTCTCTCACACACACAGTGAGCTTACACAGTACAGTACGCAGAGAGATGTTAGAAGGGTTATCTCCCAAAATCCTTAGTATTCACAAAGAATATGTTAGTATATACAAAGAGTTAGAGGTAAGTGAGTTAGGCGGGCGGCCGGCCATATCCGCATAAGAGGCCACTTGGGCTTTAATCCCAACACTTAGTTGATCAAGGACCATCCCATATCTTGTTGTGCTGCAACAACCACATAGTTGACATGCAATATGCCATGTATCCTTCATGCAGTGATGCTCTCTTCCCAATGATGACAAGCGACTCAATTAATTGTGGCCGCCGCCACATGAATATCCCACGTTTAGTAATGATGATGATTTCCTCGCGCTTATATAACATTTCTATTTCCATACACCCCACTGTTGTTTGACCTCTATCCTCACCTCTTAAGAGTCAGCTTTTGCAACCTAACCTTCTCATTGCTCAATCTTCTTCTTATTCTTCCCCACAATGCTTTCCAGGGAAAAAACTTGTTTCCATGGCTTGCACAAAGCAGACTGCAAGGAAGGTTACCGCAAGACAACCGACCTTCATCCTCAAGAGTTGTAGGCAAACCCTTGCCTAATCTTTGGGCAACAATGCATAGTCGGAAGTACTAGCAAAACCAAAGCGTTCTGCTTGAGCTGCACAAACTCTAGAGGGATATCTCTCTTGCTATTCCTAAGTTACCCTTTCAAAGAGTAGTTCGCCAGATTTGTGAGAGCGCGAATTTGGATTTTCGATGGGCTAGAAGTGCGATGGGTTGCCTCCAGTAGGCAGTCGAGGACTTTCTGATCGAGCTGCTCCAAGACAGCTACGTCCTCATAGAGTGACATTGTTGCCCCGTGCTATCAATCTCTTAGGCTGTTACGCTTCAGGTACGACAAGACATTTGTGCCAGTCCATTTATCTGATAAGAGAATGACAATCCCTCTAGTCACCAAAGTGAAGGTGTACAATGTGAGCACCACACAACATTTTGACAATCCCTCTAGTCACCAAAAACACAATACAGTCAAATGCAAGCAAAATAGTTAGTTGAGTGCAAATGAATGAGAATGAGCGGCGGGAATACTATGAAGTCTCTCCTACTGAAAAAGTGCGCACAACTGCATTGAGTGTGAGTTATGGTACATTTGTCCTATATTCGGTCGTGACAAGAAAGATTCGAGCAAATCACAACGTATATTCATGTTAAAGTTTTTTATGCAACTTTTTTTTTTGAAAATGCTAAAATTTGAGATAAAAGCAACGAAACTCCGAGCTACCATTACGGTAGCCCGCCATCCATTGGTCGTGTTGCATTCTCTCTCTAGCGTTAAAAGGATCAAATTTGAGTCCAAACTTTCCCTAATGGTTCCCTGAAAGGAGAATCTACTTTACCTACAGAGAAAAGAGTATGTACACAGATGCTAATGAGTCGGGGAACACCAAATCCATGGTAAATACGCTTGCTTTTGATAAGTCCATGAAAAGCTCGACTTCTGCATATATGATATTTTTTGGAGAATTTGTAAAGATTCCAATGGTTTCACAAGCAGCAATAAAGGGAATCAAGAGGAATTAGAGTTGTCTAATTTTCTAAATGGATTCCAAGATGTTTTCATTGATGACATCCCTAGTGAGCTACCTTCAAAACGAGGGATGATGAACATGCAATAGAGATCCTACCAAGAAGCTCACCACCTAATAAACCTCCTTATTGAGTTTCACAAGCTCAACAAGAGGAGATCATGAGGCAAGTGCATGAATTGGTGGAAAAAGGGATGATGAGGCATAGCTCCTCTCCATTTTGTTCACCAGTACTTGAAATATGGCACATATCACATGTGTGTTGACTATAGCACACTAAATAGGATCACTATAAACAAAAAGATTTCTCGTAGTGCGAGTAAAAGATCTTTTTGATAAGTTACAAGTTTTGGCATGACATGCTCCAGCCGCATTCGAACTCATGATGGACAAAAATCTTCATGCCACTCAAATTCTCTTGAGGAGTACAAGCGACACCTACAGGTAATCTTTCAAGTTGTGAGAGAGAATAAGCTTTTCATTAATCAAAAGAAAAGTGAATTTTTCCTACAAGAGATTCAATATTTAGGTCACATTATCTCTAAAGATGACCGTATGGATCCAACAAAGTTAGAGGTAATAAAAGGATGGCCTAATCCAAGGAATTTACAGGAGCTACGAAGCTTTATAGGTATGTGTGCATACTATAGGTGCTTTATAGAAAAATTATCGCTAATAACATGCCCATTATATGACTTAACAAAAAAGAATGTTAAGTATTTATGGACTGCAAAATTGCAAGAAGCTTTTGAGAAGCTTATCTCTCAACTTGTGCTCACACTACTAGATCTCTCAAAGCCATTTGAGGTCCAATGTGATGCTTGTGGTTATTGCCTTAGAGCTATTTTGCTTCAAGAAGGGAATGCCATAGCATATGGGAGTCAAGACTCAACTCGGATAAGTGAGTATTGGGCAAATAGAAAAAAGAGCTACTAGCTATTCTATATGCCCTAGACACATGGAAACGCTATCTCTTGGGGACTCTATTCATCCTACGAATGGATCACAAAGCCTCAAGAACTTCATGACGCAAACCAAGCTCTCTGACAAACAAATGAAGTGGGCAAAAAAAAAAATCGCAGTTTAAATTTCATATTGCTCACATTGCTGGCAAGCACAATCAAGTAGGTGATGGTGGCTTTCTCGACGGCCAAGGATAAATGTGGTGTCTATGGCAACTCACTACAATGGTCTATCTTTTATGATAGATGAGTATGCTACTTACCAAAACTTTAAGTACGTAATTACAGCCTTTGCATTAGGGAAGAAAAAATAACCATTCACCTTGGAAGATGGTTATCTTCCAAATGGAGATAGGCTTTGTGTTACTCATCCATACAAGAAGAAAGTCATGTATGAATCCCATGCTTCTCCTTATGTGGGGCAAAGAGGGATTCCATAATCTAATCTTCGAGGAGTAGAAATGTATTTATGTTGGACTGCCATGAAAAGTAAACATACCATGAAGAGTATGTTTCAAAATGTGTGGTATGCCAAAAGTCAAAATCTGACTGAGGGAAGCAACTTGGATTGTTTCAGTCGACATGCTTAACAAGAAAATACACTCTATGCCTGTCAAAAATACTATTAAGGCACATCAAATGGCAACCCTCTTTAGGTCTCAAATTTTCAAAGTATCATTGACAAAGATCCTAGAATAATTGTTAATTTTTGGAAGGGTGTCTTTGAGAATCTAGGAAGTAGATTAAATTTCTCTTTTGGCCTATCATCCACAAATAGATGACCAAAGTGAAATAATCAATCTAACAATTCTTAAATCTACTAAAAGTCTATGTCATGGAAGTAGAACAACGTTTCAATGAGAGAAGTACCTACCTCTTATAGAGTATGTGTGCAATGACATTGTACATACTTCTATGGGGAAAGCACCTTTCAAGGTTAAAAAGGGAAGATCCAAAAGTCCCTTACTACTTAAAGTACATGGGAAGATCTTCACTGATGATGAATATAACCGAGATTAACAAGAATCTTTTCTAAAGATTAAAGAGGTTATATCCATCACAAAGCAAAGGCAAAAAGGGATGCTGCTATTAAGCACAGAAGAGCCTTAGCCTTTAAGGAAAATGATTGGGTCTTGCTAAAGTTTTTCAAGGCCCGTCTAAGACATACTACGGGCAAGAATCCTATGGGCCACCAAGAGTATTATGCTAAACTAGCATAATAAAAAAAGGTACTATGGTCCTTTTTAAATTCTTAAGCCAATCAATGAGATGTCTCATTAGTTAAATTTTCCCAACCACTAGCTCATGCACAATGTTTTCCATGAGAGCCTACGTACGCCTTACAAAAGAGTGCCACCAAAAGAAGCAATAGTTGCAGTCTCTCCAAAAATCGAAGATCAAGAAGAAATACTTCAATCTGAGTCCATCCTACGAAATGAAGACAAGGTATTAAGAAACGGTAAGATTATTCGACGATATATTATTAAGTTTAAGAATTATCCTTTTAAAGATGCTAGATGGATGCAAGGAACCTAGCTTAAGGATAATATGAACATTGTCAATGCTTACAATGATACACTAGAGTAAGCAAATGAAAATTCATTTCAAATGAACAATATTTTTGTCTTATAAAACTAGTTCTCTTTTTATTATGCACAAATTTAAATAGTATGCATGCTTAGGATCATGTTTGTGGAGACGACGTCTCCCAAACACCAAGTAGAACTTGTCACTCTACTTTGGAAGTATGATATGGACTAAAGAGCAGACATGCTTGCGGCAGCTAAATCTCCCGAGCACACAATGGATTACTCATACATTTTGGGATGATGTTGTAGGGTAAAAAGGGATCTCTACCAACTAAGAAACATGGACTAATGACTAGGCTTTATCTTCTCTACCTCATAGTCGAGGATGACTATGATTTCAAGAGAGAGGTAATGTCATAAAATATAATATCTAACTTTACCGAATGATTTCTCATATTAAACTGATCATTGAATATGGGAAGATAAAAGGGGAACAAGAGTTAGGATATAGATATGTACTTTTAGACCTATCTCGATAGGGGACCAAAAGGAGAAATGGTTGCATCTCAATAGGAGTCCAAAAGGAGACGGTCTACCAAAGAGAAATGTGCAATAAGTGCTTCTAGACTTACCTCAGTAGATGACAAAGAGGAGAGATGGTTACATCTCAATAGAGGTCCAAAAGGAGGTAGTCTATCAAAGAGTAACGTGCATCTAATGGAGCTTAAAAGACCTTAGGGTTAGCTTCATTCAAGACATCCAAAGGTTAGTGTTAAAAGTCCTTAGACCTTAGGCAAGCTAGGGATGTGCTTGAGGTGGCAAGCCCGGCCCAAGCTTGAGGTGCTTCTCATGCTTGGTTACTAAGGTGCTTGAGGTGCTTGTCATGCTTGATGAGTAAGGTGCTTGTCATGCTTACTAACTAAGGTGCTTGAGGTGCTTATCGTGCTTGTTGACTAAGGTGCTTGAGAAGCTTCCCATGCATACGGGATAAGGTTCTTAAGTGAAAAAGAGACCCTACAAAGGAGGGGAAAATCCCCAAAGTTAGGGGAATCTTTGACTTAACCTCCCACTCACCCAAAGGCCACCCCTTTCTCAAGGGGCACATAGACACATGTCAAACTCTCCCTATGCTTAGCCACATGGTGTGCTTGAATCCTATTGGCTGGCTAAAGAGGGGTCCAATGAGCTTCTAATTCAATTTAACAAATATCTAGATATTCTCTCTCTCTCTCTCTCTCTCTCTCTCTCTCTCTCTCTCTCTCTCTCTCTCTCTCTCTCAAAAGTATTGTTCATGCCAAGTTAATTAAGTATAATGGTTATGTTGCTACCTCTAATTAAGTTCACCCTCTATGTTCTCAAAGTAGTCCCACAAAAATGCTCTCTTTAATTCTTCTAATTCCACTATTCTCAAAGTCTATAGGCCATTTCCATTACACACAGTTCTTCACCCATCGACTGCCAGTGATTCCTTGGCTCCGGCTGGATGCCACTTGGTCACCACTGACTCTGACCGACCCAAAGTCAATTTCCAATCGCCTACAAGACCACTCACCAGCCAACCCCTCTTGGTCACTCCCAAGAAGCGCTTCTCGTGGGTAGCCTTGAACTTGCCCTTGTTGCTTGAGATCAAACCCCTAAGGGGTTCTTCCCGCTACCTATAGAATCCAACTTTCTTGAATTAAACTATGTCCAATCAAAAGAGAGTCATAAAGCCTCGGAGATTCATTTCCATTGAAGCAAAGGCATTAAATCTTGACCTTCAAATCTATGAACAAAGGTGAAGATGTGCTTCTCAAGAGAGAAGAATGGCTTCACACTCAATCGAGGTATTATAATTCTTCTTGAACATTCATTGTTTCAAATTTCTTTGATATGTATGTGACTATTTATCAAAATAAGCAATTGTGAAGAGAGTAGACACTAGCAAGGGAGTCTCTTGGCAAGACCCTCTCTTATGCACTCACTTGCACCATGGGGAAAGACGACCTAACTAAATTCAATGGCACAGGGTTTCACACTTGGCAGGTGAAACTCAAGGTGTATCTCATGAAAAAGGAACTATGGTGTTTGGTAAAGCCTATGAGTGATGGAGAGACCATTCAAACTAGAGCTAGCACATCACAATTTCAAAGTCGTGATGAAAAAGCACTTGGCATCATTTTCACAACACTTCATGACAATTACGTGCATTATTTAGATGTAGCCACTACTACTCTTAGTGCATGGAAAACCCTAGAAAGGCTATTTGGAACTAAAGGTAAGCACTCAAAAATTTCATTGAAAATGCAATTGCACGTGCTCATGATGGGAATGATGAGGACCGCTATAGTCTCATTAATAGGCTTTAAATCATTAGCACGCAATTGGTCTTCATAGAGTCACTAGTTGAAGAAGAAGACCAAGTAGCAGTGCTCTTAATTGCCCTTCTTGAGGAGTATGACCAAATTGTAACTGCGCTTAAGGAAAAAGAACCAATACCCTCACTTGAAAGTGTCATCAATTTTCTACAAGAAGAAGAAAAGAATATCAATAAAGGCAACAAGGAATCAGCCTCAAATGGAGCATATGCACTAACCTCTTCAAAGAAGAAATGCACACATTGCAGCAAAACCAACCGTTGTCCAAGGATTCATTAGGAAGAGAATGGGGTCTAGAAGGGCCTCTTTATTTGGTAGTTTAAAGGAGTCAAACCTTTAGAATTAAGAAGTAATCAAAGGACAACTGTTGAATTCAAACATGCAATCACAGCTAGTTAATTTGAATTCAAACTTTCCCTCCAAAATGAAATTTCAAATCTAGCAGGAAAAACTATACCCAGTATCATATCTACAAAAACTACATGTAGATTGTAGATTTATAATTTCCGCCCAATTCAATGTACGCAGAAGTTATAGAAGGCCAAACATCATAAAATTGTCCAATCTTCTTTTCAAGGGGAAATGTGCATCCTTTGACCACTCTTACACACCCACCATTCTTGCACACATGGCGTATGCCTATTTTCCAAAATGTTAATTACCTCCATAATCTCCTGGCAAGTTAAGAGCCCCTCCTAGAACCCATCCTCTTCCTAATGGCTTCAAAGTCAAAGAATGCCAACTTTGTGGAAAAACAGGACATCCACCATTCCATTGCTTCTATAGGAACAACAATCAAGGAAGAAACAACAGCAACAAAAGGGCCATGGAGAAAAAATGAAAATATAGACCCTACACAAATGTACTCTGACATGTAATCAAACCCTAGGATCTCTATTTGTGAGCCTACATTATGTATCCTAGTGAACCTTGGTGATGAATCCAATTGACAACCACCATGATGAATCATGTGAACATTATATATGTGTCAAAGAGATTCCTAGAGGCGTATGAATAATCTAAGCTTAGGAGGGTGTCTGTTGGGGTAAGCCTAGTGTATCCTATCTTATGGAGCCTTTCCCTAGCTCCCCATGACCATGTACACATCCCAAAATGATGACCACGCATGTATATATGACTCGTGGACCTTTCTAGTATCTTTCCTAATGCATATGAAGCCAAAAAGAAGGTCAAAACAGCCCCTTAAAAGTGCATACAAGTTCTTGCATTGTTTATCCTCCTTTTGAGCTGATTCTTGAACCCTCTTGCACCTCATCTATGATGCAAGAAAGAAGCTTTAGCCTAAGCCTATATAATAGGCTTTCATGTACTCATTTCTACGTTGAATTGAAGCATAGCGATGCCTTATTTCACCCATATATGTCTCAATGTGTTATCCTCCTTAACCTTTCATCATGGAATAGCAGCTACCACTCATGCTATAGAGGTGTATTTCTATTGGCCATCAATGAAAAATAATATTCATGATTATGTTACACAATGTATGATGTGCTAAAAAGTGAAATATGAGAGAAAATAAGCAACCATATATGCGATTAACATTGCCCATACATGAGGCTCCATGGGAGAGTATAACTATAGATTTTGTCTCTAGTTTGCCTAAATATCTTCATGGCAACTATGATTTTTGGACAATAGTAGAAAGATTTAGCAAACAAGCACATTTCACACATATCACGAAGACCATCAAACCTCATCATATGGCTATTTGTTTATCTCTCTCATATCTTCAAGTATCAAGGCTTTCCAAAAGAAATTGTCTCTTATTGAGATCTACGTATAACAAGTCGCCTTCACACATATCACGAAGACCATCAAACCTCATCATATGGCTATTTGTTTATCTATCTCATATCTTCAAGTATCAAGGCTTTCCAAAGGCAATTGTCTCTTATTGAGATCTACGTATAACAAGTCGTGAGATCTCCATAAGCTACTCTCATTAAAAACAAAATCTACCCACATATAAGCAGCACCATGATCTCACATTCAATGATGATGATTGGGTTTGCTTAGGTTTCCAAAGCCTCAACTGCCACACACTACCGTTAGGAACCGTCAAGGGGACAAAATCAAAAATCAAATATTCTATACAAACCTAGCTCATTGTTAGTGTTGATCATATAAGGGCATTTATCCTACAAAGTCCATACACAAAGATCCTCATGAATTTGACATAGAAGAAATACTTCAACTAGAATTCAGCTTGCGACATGACGATAACCTCCTTCATAGTGGTAAAGTTTTGCACAAGTAGTTAGTTAAATCTAAAAACTGTTTTTATGTAACCTCAACTTAAGGATTCTCTCTCCTTAGTTGAGGATTACAACCATATGCACATGTTGGGTAAAGAACGAGACATTAATGAAGTCAAATCTTTGCCTCTTTAATTGTTTTTTGTCTTCAGTCTATATA
The DNA here is from genome assembly GCF_014529385.1 of Adiantum capillus-veneris. Classification (NCBI taxonomy): domain Eukaryota; kingdom Viridiplantae; phylum Streptophyta; class Polypodiopsida; order Polypodiales; family Pteridaceae; genus Adiantum; species Adiantum capillus-veneris. The sequence continues at coordinate 31,038,578 of NC_140946.1, forward strand.
ATGATATTTTTATGCATGCAATGTCTCACATGCTTGCGAAAAGTCTTTACTTGTCAAGCATCAAATAGTGTTGCATACTATTGATGGTGTATGGCTAATAGTTCTCCTTTTTCTTATGGTTTTTGTTGTCAAGGTTGTTGCTTTGGTTTTTGGCTTTGGAATCTAGGTTGGATTTCTATTCTCCTTGACATTTATCTACCTTCTCCAAAAACTTGTAGGCATTTTCCCTAGAAGGAAAGATTCCGAAGGCAACCAGTGTGATGAATCACTTCCAATATGTTCGCGAGCCTCTACCATATTCCTGCATATCCTCAAGACATCCTACACAAAATTGTTGGCATTGCTTAACTAATTGTATTACTTTATAGACAATGGCTTTAAGATGCAAGTCCCAAAACTTGTTGTTACACTTTTTTGGAATGTCGTATCTGTTTATATGTTTGTGCCACTACATGCATTTTATTTACATACGTGTTGCATTTCCACTATGTGTATGTCTGCATCATTTCATAGCCATCCGCACTAATTTTTATAATAAAAATGACCATTTTGGTCACTGGTCGAGGAAGTTTTTTGCCATGTTTGGAGTTCCCATAGCCGACGCCAAGAGTTTTAAGAGCCCAAAAACATCACTATAGGCAATATGTTGAGCAAAGAAGTTATCCAAGCAGTCCTCAGAAATCATATGCCAAAGAATATTTTGTATGGATGGGCAAATTTTTTGGGGAGAGCATTGGGAAGGAAGAGCCATTTCTCTCTTAGCTCGCTACTAGTGAAGCAAGCTACGAGCATCGTTGTGTGTATGCATGATTGCATTATTTTGTGTGTGTGTGTGTGTGTGTGTGTGTGTGTGTGTGTGTGTGTGTGTGTGTGTGTGTGTGTGTGTGTGTGTGTGTGTGTGTGTGTGTGTGTGTGTGTAAGTTCTTGCTTGCAAAATTGGAGAGAGAGAGAGAGAGAGAGAGAGAGAGAGAGAGAGAGATATTAAAGAGAGAATCCATGAGTCAACCAAGAGCAAGATAAAGTGGATTAGTGGGAGGGTGAATAAGAGAGTGAATTCAAAGCCTCCTGCAGTCCAAAATTAGAGAGTGAAATTTGTTGTCAAGAGGGGCTCTATCTGCAAGTTGAGGGGAGCGAGAGATAATCTATGAGGGAAGTCGAAGAGAGAGATAAATACTTTTCTAGGGGAGTGCTACAAGGAGAGAAAGTAAGAAGGGCAATGAGGTAATAGGGAGGTTGAGGATATGCCACCTTTCAAATTGTTTCAAAAACAACAGAGACAAGGGTACTTGAAAGAAGAACATCCATTAATCATAAAAAGGTTACATTTTATTGCACTTGCATTACATAGGAAAGAAGCATTCATCTTTTGAAAGGCCCACAAGTTGCAGTATTGTTTTCCTCAAGTGGAAAAAGAAGATTCACCACGTCCCCTAGCTGCTGCGTCATTTGCTCCTCATCCTCCTCTATGATGAGCCCAATCTTCTTCCAACAAGAGAAAGCGAATTGTCCCTTCTTGTTCAAGCTAAGAAAGGACCGCATATTGAGGTCTGTGTAGCAATGATAGAAGCGATACACCCATTGGGAATGGTTTCCATGGCATCCCATGCAGACTTGATTCTATTCTCAAGATCATCGATCATTGTGAAAAGAAAGAGAAGTGTGCTATGGTAGCTAGTGAACGTTTTCACAAAAATAATACAAGAAATACAAATTTATAGCAATTGTGGGAATATTAAATTATTTCTTTATTCACAATGTGACGCATAAACAAACACCTTCCAAAGTTGAAAAGTGTTTGAAAAAAAGTGCAAAACAATGCAGCGAAACGTGGCCATCATAAGATAAAATTAGAACCTAGTAGTATTGTCCATTTTGTGAACTAACATACAAAAAATTGGAAATGGAAAATGATATGAATCCATGCCTGGATAGGTCCTGCCTCGGCTAAGTGCCCTGAATATATCAGCATCTGCCAAAATTGGTTGATGGATAAACATATTCTCATTCTGGCATAACTCTAGCACACGCAGATAATTAAAATACAAATGTTTACATGTAAGATATGGTTTTTGCTTTGTCACGCGTTCCATGAAGTCTGGACATATGCACGATGGTTGGTTGCAAATACAAACATTGTACAACCTGAAATGACCATCTTCACCTTTGGTCTCGACTTTGAAGACCTCATGAAAACCATCTGCCCCATATATCTCTTCTACGATCTTAGCTCTCAGGGCTAGCGCTAGACCGATCTTGCAAGCACTGTCTGCACAAATGGAAGTCCGATACTGTACACACATACACCATCTCGCATTGTGGCTCGTACGCTGCCTTAAGGAGTGGATGTATCTTTTGACTTGAAAGGAGAATTGGGTATATTTTGTGCAGGAACAATTGGCGTTACAGTAGAGATTCCTTCTTTCTTGAACTCCACTTGATACCCCCCTTCATGCAATATTTGCACCTAATCCTCGGATAGGTTGGTGCCCACATGCACGGGCCAAATGTGTGGTGGATGCTGAGGCTGCGACTCAATGTTCTGGTCTACTATGTGGCAATGCAAGACATGATCCAGACAAAACCAAAACCATTGGTGCACCACACCATTCGGATGCTTTTGATATCCTTCAAAATATGGGGCCGGTATACCAAGGCTTGAACCTGCAATACTGCTCCCACTCCTTCGTCCTCCTCTTGGAGTGCCACTACATGTGACTCTACTACCTTGTGGAGTTTGTCGTATGGCCCACATTCCCTCATTGACCTTGCGTTCCACTACATACTGCCACTCGAACCTATACTTTGTTTTGGGGTTTGTGATTTCCCTTCTTGTGCAAAGTTGATCTTACGGGGTCTTCCACACTTCTTGCGATCTTTAGTGACCGAGTTGTACTCAGGCCTATGTGATGCATCATCTTCCACGTTGATAACCTCATTTAGCTTGCCTTTTTGCCTTGATGTCTCCTTATCTCCTGTCAATGGAGTCGGTTGTTTATACATTGGAGTGCCCTCAGTAGCCTCGGTCACTGCTCTTATTACTCGACTGGGACGTTTTTCATGGTGCTCCGCAAGCTTCTGTATCGATGGACCCTTCCAAATGTGTTTTCCATGGCTGTATGAAATGTCCTTTGTGCTATGTAAGATGGAATTTTCTAGGTCGATTGTACATGCATCATATAACGAAATGCGTTTACAAAAACCCTCCCCTCCTAGCCAGTTGCCATGCTTTCCCTTGGTGAGGTTTGTGCGTGGAGTTTTTGGTCCATCAAAGCTTCTTTCTACACACGTCATAATGCCACTCCAATGTACAATACGAATTTCCCACCAACTAAGCCATGAATCCATGTATGGAATGTTACGGTCTATGCAATGACCGTTACGCCACCATTGGCATATCAGACAAGCCTCTACTACTGCAGCCTCTTTTGTTGGTTCTTGCCTCCACTTCTCACACATTTCTTTGTGTATATGTTGAGAATCTTGCGACACATACTTCGTTGTGTGTTGATTCAAGCTTTGCTTCCAATGGAAAAGACAAGAACGCTCTTGACCTCTCATTGTATTAGTCTTGTCGCCACCATTGAAAACAATTTGAATTGCATTCCAATTTTCTTGAGCTTCGTCCACCATGAAGCCAAAGAAATTATCTCTTTCACACCCACATGATAACATTACATCATTGATGCACTCCCAAAAAAGACATTGCGTTTCCATGTCTTCCTCTTTCATTTCACAAGTTGCAATAGTCAGAAGTTCTTGCATACTGTAAACAAATTGTTAGAGAGGGAGTCAAAGGCAACCCACATTGTAGTCAAGGTGTGCCATGTACCTTGGATCATAGACATGACATGCCATAGTCACCCAATCGTTCATGCGTCTAGTGTGATCAAACTCGATCCACGCACGTCGAAGATTGCCATCCCTAGTATCTTGTCTCATTCGGTTCACCAGGTCCACACCAGATGCTGGACCAATTGTGGACATTTTGAAAACATAACATTTCTCTCCCTCCGTACCTTGACCAGGAAACATGCTTCCATGGAAAAAGTCATATGTGCAGTCTAGCTTCAGCTTTAGGATTGCATCAATGCCTCTCCGTAAACTAGATACTAACCTTTGAAACCTAGCAATGTTCATAGTATTCATAGCAAAAATAATTCAACATAGAGTTTTGCATTGAAATAGGAATCTGAGAAATGCGCATACCAATTATCTTGCACCAATGGTTCCAACTCCTCAGCGATTTCAAATAACTGTTGTTCACCTAAATTTCCCTCGTTGATGTTGCTGCAAAGAAGTGTTGTACTTATAATTTATTTTGCCAAACACATTTGAACCTTTTGGGTCCTGCATGTGGATCAACGGTCAAAATCCTTTGCATCGTGTCTATGTGTGCCACGATGAATCATGACTCTAATGTCCCTCTCCTCTGATGGCATGGCATAGTTTCCCCTCAACCACATGTTGCAGTACTAAAAGAAATTGCCTTATAAAAGTGACATGTAAGGATCTTATCTCCAATCCTACAATATTTTCCGCGTGGAGGTGCCTTTTATATGTACTTGTTGAAATGACTTGTATTGGGAATATGATAATTAATCAAGCGGGTACATTGTTCATTCATGCACTCCAGATATCCTAGGCAATGACTAAGACGCACAACCCGAGAAAACTAAATTATTGTTAAAAGAAATGATTCATATATTATAAATTTACCATTGTAAAAAGGATAAGAAAGTTCTTTATAGAGAAACAATAAAGAACATGCCATAATAATAAGCTAAACAAGTAATTAAGCATAAGATCTCATCATAACAACTAACAAATTGTTTATATACTCACAGCTAATAATATAACCGTTATAAATTTAAATTTAATAATATTCTCGTGCTCGAGCAAGGGGGTGCCTTGTTGAACTTGCAAAACTTGGTATTTTGTACCTTCTCGCACTGCAATAGGCCATACAAGTCCACCAAGCCACATCGAAATTCCAAGAAATTCCACTCCTTTGGCATTCCCAAACCACTCCAAAGATTGGGTACAAAACCCTCTCTTAAGTTCCAAACTTTGTTCACGTTTTCGTCTCCCAAGCCACTCTGAGAAACTTCCTCCCTTCAATTCCAAAAGAATGGCCGCATGAACCAAGCCTCAAATTCAATCATGGGCTGATCCTCACAATTTGATATTCTCCCAAGCTTCTTCACAAATCTCTAATTTGTTTCACTTCTTAGCTATTCCCAAATTTTTGCGGCTCCTATCAAAGAGGGCCACCCAATGGTCGCTTAGGAGGGCCAAGTAATAGGGCCGTCTCAAAATGCAAGTGAGAAGGGGGGTCACCAAGTCACTGTGGGGGAGTGTTCTAAAACGTTGCAGCAATTGAGTTATCGACCGTTGAGTTGCCAGGCAGCGTGCGGGTCAGTGGGGAGAAAGAAGGGACAAGCAGTGGGAGTTTTGAAATGCCGCCCGCAGAGCAGGAGGGTGCAAACTCGTCTTCACAGTAGCGTTTCCAAAATGCAATAGGGGGGATGTGGTTGCCGAGTACAATGTGCCCAAAGTTTTGAAACATTGTGGGTAGCAAATTAAAGGGGGGGACAGTGGCACCGGAAGACGAGGTGGGTCGACTAGGTCACTGGCTCTACTGCTAGAATTTTAAAAATGTTGCTTCAACAAGGGATGTGCCCAAAATGCCAAGCATTGGCTTGTGTCCACCAGCATTTCAAAACGCTACTAGAGGAGGGATGCCGAAGACCAGCAAGGGGGGTTGTCCTGGGGACATGAAATCTATTTTTTACGGTTATCCAGTTAAGAGTCTGATAGTCCACACACATCCTATAAGTACCATCTTTCTTTTATACTAGTAGAACTCGTGAACAAAATGGAGATGAACTAGGCCTGACCATCCCTCTTTCCACAAGCTCATTAAGTTGCCTTATAAACTCCTCTTGTTGAAATGAAGAGACTAAATAAGGAGTCTTATTTAGAGGTGAACTTCCAGGTAGAAGTTCTATGGAATGATCATCTTGTCCTCTTTTGGGATGTAGCTCCCTAGGAATGTCATTAGTAAACACATCTTGAAACTCAGTTAGGAAACTAGATAATTCTAACTCCTCTTGAGTTTCATGTTTAACTTTTTTAGAAACACATACAGCTTCCTTATACTCTTTGACAAAAACCATGTAACAAGAAAGATAACTTTTCATTACTTTGTCTAAAGCTTGAGTTTGTACAAGTGGTATAGTGTTGCCCGCACTATTTAAATCAAGTGCAACATCCTTGCCTCTATAGGAAAAGAGGACTTTTCTCTTTGGAAACTTCGTAGTGGCAGTCGTGCAATCAAACCATGGTGGCCCTGGGATAACATCTTCATGCTTGAGTGGAGAGATGAAGAAATATTCTTTGTCGACATAGCTTTGCACATGGAACCTTAGCTTCCGAATCAAAAAGTGACTGAGGTCTCTTTCTTTTTGAAAGATCCATCTGCTTTTACCACTTCCCTCCATCTCAAAGTCAACAATATCAACCAAAGACAACAAAAAGCTATGGATAACAGATCGAAAACCATTCATTTAGCTGCCTATGCATCGGCACAGTTGTGAAGGAACCCAAAAAATTGTTTGGCTTGAGTTTATGAAGTCAAAAGAAAATGGAGGAGTTGCTAGAGGACAACATGATCAAAGGTCTGTTGGACAAGAATGGCAGTACCAGAACTTAGTTAGCTACCTCGGTACTCGAGAGGTACGACCACAATCATGATTGTGATTTGACGCTTTGTTTGGCTTGAGAGTTTGAAGCCAAAGGCAAAAAGTAGGAACTCATAGATCGACAAGTACAAAGGATTGTTTGGCTCGAGTTTGTGAAGTCGAAAGAAAATGGAGAAGTTGCTAGCGGACAGCAACAAAGGTCAGTTGGACAAGGATGGCAGTACCAGAACTTAGTTAGCTGCCTCAGTTCTCGAGAGGTACGACCACAATCATGATTGTGATTTGACGCTTTGTTTGGCTTGAGAGTTTGAAGCCAAAGGCAAAAAGTAGGAACTCATAGATCGACAAGTACAAAGGAAAGCTGAACAGAGATTACGGTAATAAAGATTTGGCAGAGGAGATCGGCATGGAACTAGTGGCAGTGGCCACAGAGGCCTCGATGTCAGATTTCTAGTCAAATGACAGGTGTCACCACTAGCTTCAGCCAGAGAGAGGTTTGTGAGTGGCAGAGAGGGGCAAGAACTTCTCCCTATAACTAATTTGGACCCTTGTGTTGGAGTTAAAGTTATTGGTGTTTCAACCCGTAGGTCGGAGTTCAATCAGTGCACATGCACCTGACAGGGAACCAATCAAACGTCGAAAACACTATGGATGAGCTAGCCAATTCATTTTTGTTGGTCGGATTATGGACAGCATGTGTTCCAATAGTTCATTATCTTGGAGTTTTATGTTTTGGACGTGATGTGTTCACAGTTCACGAATGGGGATTATTGGACGTAGTGTAGTCTTCAGTTCAAAGTTTCTACAAATGCAATCAATGATCAAGATGGCATTACTTTCAGGTACAAATTTTAGGAGAGAAATATTGAGGTGTATCCAATTAGTGGACACTACTGGGGTGTCCATGGTAGCTTCTTCATCGACTTGTTCTCACTATTGATGTCCACTATGAGCTGTAGAGAGGGTGTTAAAGTTTTGGCATCTCAAGTGAACTGCCCAATGTGATCCCATTATTTAGTTTGACTTTTAGGTATTTATTTTACTTATTTGTCAAAGTCTTGGGTAGGGCAATTTACTGGGATTTCTATATAAGCAATCCCTTGCCTCCATTGTATACACATTCAATTATTCATTGCCAAGTTTGATTGGTTCAAAGTCGTCACTTTATATTGGAAAGTTTTGTTAGATGCAACATGTCTACTTAGATGATTTGGCAACAATGTACGCAAGCTCAGGTCATTGTGAGCACGCGCAAGGACTGATGCATACGACTCTGAGAGAGAAAGAGAGATCTCAGTGACCACTACCGTGGTATAGTAGACAGAGAGAATCCACACGACCTCTCACAAGAAGGATGGAGCACATTCACGTGCAGGCCCTGCTTTGTCGCTCCTCTCTCCATCCTTTCCTCCTTCCAGCCTGCATGGCACCCATCACCTCATCAACGGATATTTGTCCTAAAAATATCACATGGAGAGAGAGAGAGGGAGGGAATGATCTTTGCAAATGTCACATGGACAAAGAGAGAGAGAAATAGACCGAAATTGCATGGCAACCCACGTGTGAGAGAAATCTCTAAAACCTCTTTGTTCTACTAAATTTAACACTAAAATCTCACCCTTTCCTTTTCCTTCCAAACACAATGAGCCTAATTTTTGAATTTTCTCTAGCTGGTGTCCCCTACTAACTATATTAAGATTGCTCATAGCTCTAAGGTTCCCAAAATCCCCAAGATGGAAGCGACTCAATGGCCATGGGGATTGCCTTTCCACTCACTTACGTGTGGCTATGTAGAGTCCGCAGCACTGGCAATGGGTGTAGGTAGCGTTTATAGGATATGGTGACCACAAGATAGTGGGCATATAGCTCAGAGAAATAGAGGGTCTATAGGGAGATATATGGGATATTGCGCTCACAAGTCTCGTTGTTGTGCTGAAAAGATGCCTCAAATTTCACATTTTCTCAAAAATTGTGCCCAAAAAAGTTATATATCTTGTACCTACTGGCTCTATGTTAAATAAAATCCCCCGTTTCATTGGAATATTCCACCCTTCTACCTCCCCCATCCTTTTCAGCCACATCATCCTCCTTCCTCCTAGCCACCGCTCTTCCCTTCTCTCAATCCCCTCACAGCCATGCTCTTCCACCTCTCTTGCTTGCCCTCCTTGCTCCCTTTCCTCCTCCTAGCCCCTCCCTCCTCGATGCTCTTGTCCTTCCCTCCTGATGCTACTCCCTCCTCAAGAGTCATCTCCCCCTATGTCCAGCGCAATGGCCAGCAATCTCATCATGAATGCTTTTACCCATGTCAGTGTTTGTACATCGAATGCATTTTTGGAGAGAGGCAATAAGCAGGAGAGCAATATCCACCGCTCGATGAATGCAAAACGAGTGGAACTAATGCATGTGTTCACACACACAGAGAATAGAGAGAGAGAGAGAGAGAGAGAGAGAGCGGAAACCTGCAGAGCTGTCACCCATGACCGGCAAAATCATAGAGAGAAGAGAGGGAAAGAGAAAAGGGACTCCCTTGTCATTCTGCAGTTCTACACATGCAACAAAAAGGGCAACACATGCAAGCTGTACAAACTCATGGGTGAATTTCTTAGTTAGAAGCGCTCACCCAGTAGAATTTGCACAAATTCTACCTTTTTTTCTTTTCCAAAATTGGTAGAACCTACAAGATGGGTCTTTCAAAATAAAAATAAAAAACTTGGGATTTACCCCAAGCACTTGCAATATGCAATAGTCTATGCCCTTCTCATCTCCGATTTGTCTTCTATGCCTACCTCATCCATCTCCTCTACAACTATAGGAGTCTCTTTCTCCATGTGAAATTTCTCTCCCATAGAAAGTCCTGAAGGCTAAAAATAAATAATTTAAAAATATATAAAACTCTTTTTAATATTTTTGCATGTGTGTGTGTGTGTGTGTGTGTGTGTGCACGCAAAAATGTATGTGTGTGTTTAAGAAGGGAACTTTGAGTGTGTGTGTGGAAAGCGTGCGCACACACACGTGTGTGGCACACACACACACACACTCACACCGAATGTGTGTGTGTGTGTGTGTACACAACACACACATGTGCATGTGTGTGGGAGGAGAGGCTACGCAGGCGTGGTCCACATGCTGCCACACGGTGGCGTGTGGCCCCATGTGGCCCCTTCCCCATGCACCAAGGAAAAAGTGGTTGACCACGTGGCCACGAGGCAGCCTGCATAGCCAGTGGCCATGTGGTCTGCCATTGGGTCATAGGGTGATGCATGGCCTTTGCGCCACGCGCCACCCAACGACCCTTGGCACATGGGGACCATGTCCCCATGCGCCAAGCGCCAAGGGGCCATGCGGGGCCACACGCCACCATGTAGTAGCGTGTTGCCCAGGCATCCCCCCCCCCCCCCCCCCCCCACACACACACACACACACATACACAACGACCCACTGAAAGAACACGTAGCCAGGGGCGGCCTGCACGTGGCATGACAAGTGTACCATCGTCAGCCAACAATGCATAGGTATGCCATGGTGGCCACATCGCTACCATCTCGGCGGCGCGATGGCCAGGTGGCATGCCATGTGTATTGCCGTTGGGTGGCGGTACACGTGAACATGTGGCCTCTTTTTAAGGGCCATTTGTTGCACCACGTGAACCGCCGGCCTGCGAGACAGTAGATGTGGCATGCCACCTGGCCGCTGCGCCACTGACGTGGCAACGCGGTGTCCACCGTGGCATGCCAGATGTATCGTCAGATGCCAAAGGTACACGTGGCATGCCATGTGGTCTGGCAGTGGTTCCTTGGGCAACACGTGGCCCTTGGGCCACGCACCACCCAACAGCCCTTGGTGCATGGGGACGTCCCCATGCGCCAAGGGACCATGCGGGGCCACACGTCACCGAGTGGCAACATGTGACCCACGCCTGCCACCCCCCTCCCAGACACACACGCACGGGTATGTGTCAGTGTATGTGTGTGTGTTGTGTCAAACACACTCCACACACACACACACACACACACACACATGTGTGTATGTATTGTTTCAAACTTCACAAATACACGTGCATGTGTTCATATGTGTGTGTGTTTATTGTCACACACACACACACACACACACACACACACCTGCATGGGGATGTGTGTATGCACGCGCTTGCCACACACACACACACCGCGTGGGTGTATGTATGTGCCCTTTCCACACACACACACATCTGCGCGTACATCACACAAACCGCTTTTGCGCACACACACACACACACACACATACTTGTATTATTATATTTTCTAAAAAAATTAAAAATATATTTTTTATTTGAAAACTTTATAAAGAACTTTCCACATTTCTTTTTCATATCATTTTCTATTTAGTTTGTCTCTTCTTCTCTATCTTAAACTCATTTCTCTGTCAAGTTTTCAATCAAGCTCTTATCTTTTCATCTCTTCCTATTTCAAGTTCTCTCCATCTCTACTTCTCTATCTTAAACTCATTTCTCTCCATCCTTCTATCTCTACTTCTCTATCCTGAACTGATTTCTCTATCAGGCTTTCACTGATCTAGCTTTCTTTCTCTCAAGCTCTTAACTTTTCATCTCTTTTCCTCTTTCAAGTTCTCAATTTCTCATAAGCCATAACTTTCTCTATTTCTCTCTATTTCAAGTTCTCAATTTCTCATAAGCCATAACTTTCTCTATTGCTTTAGCTAAATTATGAGGACAAGAAATCAATCAAAAAACAATGGTGTCGTAGATGAAGTTTATGCTACTACATCGCAAGAAGTCCCTCCGCGATGCACTCAAGAGAGCAAACAATCTCAAGCCGTAAGCTCTTTAGATCAGATTGTGTCCGTCGTCGTAACCGGTGTGGGTCGGACATCGCAATCAAGTGGAGAATTGAGCCATCGTGTGGAAACTGCTACTACAACATAAGACACAGGAAATGAAGCATTTGAAAATGTGGTTGACAAGAATATTTCTTTGGGTTGGGTGGATTCTCATAGAGCTCCCTATGATGGCAAACTTCTGCGCTTACCTCTATATTGACTTCTTTCGAACCCCGCCATTAGCACGCATGATGACCATGTAGTGGATTTGCAACTCTCCATTGCAAATAAAAGCTACCAAACAACCATGGCAAGATTTATTGTAAGTGAGCGGATTCCTAGGGAAGATCATAAGCAATTCTCTCGTTGTGTTCACACTTCGAGAGATCTTGTGATGTCATATGACTTGGACGAGGAGCTTCGTCTAATCCCCGAGCTTAGTCACATGGCCGAAAGGTACTTTGTGGTTTGGGATGGAAATCATAGATTAGAGACATGGATGCGGTGGATGAACAAGAATGACATCCCCATTGAGGAGGCACCGCGGGTGAAGTGCATGCTTGTGGATTTTCAACCCCATGAGACATGTGCGGAGTTTCTATTGGTTTTGGGAATGATAAACAGGTAAATCCAACTATTTCTTGCGAATGTAAATGCATCTTATTTTTTTTGACAATGTGTATTACATCCGAGTGCTAAACACGGCCACAAGGGTTTCAGTCCCTCACACCACTGTGCATGATATATTCATGCTAGGGCTGACGGAATCATCTTCACTCCTGCAGAAATTTCCGAAAAGAGCACGACTGACAACAGAGAGGGCTTTGAACTTTAGGGGTCCAAACAAATAAAAGTGGCTGAAATTGCCAATGATAGAAAGAGTTCAATGCTATGTACAATAGTAAAACTAAAGGGCTGCCATCAAAAGGGATCTTAGACTACAACTTGGCACCTGACGCATACGAGCAAAGTATTGTTTTTACGCTATCTCAAACAGAGCAGTATTTCACGCGCAAAGGGCTTGAGATAGCAACAATTTTAAATCCAAAAAATGGCAACGACTTTTTTCAAAAATGTATATCATTTATAGGCTGGGCCGAGAAGACCACCAAAATGACACCATCTAGAGTGGCAGAGGTTGCACGGGCATGCATTAGCCCACAAGAGTAAGTAAATGTTTGTAAGTCATTTGATATCTTTCTCTTTTGATTATGTCTCGATGAAAAAGAAGACTCCCTTTTCCTATGCTAGGAAGTGCCGCTTAATTGACTTGCTCCAAGGTGGTGATGCAACCTTGAAAGAGAATCACATAGGGTTGAGGGAGAAGGCATGGATCCAATGGCTTCGCTGTCACGTGTATTGGTGGCAATTAGAAAGGTGGATCAAGTGATTATGTCCTTGAATCAGTATGTTCGTGATCTAACTTGTGTTCTTTTATTTGCTGCAGAGAGTGCTTGAGATGGCCGAGAAAATGGAGGGAGAGAATCAACATGTTGCAGATCTACACAAGAAGGCAAAAGAGAGGCATGGTTGCACACTCGTACACACATTGTAGAAATACAGACGGAACCACTTTTGCAAAGTCTTCAAGAAGTGGAGTGCACGGATCAAGTCCACACAAGAACCCAAAGAGCAATCCCACTTTGCTTGCACGGCGTGACTCGTGTTCTACAGGTTGGATATCTTTGTTGGACACATTATGTATGTTTGGTAGGTTACACTAATCTTGTCATGGTGGCACAAAACATTATTTGTTGTCTTGTAGATGGTGGAGAGATGCTCTAGTCTTCCCCATTCTCGAGCACCCCAGTGATGCATGGTGCATGTCGGAGAGAGAGGAGACGGGCTTATATCCGGATGCGTGGATAGATGACTTGCGGCCAAAGGGAGCGTGGGAAAACTGTCCTTGGTGGCTAGATTACCCGGATAAAAAGTACCCACCCAAAGAGGAAGCGCTTTACATAGGTATCATACTATGTAGATTTTGCCTTTATCATGCAATACGACATGGGCACATTAACCTTTATTTTTTAATTAATAGCGGAGCATAATGCTTCACAGAACAAAGTCGTTGTGATAGAGGCGGGTAGATGTAGACGTATCGTAGCCATGGCTCTCGCATCCAAAAGCTCCCACTGAGCTTGCATATAGTCATCGTACTCTGCATGCTCTTTCAACGGTTCTAATAGGCCTTTGTTTGTCAAAACATCTTTCATGCACTCTTTCCACATGGTGAAGTTCCTGCCATCAAACTTGCGAATGAAATACTCCTCCTTTTCTAAGGAAGAAGATATCGCTAACAAGAGGGTTTGAGAGGTGCCAAACTATGGCAAGAAGCTGTAAAAACTTGAGCATAGTAACCTTTGTATCGGGAGTAAAATCTCAACCGAAATAGGCTCAAAGCTGCCAACAACGAAAGTCACGACTCGCGAGAAGGAAATCCGGCAGAGTCTTCTTTGTATGAGGAGTCAAAACTCAACTCAAAATACACATAAATGTGCTAATTGCACTAATTGGGCATCAAAAAACTGATACTTTCACTACCAATGTGATCGCCAAATCAGCCTTAAAAGCATATGAAACCATCCAGATACATTTCCTACGGTGAGGGTATTGAAAGTGGGGAACTCCAGCTACATGTATCACCGAAGGTGTCTCAACATTTGAGCACACCCTAGCTCAAAGAAAACCTCAGACTATTGACCCTCCAAAGGCTAATGCAGACGCAAACGGGGTTCGAGTCTCAGAAATGGCCGAGAAAAACTGTCAAACTAGCCAAAAAAGGGCTCCACACGTACTACAGTGGGCAGTGTCTGCAACTCAACATACATGAGTGAACCGCACTCAAACAAGCACCAAGAACTTTGCATGCAGTAAAAGTGATCCCTGCAGGGATATCTGCTCTCAAGAGAGCTCAGTAGCACTAGGTGTGCTCATAGCAAAATGCATCTGTCTATAGAGGAACTGCTATCAAAATGATTGCCAAAGTCACCTGAAAGACGCTGTGTCTGGTAACCTAGAGGATCTGTGTGTGAAAAAGTTCAAAAGCCCCTTGTAACGTGTAACCTGTAACCTGCATGTCAGTGTAGGTATGTGATGATTTTTGCCACCGGGCAGAAATATGCTAGTCGAATAGCCGTCAAGGTGTCGTGGTTGAAAACCGTGCCATAGAGCGTGATCGGTGCACTCGATGTCAATGTCGGGTGTCACTCCTCTATGGTAGAGGTACCTCACCCGTGTGTGTGGCAAGCATAGCTGTCGATCACGGGAAAAAGTCGTCCATGTGAAATCGGTGTCGGTTCGGATGTCAAAAATCCACCTATAATGGGAGTAATGTCAAGCCAATGCTGAAACGTGAGAGTCGGTGTCGAAACGGCTCTAGTCCCCAATGTCAATGTCGTCTCCCGATGCTGGATGGGAGTGGCTAGCCGAATAGCCGTAAACACGTCGAGGTCGAGGTCATCGATGCTCAAAGCCGCCGTCAATGCTCTCTCTCTCTTTCTCAATGCTTGAAAATGGAGATGCATGTATGCCCAATCTCTCTCTCTCTCTCTCTCTCTCTCTCTCTCTCTCTCTCTCTCTCAAGCTTGCTCTCTATCTCTGTCTCTCAAGGTCAGTCTCTCTACTCAAGCTGCCTGTTTGTGAGCGGTCGAGAGATCGGAGAGTTGGAGGATCGGAGGGTTGAGGTCTCTCTCTCTCTCTCTCTCTCTCTCTCTCTCTCTCTCTCTCTCTCTCTCTCTCTCTCTCTCTCTCTCTCTCTCTCTCTCTCAGCTGCTATCTCAAGCTGGCTCTCTCTTGTCTAGCTCGATCATTATGCAACTCGAGGTGTTGGGGGATCTGGGGGAGGGTTAGTTGGACCTGTTGCGAAATTGCACCCTTCACACAAAGCTCAATTTTATTTAAAAAAATCATTCAATTATTAGAACTATTGAAATCTGCAAGTGCCTCCAAATTTGAGGCTTGCTCTCTTTGTATGCCCGACATGCCCACTATGCCAAGCTATGAGGTCCGATTTCTCCTCGATCTCGCTCATGTTCTATGTTGCCAAGATACTCTCATGCCCGAGCTTCTCCTCAATTTCCTTGCTTGGTCTACTGCAAATGCCCCCTCAAGATTTTGGCCGAGGGGAGCTGCACACGGGTAGGAGCAGGGAGATGTCATGGCTCTGATACCAATTGTGGGGGGGTTGTCTTGGCGGAGTGTGTGTGTGAGGAATGCATGCAAGAGAGGGGAGAAGAGAATTGGGGAAGGGGATGAAGCAAAGATAGGGAGTTGGGTTATTGGAGAGGAAAGTGAGAGAGGGTCAACTCTCTCACTTTCTCTCCCTATATTGATTAGGGAAATTGTAGTATTTGTAAGAAAACACGACATCCACCTTTTAGATGCTTCAAGAAAGACCAAGAAGAAGATCAAAGATCACGGGAGATAATTTTCAATCCAGAAACAAAGGCAAAGGACGAGTTCATCTCTTGCAAGAAGAAGAAGAAGACCATGAATATCTGAATGTACCTTCTACTTCTACAACTTCTGGATCATGTCATTATGTTGAGCACTATCTTGATTATGATGATGTACTCTAGTTTTGATCCGGGGGGGGGGGAGTGATCACCTTGTAAACCTTTTTCAACCCATTTTTTATAATGAAAATGTTATCCCATAACGTGTACATTTTTAAGTGCTAGAAACCTATCTCCGTGATAGTGCTTTTGAGTCCACCTTCCCATGCTTCTACCCTACAGCAAAGATGGCCACCAAGACTACGTAGCCAAGAGGTGGCTCTGCAATTTAGAGGAAGACAGTGTGGCCAAGGAGAAGAACGACTCATTCTCTTGCATAGGGATCCGTCAATGCAAAGAGGAGTGTGGATGATAGTACAAGCAAGGAGGAGGCAAGAAGAAGGAGAAAGGGTGGTGTTTTTTTCTGTGGAATCCATCATTGCATACCATTTGGTTGTTGCTACTTGAATCAACACATCCATAATCTTCATATGCTTGGTGTTTACTTGATTGTTCTCAATCACTTTCTTGCTCTCATATTTACCTACAGATCAAGTGTCGGTGTCTCCTATGTGGATGCAATGTTTGTAAAGAGGATGCAAGCTTGGGGGAGAACTTGTGTATGACAAAGATCTTGAAAGCATTCACAGACGTCAATTGATATTGAATTGCATATATGTGGGAGAGTGTGCTCTATAGCGGTAGAAATTGATATTATGATGACATGCTTCATGCATAGGTGTGTATATTTTGGGATGCTCATATGCAAGAGGAGTTTTGCTAATTGTTTTCATGTGTGTGATTACTAGAGTATAGGAGTGTTTTGAACACCTTGAGCTCTATAGGGACATCTATGTGTCTCATGGGCGCATTTCTCATTCCCTTCTCCATATTTTGGTGCCCCCCCAGTGAGGACCGTATTGAAGTTCTAAAGCTTGAAGATGATTTCAAATTGTGGTTCATCGGTTTTCACTAGTGAGGAAGATGAAAAATATTGGATATTGGATTTGGGGTTGTATATGATGTCATTATAAATTGTGACCAACAAAGCAAAGCTGAGGGGTTTGCTGCAAGTGATGTGGGGCAAAGCAAAGGACTAGGTCAATGATTTGAATACCACAAATAGATAATCATGGTCAATGGTTTGAGCATGTTTTATTAGAGATTTCAAGATGAGAAATTCAAATGCCCAACTAGATGGAAGGTTCGACCAAGAGGTATACATGAAGTCAATTCTTGATGAAGAAGTTGATTGTCATAAAATCTAATATGTAGCTAACCCAAATGATTTTCTCATATTAAACTGATCACTTAATGTGGGAGGATAAACTGGGAACAAGAGTTAGAATTGAGACATGTGCTTCTAGACCTATCTCAGTAGTGGACCAAAAAGAGAGATGGTTGCATCTCAATACGGGTCCAAAAGGAGATGGTCTACCAAAGAGCAATGTGCAATAAGTGCTTCTAGACTTATCTCAGCAGAGGACCAAGAGGAGAGATGGTTACATCTCAATACGGGTCCAAAAGGATGTAGTCTATCAAAGAGCAACGTGCATCTGATGGAGCTTAAAAGACCTTAGGGTTAGCTTCACTAAAAACCTCCAATGATTAATGTTAAAAGTCCTTTAATCTTAGGCAAGCTAGGGTTGAGCTTGAGGTGGGAACCCGACCTAAGCTTGAGGTGCTTGTCGTGCTTGATGACTAGGGTTCGTACTTGATGACTAAGGTGCTTGAGGTGCTTGTCGTGCTTTGATGACTAAGGTGCTTGAGGTGCTTGCATGCTTGATGACTAAGGTACTTGAGGTGCCTGTCATACTTAATGAGGAATGTGCTTGAGAAGCTTCCCATGCATGGGGGGTAAGGTGCTTGAGTCAAAAAGAGACCCTACAAACTTAATGAGGAAGGTGCTTGAGAAGCTTCCCATTCATGGGGGGTAAGGTGCTTGAGTCAAAAAGAGACCCTACAAACTTAATGAGGAAGGTGCTTGAGAAGCTTCCTATGCATGAAAGTCCCAAAGTTAGGGGAATCTTTGACTTAACCTTCCACTCACCCAAAGGGCACCTCTTTTCTCAAAGGACACATGGAACACATGTCAGACTCTCCCTATGCTTAACCACATGGTGTGCTTGAATGCTATTGGTTGGGCTAACGAGGGGTCCAATGAGCTTCTAGTTCCATCCAACAAATATCTAGATATTTTCAAGCTCTCTCTCTCTAAGGGGTAAGGAGGACACTTGTCCAAAGACTACCCATGTACTTGAATGCATGCTACATGTGATTGGCTAGGGGAAGAGGGGTCCAAAGAGCTTGAAACATGTGTAAAAGCTACAACTCACCCCAAGCAAGCAAGGGGGGTGCTGGGGGGATATACACCACACGCACACTCATTTTGTGGATTCATTCTCACTTGGTGAAAGTTGAGGAACTCCACCTCCTTCTCCAAGCTTGTGAGAAGTGAGAGCCTACACCAACACTCTTTGCTATGGAATGCAAATCCAACCAAGAGCCATGCTTCAATGCTTAAGTTTTCCATCTTTTCCATCATACTATGCTATTATGTATGCTAGCAAGAAGAGTGATGATAAGTGAGGAATTTTTTCTTTCTCATATGGAATGTTTCTTCTTCCTCTTCCCTATTCTCATTCCCGCTAGCTCTCTTCACCTTCGAAGGTGTTTGAGGCCTTGGGACTGAGGCTTGGGATAGTTAATTCTTTCTACAAAGTTTATGTTATGTTTGTGATGCATGAAGCTTTCCATCTTCAGTGCATCACCTAGGTCACAAGGAACAAAAATATTGTATTGTACCAAGTCTCTCTTGATGGAAGAAACTATGATACAATGCCTATTGGACGGGGGACCGCGTATGAATCCGGTCCTCAACTATTGTCATGTTCTCTAAACTCTCTCTCTTGCAAAAGTATTGTTCATGCCAAGTTAACTAAGTACCATGTTTATGTTTCTACCATCAATTAAGTTCACCCACTATGCTCACAAAGTAATCTGCTTCATCTAATCTCCTAATTCTGCTACTTTCAAAGTTCATAGGCCATTTCCATTACATTGGTATCACAGCATTTGGTTTCTCTTTCTTGCTTAAGAAGAGAGGTCCTCAAGTAGCCTATTAATGGTTGATTTGGTTAATTATATTAGGGTAAGTGGGACTGGGATCTATTGTCGGTTTTGTTGAGCCCACTATATGGGATATGGTGCACACCTCGGGAGCTTTGGTCTTAATAATGGAGTCTTTTTAGACTTTCCTACGGCTTTACCATTATTGAGCCATAAGAAGTCCGAAAGGAGCTATCCCTCGGCAACTTCACTATGTCAGACTCAATCCACTACTCTCTATAATTAACCAATTTGAGCCGTGGGTGTAGATACTTAAGTGCCTATTTTCAAAGGCTAAGAGTAGTAGCAACTAAGGTTTTGAGTTGCCAAAGCGTACACTAAGTAAAGACATAAGTTTAATTAACATGGCTGACAATAACCAAGAGAGTAGAATGAACATTGATAACTTTGATTTTGCACATGAAGGTGCTAATAATGATGCCCCCGTGTTTGTTAATTATCTTGTCACTAGTTTGCAACAAGCTATGGGCAACCCTGCTTTGCAAGCCAAAGTTACTCAACAACTTCATGCTTTATGGGATTTCCTTTCCTCTCCAAGAGGAGAGAGAGCTTAGGAGGCCTCTTGATGAGACCCCCAAAAGACGACTCTCTCCCATACGAGAGGAGGAATACAAAGATCAAGAAAGTAATGAATCCCTAAATTCCTCTGAAGATGTGACTCCACAAAGACGGCGGTCTAAACGATTGCCAACTCCTCCCAAGAGAAAACGGTTAGCCCACAGTCCTTCTCCTCGTCGCTCCAAAAGGGAAGAGAGGAAACAAAGGAAGAAAAGGGCAAGAAAGAGGTCACCCTCTTCTCCTTCTTCTTCACCTTCCTCCTCTACCGATGAAAGCTATGGCTATTCTCCTGGAGAATAGAAGAGGGAGGACATTGCAAAGCTTACTCTGCATGGCAAAGGTCCCAAAAGCTCAAGAAGTTCACAGAGAAAGGAAAGAGTATCTCTTTTCTCACCTGTGATGGCACCTTTGGTGCTACCGACAAAGTATTGGCCTTCATCCAACAATTTGATGCGGCCTTTGGAGACGAGGGCTTCACGGAGTCCTCCAAGCTACGCCATGTAGCTATGCACTTCCAAAAATCGGCTCGTCAATAGTGGGCTAGCCTTAGTGGCAACGGAAGCCCCAAAGACATGGAAAACTCTACGAGTTCCCATCATGAAGCAATTCCTTGCAAGTGATGCAAAGGACAGAGTGCTTAACGAATGGCGAAGTTTGAAGCTTCTCTCTCATGAGTCTATCCACAAATATGTGGACAAGTTTTGGGATTTATATCTCAAGGCTATCATCTTTCAAAAGATAGACTTTGCCGAGCAAAAGCAACAATTTTGTGCAAGATTACCCAAAGAGATGGCCGAGTATGCATTAGGAAGGGAATGGGGTCTAGGAGGGCCTCTTTATTTGGTAGTTTAAGGAAATGCTTAAAGCTTAAGTCAAGTTGACCAAGCCTAAAAGAGAGGGCAAAAAGGCCTATGCTGAGATTTTTAAAAATACCATTTGTATATTTTGTACTTTGAAAATAGGCTATTTTAACACAAAAGAGAGGTGGGTAACTAAATTTTAAAATGTCTTTCCCCATCTCTCTCCTCTCTCTCTAACATATAAAACACTCTCTCTCACTTAGTTCTCATTAAAAGAAGCACTTTTCAGCCCCCCTGCCCAAAAAGCAGATTTTGCATATTCTCTCTCTGCATTCTCTCTCTAAAACATGAGCCAACTCTTTCTCTTTCCCCCTCTTTTCTCTCTTGTCACTTCCACCTCCCTATCATCAAGAGGACATTCTATGCTGCCTACGTCTGACAGAAAGTGAAGATCCTCCAAGGCTGCATATCTACTCTCTCTCTCTCTCACTCTCTTCCTTTATGTCTTTCTCTCTCTCTCTCTCTCTCTCTCTCTCTCTCTCTCTCTCTCTCTCAGGCTCTCTCTCCTCCCATTCCAGATTCAGGTGAGAGCAATGGAGAACTCCATTACCTCTGTGTGCAGCTGCATTTCTCTCTCTAAATCCTTCATGATCAATATTTTGAATTCAAAAGAGATTGAGCTACACTCCCTCTCTTTCTTCCCTCCACAACATAATCCTTCTCTACTATCTCTGAGTACCTTCCACTTTTTCCCTCCATAGCCAGATTTTCCTGTTTGCAGTAGTCACCATTACACATTCTGTCACTATTTTTCTTGATTAGCTAACAAACATGTCATTCAATCTCCCTCCACTGCAAGACATTACTAACAGGCCAAAACGATATCGATTAAATGTTGATTTGGAGCAGGAGTATGCTATTGTGCGACTTGGCACATCGAATCCCAATGCTGCAGATCAACTACGAAGCATTGGGTGCAATCAACTTATGGGTTGATGGCCACATTTATCCAGGTGATCCAACAACTAATGCACCACTACCCTTTCGTAATGATACTGAGCTTCTGCGGTTTATTGGAGATGGAAGAGGTGGACTGTTTGGCTACTGCTGGAGTTTGTATTCAGATTTTGTCAATGAAAGGGAAGCAAGTAAACATCTCTTGGCTGCCTATTCATCACTACAAGAGAAGTCTACGAAAGATCTACACCAAGTTAGAGAGGAAGCCAACAAGAAGATGAAGCAACTGAACGATGAGATGGCGAATCTCAATGAAAAAGTACAGCAACAAAAAAAGGAGCAAGAGCGTCGACTAGACAATTATGTTCAACTACAACACACTTCACGCAATATGCGTCGGCCAATCTATCATCTCACACACATTCCCCTCGGCTACCACATTCGTAAGCGCAAGAGACAAGTGATGTCCTTGCTATCCTCAGGTGGTGGAGCTCGAAAGAAACGTGTCCGTCAACTCGGTAAGAATACTGATGCAAGATTTTTATTTCCTATATGTTCTACAGGTTTGTGTAATGGTAATTCAATATGCAGAGACTTGGCTCGAATGATGATGGGAATTGATACCGATGCTCAAACAATCGGATGTGCTTTGCTGCAGTATATCATCAAGCCAAAGGCTTTGGTTGAGCTACTAGATGATCCATCCAGCACTGGCATTGCTAATGTTTTGCGGCAGAAGTATTTCAGTGAGCTAAAGAACATTGTGTCCCCTCAAGAGATGATGGAGGTGTGTGACAGCATAGGAATAAGTTTCAAGGCCTATGAAGCTTTGTATAAAAGTGTCACACTCGATGATCGGACAAAAGGTTTGTTTCGGTTTCTGACAAGACCTTACAGTGTCAGTGTTGCAAAAAAGTGCGCCATTAATGATGTTGCAAGCTTGTTGGGCGGATTTCATTATGCGAAGGATGGCATGCTATTAGATGACGACAAATTATTCCACTACAATGAGTTCAACAATGTGTATGTTGACTTGCTGAAGCTCCAAGAGTGAATGATAAGATTTTATGGGTTGACACAAGAAGAGTGGGATGGGAAGGTGATATTTGTTATGAAGCTTGATGAGTGCCAAGTTGTTAAAGGTCAACGTCTTGAAAGGGTAAGTGTTACGTGGACGAGCAGGGCCTTGATGGGTGTCGATGTGGAGCTAAATGCCAATGAGAAGGGAAACACTTGTTTAGGTGTTCAGTCAGAGAAAAATATTTGATGGCTGGCAACTTTTCATCTCCCACATGAGACACATGAGACTCTCAAATGGTATTTCAATCACACAGCAATCGTTGATGTCATTCGACGCAACAGCAAGAAGGACAGAGATTGCATGTTTCAGGTCTTGGAATGTTCCAAGTTGAGTGGCATTTGGCAGGAGACTTGAAAACACTCAAGTGTATGTTAGGGTGCAAGCAAGGTGCAATGACCCTCTTTCCGTGCATTTATTGCTGCCACAGTAAAGTCTCAATGGGAACTAATGGCAAGGGTGCAAAGGCCAGCAAGTTGAAAGGTGGTAAGGGTAAGGGAGGCAAAGTTACAGTCAACTCTGCAAAAGGTGTACCCACTACACAAGCAGTGGGTAAAGCACTACAACAATGGTTTCAAGGTATCCTCAGTTGTGACCAGCAAGTACCTCCTAATCAAAACATGGATGATCCAAATTGGGATTCTATTCTTTCAATACCACTGATAAATGTGCATGTGTGCACCCTTCATGCCCATCTACGAATTCTTGACAAGTTGCGTATGCTCCATATTAATTACGCTTGGAATATGGAGCCTGCAGAAAGAAGAGAAGAGTGTATACGAGAACTAGAATATATTCTATCGAGTGTTGGTCTACATGGGGGTGCGGTTGAGCTATCAAAAGACAAGAAGGCGTCTGGAAGTACACAAGATCGCCCTAATAAATTTTGTATGGGTGGTAGTAAAGCTAGACATTTGATTTCAAACTATTCAAACTCCCAAAGTCCCAATACGTTTCAGTTGTGAAAAAAGGTGTGTGACATTACCACCTACAAAGGTAATGAAGCAGCCCTAGGAATTAAGCGTGCTCGTGTGTGGCAATCTACTGATGATATTTTTCATCTTCTCAAAAAGGCAAAGCTAACCGATGATGAGATATCCACCCTAAAGATTGTAATCAATAGTTTTATAGCACAAATGGTGTATGCTTGGGGGGGGACACACATAACACATTACATGGTGTGTTGCACATTTGATATTTTCAATCAAAATACATCTGTATGCGAAACTAAAGTTTTTTTTTCCTCAGCACATTCTTTTTGCACATAGTGCTTTTTTCCTCGACACTTATGGTTCATTAGGCATTTGGAGTAGCCAAGGGATGGAGCGCTCACACTATCAAGAAAAAGCAGTGTATTTTAAAAATACACGACATGGAGGTGGAAGAAAAAAGAGCAATGCCCTTCACGAGATGTTCAATTGGTTCTACAGAGTTTTAGCAAGGAGAGAGAGAGAAAAGACAAGAGAACAAAGAAGTTTAAATTGTAAAATAGAAAAAGTGGTCAGCTTGAGGCTATCACAATCCTACCATGCTTCGAGTGCAAAAGATCGATTCCGACGCTGGTTGGAGACAAGGTAGCACGATGGCAGGCGTTGGGTGGAAATTTAGTTTTCTTTTGACACTAACCATTTCTATTGTAAACATGCATTGTCATGCAAAGTGATTTGTAAAGGCGACAATTATTTGTCCCATGGCTCAAGTTTTATCTATTTTGGAGTCTTTTTCCATTTTTAGTGATTTGTTGAGTTTTTGCAATGTTTTAAAAGTTTAAGTACTATATAAGTCAAAACTCACACCTCAAAGTTCATTTCTTGTTTGCACATTTTAGAAGATCCTCTCAAGCCCAAACGTACACGCACTCATATCTTGCACAACATGGACGACACACCAAAGCACACCACCACGCACAACGATGACACCACTGCCACTGACAACACTAAAAATCCGCAACCAGCACCTTGTACAGAATCCACCACTTCAAATCCACAGCCTCAACCACAAGAACCAACTCCTATTACCCAACCACTCTCCCAACCTTCAACTACAGAGGATCAAAACACCATGCGACAGATTTTTGGTGATCTCCAGCCACTACAGCATGCGAATCGCACACCTCTACCGGACTTCGAAGCATTTGCAGACGTTAACAGACCAACACAAGAAACAAGACCTGGAGCTCATGCAACGGCAGCAACTAAAGATCAAGCAACCGCAGCAACTGGAGATCAAGCAACGGCAACACCTGAAGCTCAAGCAGCCGCAACTACGCTGCGAAAATTTCCTCCGTGAATCAAACAAAGGGTGATCAAGGAAATACCCGGTGATCATGTTTAAATAGCAAGAGATGCCAAGATGAGGAAGAGAATGAGAGAGTTAGAAAAGAAAGAGGCAGCAGATAGAAAAGCACAGAAATTGCATCAAGAACAAAGAAGGCAGAGAGAGCAGGAAGAATGGCAGAGAGCCGAGGGTGAGAGCCCACTTGGCTAATTTACAAGCATGAGCAAAGGCCGAGAAGAGAGCGGAAGAGGACAGGGCTCACGCTGCCCAACAAGCAAAGGCTAGGAGCTCCAGACCATTAAAAATTCCTCAAAGAGCAAAACAATGTGCGAAAAAGAAAAAGGACAAGCTCACACCTGAAGAGCAGCAAGCCCAAGAAGAGAGGAGGAAGAAGTATGAAAATGACCCTCCTCAATGGGCCAAACAAGCGGCTCCTCCACCACTGCCAACAGCGTAGAAGAAAGGCAATGGAAGCCTGGAACAGTTGCTCTATGTGAGATCCGCAAATATCAAAAGAGCACGGAGCCAATAATACCAAAGGCAGCTTTTTCTTGGGTGGTAAGAGAAAAAATGGACGAATATTCAGATTCAGTTACACGTATCTAGCGTGCGGCTCTTTTGGCTTTACAGGATGCCGCCGAGGACATTTTGGTGCAGTTGTTCGAAGATGGTGTATCTTGTTTGGTGCATGCAAAGCGAGTTACATTAAAAAATACAGATTGAGCTCTAGCACTCAATCTGAGGAATGAAGGGTGCCTCCATAAGAATTAGTTTTCCCATGTAACCTCTGTTTATCAGATTTGTAATCTTTTGATATAATATAAACGACAATATTTCTCTCATTCGGTGTAACTCTAATACTAAATTGTGTACTTTCTATTGTTGAAGTATTTAAATTAATCAAGTAGTTAGATTTCACCTCCTCGACCATCCAAGCACCCGTCTGACGTGGGACACCTACGGTGAATATTTTGTGAAACGGAGCCGTTTTGGGTGTGTACGGAGGCCGTGGGACGACCAAAAGCCATGGCGATGACCAACGACGCGGAACGAACCGCAAAAATTCACTGGTAGGTGTCCCATGTCAGACAGGTGCTTGGATGGTCAAGGAGGTGTGAACGCATTGAAGAAAAAGATATATTGGCCAATATGTGTAATAGAAAAAAGTACATGAAGTGACAAACAAAATACAGAAAACAAAATTATTGTATATTGCTCTGGATATTACATCATGGCTGGTTGGTTTTCTTGTAAATTACATCTTTTGGTATAGGGCGAATGGCCGACTAGACACCAAAAGTTTTGACAATCTCCTCTGGGTTTCTCACCCCTTGACCTAGGCTTAAGGCACAGTGGGAGAGGACTGACCCGGGTGCTTTCCTGTAAAAGCATACAATGTGGCCTCTCGATCCACCAAGATACACTTGTGAGCATTAAGGGTAAGGGAATCTTCAGCAAGGATGGCACTTAATGCCTTGCACTTGAGCAGCTCCACAGAACCATGCTTGGAGAACTCTGTGTGTGCAACTCGAAGAACAGATGGCCCCAAATGGCCAAGGTAGTGCCACAGGGAGCTATCTCTACCCATAGGATTGTTAGGTGAACCTCCAGTACGCATTGCAAACTTATCAACATGGTATGCGGTCTGCAAAACATTTTAAACAACTTCAACACTTGCTATAGGAAACAATTTACTATCGATAAAGTTAAAAAGTGGATACCTCAGTTTCCTCATCCATCTCTTCAAGAGTTTTCCTTGTAAGGTCGATGCTAGAGTGATCTACTCCACCCATAATGATCAGCGGTCTGTGAGGAAGAAAAGCGCTTTCTGGGATGCTTTCATAAAATGAGGCACATGATTTGATTTCCATAAGTGTATTTCCTACGGTTTGTACCAATTCTGTTCGTTTTCACTAGGGAGGAATGAGAGGCTTGGTGGGAGACTTTGGTCTTCAAAGTCAATTTGAAAGTTGACCTTCCCTTGCCTTCCACTGGGATCTTTCATGCCCACATAGATAGCGAGCACTGAGAGCGACTCATCTTCTCCAAGTCCTAGTGTCTTTGCAATGTCATCAAGGAACAAGAAGTGACGACCATCCACCACAAAGTGAGAATTTGGAGGTCAGGAGCTTCTTCCAGCACCTCATCTCCCTCTATCATCCCATCTTCCTCCTTAGTGGAGCTGGGATCTTGCAAGAACACAAGTGCTTCAGCCTGCTCATCAACCTCTTCAACAAATTCATTGGATTCCTCCACAATGGTTACAGGAGGTCTCTGGTCGGCCTTTTCCTTTGATTTTCCCTTCGCCATGTCCTCAAGCACAAGCAATACCAGGACCATGTCCCAAGAGATTAATTGGGTGCCTATGAGGTCATCCTCATCCTATGTCCTGTAGTCCCGCTCAGTAAGCGCTTTGATAAACCTCAACAAGCAATAGCGAAAGTTTTTGTCAGCCGCATAGAGGTGTTTGAGAAAATCCACTAGCAACCGCGCCATGTTGAATCCCTCGAAGACTCTTGCATATTCTTCCATGTGCTCCATCATGTAGTCAAGAAAGCTCTGGAATCCCTCTACATGAAGGTTAGAAGTGGCATGCATGTCAATCGTCCCCTCAAACACATTGACTAGTTCATGTGCGCGATCTACAAGTCCTATCTTCTGTAATTGTGTGAGAAGTGCATCAGAAGATGTTGCCATGGGTCTGTTTGCGAAGAAGATGGGAAGAGAGCTGAAAGCTTGTGTTTTTTGAATGTGAGAAATGAAGTTTAAAACCAAAAAAGTGACTTTTATACTCAATGTCACTTTTTTAAAGCACTTAAAATTAACATCAAATTAACTTAAAACTATAATTATAAACAAAATCACGCGACAAGCATTGAAAGACACCAACATTGAAAGTCTTCACGCTCGAAACTAAAAAACTTGCATATTTCAAACTTAATCTTGAACAAATTAAAAAATGAGATAGAGATTCAAAACGCCATATGTATTAATGGGAGTGAAATCGTTTTAGTTACAAGCTTTTACATTAATACATCACGGAAAACCAATGTTTTCACAAAAAAAAGCTCTTCTCTTTTTGGGAATGAACAACCTTTTCATTGATTACAAAAACGTATTGATTGGGCAAGGTATATCTAAGATTAAGATACTCACGAAGGTGACAAAGATTCTAGTCGTTATTCACCAAGATGTCATGCACTGCATTATTGTGGAGGCTAGTTGCAGATCAATTGATTCTCTAGGAGCAACATCAGAGTCTAGTGCCTCCCATTCTCCCTTCGTCAGCTTCCATCTTCTGTAGGGAAAGACAATTGACAAGCTCTGCTTCGCAATAGGGCACCTGCACACCATATTCTCAGCAACTACAAAGCACTTGATTGTATCTCCCTGGAGGTTGACCACCTTAGTCTGCCATCCAACTGCAAGGAAACTGTTGATCGCACTTTCCCCTTTGCAAGTCCACATTGTTGGTGTCCTATGAACACTCTGCAGTCGAAAGATAAACACAAACACATAAAGGGACATAAACCAAGTTAGGGAAGCTTTATGGGAACCATAGATGCACTTCATTGCTGAATACACATCCACCTCGATTCTCCTTTTGGTTGTTGTGATCAAGGCATTATCAGGCTTATGCCATTCCATACTCTGCAAGGTTGGTGGATGAACTGGAGAAAGATTACCATACCTAGTTTGCCTAGGTGTTACATAAGTATGGTTATTAAAAAAAAATATCCCGTGAGACAAGCTCCACGGATGGACAACCAACATAGAGCAGCTTGCCAAGGTCAACGTGGATGGCCTCAAAAGTTCCTGTGAAAGACTCTATTGGCTCCCACTCTACAAAATCAGATGGGAAAGGCTGCATTGTCACCCACATCAATCGTTTGAACTCCATCGTCACCCAACATCCACTGTCGTCTTGTACATTGCTGCATGAAATGGAGTCAATGACACTCCTAGGTCATCGAGTATCCGATGATGCCATGGAGAATAGTGGCACAACCTGCAGACAAACACTTATGATAAGAGATTGCACATCCATGTTCTCAGTTTTATAGAGCAAGATTCTTGATGGTACATCAGACTAAGGATGCCACTTACTGCTATACTGCTCCACCTGTTTGTTGGCTTAATTGGAAAGATAATGTTGCAAAGCTTGAGAGGAAAGTAGATCCTCTCTAGAGAGCACAATGGAGAAGGAGCAGGAAACCTGTTGAGGAAAGTAGATCCTCTCTAGAGAGCACAATGGAGAAGGAGAAGGAAACCTATTGAGGAAAGAAAGAGGGATGATCTAGCAGAAGAATATGCAGCAGATCTTCAGCTTTAGGTAGAGTGTTTAGTGAGGCTCATGCAGAAATGGAGAACTTCAGCTTGAGGAGAATGTAGTAAGCTTGAGGAGGGAAAGAAGGTTCAAACTTCTGCTGCAGAGCTTTTGGGAGGGAAAACTGAAAGTGAAGTGAAGAAAGTGAGAGATGGTACAGTAGAGAGAGAGGGAGGGAATGATTAGCACGTTTTTGGAGGGACCCCTTTTTAGGAGAGAGGGAGGGAGAAACTGACAGCCACTAGAGAGAGAAAGTATTGGTTTTTACTCAACTATTTAGAGAAAAGTTCATTATAAGATATTTTCTCTTTGTATTTTGTAAAAGAGCACAAGTTTGACCACTTACTTTTAGGACCTGCCATACCCACCATTTCAGTCCACATGGCATCCACCCATTTGCCTCTTCCATAATCTCCTTTTTAATCCCATGGCAAATAAAGAGGCCCCCTTATACCCCATTCCCTTCCTAATGGTCAACTCTCAACGGCCTGGTTCTATCACCGAAGTAATCCACCACACCATGATTGCTTTGCGCATCAATTTACAACTAGGGGATAGACGGAATGTCAAGCCCATGGAAAATAAAGACAAAAGTGATGCCAAGAGGAAAACCAATGCCTAAAATTCTTACCAAGTCTATTCCAACAACAATAACAATCGGTCCAAGGAGAAGGGAGTTTACAAAGGTCGATATAAACTCTCTCCTAAAGAGCTAGAAGCTTTTTGTAAGGACCACAAATGTTTTAAGTGTGGGAATCAAGGCCATGGTTATCGTCCTTGCCCCAAAAGAATTGCCCGCAATGAGACTCCTAGAGCCTCTATGTTGAAGCTCCAAAAGAGGATGCTCATTGCCAAGGATTTCTCCTTTCCTATGCTTAGAGAAAGATGCAAGAGCATGATGCTTTATTTTGTTTGACCATGGTTCAACTCACAACTTCATATCCACGGAGTTGACCACCAAGCTAGGCATACAAGCCCACGAGATGGGAGATGCTGATGGATCTATCAAGGGACAAGACATCTCAGTTACTCCCTTAATTGTAAAATTGAGGCTTCATGTCCAAAGCTATGTGGACCTAAAGGGTTTCTTCATCTCCCTTCTCAAACATGCTAATATTATCATTGGGGCACCATGTTTAACCGCATGGCTTCCAACATGAAGTTCCCTAAAAGGAGAATCTACTTCATCTACAGAGAAGAGAGCATGCACATAGATGCTAATGAGTCGGGAAACACCATATCCTTGCAATAAAGGGAATCAAGAGGAATTAGATTTGTCTAATTTCCTAAATGGATCCCAAGATCTTTTCATTGATGACATCCCTAATGAGCTACCTCTAAAATGAGGGATGATGACCATGCAATTGAGCTCCTACCAAGAAGCTCACCGCCTAACAAGCCTCCTTATCAAGTTTCATATGCTCAACAAGAGGAGATCATGAGACAAGTGCATGAATTGGTGGAAAAAGGGATTACACATTCAAACTCATGATGGACAAAAATCTTCAGCCCATTCAAATTCTCTTGAGGAGAACAAGCGACACCTCCAGGTAATCTTTCAAGTTTTGAGAGAGAATAAGCTTTCTATTAATCAAAAGAAATGTGAATTTTTCCTACAAGAGATTCAATATTTAGGTCACATTATCTCTAAAGATGGCACCCGTATGGATCCAACAAAGTTAGAGATAATAAAAGGATGGCTTAATCTAAGGAATCTATAGGAGGTACGAAGCTTCATAGGTATGTGTGCATACTATAGATGCTTCATAGAAAAAATTCTCGCTAATAGCAGGCTCATTACATGACTTAACAAAAAAAAGAACTTTAAGTATTCATGGACGGCAAAAGTGCAAGAAGCTTTTGAGTCTCCTCACACTACTAGATCTCTCAAAGCCGTTTGAGGTCCAATGTGATGCTTGTGGTGATTGCCTTGGAGCTATTTTGCTTCAAGAAGGGCATGCCATAGCATATGAGAGTCAAAGACTCAAATTCGATAAGTGAGTATTGGGCAAATACGAAAAAGAGCTACTAGCTATTTTATATGTCCTAAACACGTGGAAACACTATCTCTTGGGGACTCCATTCATCCTACAAATGGATCACAAAGCCTCAAGAACTTCATGACGCAAACCAGGCTCTCCAACAAACAAATGAGGTGGGCAAATTTTCTTTTTCTATTTAAATTTCATATTGCTCAAATTGCTAACAATCACAATCAAGTGGTCGATGCACTTTCACAACGACCAAGGGTAAATGGTGTCTATAGCAACTCACAATGATCTACCTTTTATGATAGATGAGTATGCTACTGACTAAAACTTTAAGTACATAATTACAGCCTTTGCAATCGGGAAGAAAAAAAGAACCATTCAACTTAAAGGATGGCTATCTTCCAAACGGAAATAGGCTATGTGTTCCTCATCCATACAATAAGAAAGTCATGTAATCCCATACTTCTCCTTATGTGGGGCAAAGAGGGAATCCATAATCTACTCTTCAAGGAGTAGAAATGTATTTCTGCTGGTCTACCATGAAAAGTAAACATACAAGAGTATGTTTCAAAATGTGTGGTATACCAAAAGTTGAAATTTGACCGAGGGAAACAACTTGGATTGTTTCAGTCAACAGGCTTAACAAGAAAACACACTCCATGTTGTCAAAAAGAATATTAAGGCACATGAAATGGCAACCCTCTTCAGATCTCAAATTTTCAAGCATCATGGCTTTCCAACACCCATAGTGTCGGACAAAGATCCTAGAATGACTAGTAAGTTCTAGAAGGGTCTCTTTGAGAATCTAGGAAGTAGATTAAATTTCTCTGTCGGCCTATCATCCACAAACGGAGGACCAAAGTGAAATAACTAATCTAACGATTCTTGATATGCTAAAAGCCTATGTCATGGAAGTAGATCAATGTTCTCAATGATAAAAGTACCTAGCTCTTATAGAGTATGCGTACAATGATATTGTACATACTTCTATGGGGAAAGTACCTTTTGAGGTTAAAGAAGGAAGATCCAAAAGTCCCTTACTACTTAAAGTACATGGGAAGATCTTCGATGTTGATGCATATAGCCGAGACCTACAAGAATATTTTCCAAAGATTAAAGGGGTTATATCCATCTCACAGGAAGGCAAAAAGGACTACTGCTAATAAGCACAGAAGAGCCTTAGCCTTTAAGGAAAATGATTGGGTCTTGCTAAAGTTTCTCAAGCCTCATCTGAGGCATACTACATGCAAGAGTCCTACGGACCACCAAGAGTATGATGCTAAACTAGCAAAAAGATACTATGGTCCTTAAAATTCTTAAGCCAGTCAATGAGATGGCTTATCAATTGAAGTTACCCAACCATTGGCTCATGCACAATGTTTTCCATGAGAACCTACATAAGGCTTACAAAGGAGCGCCATCAAAAGAAGCAATAGTTGCAAACCCTCCAAAAATCGAAGATCAAGAAGAAGTACTTCAATCTAAGCCCATCCTATGACATGAAGACAAGTTATTAGGAAACGGTAAGATTATCTGACGATATTTTATTAAGTCAAAGAATTATCCTTTTGAAGATGCTAAATGGATGCAAGGAACCTAGCTTAAGGATAATATGAACCTTGTCAATGCTTACAATGCTGCACTAGAGTAAGCATATGAAAATGCATTTTAAATGAAATATGTTTTTGTCTTATAAGACTAGTTCTCTTTTTATTGTGCACAAATTTAAATAGTATGCATGCTTAGAATCATGTTTCTGGTGACGATGTCTCCCAAACACCAAGTAGAACTTGTCACTCTACTTTGGAAGAATGATATGGACTAAAGAGCAGACATGCTTGTGGCAGCTACATCTCCCAAGCACCAAATGGACTAGTCATCCATCTTGGAATGATGTCGTAGGGTAAAAAGGGATCCTCTACCCACTAAGAAACATGGACTAATGACTAGGCATTATCTTCTCTACCTCATAGTCGAGGACGACTATGATTTCAAGAGAGAGGTAATGTCATAAAATCTAATATCTAGCTTACCCAAATGATTTTCTCATATTAAAATGATCACTTAATGTGGGAGGATAAACGGGAAAAAGAGTTAGAATTGAGACGTCTGTTTCTAGACCTATCTCAGCAAGGTACCAAAAGGCCCAGAGATGGTTGCATCTCAATACGGGTCCAAAACGAGATGGTCTGCCAAAGAGCAATGTGTAGTAAGTGCTTCTAGACTTATCTGAGCAAGGGACCAAGATGAGAGATGGTTACATCTCAATACGGGTCCAAAAGGAGGTAGTCTATCAAAGAGCAATGTGCATCTAATGGAGCTTAAAAGACCTTAGGGTTAGCTTCATCAGAGACCTCCAATGGTTAGTGTTAAAAGTCCTTTGACCTTAGGCAACCTTAGGCAAAGCTAGGGCTGAGCTTGAGCTGGGAACCCGACTTAAGCTTGAGGTGCTTGTCGTGCTTGATGAGTAATGTGCGTGCTTGATGACTAAGGTGCTTGAGGTGCTGCTTGTCATGCTTGATGACTAAGTGTTGGGGTATAAAGCCCAATGTGGTCGCCCAGGTAAGTGGGCGGGCCGCCAGGTATGTACACATATTCTTTTGTAAAAACCTAATAAGAACTCACTATGCTCTACACATTACAGTAGAGCGAGTTCATCATATCGTCGTGCTCTTCTTCTCGCACTCTCTCTCGCGTCGCACTTCTGCTCGTACTCCTTCAACTGGTATCAGAGCTCAGATCGAGGCTCGGGGCACCCCTGCACGAG
This sequence comes from Adiantum capillus-veneris, assembly GCF_014529385.1. NCBI lineage: Eukaryota > Viridiplantae > Streptophyta > Polypodiopsida > Polypodiales > Pteridaceae > Adiantum > Adiantum capillus-veneris. The sequence goes on from NC_140946.1 coordinate 31,072,474, forward strand.
GCTAGAGTCACCATCTCAGATTGGAGTGAAATTCGACAGGCAAAGACACGGCCCCAAATCTTGTGGGAAAGCCCCTAAGGCTTGGTGTGCTCAGAATTTCATTCTGAGGTCATCTCGGTCACCGTTCGGCTTCGACAAAGGTCTGCGCAGGCCATTTTCGACTCCGTGGTCTCGGCGGGTGCAGATCCGACTCTGCAAATTTGGGGTTTTCGGCCTACGACTACAGGTGCTGAGGATATCGACACTCCCAGAGTGTTGATTTGTGGCTGTCTACACATCGAAGGACGGCTCACAGTTCTTGGAGGCGTGTCACATACGACACGGACGCATCTACACACAGACTGTAGGCGACATCCACTAGTTCATCAGGTAGCTTGTGTTTGCTGCTTGATGTTCCAGATTTCATCCTGACATTGCAGGTACTTCCACATGGGATGTATTGTTAGAGATGATGTATGTCTGTTGAGGGTTTGTTGGCTGTCAGTCACGCAGCAACCAACCGCCGCAGCTGTTACAGCATACAGTGAGAAATTTGTGGATGTATGACTTTGTGGAAAGTCTATGTACTGTCAGATTTATTGCAGCCTTTGTTGAGGGTCGAGTGAGGTTTTATTGAGCTGGGGGATTCTCGAATGTTGAGATCCTTTCGGTGATACAGGTCTTGGAGCGATCCCTAGAGCACCCTTAGATAGGCAGCTAGGATGTATTGACTGTGAGGTAGACAGTTGGGATTGCATCTTTGCTTTACTGCTGTTGAGGCATTGTTGTAGTCTGTGCTTACAGGACAGTGAGAGACAGTACAGGTGCACGACAGGTTTAGCCACAGCTTACAGTGTTAGAGAGACAGTGGTTTTTTGAGCTGTTTTTTGCTCTGTTTTTGAGTACAACAGAGCCATTTTACAAAGGAGACTCTGTCAAAATTTCTGCAGAATCTGAAGCTTTCTTGGTTCATTTGACAGGTTGATATTCGTTCAGAGGTCAGTTTACAAGGGAAACTCTCCCGAATTTTTCCCAGGAAAGTAAACAATTGTGAAGCGTAGCTATGGCTGGATCATAGGACACTGCTCTTTACAATATCAAGAAGCTGGATGGAACCAATTTCCCATTGTGGAAGAAGCAGATTTGGCACGTGTTGGTACAAAAGAATCAGATAAAACCTATAAAGCTCAAGGGGATAAAACCAGAAGATATGGACGAAGATGAATGGAGCGAAATGGACGAATTGGCACTTTCTACCATTATGCTGACTTTGGCAGAAAGCGTTTACTTCAATGTAGCAGACGAGATGTCGGCTTATCAAGCATGGTTAAAGCTGAGTGATCTTTATGAGAAGCAGAGTGCAGCTTCACAGGTATACTGGCTTAAGAAGCTTGTTGACTTGAAGATGAAAGAAGGGATACCTATGTCCAATCATCTGAATGAATTCAACACAATCTATAGTCATTTGTCAGCTCAAGGTGTCAAGTTTGATGAACCTGTTAGAGCTATGTTCGTGTTGATCACATTGCCGGAAAGTTGGGACACTTTTCGCACAGCTTTGAGTAATTCTGCACCTCCAGATGGTTTGAACATAGTAGGTGTAGAAGGAAGTCTGCTTACTGAAGAAACCAATAGAAAGACAATGGACAAAGGAAAAGGAACAGCCTTAGTTGTCAGGGGAAGGACCAAAGAAAAGTACAAAGGTGGAAAGAGGAATCAGTCTCGTAGCAAGTCCCGCAGTGCTAAAGGCAAGAGTGACATAGAATGCTACCATTGTGGCAAGAAGGGTCACATGAAAAGAGACTGCAGAGAATGGAAAGCAGAAAAAGGCAAAGGGAAAGCTGAAGACCATGGTGAGAAGAACAAGTCCTCAGTGAAGATTCAAGAAATAAATGTGACAAACACTGTTGCAGAGGATGACAGTCTAGTGTCAGGAGACATCTACTTCTTGAAGAATACAAGGGACTCAGCTCTTCTTACAGCATCTGATGGAAATGCACTGAGTGACTGGATTATAGACTCAGGGGCATCACTTCATGTGTCTCCAAACAAGGAGTGGTTTACCTCTTATGTGCCCACTAAAGATCATGTTCGGCTAGGCAATGGGCAGACATGTGAGATCTTAGGTGTTGGAGATGTTCAATTGAAGTTTCAGAATGGCTCTTCTTTCACGCTGAAGAATGTGAGACATGTTCCCGCAATTACAAAGAGCTTGATCAGCACAGGTTTACTTGATGACGCTGGCTACGTCACCACTTTTGGACAGAACATGTGGAAGATATCCAAGGGTTCTATGACAGTAGCACATGGAGTAAAGTCTGGAGGACTTTACATGATTTATGTATCAAATGTCTCTAAAAATGTAATCAATGTAACCGAGCAGCCGAACGTTTCTTTGTGGCATAGCCGGTTAGGACATATGTCCAAGAAGGGAATGGAAATCTTGTCAGGAGACATGTACTTCTTGAAGAATACAATGGACTCAGCTCTTCTTACAGCATCTGATGGACATGCACTCAGTGAAACTGGAATATAGACTCAGGGGCATCACTTCATGTGTCTCCAAACAAGGAGTGGTTTACCTCTTATGTGACCACTAAAGATCATGTTCGGCTAGGCAATGTGCAGACATGTGAGATCTTAGGTGTTGGAGATGTTTAATTGAAGTTTCATAATGGCTCTTCTTTCACGCTGAAGAATGTGAGACATGTTCCCGCAATTACAAAGAGCTTGATCAGCGCAGGTTTACTTGATGATGCTGGCTACGTCACCACTTTTGGACAAAACATGTGGAAGATATCCAAGGGTTCTATGACAGTAGCACATGGAGTAAAGTCTGGAGGACTTTACATGATTTATGTATCAAATGTCTCTAAAAATGTAATCAATGTAACCGAGCAGCCGAACGTTTCTTTGTGGCATAGCCGGTTAGGACATATGTCCAAGAAGGGAATGGAAATCTTGTCTCGTTCTGGTTATTTGCCCGGATTTTCATTTAATGATTTTGAATTCTGTGAACATTGTCTGTATGGTAAGCAAACACAGCAGCCACATAAGCATAGAAGCAGTAGAAGAGATACACAGTTGGCACTTGTTCATAGTGATTTGTGTGGACCTATGCCTAACCTATCTCTAGGGGGAGCTTCTTACTTTATGACATTTATAGATGATTACTCGAGGAAATTATGGGTTTACTTTCTCAAGCACAAGGATGAAGTGTTTAGTGTTTTCAAAAAGTTTGTGACACTTGTGGAGAATCAGAGTAGCAAGAAGCTTAAATGCTTACGCGCTGACAATGGTGGAGAGTATGTTTCAAAGGCCTTTCAGGACTTTTGTGAGTCAAAAGGTATAAAACGTGAACTTACTGCTCCTTACAATCCTCCTCAAAATGGTGTTGCTGAGAGGATGAATAGGACCATACAAGAGGAGGTCAGAAGTATGTTGTCTAATGCACAGCTGCCAAATGGGTTTTGGGCTGAAGCTGTATCAACAGCTGTTCATCCTGTAAATAGATCTCCTACCAAGGTTTTGCAGAAGGATTCAGTGCCAGAGATGGTATGGTCAGGCAAAATTCCCTCATACAAGCATCTCAGAGTCTTTGGCTGTAAGGCATATACTCACGTTCCAAAGGAATTTAGGAACAAACTTGAGCCAAAGAGTAGAAAGTGCATCTTTCTAGGCTATGGTAATTCTGGTGAGATGGGGTACAGACTTTGGGATCCCGAATCCAGAAAGGTTGTCTGCAGCAATGATGTTCACTTTAATGAATCCAAATATCATTCTAAACCAGAGAGGGTTGAGGAGATTAGAAGACTTGTCTTCCAAGAAGATGGACCTGCACGTGCAAGACAAAATGTCAGGGCTCAAGAGGAGCAAGGACGGGATAGAGTGGAACCACAGGTTGTGGTTGAGCCTGAGCCACCTATTGTGCGTAGATCTGGACGTGTCACGCGACCTCGTGATAGGTTTGTTCCACCTATGAACTATGTCATGTTGACTGATTGCAATGAGCCTTCATGTTACAAGGAAGCAGTGCAAATGAAGGACTCCGGGAATTGGCAATTGGCCATGCAGTCAAAGATGACAGCTCTGCATAAAAACCAGACATGGAAGCTAGTTAAATTACCACGGGGCAAAAAGGCTCTACCTTGTAAATGGGTTTACAGGTATAAGATCACCGCTCATGATAGTCAGCCAAAGTACAAAGCAAGGCTTGTTGCCAAGGGCTTTAAGCAAGAACAAGGCATTGACTTTGATGAAGTCTTCTCTCCGTTGGTCAAAATGACTACATTGAGATGCTTTTTTGCATTGGTTGCCATATTGGATTTGGTGTTGCACCAAATGGATGTCAAGACAGCGTTCTTGCATGGTGATTTAGATGTGGAAATTTACATGCAGCAGCCAGAAGGGTTTGTTGAGAAAGGCAAGGAAGATTGGGTATGCCAGTTGTTAAAGAGTCTTTATGGCTTAAAACAATCACCGAGGGCATGGTACCATAAATTCCACATGTTTATGCTTTCTCAAGGCTACAAACGTAGTGAGTTCGATCACTGTCTATATACAAAGAAAGCTAAGGATGGTAGTTGGCTGATCCTTATTTTGTATGTGGATGACATGTTGATTGCTGGCAAGCACTTGGAAGAAATTTCAGCTTTGAAGTCAAAGATGGCAAAATCGTTTGACATGAAAGACATGGGTGAGGCAATTCATATACTTGGTATGCGCATTGAGAGGCATGCAAAGAATCAATTTGGCTTAATCGACTAGTAACAGATTTGGGAATCAAAGAAGAGATGCCTGTGTTATATTGTGATAGTCAAAGTGCTATACAATTGGCTCGCAATCCAGTTTATCACTCAAAGACAAAGCATGTGGATGTGAAGTATCATTTCATCAGGGAAATGCTCGAGGATAAGCAACTTCAGCTTGTCAAAGTTCACACCACAGAAAATCCTACTGATCTACTTACAAAAGGACTTCCCTCAGAGAGCTTTGCGCATTTTCGCAAGCAGTTAGGTGTAGGGTAGTACATCACTTCTCTACATCTCTTGTATATTAGCTTGTATAGTAGCTTCTCTCACACTTAAAGTACCACATTGGACTTTAAGTGGGAGGTTGTTGGGGTATAAAGCCCAATGTGGTCGCCCAGGTAAGTGGGCGGGCCGCCAGGTATGTACACATATTCTTTTGTAAAAACCTAATAAGAACTCACTATGCTCTACACATTACAGTAGAGCGAGTTCACCATATCGTCGTGCTCTTCTTCTCGCACTCTCTCTCGCGTCGCACTTCCGCTCGTACTCCTTCACTAAGGTACTTGGGTGCCTGTCATACTTAATGAGGAAGGTGCTTGAGAAGCTTCCCATGCATGGGGGGTAAGGTGATTGAGTCAAAAAGAGACCCTTCAAACTTAATGAGGAAGGTGCTTGAGAAGCTTCCCATGCATGGGGGGGGGTAAGGTGCTTGAGTCAAAAAGAGACCCTACAAACTTAATGAGAAAGGTGCTTGAGAAGCTTCCTATGCACGAAAGTCCCAAAGTTAGGGGAATCTTTGACTTAACCTTCCACTCACCCAAAGGGCACATGCGACACATGTCAGACTCTCCCTATGCTTAACCACATGGTGTGCTTGAATGCTACTGGTTGGGCTAAAGAGGGGTCCAATTAGCTTCTAGTTCCATCCAACAAATATCTAGATATTTTCAAGCTCTCTCTCTCTAAGGGGTAAGGAGGACACTTGTCCAAAGACTATCCATGTGCTTGAATGCATGTTGCATGTGATTTGCTAGGGGGGAGAGGGGTCCAATGAGCTTGAACCATGTGTAAAAACTACAACTCGCCCCAAGCAAGCAAGGTGCTACAAACGGGAGCGCGGAGAGCCCTGCAAAATACAATCGAAATAGCACATAGCAAGCCATAAATCGACAAAATTGTATACCTGGCAAACATCATTGCACATACTCCAAGCCGTACACAATACGAGAGAGACAAAGAGCAGGAGAGGGCAAGAGAGCGCGTGCAAGCGCACCTCCTAGAGTGCAGTGATACGCCGGCATGGCGAGTGAGAAGAGAAGAGAGGAGAGAAGAATACACAGACACTAGGTGCAATCTCCCCCCGTGCAAGAGTGAGCATTTTCCTCTTGCACATATTTCGTTTATAAATTTCTTGAATGGTCAATATGAGTACAAACTGGCCGGCCGGTCATAAATGGCCAAAGCTCATAAAAAAGCACTTGAATAATAAATTAGACAATATATATTTCCATTCGCATAAGCCTAGCTCGGTCCAGTCTTTTTCATCTGTCAGCTACAGTAAATAATAAAATATCAATTCCATAACATACCTCTCTGTTGGAAAGCAACTGTCCTCAGTTGCAAAAATAAAAATCTGCTAACAATACCTGTCAAAAACAAGGATTAGAAATCTGTATCAAATAGTAAAAGAAATATCCATAAAATTAAACAACATTGCTTATGCCTGCCGTCATCCACATACTACCTATTCTAGTGTCCCATACCACTAGAATAAGCAGTATATGTCATACCCTGATGAATCAAGATATCATTGGTCACACACATCATTCAATAATCAATTCTCATCAATCTCAAGTCCAATACTGTCGCGACAAAAAAAAGCATCATATACCAATTCCAAATCCAAATCCGACTATCTGCCAACATATACCCATTGCAAATCCAAATTCAAATATTCTTCATTTTGTATACCCGGGTAACAAAATCATGCCAATTACAGTGGTGGCCAGCCACACTGCAGCATGATTTTGTGATCGGTGTTGCCTCATCCGGCGAGTCGACACCAATAAAACGTGCTGCCTAAATCGACAGATCTGCATTGGATATAGTTTAAAAATCATAGATCTGAAGTTTATTAATGTGCTGCCTAAATCGGCAGATCTATACCAAGATGAGTATCTACACATTCCCTAGATCGGCGAATCGTGTGTGCGGGACCAATGGACTAGGCAAGACATAAAGAAAAAAATACTTACTATGTTGTTGACATCGCAGTGCAGTATATCAAAGCACTTACAAATTGTTGTGCACTATCTCAGAGTATTGTAGCTCACATGAGTAGCTACATAGCTTATAGACAAATCTTCTTTCAATACAATTAGAGGGCATGACCTTAGCAGTGTTTGAGTATTCTGCTTAGAACATAATGCAGAGAAATGAGATATGAAAAGAGGAGTGACGTATGCGAGGTACATACCAGGAGGGTTTGGAATGGGTGTCCTTGAGTATGCATTTTGAGAGAGCCGTGTTGTCTCTTTGAATGGTATCATGAAACACAGCTAGGAGTTTGGCACAATCTTGTATGACAGAGACAGTATAGTCAACCACTAAGGAATAAGGTTTAGATGAGTATAGATATTTGGTTGATAACAAGGGAGAAAGGTATCATAAAAGTGGATAAAATATGATTAGGAGATTAGGACAGAAGCTGTAAAAATGAGTTTGCAAAATAAAGTAAAGAGATGACTTATTTGACGTCCTCGCATTATGGTCTGCGTAGGTTTTTTTTTTCTCTCTTTTTTTTAAAAAAAAATTAATAGAATCCTTAAATGAGTTAGAGAAATGTAACAAAAATAAATGAAGATCATGATAAAAATCATTTGATTAAGGTCAAGTAAGACAGATACTTTAATTTCCTTAAAATTGTGATAAACCAAATAAAGGTAATGGTATTGAGCAGTGTTTTATTGTACAACAACTAGTAAAATATAACAATGTGCTAGTCGAAGAGGAGGAAACCTAAAAAATCTTCAAAATTTTAAAAGTGTTGATCGACACAAGGAATTGCAGAAAGAGCATGCAATATAGCCTAGTCGGAATTAGATGAAGTTGCAAAAAATGGTCACCGAGCAAGCTAACAGTAGGAGTATGAGCATAGAATATTTTGTACCAGCTTGTGCTCGTTAAAACATTAACCAATTGAAAATAAAAATGCTAACAACATTGCTAGGTATCGCAAAGGATTTAAACTATTGTGCTACGTAGATCATGCAAATCATGCCATAAAAATCCACAGATTATAAGTAAAATAAAATCTCTGCAAATTGTGTGATGGAATCCATTGAAAATATTAGAGTTATATAAACCTAAGTCTTATGATCACTTTATGAAGCTTGATTGTGGTCGTCTTCAGCATATCATTTCATAGTTGTGTTCCAAATACTTTCTGCCCTAATTAATATTGTTACCCACCGCAAATTTGTACCATTCGTCAATATCTAGTCACATTGTAATCGTCGATGGGGCATATCGTCAATGTAATTCTGAGGGGGGGGGGGCTCTATCGTGGAGGTGCCAAATGCATTACACGAGGGGGAAAAAGGGAGAAATGAAATGAAATAGAATGTTACATGAAACGCCTTCAAAGGCCAAAATTATATTGTGAGTCAAAATTGATGCAATCAATGTGAATCAAATTCAATGTGATCTGTGTACTAAAATAAAATGAGGTAAAACGAAAGACTAAAATTAAAACCTAAAAGCATCATTCTAAAAATTGTCAACATCATTGTCGATTGCCCGACAGCGGGCGTTTATCTGTGAAAGCTTCCTCAATGTTCGCCGAAGAGCTTCCTCAATGTCCGTCATGATAAGGAATCATAGTGGGAGGCCGACTAGAGATAAAGGAATGAAATGAAATGTCGTATTAAACGTCTTCAAAAGGCCAAAATTAAAGATGGCCAAATGGATACAATCCATGTAAATGTAACAATCTAATCCAATGCCTGGGTACATATGAAAATGAAGTGAAGGAAATAAAAAATAAAGAAAAGGTGTCGTCAGCATCGTCAATACCCGCCTCTGTAAGTAAGCGTACGTCTAGGACGAGGGGAGAGAGAGAGAGAGAGAGAGAGAGAGAGAGAGAGAGAGAGAGAGAGAGAGAGAGAGAGAGAGAGAGACAGAGAGAGAGAGAGGTGCAAGACGTGCAGCTAGTTGGATTTGTCTGCTGGCTTCTTGCCTCTTAACAGCGCCAATATCTACTACTGCTTACCATCTACAACACCCGCTTATCGCTACTAGGTTGCCATGCACGCCAGGATCAGCTGCTTCACTCCGTAGAACGAGCTGAAGTTGCCGCCTACCTCAAGGTGTTGGAGCATGGGTGAAGCACGCTCAAGGTTTGGCCGGTCATCTAATAGTACCAATGCGCTAGCTAGTGGTCAAGGATGTCGCTGAGCGATGCACGGCCTTCTGGAAACTGATGGTGAGGATGAGTGTGGACACACACTAGGCTCTGCAATTGATCATCTGCATGCGAGGGCAGCTTGTAGGGTAGACAGGTAGTTGTAGAGTGTGAGGGAGGTCGGGGTGTGATTCACTACAGCTGCAGCCATCAATTCATCAAGTGTAGTTGTTGGTAATGCATGGGGTACTACTGTGCTTGCCCATGGGAAGGGGAAACTGATAGTGAGTGAAAAGATCACAAGTATGCTTTTAGAGGCAGGATCACCTCGTAAGAAGCTGGATCCTGAAGACACAATCATCAATTAGGAAGATCTTCAGCTTTGATAATGGTTAAAGTAACCTGCGTCACTTGGTGGGAGTCTGTTGCTGCATATTTGAATGAACCTCCAATAGCTGGTAGGAATCAGGACCATTTCTCCTTGTGGAGGTATCGGAACAGGGGCCGGCGGCTCACCTCTATACATGGCACCTACTCGAACGTAAGGCATGCCATATCTTTTCAACCACAACTTGTGAGTCAGAAGAAAGCTCGTCTCCAGCCTGCTCCCAGGTGTTCTATCTCCGATAGAGTCGTCATGAATAACCTATCTAAAATTCTCTCCATGTCGTCAGTGTAAGCTTGCACATTGAGATGGTGGTCGAGAAGCTACTATTGTATGAGGTATGGGCACGCCAAAATCTGTGAGGTGGTTAGGCAACGTCAACTCTGCATGGATCAGAGTGGAGGTTGATAGGGGAGGATTTGTGGTGATTGTGTAGAGAGAGAAAGAGAGAGTGTCAGGACATCTATTGGAAAAGTGGGCGTTCACTAATCTTGGTCGCCATTCTACGCCGCTTATGCTTCTTATGCTGTTGCCCATCACATGCAAACACAGTTTGTGTTTCCACTTCATTGCGTGCGCTCTTGCTGCCGCATGCAAAAAGGAGAGTTCACTGGCTGGGGCTGGATTAACTGCAGCCGCCTGTGCATGCCAAAAGGAAGGTGGGTGTAGTGCGTAGGTGTGAGAGTGGTGGATGTTTGTCGGCAAAGCTGCAGTTATTTTGCTGCATGGCCATCAAAAAGATGGTGGTTGCGACTACGAGTGAAAAAGAGACCATCCGTGGGTGCAAATGAAAAGGAGAAATAGGGCCGAGAAGATTGACGGCGAGGGTTGGTGGGATAGAGACGAAAAGTAAAACGGTGTGTGTAGCTGGCTACATGCGAGGGAGAGACTGGGCAATTGGAAGGCTGGTTGTTAACAGCCCCTGACGGACCCGTGGCACAAGCAGTGCTAGTTTCGGTGACGTGAGAGGTTGTGAGACAACAGGTACTGCCCGCTAGTAGGGCAACGAGAGTAATACTGCATGGCGGCGAGACGAGTTGAGTGTTGGTAGTTCTCAGCGTGTTTGCATAGGTAGGGGCTCGTGGATGTCATTGGGAAGCAAAGTGACTAGATGATAGCACTAGTGCTGGTGACGACAACGACCGGACTCACTAGCGGTTGTGCTGATGTCATTGGCGATCGTTGAGAGCAGCTAACGTCCATGGCTGGCTTCTACACCCTACCGCCGTGAGCTTCTACAGCATGACGCCCTATCATCCCTGTTTTCGTGATGCGTCCTCACCCTCGACTGACTGTTCAAGCAGTAGAACAAAATACGTAGAACCTAGTTTTCAGTTTAGTTTAAGTTTTTGTCGATTTATTTAGTTAGTTATCTAAAAGTCACCCTTCGCCCGTGTTCTCATGCGCTAGATATTGAGCTTGATTATGATCGATTCTCACAATTGTAATTCGCTCTTCCTCGTAGTTTGACCCAATCAGGTGTGTGTTCTCTGAGCTGTGAAAGCCTTCCAACTTTTCTCTAAAAATAGTTTTTCGAGACGTGATCAAACGGTCATGTTGGTGAATGCACTGATACCTTGAACAAATAAATAAATAAATATATAAGACTAGCTTGTTATAATCGATCATACTATAGCACTAGTTGCTTTGTATTGCTATCCACATATGTACTCTAACTAGTTCAACAATATAAAAAAAACGTGGACTTATTTATGGGTTTAACATGAATCCCGACACAGCGTTAATCAATGAGACTTAGAAAGAAACAAAAATATTGAAGAAAAAGAAACTTAGCTTCCATCAAATTGCTAGGCCTAAAATCATCAGAGCGTAGCCTAAGGCTCTGATACCACTGCTACAAACGGGAGCGCGGAGAGCCCTGCAAAATACGATCGAAATAGCACATAGCAAGCCATAAATCGACAAAACTGTATACCTGGCAAACATCATTGCACATACTCCAAGCCGTACGCAATACAAGAGAGACAAAGAGAATGAGAGGGCAAGAGAGCACGTGCAAGCGCACCTCCTAGAGCGCAGTGCTACGCCGGCACGGTGAGTGAGAAGAGAAGAGAGGACAGAAGAATACACAGACACTGGGTTCAATCTCCCCCCGTGCAAGAGTGACCATTTCCCTCTTGCACGTATTTCATTTATAGATTTCTTGAATGGTCAATGTGAGTACAAACTGGCCGGCCAGTCATAAATGGCCAAAGCTCATAAAGCACTTGAATAATAAATTATACAATATATATTTCCATTCGCATAAGCGTAGCTCGGTCCAGTCTTTTCCATCTGTCAACTGCAGTAAAGAATAAAATATCAATTCCATAACACAAGGGGGGTGTTGGGGGGATATACACCACACACACACACTCATTTGTGAACTCATTCTCACTTGGTGAAAGTTGAGGAGCTCCACCTCCTTCTCCAAGCTTGTGAGAAGTGAGAACCTACACCAACACTCTTGGCTATGGAATACAAATCCAACCAAGAGCCATGCTTCAATGCTTAAGTTTGTCATCTTCTCCATCTTCATTACTATGCTATTATGTACACTAGCAAGAAGAGTGATGATAAGTGAGGAATTATTTCTTTCTCTTGTGGAATATTTCTTCTTCCTCTTCCCTATCCTCATTTCCCGCTAGCTCTCTCCACCTTCGAAGGTGTTTGAGACCATGGGACCGAGGCTTGGAGTAGTTAATGCTTTCTACAAAGTTTATGTTGTGTTTGTGATGCATGAAGCTTTCCTTTCCATCTTCATTGCATCACCTAGGTCACAAGGAACACAAAGATTGTATTGTACCAAGTCTCTCTTGATGGGAGAAACTATAATACAAATGCCTATTGGAGGGGGGACCGGCTCCGTATGAATCCGATCCTCAACTATGTCATGTTCTCTAAACTCTCTCTCTTGCAAAAGTATTGTTCATGCCAAGTTAACTAAGTACCATGTTTATGTTGCTACCATCAATTAAGTTCACCCACTATGCTCACAAAGTAATCTCACAAAAGTGCTTCATCTAATTTCCTAATTCCGCTACTCTCAAAGTTCATAGGCCCTTTCCATTACATTAATTCAAATAATGAAGATTTAATAGGTACTGCTCTAGGTGCCGTCTCCCAAGCAATGTAGTTACTTGTTGTGACTTCAAAGTACTTTTGTTGTGATGTAGCTACAAATTTTGGATCATCATGCACCTGTATCTTGACACAACTTATGCTTTCTTCTTGATTGTATGTATTCTATGTTGTGCCCAAATCGTATATGTCTTTAGCTTGTTGTGGTAGATGAAAAGGATCTTATTATAAGTTTTCATTAACCAAGAATTTCCAAGCTAAAAAGGTGGGATCCTTATAGTAAGGCAATGCTATTGATTTAGGTCAGAGAAGTTGTTGTAAGTTGTGGAGTGGCCAAGTGTTGTACCATAAAAGAGCTCAATATTGTAATCGATTTACACCTGAGGTATAAGCTAAGTGAATTTCAAAGCTAAAGCCTTCATGATCATATGTACTTTATAAGAAACTTGGTTACTAACTGATTATAGCACAGCTAAAGAGCTTCAAGTTGACCCAGAAGAGATCACAGGTATGCATGTATGGGACGATGCTTGCTAGTAAGTAGTGTTGGTTTACCTAAGTGGCCAAATGGCAGAAGAAGGTACTAATGCAAATCAGTTGAGCCAACTGATCATTGACATTTCTCTCATGAAGGAGTTGACAATTCAGAGAAAGGATTACCTTTCGTCCTTTTGTGAGCTTTCTTTGACAATAATTTTTGTTGCTTATTTGTGGTTCCGTTGATTTGAAGGGCAGAAGCAAAACTTGCAATATGGGCTAGGAACGTTGCTTGCAGCTGCACATCTGTAGGACAAAAAAAAAAAAGTTGCATGCAAAGGTGGGGAAATTCAGCTAAATTGGAGCAATAGCCTCACACACACACGCACGCACAGAGAGAGAGAGAGAGAGAGAGAGAGAGAGAGAGAGAATATAGCGTCCGATTGCATACAAGACACCCTGTGTGTGTGTGTGTGTGTGTGTGTGAGAGAGAGAGAGAGAGAGAGAGAGAGCGCGCGCTACAAATCTTTGTCCTGATCTTGCATCTTCTGTGCAGCTCGTTTCTTCTTCCTTCCTTAGGTTACTACTTATAGCCAAACATGCGACCTGCTCCAGGGCCTCTTTGACAAATAAGATATTTGTGATCCAGAGCGATAGAAAACATTATGGTTTTTGTTGGCAAGTTCAAGAAAATTTCCAACGGATGCGAACTGAGGATTCTCTCACCACAACTTACAGCTTGAACGTTAGTGGCAAGTCAAGATGTTCAATGTTATCCAAACCATGCTACTCTTAGTAATGCTTTTATTAATGACACTTACACCAATTGATTCAACACTAGAGGCAAGCATAAGCCCCCGCCTCCAACACTAGAGGGGATAAAAGCGACGGAGAAAAGGCACATTCCCTACGATATTATCAACAATGTGGAGAACAGTGCAACTCCACACCATGCATATGTATGGTCTTTTTATTTTTGATGGGCACAAGCATCTCAATGCACGAAACATCTCCCTCCATTTTCAAAAATTAGAATGTGCAATTTTTCTCCTTTACACATCTATTTATGCAAATTTGGATTGGTGTTGGGAGTTCATAGAGCTTTTGGCAATAGCTTTGATGAGAGATGCTACAAAGCCTGGAGCATAAGCAATGATATGATAGACCTCCAAAGATTCCCCCCTTTTACCTGACTAAACCGTGGTCCATTATGCGAGCCCCTTGCCCCACTGCCCTTGTCGTCCCCCTTCTATACTGACGCATGCCTTCCCCCATATGTAGCCCGAGACCTACGAAAACCCTCTGCAGAGAGAATGGCTTCCTTCTGCCTACAAAGCCGTAGGGAAACCCTCCGTAGCCCTTCGCAACACAACTCTCTTCTCTTCCTCGGCCCCATCCCACGCACACACAGAGGGTGTCATTGCATCCTACAGGCCCATGAATTCCCTCCCATGGACCGCCTTCCCACATGCATGCAAGTGAAGTTGTCAAGTCCCACACACCTACCGAACAGACATAGTAGGATTTTTCATTTTTGGCTTTCTAAAAGAAGCCTTAGTGTTGAGTTGGGCTAAGCATACTTTCATTGTTTCCAGAGCCATGATGGAGACTTACCTTAAATGTTATTTCCATTTTAAGATATTCTATATCACGTTTCATTTCACATCCTTACATGGCTTGAATTCACTTGCATTCTATTCTGTTAGAATGCTAAAGTAAAGCTTCACCTTGCATAATTCTAGTAAATTCTATACATATATATACATATATTTATTTATTTTACACATACACATACATACACACACATATATGTGTGTATGTGTGTGTATGTATACACACACACACACTAAATGAGCAAACCATGGTAAAAAAAAGAAAAAATGGTGAAATATGTGAGAACTTAGTTCAAAAATCTTGCAAATTCAAAAATTCGACTATTATTTTCAGTTTGCTTTTTTTGCAAGGAGAAAACTTAGTCCTTTAATAAAAGAGATATTCATGAGCAATGCTTTTCCTTATATAATTCTAGTTAAACTCAACCTAATGATTTTATCATTTTCTTATTCTTTTAGAAAGCCACCGTGACCCTTTCACTTGTTTTATTTCACACCATTTCCATAGTGAAGCAATCAACACAAGAAGATTTAGAAATTTTCTCATGTAGGAAAATGGAGTCTTTCTTAGTGTTTTCATACAATGCATAACATCATGAGCTTCTGCTCGAGAGGCACCGCATACCTAGCTAGGTATGTGGCGCCTCCCTCATATAAGCTCATGGTGTTGAGGTAAGTAACAATGTGGGAAATATTGTGAGAATTTGTCCAAAACTTCTTGTGATAGGAGTCGAGTCCCACCACATAATGCAAACTGGTATGGTGGTGGCTGCTGCACGGACCACAGACGCTCACGCAGAGCTCTACAAATTGTTGAAAGCCGAGCACTTGGAGGAGGCACTCTGCACAGCAGTGCTTCTAGATAGCAAAGGGATTACCTTGACAAGGGACATCATCTATCATCTGCTGCAGATTTGCACCAAGAAGAAGGACCTATCTGCTGCTCGACAAATACACACCCTCATGCACCATAACCAGCTTCATCACACAGTTTGCCTTGCAGATTATTTGATTCGTCTGTTTTCGTCGTGTGGAAGCTTGCCTGAAGCAGCAGACGTATTCGAACAGGTCAAAAAGCCAACTGGTTTTACATGGAACGCCATCATCACTGCACATGCAAAGCTTGGGGATGGTATGCATGCACTCGATCTCTATAGTCGCATGCTTCAATGGGGGCAACAACCAGATAAAGTTACCTTCCTTAGTGTTCTTAGAGCTTGTAGCAATGCAGGTGCACTAGTTGCGGGCAGGTCGATACATGCACAGATAATTGTTAGTGATACCCATCTTGATTTGGTTCTCGGAAATACACTTGTTGATATGTATGCAAAGTGTGGAAGTTTAGAGGAGGCCCAGAATGTTTTCCGAATGGTGCCGGGGAGAAATGTTGTTTCATGGGATGCAATTATAGGGGGATATGCCCAGCAAGGAAATGGTACCATGGCGTTGCAGCTCTTTCATGAGATGCAACAAGAGGGCATTCAACCTGACCGGGTGACCTTCCTCGGTGTCTTGAGAGCGTGTTCTTGTCTTGACACTATGAGGGATGGAGTTTTGATACATGACCAAATAATCAGAGGTGGGTTGGAATCTGACGTCACAGTTGCCAGTACCTTGGTTGACATGTACTCAAAATGCGGGTGCCTTGAAGAGGCACGCGTTGTGTTTGATACCATGCCATCTCCAAGTCTAGTATCATGGGGTTGTATGATCTCAGGCTATGCACAGTATGGACAAGGGCTTGCAGCCCTTCAAGTGTTTGAGATTATGGAAATGAAAGGGCTCCGATCAGACAAGTACATCTACTCCGGTGTTCTAAAAGCTTGTGGGCTTGTTCAGGATACACTGAAGGGCAGGTTAATACATGAGCGGGTAGTTAGAGCTAGGCTGGAATCAGGTGAAGTTGTTGGCAATACACTCGCTGATATGTATGCAAAATGTGGGAGCTTGACTGAGGCTCAAAAGGTTTTTGACAACTTAGCCTTACGAAATTCTGCAGCTTGGGGCTCTATGATCACTGGATATGCGGAGTTTGGGGATGGTTTTTCTGCCTTGAAGGTTTTCGCCAAGATGCAGCACGTAGGCATCCAGCCCGGCAGAATAACATACCTGTGTGTTGTAAAAGCTTGCAGTAGTGGTCAGGACAAGCAAGCTGGTAAGCTCATTTATCATGGAGTTTATGAGAATTCTTTTGAACAAGACATCCAAATTGGAAGTGCCCTGGTTGACATGTTTGCAAAAGGTAGTGAAATGGAGGAGGCACGGCATGTCTTCGACAGGTTGCAAGAGCGTAATGTGGTGACATGGGGTGCCATGCTTACTGGGTATGCCCAGCAGGACCTTTTCCTTCCAACCTTGGAACTTTACGAAGAGCTGCAGTTAGAGGAGATAGAGCCAAACAGGGTCATTTTTTTTAGCACTCTAAAAGCTTGTTGCAGCACTGGGACATGGGGCCTTGGTGGTATTATACATAGTCACATTCTTAGAAGTAACCTAGAAACAGATCAAACATTAGGGAATGCACTCGTTGACATGTACGCAAGGTGTGGGAACCTGCAAGAAGCGCGAAGTGTCTTTGAAAAGTTGTTGAGCCGAGATGTTGTCTCATATAGTGCAATGATAACTGGCTATGCAGAGCGTGGAGATTGCGGGATGGCCTTGGACTGCCTTGAGGGCATGTGCAAGCAAGGTCTAAAACCAGATGTCATGATCTTCACTACTGCTCTTGCTGCATGTAGTCATGCTGGCTTGGTTGATGAGGCTTACTCCCTTTTCAATCGAATGAGGGTAGACTATGGAATTGTCCCTGATATGGGGCATTTTACCTGCATGATAGACCTGCTTGGCAATGGTGGCCAGTTAAGAGAAGCTGAAGCTTTAATTGACACCATGCACATTTCACCAGATTCAGCTATATGGAGGTCTCTGCTCACAAGCTCAAGAATTTACAAGGACGTTGAGCTAGGTAGGAAATGCTTTGACCATGCAATTCGTCTGGATCCCGATGATGCAACTGTCTATACCTTGATGACAAGCATCTACATGGACGCTAACAAATGGGACAAAGTTCAAGACATACAAGAGAAGCGCATGCGTGCAGGGGCAAAGAAGAAGCCTGGCAAGGCGTGCATTGACTTAAACAACAAGGTTTACGAGTTTGTGGTGGGAGAAGAGGGTCCTGCTATTGATGATGAGACACCGAATAATAAAGGAAAACATTTGAGTAGGTCAATGAGAGGATATGGATACATGCCACAGTTGGAGCTGGTGCTTGATCAGACTTGGAAAGAAGAGAGTGGTTCTGCATCAGGTCGCAATGAACAAGTCCTTGGACAGCTTATAGAGAGCAAACAATTTTTATACAACAGTTGTCATGGCAGTTCACTTTGCAAACAGGAGGGCATGTACTCTTTTCCTCGAACCAATACAAAGGAATCATGCCATATAGCAGTTGCTTGTGTGTGAGCCTGATGTTAGCGGCAAGCCTTGCAGTTTATACACATCCTTGGCAGCCATGCCATGGAATTCCACAGAAATCAGATTTCAAGGAATCAAGAATGTCAAGGGGGATAAAATTGACGACATGCACTCATCATTGTGCCCTTTTTAATTTGCAAATAAGTGGGATTGCCACAGAATCCCTTTCAGGGTGCATGAATGAACTGATGTGGAGTATGCCTTTCAGTGTGTGCGCTATGGGGATTGGGCTCTAAGCAAACAACATGATGCGAACACTGAGGCGCTTTGCTGAGTTGCAAGGACATGGCATGCCTTGTTGTCAACAGAAGCTGTCACAAAAAGAAGCACCAGATGAGTTCTTCAAATAATACATTTGAAAAATTGCAAAATTGACACATTGATATTATACTAGGGATGAGAAGATCTTGCTGATCCATCCTCCTTCCCCAACCCTTAGTTACAGTCATGGGGAGAACATGTACAAGTACCTTGTACAGAAAGGTAGCCCTTTCATAGCATATAATGTACGAATCCACAGATCAGAGCAACTTACAGTACACTGCTCTGATCTAGTGCGCGAATTGCACATGTCAATTTGAAAATTCCTCAAAAGCGGTGCCTACCTCCTGTTTGCAAAGTGAACTGCCATGACAACTGTTGTATAAAAATTGTTTGCTCTCTATAAGCTGTCCAAGGACTTGTTCATTGCGACCTAAACCTCCTCAAAAGCGGTGCCTACCTAAGCCAGTTGGCAAGAGGATAAAGGATGAACTAAGCATCTACAAAACAAGGAGTGTGATTGAGTTAACAAGGAATAATCAACCCTAACAATAGAGGTTTTTTTTTTGGGGGGGGGGGGTGTCAAGATTGTTTGATGAATTGGTTTTAACAGCCATGTTAATAACTATGTTCTTCAAGTGATCAAAACACCGTAATCAGCTACAATAATTAACAATGAACAAATAATGTGACCACATAATCAAAATCCTTAGTCCCTTGGGGCCTTTCCTACAACATCAAGCCTTCTTCTTCTTCATCTTAGCCTTTAAAGATCAGGAACCTAAAGACCGATGGAGGGAAATGTATGTTTGATATGGGATCTGAGGTTCTAATAACATTAATTGATTGATATGCAAGACTCTGCCAACTTTTCTAGAAGAAGTAGAAATCCCTGCAACAATGGCTTTAACCGGCTTTAATAGAAAAGTTAGGGTAGTAGGCTCATTATCTACATCGAGACTTCCAAATAATAGGGGATGATTGAAAGATTTTTTTTTTCTTCAATGAAACATTTGGTGAGTGTTGATTTGCTAGTCTTTAAGCATGCATAAGGCAACTATAATAACTTTTAGTTCACATATCACATGAAGACTGGGTATCTATGCTTATCTTTGCATGGTGCAAAAGAACACTAGATAGACAAAGGGTGATTTTAAAAGTAATATGTGAAATCTTTTGATTGTCGCAAGTGTCATGTTGAGAGATTGGGATGTGAAAGAGCTTGAGGTGCTTAACATTGTTGTGCTCAATCATCACAAAATTGATGTCCATAGGGTTGGCATACATGGAGGGCTTGTAGGAAAAGCATGGCTACACCTTTTATTTGAGAAAATTGATCAATCTAATTATCATGTTCTTCTTGAAGCTATAGCATTGTTTGAGTATTCTCTCTTCAAGGATTTTGAAAAGTTGGTTTTTGAGTTTACAGCAAAGCTAAACCAGGCTAAAGAGTTGTCACGTCATCTAGATATGGATATGGTGGTAGTGGTTTTATATACAATGAGGAGGATAGTGAAACCATGCAGGTTTCCAAAAAGGATTAAGCCAAGGGATATAAGTTTAGAGAGGAAGATGAAAATACCATTTTCAAAATGTTGAAGGCAATTTGGCACTAGTTTTGGCTTGTGTACAATTGTCACAGTTGAAAAGGCACAACCTACTTTAGGAGTTTTAAATCCTCCATTAATCAAGGACTTGGTTTCCTAGGTGCTAATACACAAGTGCAAATATGCCAAGCATGATAGACATCACAAATACTACTCACTATATGACAATCAAATATGCCAAGCATGATAGGCACAACATGTGTTCAATTAGCAAAGATTCCAAGCCATGATTCCAAGTTTCCTAGGTGCTTGAGGTGCTTGTCATGCTTTATGACTAAGGTGCTTGAAGTGCTTGAGGTGATTCACGAATAAGGTGCTTGAGGGGCTTGTGATGTTCCAAAGTTAACATGATCCCTACAAAGGAGAGGGCGAGTCTTAAAGCTAGGGGCGTGAGAGAGACACACACACACTCAAGGCAAGTCCCAAGACTCAAGAGGTAATAAGGATACATGTCAAGCACCTACACATGTTGCCCTCATGTAGTGCTTAAAGCCTATTGGTTGATCTCTAAAGGGATCCAATGAGAATTTAGTTTATTTAATTGTTTGTTTAAAGATTTTTTCAAGCCCTCTCTCTCAAAGGGGAAAGGAGGACACTTGTCCAAATGCTACCATGGTTGCTTGATATGCACTATGCATATGATTGGCTAGGCTTACAGGGGTCCAATCAAATTAAGGGATGAGCTACAAGAAGGGGTCGACCAAAGAAAGTTGAGGGTATACTCTCTCTCTCTCTCTCTCTCTCTCTCTCTCTCTCTCTCTCTCTCTCTCTCTCTCACACACACACACACACACACTCCATCTCCTTCTTTAAGCTTGAGAAGTTGAGAGCCTACACCAACACTCTTGGCTATGGAATGCAAATCCAACCAAGAGCCATGCTTCAATGCTATGCTAGCCATCTTCTTCATCTCCATTACTATGCTACTATGCTATGCTAAGCTATATGAGTAATGGTATGTGAGGACACTATTTCTTTCTCGTAATCAAGTTCACCCTCTATTTTCTTAAAGTATTCTCATAAAAATGCTCACTACAATTTTTTTAATTCCGTTGTCCTCAATGTTCATAGTCCATTTCCATTACATTGGTATCATAGCTATTGGTTTCTCTTTTCTTGCTTAAGAAGAGAGGTCCTTAAGTTGTCCATGAAAGGTTGGACATGTTAATTGCAAGAGGGTAAGTGGACAGGGATCTATTATCATGGTTGAAAAGGACTTAGTTCGAGGTACACCGTTGGGAAATATAGACTTAATAATGGAGTCTCTCGGGGCTTGCCTTTGGCTTAGCCATTATTGAGCTACTAGCAAGCTCAATCAGAACCATAATCAACCGGGAAATGCTAGACCCTCTCCACTACTCTTTGCAATCAACAATCTCTAAACCACGGGTGTGGCTGCTGAGAGCTAATTTTCAAAAGTAAAGAAGAGTAGCAACTAAGGGTTTTGAGGGTACCAAATCACAAAGTAGCATACACATAAGTTTAATTAGCATGGCTGACAATAATCAAGAGAGTAGAATGAATATTGACAACTTTGATTTTGCACATGAAGGTGTTATTGATGATGCCCCAATGTTTGTGAACTATCTTGTTACTAGGTTGCAACAAGCTATAGGCAACCCTGCCTTGCAAGCCGAAGTTACCCAACAACTTCGTGCTGATGGGATTTTCCTACCTCTCCAAGACGAGAGAGAGCTTAGGAAGCCTCTTGTTGAGACTTCCAAAAGAAGACTCTCTCCAATAAGAGAAGAGGAGAAATCCAGTGAACGAGAAAGAAGTGACTCTCTAAATTACTCTGAAGATGTGGCTCCACGAAGCCGACGGTCTCGACGATCCCCAACTCCTCCCAAGAAGAAAAGATCATCCTATAGTCCTTCTCTTCGTCACTCCAAAAGGAAAGAGAGAAAACAAAGGAAGAAAAAGTCAAGAAGGAGGTCACCCTCCTCTCCTTCTTATTCACCTTCCTCCTCTTTTGATGAAAGCAGCAGTTATTCTCCTAGAGAATACAAGAGGAGAGGACATCGCAAATCTTACCCTACTTGAAAAAGGTCCCAAAAGCTTAAGAAGTTCAAAAAGGGAGGAAAGAGCATCTCTTTTCTCACCACCTTTGGTGCTACTGACAAAGTATTGGCCTTCATCCATCAATTCAATGCGGCCTTTGGAGACGAGGGCTTCACAAAGTCCTCCAAGCTACTCCATGTAGCTATGCACTTTCAAAAATATGCTCGTCAATGGTAGGCTAGTCTCCGCAGGAATGGCGAAGCCCCAAGGACATGGAAACCTATACGAGTTTTCATAATGAAGAAATTCCTTGCAAGCGATGCCAAGGCCAAAGTGCTTACTAAATGGAGAAGCTTGAAGCTACTCTCCCACGAGTCTATCCACAAATATGTAGACAAGTTTTAGGATTTACACCTCAAAGCTATAGTCTCTCAAAAGATATACTTCACCAAGCAAAAGCAACAATTTTGTGCAGGATTACCTGAAGAAATGGCCGAGTATGTCGACTCCCAACGGCCCGATTCCATTACCAAAGTCATCCACCAAACTATGGTTGCATCTCGTATCAATTTCCAACAAGGGGCTAATAGGAATGCCAAGCCCATGGAAAACAAAGATCAAAATGATGCAAAGGAGAAGAACAATGCTCAAAGTTCTTCCCAAGGCAATTCCAACAACAACAACAACAAGACCAAGGAGAAAGGAGTTTACAAAGGTTAAAAAAAACTCTCTCTTGAAGAGCTTTTTGTAAAGATCACAAATGCTTTAAGTGTGGGGAGCAAGGACATGGCTGTCGTTCTTGCCCCAAAAGAAATGCCTGCAAAACGAGACTCCTAGAGCTTCCACAATCGAAGCTCCAAAAGAGTATTCTCATTGCAAAGTATCATCCCTTTCATATGCTTGGGGGAAGGTGAGGGAGCATGATGCCTTCATCCTATTTTATATTGGCTCTACTCACAACTTCATATCGACAGAGTTGGCCACAAAATTGAGCATACAAGCTTTCGAGATGGGAGATACTGTAAGGGATTTTAAGGAGCAGCAAGCCTCCGTCACTCCCTTTATTGGGAAGTTGAGGCTTCATGTATAAAGCTACGTCGACAAAGAGGATTTTTTCATCTCTCCTCTCCAACATGAGGATGTTATCCTAGTGGCACCATGGTTCAACCACATGGATGACAACATGAAGTTCCCTGAAAGAAGAATCTAATTCATCTACATGGAAAAGAGCATGTATATAGATGCTAATGAGTCCGGTCGTACTATACCACTTGTAAATTCACCTGTTTTTGATAAGTCGATGAAAAGATCAGTTTCCTCAAACATGATTTTTGTAAAAAAGTCTCTAAATGATGTTAATGTTTTAACAAAACAAAATGGTAGTAATCAAGAAGAATTAGACTTGTCTAATTTTCTAAATGGATTTCAAAATGTATTTATCGACGACATCCCTATGGAGCTACCTCCAAAACAAGGGGATGATGACCATATGATAGAGCTTCTACCCGAGCACTCATCGCAAAATAAACCTCCTTAAAGTGTTTCTCAAGCTCAACAAGAGGAGATTATGAGGCAAGTGCATGAGTTGGTAGACAAGGGCATGGTAAGGCCTAGCTCCTCTCCCTTTTGTTCTCTAGTCTTTTTAGTGCAAAAGAAAGATGGCACATACAGCATGTGTGTGGACTATCAAGCACTAAATCGTATCACTATCAAAAACAGATTTCATGTACTGTGGGTAGAAGAAGTGCTTGATAAGCTACAAGGTTCGACCTACTTCAGTAGGATTGACCTTAAAAGTGGCTATCATCAAATAAGGATAGTAAATGAAGATATCATAAAGACCGCGTTCCGTACAACATTTGGTCTTTATGAATATCTTGTCATGCCTTTTGGTGTGACAAATGCTCCAGCCACGTTCAACCGTGTAATGGAGAAAATCTTTAGACCCTACCGCAAGTTCATTGTCGACGATATTATCATCTACTCCAAATCTTTGGAGGAGCATAAGCAACACCTCGAGGTAGTTTTTCGAGCTATGAGGGAGAATAAACTTTTCATTAACCAAAAGAAGAGTGAATTTTTCCTCCAAGAAATTCAATACTTAGGTCATATTATTGCTCAAGATGGTATTTGTATGGATCCAACCAAGCTGAGGTAATAAAAGGATGGCCTAACCCAAGGAATCTACATGAGCTACAAAGCTTTATTGGTATTTGTGCATACTATAGATGCTTCATAGCTAAATTCTCCCAAATAGCAGGACCACTACATGACTTGACTAAGAAAAATGCTAAATACATATGGACTGCTAAAGAGAAATGTGCTTTTGAGAAGCTTAAAGAAAAGCTTACTTATCACCCCGTGCTTACACTACCGGATCTCTCAAAACCATTTGAGGTCCAATGTGATGCTTGTGGAGATTGCCTTGGAGTAGTTTTGCTTCAAGAAGGGCATGCCATAGCATATGAGAGTTTAAAACTCAATTCGAACGAGCGAGTATTGGGCATCTAAAAGAAGAAGCTAGTAGCTTTCCTACATGCCCTCAACAATTGGAAGCACTATCTATTGGGGACTCCATTCATCTTACGAATGGACCACAAAAGTTTCAAGTACTTCATGGCACAAACCAAGCTCTCCAACAAAAAAACGAGGTGGAAAATTTTTCTTTCGCAATTCAATTTTCATATTGCTCATATTATTGGTAAGCATAATCAAGTGGCCGATGCACTAACACGATGATCGAGAGTTGATGCGGTGTCTATAGCAACTCACAAATGATCTATCTTTTATGATAGATGAGTATGCTATTGACACTGATTTTAAAGACATAATGTCATCCCTTGCCTTAGGGAAGAAAGAGGAACCATTCACCTTGTAGGATGGTTATCTTCTCCATGGCAACAGGCTATGTATTACTCATTCCCTTCGTGAGAAAGTGATGTATGAATCCCATGCTCCTCCCTATGCGGCATAAAGGGATTCACCCTAACTCTTTGAGGAGTAGAGACGTATTTTTATTGGCCCACCATGAAAGTGGACATACAAGAGTATGTTTCCAAATGTGTGGTATGCCAAAAGACCAAGTATGATAGAGGGAAACAACCTGGATTACTCCAACCATTACCAATCCCTAATTTGCCATAGGAGAGTATATCCATGGATTTTATCTTTGGATTACCCAAGTCTATCCATGGGAATACGAGAATATGGACAATAGTCGACAGGTTTAGCAAGCAAGCACACTTTATTCTTGTCAAAAAGACTCTTAAACACATGGATTGCCAACATCCATCGTGTCAGATAGAGATCCTAGAATGACCAATAATTTTTGAAAAGGTCTCTTTGAAAATCTAGGTACAAGGTTGAATTTCTCTTCGGCGTATCACCCACAAACGAATGGCCAAAGTGAGATAGCTAACATTAAGATTCTTGATCTACTAAAGAATAATTTCTGAAAAGGTCTCTTTGAAAATCTAGGTACAAGATTGAATTTCTCTTTGACGTATCACCCACAAATGAATGGCCAAAGTGAGATAGCTAACATTAAGACTCTTGATCTACTTCTTGATCTACTAAAGAACTATGTTACAGAAGTAGATCAATGCTCACAAGGGGAGAAGTATCTACCACTTGTAGAGTATCCGTACAATAACACTTTCCATACGCTGTCATTGAGTATAGCCGAGACCTACAAGAATCTTTCCAAAAGATTAAGGAGACTATATCCACCTCACAACAAAGGCAAAAGGCTGCTACTAGCAAGCAGAGAAAGGCCTTAGCTTTCAAAGAAAATAATTGGGTCCTACTCAAATTTCCCAAGGCTCGATTGAGGCAGACTACGGGCAACTACGGGCCACCAAAAGTATTATGCTAAATTAGCAAAAAGATACTATGGTCCTTTTCAAACTCTAAAACAAATCAATGAGATGGCCTATCAACTCAAGTTTCCCAACCATTGTCTCATTCACAATGCTTTCCATGTGAGCCTACTTAAGCCTTACAAAGGAGAGCCACAACAAGAACCAGTCATTGAGGACCCACCCAAGATTAAAGATCAAGAAGAGGTGCTTCAACCTGAATCAATTCTTTGACATGAAGAGAAGGTACTAAGACATGGTAAGATTATCCGACGATATCTTATTAAGTTCAAAAATTATCCTTTTGAAGATGCTAGATGGATGCAAGGTACACATCTTAAGGACAGTATGAACGATGTCAATGCTTACAATGCTACATTAGAATAAGCAAATGTAAATGTTTCTTTTAAATGATCAATAATTTTGTCTTATAAGACCAGTTATCTTTTTATTGTGCACAAATTTAAGTAGTCTGCATGCTTAGGATCATATTTGTGATGACGACGTCTCTCAAACACCAAGTAGAATTTGTCACTCTACTTTGGGAGAATGAAATGGACTCAAGAGCAGACATGGATTTGTCATCCATCTTGGGACGATGTCGTAGGGTTAAAAGGGATCCTCTACCCGCTAAGAAACATAGACTAATGACTAAGGCTTTATCTCCTCTACCTCATAGTCGAGGACGACTATGATTTCAAGAGAGAAGTAATGTCATAAAATCTAATATCTAACTAATCCAAATGATTTTCTCATATTAACTTGATAATATAATTGGGAGAATAAACGGGAACAAGAGTAAGAATATAGACATGTGCTTATGGATCTATCTCAACACGGGACCAAAGTCAATGGGTCCAAATGAGAGATGGTCTATCAAAGAGCAATGCCAGCTAATAGAGCTTGAAAGACCTTAGGATTAGCTTCATTAAATACCTCTAAAGGTTAGTGTTAAAAGTCCTTAGATCTAGGATCTTAGGCAAGATAGGATGAGCTAGAGGTGGGAACCCGGTCCAAGCTTGTAGTGCTTGATGGCTAAGGTGCTTGTTGTACTTGATGACTAAGGTGCTTGAGGTGCTTGTCATGCTTTATGACTAAGGTGCTTGAGGTGCTTCATGACAAAGGAGGGGGTGAGCCCTAAAACTAGGGGCATGAGAGAGAACACACACACACACACTCAAGGCGAGTCCCAAGACTCAAGAGGTAATAAGGACACATGTCAAGCACCTACACATGCTACATTCATGTAGTTCCTAAAGCCTATTGGTTGACCTCTAAAGGAGTCCAATGAGAATTTAGTTTATTTAATTGTTTGTTTAAAGAATTTTTCAAGCCCTCTCTCTCAAAGGGGAAAGGAGGACACTTGTCCAAATGCTACCATGGTTGCTTGATATGCACTATGCATGTGATTGGCTAGGCTTGCAAGGGTCCAATCAAATTCAAGGATGAGCTACCAGGAGGGGTCAACCAAAGCAAGCTAGGGGTGTGCTTGGGGGTACTCTCTCTCTCTCTCTCTCTCTCTCTCTCTCTCTCTCTCTCTCTCACACACACACACACACACACACATGCTCTCATTCTCACTTGGTGAAAGTGCAAGAGCTCCATCTCCTTCTCCAAGCTTGAGAATTTGAGAGCCTACACCAACACTCTTGGCTATGGAATGCAAATCCAACCAAGAGCCATGCTTCAATGCTATGCTAGCCATCTTCTTCATCTCCATTACTATGCTACTATGCTATGCTAAACTATATGAGTAATGGTATGCCATGACGCTATTTCTTTCTCGTAAGAATACTTCTTCTTCCTCTTCCCTGCCATTATTCCCTACTAGCTCTCCGTACCTTTGAAGGTGTTTGAGGTCTTGGGACTGAGGTCGGGGACAAGTTAATGCTTTCATTTAGCTAAGTTACGTGCATATTTGTGGTGCACGAAGCTCTCTATCTTCATTGCACCATCAAGGTCTCAAGAAACACAAAGCTTGTATTGTACCAAGTCTCTCTTTATGGGTGAAGCTATAATACAAAATCCTTTTGGAGGGGGGACTGGCTCCACACAAATCCGATCCTCAATTGTTGTCAAGTTCTCTAATTCTCTCCTTTGCAAAGTATTGTTCATGCCAAGTTAATTAAGTATAATGGTTATGTTGCTACCTCTAATCAAGTTCACCCTCTATTTTTTCAAAGTATTCGCATAAAAATGCTCACTATTCATTTTTTTTTATTTTGTTGTTCTCAATGTTCATAGTCCATTTCCATTACACTATTTGACTAGCAAACACTGATTAAAAAAAACCTATTCTTGGCCTTGTTTTATAAGGTCAAATTGATAAGATAAACGGGTTTTATGCCAATATCTAAGGTATTTACCAAGATTTATAACTAAAATGCACAGTTTTTTGCCTTGGAAGTTATAGTTGATATAATTACATCTAAGATTTTTAAGGTCAAATTGATAAGATAAACGGGTTTAATGCCAATAAATTATTTGCAAAGATTTAAAACTAAAAAGCCCATTTTTGTTGCCTTGGAAGTTAAAGTTAAAGTCAAATTGGGAAAGTTACACTACATTCAAGTGACATCATACTTTTGACTTCCAGCATTATTTATTTTCTTGAAGTCATTTTTTGGATTTCTAAAACAAACCTTACCATTTATTATTTCCATTAGTTTAGTCATGAGTAGAAGAGGGCTCGGAAAACATTTGAAATTTTATTATTTCCATTAGTTTAGTACCTACCTTTTCATGTAAATGGTTGATATATTGTTTTGTTTAGTTTGTTAAATTATGGGTTGTTTAATTTCACAACTTTATGACTTGACTTTCCTTTCATTTGATTTATTTGTGTACAAATTCTTATTTAGCATTTTCCTTATGAAAGAGTACGAGAGGAAGTGCGACGCGAGAGAGAGTGCGAGAAGAAGAGCACGACGATATGGTGAACTCGCTCTGTTGTAATGTGTAGAGCATAGTGAGTTCTTATTAGGTTTTTACAAAAGAATATGTGTACATACCTGGCGGGTCGCCCACTTACCTGGGCGACCACATTGGGCTTTATACCCCAACAACCTCCCACTGAAAGTCCAATGTGGTACTTTAAGTGTGAGAGAAGCTACTATACAAGCTAATATACAAGAGATGTAGAGAAGTGATGTACTACCCTACACCTAATTGCTTGCTAAAATGCGCAAAGCTCTCTGACGGAAGTCCTTTTGTAAGTAGATCAGCAGGATTTTCTGTGGTGTGAACTTTGACAAGCTGCATTTTCTTATCCTCGAGCATTTCCCTGATGAAATGATACTTCACAACCACATGCTTTGTCTTTGAGTGATAAACTGGATTGCAAGCCAATTGTATAGCACTCTGCCTATCACAATATAACACAGGCATCTCTCTTTGATTTCCAAATCTGTTACTAGTCGATTAAGCCAAATTGATTCTTTGCATGCCTCTGATGCTGCAACATATTCAGCCTCTGTAGTAGACTGAGTAACACAATCTTGTAATCTAGAACTCCATGATACTGCTCCACCAGCCAATGTAAAGACATACCCTGACGTAGACCTTCGGTTGTCTAAGTCACCTGCATAATCTGAGTCTATAAAACCCTTTACACTTAGCTCCTGACTCCCATAGCATATACGCATACTCTTTGTAGCTTTCAGGTATCTCAATATTCCTTTCACTGCCTCCCAATGTTTCTTGCCTGGGTTTGACATGTATCGACTTACTACTCCCACTGCAAATGCAATGTCTGGGCGAGTAGCAATCATTGCATACATCAAACTACCCACTGCAGACACATATGGAATCTTATCCATTTCAGCCTGTTCTTCCTCAGACACATGACAATCTTGTTTGCTAAGTTTCACATATGGTGGCAATGGAACACTCAATGCCTTTCCCTTCTCCATATTGAAACGTTGCAAAACCTTGTCAATATACTCTGTTTGAGATAACCAAATCAACTTCTTTGATCTGTCTCTCTCAATGCGCATACCAAGTATATGACTTGCCTCACCCATGTCTTTCATGTCAAACGATTTTTTCATCTTTGACTTCAAAGCTGAAATTTCTTCCAAGTGCTTGCCAGCAATCAACATGTCATCCACATACAAAATAAGGATCAGCCAACTACCATCCTTAGGCTTCTTTGTATATAGACAGTGATCGAACTCACTACGTTTGTAGCCTTGAGAAAGCATAAACTTGTGGA
The DNA here is from genome assembly GCF_014529385.1 of Adiantum capillus-veneris. NCBI lineage: Eukaryota > Viridiplantae > Streptophyta > Polypodiopsida > Polypodiales > Pteridaceae > Adiantum > Adiantum capillus-veneris. The sequence continues at coordinate 31,102,581 of NC_140946.1, forward strand.
ACTTATGGTACCATGCCCTCGGTGATTGTTTTAAGCCATAAAGACTCTTTAACAACTGGCATACCAAATCTTCCTTGCCTTTCTCATCAAACCTTTTGGTTGTTGCATGTAAATTTCCACATCTAAATCACCATGCAAGAACGTTGTCTTGACATCCATTTGGTGCAACACCAAATCTAATATGGCAACCCATGCAAGAAAGAATCTCAATGTAGTCATCTTGACCACCGCAGAGAAGACTTCATCAAAGTTAATGCCTTGTTCTTGCTTAAATCCCTTGGCAACAAGCCTTGCTTTGTACTTTGGCTGACTATCATGAGTGGTGATCTTATACCTGTAAACCCATTTACAAGGTAGAGCCCTTTTGCCCTGTGGTAATTTAACTAGCTTCCATGTCTGGTTTTTATGCAGAGCTGTCATCTCTGACTGCATGGCCAATTTCCAATTCCCGGAGTCCTTCATTTGCACTGCTTCCTTGTAACATGAAGGCTCATTGCAATCAGTCAACATGACATAGTTCATAAATGGAACAAACCGATCAGGAGGTCGTGTGATACGTCCAGATTTACGCAAAATAGGTGGCTAAGGCTCAGCCACAACCTGTGGTTCCACTCTATCCTGTCCTTGCTCCTCTTGAGCCCTGACATTTTGTCTTGCACGTGCAGGTCCATCTTCTTGGAATACAACTCTTCTAATCTCCTCAACGCTCTCTGGTTTAGAATGATATTTGGATTCATTAAAGTGAACATCATTGCTGCGGACAACCTTTCTGGATTCGGGATCCCAAAGTCTGTACCCCATCTCACCAGAATTACCATAGCCTAGAAAGATGCACTTTCTACTCTTTGGCTCAAGTTTGTTCCTAAATTCCTTTGGAACGTGAGTATATGCCTCACAGCCAAAGACTCTGAGATGCTTGTATGAGGGCATTTTGCCTGACCATACCATCTCTGGCACTGAATCCTTCTGCAAAACCTTGCTAGGAGATCTATTTACAAGATGAACAGTTGTTGATACAGCTTCAGCCCAAAACCCATTTGGCAGTTGTGCATTAGACAACATACTTCTGACCTTCTCTTGTATGGTCCTATTCATCCTCTCAGCAACACCATTTTGAGGAGGATTGTAAGGAGCAGTAAGTTCACGTTTTATACCTTTTGACTCACAAAAGTCCTGAAAGGCCTTTGAAATATACTCTCCACCATTGTCAGTGCGTAAGCATTTAAGCTTCTTGCCACTCTGATTCTCCACAAGTGTCACAAACGTTTTGAAAACACTAAACGCTTCATCCTTGTGCTTGAGAAAGTAAACCCATGCTTTCCTCGAGTAATCATCTATAAATGTCATAAAGTAAGAAGCTCCCCCTAGAGATAGGTTAGGCATAGGTCCACACAAATCACTATGAACAAGTGCCAACTGTGTATCTCTTCTACTGCTTCTATGCTTATGTGGCTGCTGTGTTTGCTTACCATACAGACAATGTTCACAGAATTCAAAATCATTAAATGAAAATCCAGGCAAATAACTAGAACGAGACAAGATTTCCATTCCCTTCTTGGACTTATGTCCTAACCGGCTATGCCACAAAGAAACGTTCGGCTGCTCGGTTACATTGATTACATTTTTAGAGACATTTGATACATAAATCATGTAAAGTCCTCCAGACTTTACTCCATGTGCTACTATCATAGAACCCTTGGATATCTTCCACATGTTTTGTCCAAAAGTGGTGACGTAGCTAGCATCATCAAGTAAACCTGCGCTGATCAAGCTCTTTGTAATTGCGGGAACATGTCTCACATTCTTCGGCGTGAAAGAAGAGCCATTATGAAACTTCAATTGAACATCTCCAACACCTAAGATCTCACATGTCTGCACATTGCCTAGCCGAACATGATCTTTAGTGGTCACATAAGAGGTAAACCACTCCTTGTTTGGAGACACATGAAGTGATGCCCCTGAGTCTATAATCCAGTTTCACTGAGTGCATGTCCATCAGATGCTGTAAGAAGAGCTGAGTCCATTGTATTCTTCAAGAAGTAGATGTCTCCTGACACTAAACTATCATCCTCTGCAACAGTGTTTGTCACATTTATTTCTTGAATCTTCATTGAGGACTTGTTCTTCTCACCATGGTCTTCAGCTTTCTCTTTGCCTTTTTCTGCTTTCCATTCTCTGCAGTCTCTTTTCATGTGACCCTTCTTGCCACAATGGTAGCATTCTATGTCACTCTTGCCTTTAACAGTGCGGGACTTGCTACGAGACTAATTCCTCTTTCCACCTTTGTACTTTTCTTTGGTCCTTCCCCTCACAATTAAGGCTGTTCCTTTGCCTTTGTCCATTGTCTTTCTCTTGGTTTCTTCAGTAAGCAGACTGCCTTCTACACTTGCTATGGCCAAACCATCTGGAGGTGCAGAATTACTCAAAGCTGTGCGAAAAGTGTCCCAACTTTCCAACAATGTGATCAACAGGAACATAGCTCTAACAGGTTCATCAAACTTGACACCTTGAGCTGACAACTGACTGTAGATGGTGTTGAATTCATTCAGATGATTGGACATAGGTGTCCCTTCTTTCATCTTCAAGTCAGCAAGCTTCTTAAGCCAGTATACCTGTGAAGCTGCACTCTGCTTCTCATAAAGATCACTCAGCTTTGTCCATGCTTCATAAGCCGACATCTCATCTGCTACATTGAAGTAAACGCTTTTTGCCAAAGTCAGCATAATGGTAGAAAGTGCCAATTCATCCATTTTGCTCCATTCATCTTCGTCCATATCTTCTGGTTTTATCGCCTTGAGCTTTATAGGTTTTATCTGCTTCTTTTGTACCAGCACGTGCCAAATCTGCTTCTTCCACAATGGGAAATTGGTTCCATCCAGCTTCTTGATATTGTAAAGAGCAGTGTCTTGTGATCCAGCCATAGCTACGCTTCACAATAGTTTACTTTCCTGGGAAAAATTCGGCAGAGTTTCCTCTGTAAACTGACCTCTGAACCAATATCAACCTGTCAAATGAACCAAGAAAGCTTCAGATTCTGCAGAAATGTCGGCAGAGTCTCCTTTGTAAAGTGGCTCTGGTGTACTCAAAAACGGACCAAAAAACATGTCAAAAAACCACTGTCTCTCTAACACTGCAAGCTGTGGGTAAACCTGTCCTGCACTTGTACTGTCTCTCACTGTCCTGTAAGCATAGACTATGACAATGCCTCAATGGCAGTAAAGCAAAGATGCAATCCCAACTGTCTAACTCACAGTCAATACATCCTAGCTGCCTATCTAAGGGTGCTCGAGGGATCGCTCCAAGACTTGTATCACTGAAAGGATCTCAACATTCGAGAATCCCCCAACTCAATAAAACCTCACTCGACCCTCAACAAAGGCTGCAATAAATCTGACAATACATAGACTTCCCACAAAGTCATACATCCACAAATTTCCCACTGTATGCTGTAACCGTTGCGGCGGTTGTTTGCTGCATGACTCACAGCCTGCAAACACTCAACAGACATACATCATCTCTAACAATACATCCCATGTGGAAGTACCTGCAATGTCAGGATGAAATCTTGAATATCAAGCAGCAATCACAAGCTACCTAATGAACTAGTGGATGTCGCCTACAGCCTGTGTGTAGATGCGCCCGTGTTGTATGTGACACGCCTCCAAGAACTGTGAGCCGTCCTTCGATGTGTAGACAACCACAAATCAACACTCTGGGAGTGCCGATATCCTCAGCACCTGAAGTCGTAGTCGGAAACCCCAAATTAGTAGAGTCGGATCCGCACCCGCCTAGACCACGTAGTCGAAAATGGCCTGCGCAGAACTTTGTCGAAGCCGAACGGTGGCCGAGATGACCTCATAATGAAATTTTGAGGATATCGAGCCCTTCCAGATCTCCCACAGGATTTGAGGCCATGTCTTCGCGTGTCGAATCTCACTCCAATCTGAGCAGGTGACTCTAGCTTCCTGCAATGCTACCCCGATCCTCGATCTGAGCTCTGATACCAGTTGAAGGAGTACGAACGGAAGTGTGACGCGAGAGAGAGTGCGAGAAGAAGAGCACGACGATATGGTGAACTCGCTCTGTTGTAATGTCTAGAGCATAGTGAGTTCTTATTAGGTTTTTACAAAAGAATATGTGTACATACCTGGCGGACCGCCCACTTCCCTGGGCGACCACATTGGGCTTTATACCCCAACACCTTATGTGGCTACTTAATGATCTTCATGTGAATTCAATTAAACTTTCTTAGTGCAAGAGGCCCTCGAACATTTTTGCAATAGGTATACACAGTAGCTATGGACTCTCACACTCTCATACGTCTTTCCTTGTTGTTGTTTATGGCCTATGTAAGTCCAGTGGGAGAAGTGAGGCTTTTTGCTGCAATTCCTTGACCATTGGATTAAATTGATGGATGTTCTCCACGTGGCATTTGAGGGTGTTTGTGAAGGGGATCGGGGAGCACCACAAACGGAGAGTGAGCGAGAGAAGGAGACACGCGACACACAAATATGGGTGGGGAGACTCAAAAGAGTGAGCAGCCCCCTATACACTTATGCTATGTATAAGGTATACAAGTTAGTGGGCGCCCAGACTCTGGGCGGCCGGGCAAGGCACAGGCGCCTATACCCCAACAACCTCCCACTTAAAGGCGACTGTGCCTTTAAGCAAGAGAACCCAGTCTAAAGACTACAAAAGGTGAGAGAAAGCCGCTCTCAACCGATGCCCACTGGCTGGCTGTGATCGTGTGCATCTGGCTGTCCTACTCCCGTGTAAGTCCATACACCACCAGACATATCACACATGTACTGCAAGTATGTACGCAATACCTGCATATCTCCCTCGTGCACTATGCCATCATCAGTCAACAAACGACTGACAACCCCAACTACAAATGCTCCCACTGCAGCTGCGATATATGGTCTCAAGATCAACATCTCATACATGAGACCACCGAATGCCGATGCAATGCTAGCGGGCCCTTCTAGCTCTACGGAGCATGCATCAACATATATATCCCTGGCAGTAGGCATCTCTGACTGACAAGGCGTGTCAGCCACATGCATCTCCTGATTGTCCACAAAAGACGCATCAACATGTCGTGCAACCTCAGAGCAAACCAGCTACTCTAGGTGTCTGCTGGAAGACATATCCTGCACAACTATATCCCCATGCTCACTGTCGAGCATAGAAAGGAATGACTGCATAATCGCTGACATCTCAACCTCCTCTGCAATCATCCACTGTAAACATGACCACTCAATCTGCTGTGACTCACTAGAGCTCTCATGCTCTAACTCCATATGCATAGACTCTTGCACAACGTCCTCCTGTCGTGACTCACTAGAGCAAGACCACTCTACCTGTCTCTCCTGCATCGAAGTATCTCGCACAATTGACTCTCTACTTCGCTCAGTCACTAGCAAAGCATGCATGTCTGACTCTGTCACCTCTCTGTGTGACTGCTCAAGTCGTGCCCCAACTGTGTGCACAACGAGCTCACTACTCTGCACTCCATGCAAAGCATCCTACAACCCACAAGCAAAAGAGACTCGCCTGCTCTCTCGCTCTCTACCTGGTTGCGTGATCACAGAGACAACACCATCTCTCACGTGATCCACATGCAATGGGTAACCTGTACCACTCCTGGCACCTCTCGCAATCACTAGCGAACCCAAATGCATCACAAAATCTCGCTCTCGTAGCGAAATCTGACATCCACAATCTCTAAGCTGACCAATCGAGATCAAACTCACTGTCAAATCTGGTACATAGCGCACATGTCATAACAAGTAAGATGCACCACTCGATAATGACACTCTCACATCTCCTGCACCTGCTATCGCATGCACCGATCCATCGGTCAAACGTACACTGCCAAGCATCCCGCTAGAATAGCTACAAAACCATTCACGATGCGGCGTGACATGAAACATAGCATCTGCGTCTAGCAACCACTACGAAGGGAGTGCACTATCCACATGTATAGCATCTCGTGCATAGCTCGAGGTAAAAGTGACATCCCCGTCACTAGTATACTCCGACACTACATATGCCTCAACTGTCAAAGCAACTGAGTCCATGGCATCACTACATACATCTCTGAGACTTCCATGTCTCCTACGATGTCGCATACAACGAAAACAGCGCCGTTTAACGTGTCCAGAATGACCACAATACCAACATATCACCTGTCGGCGTACTCGTGAATGTACATGTCTCACACGAGTCCTTGATGACTCAGATCTATCATACATATTATGTAATCTGCACCAAAGTGCTCTCGAAGTAGTCTCATACATAAGAAGAGCATATACAGATTTCGCAAGGTGCAAAGAGAGTGTAGATAGTGCCATTTCCTCTAGCTCCTGCCACTGATCGTCAGACATGTTTGAAGGTCTACCTACATCACCACTCAATGGTCGATGCAACCCTCGCTGTGTCAATGCATCAAGCATACACTCTCTCCATGCCGCAAAGTCTGACCCATCAAACACGCTCATCTGTGAGAGGTCACAATCTGATCGATCACCTGTCTCTGCCATGAGCACAAGTAGCAAGCTAGATAGCAAAACCACCTCACCAACAACGCCTGGAAACTATCTACAAATATGGCCAGAAACACAATGTAAAACCTGTGAGACACACTCCAAAATAGAGCTCCCGCAATGTCAACCAAATCAGCCCTAAACTGGCTCGAATCGCATCAAACAAAAGTCTGCAAATATGGCTGCAAAATATGGCTGCAAATCAGCCCCAAAACAGCCCCAAAATTCAGCTCTTAAACAGCTGCATAAACAAGTCACAAACGTGTCCCAGATCAGCCTACAACTGAGCCATACATGGACACCTGCAAAGAGGAAACGATGGCTGAAAATTCAGCGCCCAAATAAGCCCTCAGACCTGCTTGTAAACTTGTAAACTGTAGTTGAAACCTGCTGAAAAACCTCAAGCCATTAGTGCTCGAATCCGGCTACCTAGCTCGTAGCCACACAAGCATACATCACAACATTCACTCCTGTGAGTGTGCCAAGATAATTGTACGCCTGTCAAACCCGTGAGCTAATCACCAAGTCCACACTGTGCAGTATCGATGCATACACACGCACAAATCTCCCACCTGCAGAGAATACCGCACGCAAATGCTGAGTGCAACCCGTAATCTCTACCTAGATCGCATAAATGATACGCATAAAACTCCTGGGAAAATTTCGCCAGAGTTTCGTCAGTAAAACGGTCATAAAACCAGTAACCAAACTGACTACATGCTCAAAACCATGAGCAACCAAAGCACATCAAACCGCACTCCAAATGCATGCACCAATCTCCACACTTTGCATACATCATTGCAAACACCTGCAAATCTAGTACACAAATATCTGCTCTATTTGTGACTGCCAAAAAACATGCTCAAGGCATACATTGCCGAGCTCAAAATGCAATCACATTAGTCTCCCTGAGCATCAAACTACATAAGGCATACATCGTATCCTCCCACCTGTGAGGAAACTTGCAGCAAATATGACTCTCACATCTGAGAGCAAACCATGTGTGGAATCCTCGACACACAATTAACAACTGCTGCTGCAGAAAATTCAGCGTTCAGAATTTTAAAATTCTAATATGACGAGCGCGTCCGGAGCGTGCCAAAACCCCAAGGTAGACTCCTGGATCACATGTATCCGAGTCTAAGTGTGCAAAATATGCCAAAAAACGTTGTTTTTGGCCCAAAAACGCAGCAAAAACTTGATGTTGCTGCTGAAAAAATTTCAGAGGTCAAAATCAGCTCAAATAGACATCACCATTGCGTCCGGAGCGTGCCAAAACCCCAGGTTACACCTTAACCTTGCATAAATCATATTCCGTATGCAAAAGTTATGCAAAAAACACTGTTTTTGGGGCCCGAAAAATGACCTTCGGAAATGAAAATCTGCATTCTTCCTGCAAGTATGGATGCAAATAACCATACACACTTGCAATACACTCTTCCCTCAAGCTTGGAAATTCCCCTCAAGCTTCCATGAGCACAGATCTGGTGTTTGCTCACCGATCTCAAGCTTCCACCGAAAGCGAGCTCACCATAGCCGAAAGCTCACTTCTCTGTAGCACTCCATCTGTCGTGAAGCCAAAGCTCTGATACCAATTGAAGGGGATCGGGGAGCACCACAGACGGAGAGTGAGCAAGAGAAGGAGACACGCGACACACAGATATGGTTGGGGAGACTCAAAAGAGTGAGCAGCCCCCTATACACTTATGCTATGTATAAGGTATACAAGTCAGTGGGCGCCCAGACTCTGGGCGGTCGGGCAAGGCACAGGCGCCTATACCCCAACAGTTTGGACTTGAATGTGTGAATATGCATTTAAGGGTGTTTGGACTTGAATGTGTGCATACGACACACCAGTAATTGCCCCCCCTTGCCTATCTCTCTCCCTCTCTCATGTGGACAATTGTGAGTCCTCATCTTTTCATCAGCTAGTTGTACCAAATTGTGACCACACCCACATACCCGCTATGGGTGTTTCATTGTTGTTTTAATGGTATGCTTTCAATCCATTCTCTATGCCGAGTATCTACCCCCCTATGATGATCTCTACAATTATCTTCCTCCCTCTATGCAATTGATCCCTTCACTATTGATCTGCTTTATGCAATTCTATCAACGACATTGTTAGACCATTAAGGTCAAGGCTATGGGATAGAGAATCCAACCCATCTATTGATAGCACTTTCCTAAGGAAGACAAGGTGAAAATATTTCTCAAAACTCTACAAGACAATCAGGACTTTGACGAGCATGCAATGATGAAGAACAGGTCTCCACATAAGGGGCTTATGTTGTCCCTTCGAGAGAGAGGAGGTAAAATGAAAGTGACAAGCTAGGCCACTATATAAAGGACTACTTTACTAAGAACTTTTCCCTCATTCGGGCAAGATAAACTATCCACCATCCAAATTCTTCTACGAGGACAAAGGGATCGGCTCCAAAGCCAAAGAAAAGCTTCATATGGGAGAAGAGGGCCAAGAATCCTATACTCATTTCACTTAAGGTTTAGGTAGTGATGTACGTTGGGGCTTTTAGTCTGTATGGTCCCTTTGGTGTTGCTTGCTCTTTGTTTGTGTCAAGCAGCTATGTTATTGTAGATAGCCATGTTGTTTTTTGGCTAGTCCACATGATTTGCTATGCTATTTTTTTAGGGAGGCGTTGTTGTAGCCTCTAAGGGACAAATGTTGTCCCAAGGCTATGATTTCATCTTGTTGTAATGTATTATCGGTAGCACTAAGTGTTCTAGGGGATGTTTTTTGGGAAGATAATTTTTTATTTATTCTATGTGTATGCTCTCTACGTGCATGAGTCATGTTATACCCATTAGGTGTGAACCTTTGTCACATGTAGCCTCTACCTTTTTAGCCATCTTTAGCTACTTGTATTGCTCATGGATTCCACCCTTAAATCAGCCCCATGATTCCCTCTCTTAGATGGTATATGAGAAAATATGATTAAAGACCCCATAGATATGTTGTCAATGCAAAACATATGAGTTGTTCTTGATGCAGTCACAACTAGACCATATATGATGTTTATAATGTACATTATAAGCTATGGATCAGCAGATGCCTTAACCCTTTTGTAAGTTTTGATGCTCAAATACATATTAAACAATGTGCTTCAAGTGAAATACTTCAGAATTTTTGGTCTCGATCCTTTATTAAAATCTCGTTTTTCATTTGGTAAATAGCATCATTAATTGGTTGTGGTGCCATGCATTTATAAATAGAATTTTGCAAGTAGATGCCTTGTATCTAGATCTAACTAGAAGATATTTCTTGGCTAATTTACTAGGTACTTGTTAGCTATATAATTTTGACCATATAGTTGCAGATACTATGTGTATGTACTATCTACATAAGGTAGGAACAACCTTGCAGATCTTTTCATGAAGACATTGTCTCGTGAGAAGTTTGAAGCTTTTTGCAAATCTTTGGGCTGGTAAAGCACATTATTGCCTATTATATACAATGTGCTATGTGGGCTATATAGTCCACACCTGTCAATTATGAAGTTAGGTATGTGTCATACATTATGTACATATCTCCTAAAGGTAGTGTGCTATAAGTGCTTCATAAAAAGCACATGTCTGCAATGTGTGCTATATAGTATACACGTGTTTGTGTGATGAAATAAGGTATGGTGTATGAAAGTGATCTCTAAACAATCAATCATGTTATTTTATTGGTATACTATTCCATATGTCAAGTGACATTTTTGATATTGAATAAATTTGGAAGTGCCATTTGGTGTTGGTCTTCACACAACCCATAAACACTTTGACCACTAGGTTATGACCCCATTGGTTTTGCCAAGTTACAATTAAAATTCTCCAATTCTTCACAAAAAAACAAGCCCTTTCCACCAATTTTGTTCTTTAGAGTGAATACCGAACACATGTTTGCTCTCTCAACATGACATATGTAAAATGACAAGCCATTTACAACTTGTGGGGTAGACACTAAGCAACAGTTGCAATGCAAAGCACTTTTTTCTTAAAGGGATAAGATTTTATTTAAAGTGCTTAATGAATGATGTGGAAGAAGGTCCTATCAATGATGGCCAAGTTTCCTTATAGGGCATGGCATTGTAGATGAATTCATGGAGTGAGGAGATAGGTAGTTTGATTTTGAATTTGGATCTGCCATCATGCCCTCCCAACCACCACACACACACACATCACTACCAAATCAACCATCACCCTCCCCTCCGTGATTTTCTTTCTCCTGGGACCACCCTCATCTCTATTTTAGATGGTATACTCTCCTATAACAACTTCAACATCAATATCCATTGCCTCATTGTCTCTCCTTTCTTGAGGAGGGATAGCATTTTTTAAGGTGCTTTAGAAATATTCTTGTAGGTGAACACTCTAGATTGTTCCTCTATGGTTGATCTTTCCTGCAAATAATCTCTTCTACATTTAGTCATTGGTGGTGCTAAGAGCATTTTCCACACACTCTTGGATTCAACTAGAAGTAGGACCATGTACCCTTTGACAACTAGATTGACTATAGAAATAAAATCAACCATATATGACAATTTCAGAGAATCAATTTTGATGAGACCCGGCGTTTAGGTCAATTGTTAATTGTTCAAATTAGCATTGATTACAAATGATGCATTGAAAGTAAATGGTGTAAACTTAAAATAAAAATTCATGTATTAGTCATAGAAGAAAGTTGTGTAGGTGCAAAAGTTTACAATTAAATCTAACCCAAACAAGCTTATTGCGTATTAAAACACCCAAAATGTATTTACATGGACATCATCATAAAATTTAATTGTCATTGCTATTTTCATGAATTGAAGCATTCATAGAATATATATAATTTAAATGCGCCCAACCGTTTTTTTCTAAATTTAAAAAAAAAAGTTAAACAAAGAACATATCAAACCAACAATGAGTTTATTATTCACATCTAGATGAGGTTATTGAGAAAATACATTCATCTTTGCAATCCTAGGTTGACAGAGCTACAAATGCTCTGCTTGCCAAGATATATAGGTCTGGTTTGGCCTTTTTTTTTTATAAGTATACACTCTCTGCACACCTTCTACACATGGATCAAGCAACTAGAAGAAGAAAGCCACAAAAATTATAAAAGCACATCATAAAAAGTATAATTGATGACAAGAGGCCCAACATTCCTTAACTTCATAAAATGCAAATAATAGCATAATTGGTAACAAGAGGCACAACATTCCTTGACTACATAATATGCAAATAATAGCCAATTATTGGACATTGCATTCCATGTGGTTGATTGTTGATGTTGGTTTGTTGTTGATAGGGACAAGCAACAATTATTTAAGATCACCATGTATTGCCCAAGGATTTGAGGTCAATTTATTTTTGTGTTTGATTTATTGAATCTCTTGACTTGCTTATGTGTGAAAAAGGGTTTTTCCTTGTGTTGAATATCTATGGACGGAGCTGTGTACGGTCTGAAATTTTGAGTATAGGTTTTAACCTTGGCATGGAGTTTTGCAAGGCATTGAAAGCCAAATGTACTCAAAGGCACATGGAGGGAACCTTGGAGAGTTTTTGAACTTCCCATCAATTGTTGTTTCTTAAGGATGTCATGGATGGAGGGTCTCATGTTAGAAAAGGATTGAGGACAAGGTATAAAGAGCAATTGGGGGTCTTTATCGATATATGAAAGCATGTCCAAATGGTTTATGTTACTTTGTTTTTTTTGTTGATCCTCATAATAGGTATTCCTAATGGCTTCAAAAAAATTAAAAGGTTCTCCTAATTCAAAAATTCCACCCAAAAACAAGAAAAACGATGCATTAATCTATAGCACGTAACGATAGGCAATGACAAAACACATAGATTTGCAACAATATTACTTAAGAAAGATGAATACAACATTGAGAGAGAGAGAAATGTCACAGAGAACTCATAAGAAAATGCTAAAAGAAAAATGAAAGAGTAGAGAAACACCTATTTATATGAACACAAAAGGTCTTTTGACTTTCCATCTTCATTTGTCTTTTGACTTTCTACGTTCGTTCGTCTTTTGACTTTCCACCTTTATTTGTCTTTTCATTTCCTAAACTCGCCCTTCACTTATACACTTAATATGTTTTGAAAGAATTTTTATTTTTCTGAGATTGGGGAGACCTAATAGGTTGCATGCCTTATCTTGTCCATGTTTATGTGGTCAACCTCTCCACTTGGATCATTTGAGATTCATAAAGACCAACGTGGAAGATCTAGCATTTGGTCAAGATCTTATCCATGACATGTGAGTATGGAACATTGGCTAGTGAATGCTAATGTGCCGCTCTTGAATAACTAATATTGTATGTTCTTGGTTGATAGACACTGCACTTTTACTTGGTATTTCTTTACAATCATACATCTTTGGACTACATAAGTAGTCCTTAGTGAAGGGTTGGATATGGGTGCATCTCTAGACCATTGGATAAAGATTGCGGATTAGTGCCACATGGCAAACGCATGATAATAATCTTTTTAAATTTTTTTGTTTTCGACCCTTGTGAGAGGGTGTCGACATTTGTGTACCTCTCTCTTTAAAGAGGGACATTAAGTATTGTGTCAAACATTAATTTTTATGTTTTTCAAATATATTGTAATCTAAATAGCTCATTGTTACACTTCTTTTGGAAAACATGATATTTTATTATGATACCACATATTTTAAAATACTAGTGTCACCTCTCACAAAGAAAGAACCTCTTATTATGAATTCTTCTCAATAACCTTATATAGGCCATAGTGAATTTTCACCTTGCTTTGTAGGATTCCAATAGAGGATTTGTTGATTTGAAAGGGTTGGCCATGGAGACGTGGTTGTAAGGGCATACAAAAATTCAATAAGTGTCTTTGTTCACACTAAAAAGGGACACTGTGGTAGATCTATCTGCAAGTATTGGTACATGTGGCCTTGCCATGGCTTTCATGGAGTGCCACGTTCTTATGTTTGAGCAAGAGTGAGTGCATGTCACCAAATTTAAACTCTTGGTCTACTTAAATTAATTCTCTCACTAGAATTGTCCATACTAAAGAGAGACATTAAAAATAATGAAAGGGTCTACCAATGCAAATGGGCTAGAGAAGTTGCATGTACGGCTCAAAATTGCTAAAAAGAGTAATGCCATCTTCAAAGAGCCTAGGGAATTTATTTTGGATTCTAGTATTTTTGCACCATGCAAAAAAAAAAGAGAAAATGGAAGATTCTCTTTTCTCTCTCAATTGGTGACGAGGAGGGCTCTCTCTCTCTTTTTCTATTTTGAGACTGGCTCCACACATTGATCTCTCTCTCTCTCTCTCTCTCTCTCTCTCTCTCTCTCTCTCCATCCAGATGCTTGTCGAGCAGTCCATTCTGTGTGTGTGTGTGTGTGTGTGTGTGTGTGTGTGTGTGTGTGTGTGTGTGTACGATAGCTATGGTGTAGGAAATGGTGAGGACAAAGGCGATGGGTAGTGTGGGAGAGATGGGGCCAACAAGGAATGCGGGGTGAGGGTGAGCAGAGGGGAGTCGGGCACCGAATACATGGGGCGATGAGGCTTTTCTTAGGTGGGGGTGGGGCGGGGAATCTAATTGAATTTATTATTGTGCGAGCTAGTATGTGCCAACATGTTTTTACAAACTAATACGATATTAAAAGGGGTCCTGAAAGCCTCCCAAAGTGTGTTAAAGAGTCAATCAAAGGAGAAAGAAGTAGATAAAGTGGTGTATTCATGGCACACCAATGCCAAAAGAAGGGTGCTACCTTCAAAAGTACCTATGCAATTCATTCAAGAATTTTACCATGATTTCACGGGACCAAAACAACATTGAAACAAGTTCTCAATGTCTTGAAGAGAAAGCTAGAAGGCTAGCCAAAAAGGGGAGCAAAATGGGCCAGTGGATAGACTTGGGTAAGCTGTTGTGGGCGTGGTGCGTGTATACGGAGTGTGTGCAAGAGAGGGAAGGAGAAGAGGGAAGGGGATGAAGCACTGTACACAACAGGTTTGGGGTTGGTGGAGAGGAAAGTGAGAGAGTGGTCAACTCTCTCACTTTCTCTCCCTATATTCATTTAGGTAGAAAGTGTAAACATGGGTGGTTTCCCACGGTCACCTGGCCTACACCCCAACAACCTCCCACTTGAAGGTCATGGTGGCCAACAGTGGCATCAATATAGTTAGTCTATACAAAGTTGATGAAGCGTCACCTAAGCTTCATCCCACACCCATAAGTTCTATACAATGTGTAAATCGCTCTGAGGCTAGGCTCTTTGTGAGAGCATCTGCGGGGTTGTCGTCAGTGTGAACCTTGACAAGCTCAATGCGCTTGCTAGCCAATGCATCTCGTATGACATGGTATCTGACCTCTATGTTTCGACTTTGAGTGAAACACCGGATTCTTTGCCAAAGCAATGGCACTTTGACTATCACAATGTAGTACTGGAACCTCGTGAGAATGCCCAAATATTCCACTAGACGAGCCAACCATATGGCTTCCTTGCCGGCGTCAGACGCAGCAACATATTTTGCCTCAGTGGTAGATGAATACGTGCAGTCTTGGAGACACGATCTTGAAGAGATAGCTGCTCCAACAAACATGAACACATAGCCAGATGTGGATCTTCTATGATCCACGCAACCCGCATAATCCACATCCGTGTAGCCTACAATAGATGCATCACTATTTTCGAAGCGTAAACACTTGCTAGCTGTACCTTTCAAATATCTGAGGATTTTCTTCATTGCTTCCCAATGCTTCTTGCCAGGGTTTGCCATGTACTACTAACCACTCCCATTGCATGTGCGATGTTTGGTCTTGTGGCTACCATAACGTACATCAAACTGCCAACTGCTGAAGAATATGGTACTTTCGCCATTTCCTCTTTCTTGGCCACTGTCTTGAGAGAATCTTCCTTGCTAAGTTTGGAGTATGCTTGCATTGGGGTACTCAATGACTTCCCCCCCTGCATACTAAAACGTTGCAAGACTTTGTGAATGTACTTATCTTGAGATAATTCAAGAATTCCACGTTGCTTGTCTCTCTTGATGTGCATACCAAGAAAGTGATTGGCATCACCCAAATCCTTCATGGAGAACTGAGTGCTTAGCATCTTTTTCAACTGAATGATCTCATGAATTAATTTGCCTACGATAAGGATATCATCTACATACAAGATCAAGATGATTAAAGAACCATCATTCAACCTCTTTGTGTATAAGCAATGATCCTCTTGACTTCTTATGTAACCCTGAGACTACATAACACTGTCTTGAACCTTGCTTGAGTCCATAGAGTGCCTTTTTAAGTCTACAAACCAATTATGCCCTCGTTGGCTTTTGGGTTTCACATATGAAGCCCTCTGGTTGTTTCATGTAGACATCTTCATCTAGATCCCCGAGAAGAAATGTTGTGTTCACGTCCATTTGGACAAGTTCCATGTCCTAGATAGCAACCAAGCCAAGCACAGTGCGAAATGTAGTCATCTTGACTACTGGAGAGAAAATCTCATCGAAATCCACATCTTTTTGCTGCTTGAAATACTTGGCAACTAGACGAGCCTTGTATCTAGGCTCGGGATCTTCCACTGTATACTTCTTCTTGTATACCCACTTGCAAGGTAAAGCATTTTTTCCTTTTGGTAATTCAACCAAATACCATGTCTCATTATCCACAATCGAATTGTATTCTGATTACATAGCTTGCTCCCACTTAACGCTATTGTCCATTTGTATAGCTTCTTTGTAGCATGTTGGCTCTCCATTGTCAGTGACCAAAATGTGGTGTATACCCTGCTCAAACCGCTCGAGCGCATGTGATACTCTCTTAGAGCGTCTTAGTGCCTGATTGCTGAACATTTCTCTTTCTGAAGCAATAGTAGTATCTTGCACTTGAGGATTAGGTGCAGCACTACTGAACTAAGTTGGTTCGGAGGCCACATTCTCAAAACGAACTCGTCTGTACTCAACTTCTTTAACGGGCTTCTTGTGCATTTTTGATTCATTGAAGATCACATGTGAGCTACGAATGACTTTGTTGGATTTTGGGTGCCAGAGACAATAGCCCATCTCTCCATTTGCACCATAGTCGATAAAAATGCATTTGTGTGACGTGGGATCTAACTTGCAACGAACTTCTTTGGGCACATGTGCTATGCCTCACATCCAAATACACGTAAATACTCATAGCTTGGTGTTTTTCCATTCCGTAATTCCTCTAGAATTTTGAAATTCAAAGAAGAACCAGGTGACCTGTTGATGATGTGCACTGCTGTCTGAACAGCTTCCCCACAAAACTCTGGAGTAAGCTTCGCCATATACATCATAGAGATAACTCGCTCTTGAATCGTGTGATTCATTCTTTCAGCTATCCCATTTTTTGCAGGTGTGTATGGAGCAGTAGACTGTTGTCGAATGCCTCTACTATTGCAAAAATCCTTGATCTTCGTGGAGACGTATTCTCCACCATTGTCCGTGTGAAAAGCTTTGAGCTTTTTTCCTGATTGGTTCTCAACTATGGCAAGGAATTTTTGGAACGTTGAAAAGACCTCTTCCTTACGCTTAGGAGATACACCCACACCTTTCTGGTAGAATCATCTATGAAAGTGAGAAAGTAGTTTGCCCCCCCTAGAGTTTTATGTAGCATTGGACCACACAAATCACTATGCACTAAGTTTAGGGGTTCACCTAGTTTCTTGTTCAATGGCGAAGATGTCAACCTAATATGTTTGTTGTATAGGCAATGCTCGCACAATGAAAAGTCCATGTAATCTAACATAGGTAAGTAGCCAAAATGCTAAAGTTTTTTCATTCCCTTTTGGCTAATAAGCCCTAGCCGGCTATGCCACAACTCAATAGACAACATCTCGACAACATAGATAGAGTGTTTGTCGACACTCAAAACAAACATAGAGTACAAGGATCCGTTTTTACGACCTTTCATCATGATGAGGTTGTTCTTGCGGATCATCCAAGAACGATTACCAAAAACTGTAGTGTAGCCAAGATCATCCAATTGCCTTATAGAAAACAAGCTCTTTGTAAGCTTAGGTACATGTCTGACATTTGCAACACAAAAATAGTGCCATTATGCATTTGAAGTTTCACATCACCAATGCCAATAATGTTAAGCTCATAGGAATCACCGAGCTTGACAATGCCATGCATAGATGCTTAGGGAAAAACCACTCTCTATGCAATGTGACATGAAAACTTGCACCAAAATCAAGAATCCAATTATGTGCATAACCCTCATGTTGTGCAACCAAAGCATCTAGAGTGAGATCTGAAGTGAAAATGAGAACATCTGAGGAATCTGTTGTCACCTCGGCATGAATCTCTATGGGCATAATGATCATCACTGGAGGAGGAGCATTCTCTATTGCAGTGGTATGTATGGGAGACTTAACCACATTGAGCTCCTCAATCTTTACTATACTTTTGCCTTTGCCAAATTTATCCTTTTGCATGCTTTTTTGATCTCTGAGGAAACTGCGACAATCCTTTTTTTTAATTCCCTTCTTGTGGCAACAATAACACTCGACATTTCTTGCATTGCGATCTCTACTTTGGTTCTTGTGTCTGCTAGGACTACAAGGATTTTGCTCTCTACTTTTGCTTCTGTATTTGTACCTGTCACGGCCTCTTGCCTTCGTTGAACTACCAGCCATATATGCATCTCCATGACTAGCACCATCGAGAGATTTACGTCGAATCTCTTCGGTGAGCAACGCATCTGTGACATAATTGAACTCTAACTTGCCATTCGAAGCAGAATTGCTAATGGTTGTGCAAAAGATATCCCATGAACTGGGTAGAGAGCATAGCAAGAGTATAGACTTGAGTTCGTCGTCAAACTCCTTAAAGCCCTGAGATGTCAGCTGACTGAACAAGGAGTTGAACTCATTTAAGTGACTAGAAATTATGCTACCTTCTTTCATGTTGAGCTTCATAAGCTTTTTCATGAGAAAAACTTTGTCGGATGCGCTTTTGCTCTCCCATGCTGAACATAAGCTATCCCAAATTTTCTTGGTTGTTGTCTTCCCTATGATAGTGAAGAATACTGACTCAGCTAGATGTAGACGTATCGTAGCCATGGCTTTCGCATATAAAAGCTCCCATTGAGCTTGCGTATAGTCATCATCCTCTGCACGCTCTTTCAACAGTTCTGAGAGGCCTTTGTTTATCAAAACATCTTTCATGCTCTCTTTCCACATGGTGAAGTTGCTGCCATCGAACTTGCGGATGAAATACTCCTCCTTTTCCGAAGAAGAAGCCATCACTGACAAGAGGGTTTAAGAGGTGCCAAACTATGGTGAGAAGCTGCAAAAATTTGGGCAGAGTAACCTTTGTATCGGGAGTAAAATCTGAACCGAAATAGATTCAAAAGTGCCAACAATGAAAGTCACGACTTGCGGGAAGTAAATCCGACAGAGTCTCCTTTGTATGAGGAGTCAAAACTCAACTCAAAATACACATAAAATGTGCCAACTACACTAACTGGGCATCTACTACACAGAACCACTGCTGTGTGATCGTCAACTCGGTGTCAAAAGCATAAATAACCGTCCAGATACATATCCTATTGCGAGGGTACCGTAAGGGGGAACTCCAGCTACCTGTATCACCGAAAGTGTCTCAACATTTGAGCACACCCCAGCTCAAAGAAAACCTCACGCTATCGACCCTCCAAAGGATAATGCAGACACACATGGACTAGCCATAGTCTCAAAAAGGACTCTTCCAGTCCGAGTCTCAGAAACGGCCGGGAAAACTAAAATAACCAAAAAATAGCTCCACACGTAGTACAGTGGGCAATGTCCGCAACTCAATGTACATGAGTAAAACCGCGCTCAAACAGGCGCCAAGAACTATTGCATGCAGTAAAAGTGATCCTTATGGGGATATTTGCTCTCAAAAGAGCTCGGTAGCACTAGGTGTGATCATAGCAAAATGCATCTGTCAACGCATCTGTCCACAGAGAATCTACTGTTGAAATGACTGCCCAATCGCGTGTGAAAGCACTGTGTCTGGTAATCTGGAGAATCTGTGTGTAAATAGGCTGAAAAACCCCATGTAACCTGTAACCTACGTGTCGGTGTCGCTATGTGCAGATTTCTGCCGCTGGGTAGAAATGTGCTAGCCAAAAACTGTGCCGTACAGCGCGATTGGTGCGCTCGGTGCTGATGCCCGGTGTCACTCCTTTATGGTAGAGGTGCCTCACCCGTGCGTGTGGCAAGTACAGCTGTCGATTGTGGGAAAATTCGTCTGCGTGAAACCGGTGTCATGCTGGATGTCGAAAAATCCACCGCAGTGTATAAGTAATGCCGAGCGGGTGCGCTAGAAATGGTGGCAAAAATTGATGTGCCGATGCGGAGCAACAAATCATTGATGTCGGTGTCGTCTCCCCTTGCCGGACGGGGGTGGCTAGCTAGGTAGCCGCAAACGCCTATGCTCGAAGCCGATGTCTAGCCGTAAAGGTCGAGTCGGATCGGCGTCGAAAATCAATGCGCTAAGCTCTCAATACTCAAAGCCAAGGCCAATGTCGTCGACGCTCAAAACCGAAAAAAGGAATCGTCTGGGAGAGACTATCTCAGCCGAAATGTCGTGGTCCAAGCCGAAGAGGAATTGCCAAAATCAAGGTCGTCAAAGCCCTGATCTCTCTCTCTCTCTCTCTCTCTCTCTCTCTCTCTCTCTCTCTCTCTCTCTCTCTCTCTCTCTCTCTCAGTCACTTGCTCGCTTTGTTAGCAACTCGGGGTTTGAGAAGAGGAGTCAAAGAATGGTCGAGCTTTAGCAGTGGGAACGGGAGCTTGCACACACAAAGTGTGTGGGCTTAAAAGTTTTTTTAAAAACTTTAATTATTTCAGTTGTACTACCGAATGCTACAGGAATTGATGAGCAACATGGGAATGAGGGGGTGTGAGTGTGTGTGTGTGTGTGTGTGTGCAACACCACCCACGGCACTAAAGGGCACGGGTAGAAAGAGATGGGATCGGTGGCTGAGGTTGAAAGGGGGGATCTCGAGGAAGATTGAGGGCGGAAAAAAATGGGCGACCATTGCGGGCAGGAGACTTGAACCCTCGCCACCACCATGAGAGTCCAATGCACTAACCGCTACGCCCGCGACGGGGAAGTTGACATATGGGCAAACTATATAATGATAAATAAACTTGGACAGGTCCCGCTCCTTGTCCAAGTTTACTTTTCCATGTCCTAGTTTACCCCGGCATCCTACGCGTCTTGATCTTCGCGTCCGAACTTCACTGCCGTGGATCCCACCACCTGGGCTTCATTAAATGGCCCGTGCCCTTTAGTGCTGAGGCAACACCACCACAAGGCCTTCTGCATCGCGCTCTTTCTCTCTGTCTAAGTGCTGCTGTAGCCGGAATTCCTGCTTGTGCTCAAGTCGATTGCTGTAGCGCTAGTCAAATCCTTGCTTGGTGTAATACACACACATGGTGTGTGTGTGTGTGTGTGTGTGTGTGTGTGTGTGTGTGTGTGTGTTCAACACGATGCTGAGCTACGAGTACTAGCCCCTTGGATGCTACAAGTCCTTGTTGTTGAGTGTGTGTGTGTGTGTGTGTGTGTGCACGCGTGCACACATACACACAAGCCAAGGCAAGCCAAAGCTCAATTGCTTCGATTGCTCAAATTCAGCTCCTAACGCTTGCTCTCGACTTGGTTTCGGTTCTTTCTCAATGCTCTAAAGCTTGCTTAACTTACTGCTGCTGGGTTCTTTTCTTAGCTCCTTGCAAGCATCAAACTCCAAACCAAGCTCCCAATTGATCTGTTGCACACAAGGGGCATAGCCGGGGGATACTGACGAGATCCTAAGCTCTGATACTAATTGTTGTGGACGTGGTGCGCGTATACGGAGTGTGTGCAAGAGAGGGAAGGAGAAGAGGGAAGGGGATGAAGCACCGTACACAACACGTTTGGGGTTAATGGAGAGGAAAGTGAGAGAGCGGTCAACTCTCTCACTTTCTCTCCCTATATTCATTCAGGTAGAAAGTGTAAACATGGGCGGTTTCCCACGGCCACTTGGCCTACACCCCAACACAAGCAAGGCACCATGGGGTGAAGGGGTACTGTCAAGAGGTGGGAATAAGGGATGATTGGGGCACCATGTGTTGTGTGTGGGGCAAGAAACCCAGTCCTCTCCTTAAAAGTGCTCCTTTTCATGTGCAAAGTGGGTTGTTTTTTATGTTTTCAGCCCGTTTTTAGCTGCTTTGCTGGTGCAAATCAATTTGGACAAAAAGGAATGATACGTGGTTAGCTCCTTTCCTCTACTTTCTTCTCTCCATATGATGCAATATTAAGGAAAATAATGTATTTGAGCAAAGCCTATGTATTATGAGCAACATAATTCTTCTTTATCTTCTCACACTAGGTTCTCAACAATCGTTATGGTGTGGGCTACTGCAGCAATCAATCTTGAGTCTTACCATAGCCGAGCGAGACTTTCCGAGCAAACAAAAGCCCGAGCAAATGTTACCAAGAAAATTCTTTGGTGCCTACACAAACATAATCTTGTGTATGAATGTCCCAAAGGGGTACAATAGTGTACCTCATGTGGAGTCCAAAAAGGGATCCAGAAAGATGAAATCAATAATTGATACAATGTTCTTTCCCCTACAAGCGCAGAAGGCCCTAACCCAGCATGCATGTATCATATGATCATGTGAACAAAGATCCATACTGGCTGTACCCAATCAATGCATTATACCCACCAAAAAAGAAGGTTTAGAGCTTCACAACAAAGAAACATTGAGTTTGATTTGAGTGAGTACACAAACTTGATTACCCCTCACCATCCCACCCAAATATCTAATAATAAAACATTTGCATATTTAAGTCCCCCATGAGGAAAAGGACTCACGAAGAAAAACCCCACAACAAAGACCTAATTGTTAAACAAAAACGCTTTCTAAAGGAAACAAAAGAGTCGTGTAATTATAATTTTTATCAGCAAACCTCAATTAGCCCCAAAAAAATTTCCATTGCTATCTTCTAATGATAGTACAAGTCAAAATTATCCATTGATCATGACAAATTGATTGTTAAATCATGGGAAGCTGAACACTTGTTAAGACGTGAATAATCATCAAACTAAACAAAACTCTCCTCTAGCCATCCTCGTTGGGTCTAGCCATCCATGCCAATTATGATGGCAAGGAGAGGCACTAGTGACAATTAGCACATTACAAGCCAAGTCTACTAACTCTTACATTCCAACCGTGCTTGAAACTAAGGCAATCAAACATTGACAAAACAACATCACGCCACAAGTTCAAATTAGCCATCCATGCTAGCGTGGATAGCTCCAACAATGGATGCAA
This sequence comes from Adiantum capillus-veneris, assembly GCF_014529385.1. NCBI lineage: Eukaryota > Viridiplantae > Streptophyta > Polypodiopsida > Polypodiales > Pteridaceae > Adiantum > Adiantum capillus-veneris. The sequence continues at coordinate 31,125,442 of NC_140946.1, forward strand.
GAGGACATGGCTAGCTTATGAAGCTTGAAAGAGATAAACTTATAGCCACTTGTGGTCCTTTTTTTCCAAGGATCATTTGATGTTACACCTTAAAAAAGGGTAAACTATTTGTGCAAATCATTACAAAATCCAATATTGCTTTCTCAAAATTATATGTAGGAAGCTTCAAAAACTTACAAGGCTCTACACGGTGTATGGATATATAGATAGTAGCGCACACAAATAAGGCGAATATTCCTTATAATGATGTGGCCACAGCAAATCACAACCATTGTGCCTTGTTGCTTGTCAAACCATTTCCCGCTTGATATAATAAGACATTGTTCCTACTAAATACAATGTTTTCAATAACTTAAAATACATACGTATTGTTTGACACCAATTGATGTGGATGGCTTGCGATAGGTTTCAAAGAGAACTTACTTGGTCTAAATGATAGTGCCTTTTAGTATTACTTGGATTCGAACATTAGACTCTACAAATGGATAAAAGTAACAACCTTTAGTAACCATTTAAAAAATAACTCTAGCCATCCGCGTCGACGTGGGTGGCTAGGGGCAAGTGCCTTTCATTATATATTGGATTTTATACAATGTTAAACTTGGAGACATCTATAACTAATAGGCATAGTAACCATTTTAAAAATGCTTCTAGCCATCCATGCCGGTTTAGTATATCAAGGATTTGATACAAAGTTAAATTTTGCAAAAGTCTAAAATTAACAAGCTTTAGTTACCATTTAAAAATGCCTCTAGCCATCCAAGCCGGTGTGGATGGTTACAAGCATGTTTCATAGAGAATGATGGGAGGCTTAAGATGAAGGCAACCATTGTCGTGTGAGGCTAGGAGCAAGTCGGCGAAAGTGAGAAGGGGGTCTATGTCAAGGACGAGAAACTCGACTGTGGGTAGCCAGAGTTAACACAAAGTAAGAGTCGTGTCGTTGTGTAGAAAGAGCCATGGAAAACATGAGATAACGAGCCAAGGGGGGTGATATTGAATTGAAATGACAATGCGAGCATACAAAAATATAATTGCAACCCAACCTAGTTTGTGGCTTCTACCGCAAAGCAAATACGAGCAACCAATCAAAGTTGAATTGCAGCATAGCAGTTGTTCGTTTAGACTCACATACATAACCTATAGTAGGTCGGTAATGCGGGCAACAAGAGTGGTAAAAAAGCAAAAAGATTGGGCGCAAACACAAGTTGTAGTCACAAAGTTGAATTGCACCTTACTAGTCATTCAACCTCACGTACATAACTCGTAGCAAAATGGACTCATGTGTGTAGTACAATATCAACGTAGTTAGCCAAACAAGATATAGTAAGAGCAAAAGGTTGGAAGTAAGGTAAGTAAGCTTGTGGTTAGACTACACGAGAGCATTGCACGCATTCCATAGCATGTCGTAGTGGTGGCAAATGACGTATGGTTGCGTGTATAGATCCTGAGGCTACTAATGATGGGATCACGAGATCGATGCTTCCAACATGATGAGGCCATTGGAATTTCTTTTGGTCCTAGTAAAGCGGGCTTCTCTTGTCAATTCATGGGGAAAAAGTCATCTGATGCCAAGAGGGGAAAAAGTCTTACCATTACTCAGTATTTGCATGTTCAAAGAAGACCTAGATAGAGTAGGGTGTAGAGATTTGTGTGACACAATGTCACAAGTATTCTCAAGAGGAGCTCAAGATCCTATTCCATAAATAAAAAAAGATGCCTACATAAAATACAATTAAGATTTTCAAGGGAGATTTTAAGAGATTTTATGCGGCAAGAATGAATGTTGACAGCAAGGTTGCTTCAATAGAGACTTAGCGTGCCTAGTGGCGCGCACAGATGCCACAGTTGGGAGTCCAAGCATTCCAGACTTGGCGGACCAATTCATAACTTAATGTTCATGAGATGCAGCAAGAAATAAAATAATTGACCTTATGCATTCCCCACTATAGGAAATGGGAATGAATAGAACAACACTCCAAGAGAAGAGTTCCAGGAAGAAGAGACCATTTTTTGTTGATGTATATGTTGTTTTGGTGGAGGAGGGTAGCCATAGACTTGAATCTGTTACAATCACAAATTTAGTGGGAGAGCCTGATGACAAGAAAAATGTATCTAGGGGTATGCTTGAGCATAACTAGGGAAAGACAACTTGCGGAATAAGAAGAATAGAACCTAGACAAAATATGACTTATTTTGGCATGGTATTAGCTTGGCGGCTTTGCCTATAGGAAATCATCTATATCACATGCATTCAAGGGTGTTACATAATCCCTATACTTACATGCTACAATCTATGAGGTAATGAAACTATCTCTTTTTCAAATTGCATTTTAACTCAAAATGCAATAAAGTGCAAAGCATGGGAGAACCATGGCTACAAAACTATTGAAGGTCGTCATTGTTGTGTTCAATCAAACATATGTTTTCTATGTTAAGGTAATGAATCAAGGATAAATGGAGTGACATAAAACATATGTTTTCTATGTTAAGGTAATGAATCAAGGATGAATGGAGTGACATACTTGATGAAAAGTTTTCCTATGTACACTTGCAATAAATCTCAAAAACAAGAAATTAAACGCCTTTCATATATACCTTGTAAGCACATCTAGTTCATATTTTTCAAGTGCTTGGCCTTGAATCTTAGGCTCATGAGTTTGCTGCTTTAACAAAAATGGAGTTGTTCCAAGCACTTAGGGGTGCAAGGTGAATGGGCAATCTTCAAGGTTTGAAAATGGTTTCATAAATACATAAGCACACAAATGTTACCATACATGTTTCAATTACCAATTAGCATATTTCTATGCACAAGGGTTGTGACATGCATCTATTTCATAAAGAAGCTCTACTATTGTATCTAGCCATGCAAGGGAACAATTTGATTAAAGAGTCTTGACTAAAAACATATGAAAGATCTGTTTCTAAGTAAAAAACCACCTAGATTTGTGTAGTGACTATGTTGTGGAAGGGTATCAAAAAATCATGGGTTTTTGGTCCACTCAGATTTTGGGATTCCTTGTCAATCTTTAAGCAATAAGTGTATTGATGCCAAGTCTCTTGTGGAGAGAGAATTATATTAATACATTCCTTCTGGAGGGGGGTTGGCTCAATAAGTTTGCCCCTCTATTAGTGTCAACTCCTCTCTCTCTCTCTCTCTCTCTCTCTCTCACAGTACACGTGTGCATCTCTCTCTCTCTCTCTCTCTCTCTCTCTCTCTCTCTCTCTCTCTCTCAGTACACATGCATGTGTGATCAATTTATGAATTGTTATCACACATGCGTGCACGCACGCGCACGCACACACACACACACAACTTAGTCTCTTTTCATTCACCTTAATTCCATTATAAAATTCCAATTATTCTGACAAGTGCATCTATCTTTCCTTATTTGCACCATACTTTGCTTAAGTGACTATTCAAATAGCTCTTTTAAAGTTCTATCATTTAACTAATTTATCCACAATCATGCCTATTTGATGGATGGAACATTTTATTTCCATTCTTGGGGTGTTGTGAGGATGACTAGATGCTATTTTTGGTAGTTATATTTATGTGGAGCATTTGACCGCTTTCCAAATTTGTGTACCTTTTGTCCATGGCTCTTTTTGTGGTATTTGTAATACGAAGGAAGCTATCTACAGGTTGCCAACCTCGATATGAGATTCTTGGAATTCAAACATATAGATATATCTATTTTGAGGGAAGATTGTGCTACCAATGGCTTGTCTATTGAAAAGTACTAATTATTTAAAGCACACTAGCCACTCTAATCTAGCTAGTTTTGAGTCAAAGTATCCTAAATTTGCACATCCTAGCTCATTATGCACATTTTTGTGTGTGTCCTTCCATCTTGCTTTGCTTACAAGGAAAAGAGTGCATGGAGTATGCTCGCCTTGCTTTGCTTGCTAGTAATATGATCTGTGGCGTCTCCTTGCTCCATAGCCACCCACACAATACATCATCGAGCAGTTCTTACTTCTAAATGTGTGTCACGGAATAGAGCAGTGGTGCTCAATTGAGTGAGAAGCCAACTTCCACCTCCCAAGAGACCTACAGACCCTCACCACAGACGAGCCATTGCTATTATTGAGCATCCCATGAGGAAGGTGCCCAATAAGAGATACATCTTACTAGAAAAGAGATACTTTATTGAAAGAGAGTTGTCCAATGAGATTATATATACATTGATATGGATGGACTTTTAGACATACATCCATCAACCTCACGATAACACACACACATTCTCTCTCTCTCTCTCTCTCTCTCTCTCTCTCTCTCTCTCTCTCTCTCTCACATCGACTTCCTACAATCGCATGGGAAGCAAGCAAAAAAGTTCAAAAGACGCATAAAAGCAAGATCTTGAGCACGGGATGGATGCAAGACATAAAGAAGTGGTTTGGGAGATGGGATGCATTACACTTGCTACATGATGCTTCAATTGACTCTCAAGTGAATGAAGCTTTTCTACAACGCTAATGTATTACGGCTTGGGAGAAATCCGGTGGGTCACGCTTCATACATTACACCACCTATATTGCCCCCAACTACAAAACCATGTTCTTCGCTGAGAGAGGAAACCGTACTCACACTTACATGCTTGAGCCTATTCCCTTGTCCGCGATACGCACTATCGCAGCAATTCGGCTTAGCTCCCATTTCCTTCGATGCGAGATAGGGCGTTGGGGCAATGGAGAAGAGTCAAATCGATTGTGCACATTATGCTCACAGCAAGTTCGAGAGTCTGAGTACCACACACTACTAGAGTGCTCAGCTTTTGATCACATCCGAACTTGCTTCTCTCACATTTTCAGCCATAACTTAGACCTACACACTTTCCTCTCCCAGCCAAAGTGTGGGCTCTCCATTGCGACTCTCATCACTACAATTTTGGAGCATCGAGAGTCACTCATCAGCCATACACATACTACATCACATGTAACTTTGGTCCCATAGGTCATATTTGACCTCCGAGGACGATAATAAAATCTATCTCTCTCTCTCTCTCTCTCTCTCTCTCTCTCTCTCTCTCTCTCTCTCTCTCTCTCTCTCTCCTTACTTCGTTAGTGTAGTGGGCAAAATCGCAAATCTGGAAGCACGTTCATCCACGTGGCTGATTCACAAGCTTTTTTTTTCCAGATTCCTACCCGTCGCTTCCAAAAGCTTCGTCTGCAAGGTTCTTGGTTGCCCTCCTTTGCAGAGCTCGCTGCGTGCATCACCTCCAAACGTTGTTCTCTCTCTCTCTCTCTCTCTCTCTCTCTCTCTCTCTCTCTCTCTCTCTCTCTCTCTCTCTCTCTCTCTCTCTCTCTCTCTCTCTCCCCGTAGACACACCATGTCTTTTTGGCGCTTCGCCTGCAAGGTGCTCGACTGCCCTCCTTTGCAGAGCTCGCTGCATGCATCACCTCCAAACGTTACTCTCTCTCTCTCTCTCTCTCTCTCTCTCTCTCTCTCTCTCTCTCTCTCTCTCTCTCCCCCCGCAGACACACCATGTCTTTTTTGGCACACTTACTCCCTCTTGTGCTTCCACGGGAACGAGCACAGAGGTGGAAACGATGGCACCCACCCCTCACCATCATCAGCACGTCAGAACAATCTCTCTCTCTCTCTCTCTCACACACACACACACACACACATCTTGGGGTTTATCCCTTGCCGTCGGCACGTTCTCCTGTCCCGTCCCTTTCCCTTGCTCCGTAGCCCTGCCTGTTCGCCATGCCTTGCTGCCTCAAACTGCAAGGGAGCACCCAATGCAAATGATGTTGCTCCATCACATTCTTCTCTCGCAGTGCAATACATCATCTACTGCACACAGATGAGAGAGAGAGAGAGAGAGAGAGAGAGAGAGAGAGAGAGAGAGAGAGAGAGAGAGAGAGAGAGAGAGAGAGAGAGAGAGAGAGAGAGAGAGAGAGAGAGAGAGAGACCTTGGATTTGCCTCTACCCGTCGCGTCTTTCTCTCTGATCTGCTCCTAGGATGCCCTTTGGCTCCGGATCTGCCTCCATTGCCCAGCCCTTGCCGACCAAGCTCTGCATTGCATCTCTCTCTCTCTCTCTCTCTCTCATCTTGGGTTTATCCCTCGTCGTTGGCACATTCTCCTGTCCCGTCCCTTTCCCTTGCTCCGTAGCCCTGCCTGTTCCACAAGAAGATTTAGAATTTTTCTCATGTAGGAAAACGGAGTCTTTTCCAATGTTTTTCATACAATGAATAACATCATGAGCTTTTGTGAGGGAGGCACCGCATGCCTAGCTAGGTACGATTGGGGGCAGGGGACTGCCTCAAACTGCAAGGGAGCACCCAATGCAAACGATGTTGCTCCATCACTTTCTTCTCTCGCAGTGCAATACATCATCTACTGCACACAGATGAGAGAGAGAGAGAGAGAGAGAGAGAGAGAGAGAGAGAGAGAGAGAGAGAGAGAGAGAGAGAGAAGAGAGAGAGAGAGAGAGAGAGAGAGAGAGAGAGAGAGAGGCCCTGGCTTTGCCTCTACCCGTCGCGTCTCTCTCTGATCAGCTCCTAGGATGCCCTTTGGCTCCGGATCTACCTCCATTGCCCGGCCCCTGCCGACCAAGCTCTGCATTGCATACCCGCTCAACTACCCAACTTGCCGACACCCACGTTTCTCTGCCGCCTGCCTCCTTGTTGGGACCACACCTCGTGTCCCCGCCTCGTGAGACTCGAGGAGAGCACAATGAGGCAACGATGAAAAATCTCTGCCGTCTGCATGACACATGGACACACCATTCTCTTTCCCTGTCTTTACTTCGTTAGCGTAGTGGGCAAAATCGTAAATCTGGAAGCATGTTCATCCACGTGGCTGATTGACAAGCTTTTTTTAACGCAGGCAAAAAAAAGTTCTCCGGGAATAACGTTGCCCTCGTGTAGCTTTCAATCAACCTCCCGCCCCCGCTCCTGCACACCTCAGTCCTCCACCTTTGCTGCAAGCAGTGTGCCCTGAGGGGTTGACCAACACCAAGCACGCTGGGCAGAAAGAAGCCATGCGCGCATTTGTTTTGTATGCCCATCTCGTTGGTTCTCATGCCCTTTGTTGGTGCAGATTGGAGCCCTGCTGCAGTATGCCATGGTTCCCGTCCAAGATTCTCTCTCTCTCTCTCTCTCTCTCTCTCTCTCTCTCTCTCTCTCTCTCTCTCTCTCTCTCTCTCTCTCTCTCTCTCTCTCTCTCTCTCTCTCTCTCGTAGTGGGCAAAATCGTAAATTTGGAAGCACGTTCGTCCACATGGTTGATTCACAAGCTTTTTTTAACGCATGCAAAAAAAGGTCTCCCGGAATAACTTTGCCCTCGTGCAGCCTCTGATCAACCTTTCGCCCCTGCTCCTGCACACCTCAGCCCTCCACCTTTTCTGCATGTAGTGTGCCTCGAGGGGCTGACCGACACCAAGCACGCTGGGCAGAAAGAAGCCATGCGTGCATTCGTTTTGTCTGGCCATATGGTTGGTTCTCATGCCCTTTGTTGGTGCAGATTGGAGCCTTGCTGCAGAGTGCCGTGCTTCCTGTCCAAGACTCTCTCTCTCTCTCTCTCTCTCTCTCTCTCTCTCTCTCTCTCTCTCTCTCTCTCTCTCTCTCTCTCTCTCTCTCTCTCTCTCTCTCTCTCGTGTAGTGGGCAAAATCGCAAATCTGGAAGCACGTTCGTCCATGTGGCTAATTCACAAGCTTTTTTTAATGAAGGCAAAAAAAAGCTCTCCCGGAATAAAGTTGCCCTCGTGCGGCCTCCGATCAACCTCTCGCCCCCGCTCCTGCACACCTCAACACTCCACCAAGCACGCTGGGCAGAAAGAAGCCATGCGCGCATTTGTTTTGTCTGCCCATCTGGTTGGTTCTCATGCCCTTTGCTGGTGCAGATTGGAGCCCTGCTGCAAAGTGTCATGCTTCCCGTCCAAGATTCTGTGTGTGTGTGTGTGTGTGTGTGTGTGTGTGTGTGTGTGTGTGTGTGTGTCTCGTAGTGGGCAAAATCGCAAATCTGGAAGCACGTTTGTCCACGTGGCTGATTCACAAGCTTTTTTTAATGCAGAAAAAATAGAGCTCTCCCGGAGTAACGTTGCCCTCGTGCAGCCTCTGATCAACCTCCCGCCCCCACTCGTGCATACCTCAGCCCTGCACCTTTCCTGCACGCAGTGTGCCCCGGGGGGCTGACCGACCAAGCACGCTGGGCAGAAAGAAGCCACGCGCGCATTTGTTTTGTCTGCCCATCTGGTTGGTTCTCATGCCCCTTGCTGGTGCAGATTGGAGCCCTGCTGTGCAGAGTGTCGCGCTTCGCATCCAAGATTCTCTCTCTCTCTCTCTCTCTCTCTAGACAAAGGCAATTTCATGAGATAGCCAAGGACAATTTGGAAAAAGACTTTGTTTGGAACTGCTTTGGTCGACATGCCTGTCGCATTTGGTGCAGTCGCGAAAGCACGACACATTCTTGGCGAGCTTCCTCCAGGATCCGGATGGGATGCGGTCTCTTGGTATGCACTTATTGTTGCAAGACATGTGCTAAATGGGGTGTATATTCATGGGAGAGCCTATGAAATCACCTATGCATGCATCTTGAAGGCATGTGGCACAAGATGCTGATATGGACACAAAAAGATGTTATGCTGATATGGACACAAAAATCAATCATGTTGTTTGTCACAGTCTGTTGGAAAAAGTTGTCATGCTTGGCACTATCTTGGTTGATATGTATGTCAAATTTCGTGCGCTTGAGAAAGATGTCGTGCTTGGCATTGTCTTGGTCGATATGTATGCCAAATGTGGTGCACTTCAAAAAGCACAAAAAGTGCTTGAGGACCTTCTTGTCTGGAATGTCGCCTCTTGGAATGCACTGATTGGGGATGTGCACAACAATAGTAGTGCCAGAGTCTCAGCCCTTCACTTTTTCTGCACGCACTGTGCCCCGGGGGCTGACCGACACCAAGCACACTGGGCACAAAGAAGCCATGTGCGCGTTTGTTTTGTCTGCCCATCTGGTTAGTTCTCATGCCCTTTGCTGGTGCAGATTGGAGCCCTGTTGCAGAGTGCCGTGCTTCCCGTCCAAGATGTCATCTCTCTCTCTCTCTCTCTCTCTCTCTCTCTCTCTCTCTCTCTCTCTTCTAGGTTCTTGTTTTCTCTTACCCTCGGACTCACTTCAATTCAATACAAATCCGGCTAACGAAGCACTCTAGTTTAAGAGTGATTTGTGTTCTCTCTAGCCTAATCCCCCCTACCCTCTTTCCATCTAAAATTTTGACTTATGGTCAAACGCACATTACTTCAGCGGCGTTTTGTAGCATAGCGTGAGAGCTATTAGAGTTGCTACGTAGAGCAGCAGAGAAAGCAGCAGCAGTAGCGGCGGCCATGGCTTCGCCCTCTTCGACATCCCTCATTTTGGGACCGGACAGTGAAGAGGTTTGTTAATTTATGTTTTACTGCGCGCGCGCCCACACACACACACACACACACACACACACACACACACACACACACAAGCGGAGAGAGAGAGAGAGAGAGAGAGAGAGAGAGAGAGAGAGAGAGAGAGAGAGAGGTGTTTTGGTGTCTGCAGAAACTTTTACTGGAATTTCGTGCTGGCAAAATGATACTTGAAGCAACAACAGTCAAGCCCGACCTAAGAAAAGGTTTTATCCGAGTAATGAGGGTGCGTTTGATATTGCTAGATGACAACAGCTCCATATCGCCTCTGTTTTCAAATTTGAAATAGTTTTGCTACCTTCCAAGTTTTCCCTTTTCTCAAATGTAGTTGAAAATTTGAGGAACGGCTTGTGGAAGTTGTGCCTCCTATCTCACATGCCAATGATGTTTCTGTTGAGAATAATTTGCCAGATTTGGTTTGCTTTGGCTGTTGCGGTCATGGCTGTGGCTAGAGAGAGAGAGAGAGAGAGAGAGAGAGAGAGAGAGAGAGAGAGAGAGAGAGAGATGAAATGAAATGAAATGTTATATTAACGTCTTCGAAAGGCCAAAATGACCTATGAGACCAAAAAGTTACAATTGGTGAATCTGATACCATGTCTGAGTACGAAAAGTACAAAGAACTAAGGCTAAAACACTAAAACACGAAGGAAATGAATCTGAAGCTGGTCCGGAACTGAAACGAGATAGAGGGAGGGGGGGTTTGGTGGGTTCAAATGAAATCTCTCATATGAGTGATCTGGATCTTCTGCTGTAGCCTTCGTTGGTGGTGGGAGACCCCTCGAGGTCGTGGGCGTCTGGATCTGCCTAGCTCAATGGCTCGATCAATCAACGTACTTCTAGTGTGGGTGGGCTCTGAGATTTGCTGTGATGACTTGCTGTGATGACTGCTCCTCTGGCTCTCTCCTCGCTGGCGTAAAGAAATCTGTGATTTGTCTCTGAGACTGTCTCTCCCCTGATGTCCTCAGCAAGCTCTCCCTAAGTCTGCGCAGCTATAGTAGGAACAATCCGAGACATCTCTGATCCTCGTATCTCATGACTCTAGAAAATGGTCCAAAACAAACCCTCTCTGAACAGACAGTGGAAGCGGCCTCGTGTCTCATAGTACGCTGGGGATAGACATGTGTAGTGCAGCTCTGTCTCTGGCTCTAAGCGACATAGGTGACATATCTTGGCCCCTATTGGTACCCCTCGAAATCGACCAGTCTCAATCAGGAGCTGATGTGAGGATGTGCGTATCTGCCCAATAGCGCATCGTATCCCATGAGATAAGTGCGTATCCATGTATGCAGGCCTAGTCACAAAACCGTCCTCCGTGAGTTGGAGAAGATGCTCTCTGTAGAAGGCCATCTTCGTGCCTTGGCCATTGGGATCATCTTGTTTTTTTTGGTTGTATCCATGTGCTCCTCGTATCTAGCTGAATCAGATCCTAGTGTAGAGTCTGGTGATCTCTGTCCGTGTGAGAGACAAGGAGGGTGCATGTGCATCCAGGGAGTATTGAAACGGAGGCAATCTATCCATGCTGAAACCAGGTGATTGAAACCATGCTATCCTCTGTCCATAGCATGTTTGTCCATACCAACATGCTATATCGCCTTGTAGCGCTAGTTGTCGAGATGACTCTAGGGCAAGCCAGGAAGTCCTTTTGTAAGTAGATCAGCAGGATTTTCTGTGGTGTGAACTTTGACAAGCTGAAGTTGCTTATCCTCGAGCATTTCCCTGATGAAATGATACTTCACATCCACATGCTTTGTCTTTGAGTGATAAACTGGATTGCGAGCCAATTGTATAGCACTTTGACTATCACAATATAACACAGGCATCTCTTCTTTGATTCCCAAATCTGTTACTAGTCGATTAAGCCAAATTGATTCTTTGCATGCCTTTGATGCTGCAACATATTCAGCCTCTGTAGTAGACTGAGTAACACAATCTTGTAATCTAGAACGCCATGATACTGCTCCACCAGCCAATGTAAAGACATACCCTGACGTAGACCTTCGGTTGTCTAAGTCACCTGCATAATCTGAGTCTGTAAAACCCTTTACACTTAGCTCCTGACTCCCATAGCATATACGCATACTCTTTGTAGCTTTCAGGTTTCTCAATATTCCTTTCACTGCCTCCCAATGTTTCTTGCCTGGGTTTGACATGTATCGACTTACTACTCCCACTGCAAATGTAATGTCTGGGCGAGTAGCAATCATTGCATACATCAAACTACCCACTGCAGACGCATATGGAATCTTATCCATTTCAGCCTGTTCTTCCTCAGACACAGGACAATCTTGTTTGCTAAGTTTCACATATGGTGGCAATGGAACACTCAATGCCTTTCCCTTCTCCATATTGAAACGTTGCAAAACCTTGTCAATATACTCTGTTTGAGATAACCAAATCAACTTCTTTGATCTGTCTCTCTCAATGCGCATACCAAGTATATGACTTGCCTCACCCATGTCTTTCATGTCAAACGATTTTGCCATCTTTGACTTCAAAGCTGAAATTTCTTCCAAGTGCTTGCCAGCAATCAACATGTCATCCACATACAAAATAAGGATCAGCCAACTGCCATCCTTAGCCTTCTTTGTATATAGACAGTGATCGAACTCACTACGCTTGTAGCCTTGAGAAAGCATAAACTTGTGGAATTTATGGTACCATGCCCTCGGTGATTGTTTTAAGCCATAAAGACTCTTTAACAACTGGCATACCCAATCTTCCTTGCCTTTCTCAACAAACCCTTCTGGCTGCTGCATGTAAATTTCCACATCTAAATCACCATGCAAGAACGCTGTCTTGACATCCATTTGGTGCAACACCAAATCTAATATGGCAACCAATGCAAGAAAGCATCTCAATGTAGTCATCTTGACCACCGGAGAGAAGACTTCATCAAAGTCAATGCCTTGTTCTTGCTTAAAGCCCTTGGCAACAAGCCTTGCTTTGTACTTTGGCTGACTATCATGAGCGGTGATCTTATACCTGTAAACCCATTTATAGGGTAGAGCCTTTTTGCCCCGTGGTAATTTAACTAGCTTCCATGTCTAGTTTTTATGCAGAGTTGTCATCTCTGACTGCATGGCCAATTGCCAATTCCCAGAGTCCTTCATTTGCACTGCTTCCTTGTAACATGAAGGCTCATTGCAATCAGTCAACATGACATAATTCATAGATGGAACAAACCTATCAGGAGGTCGCGTGACACGTCCAAATCTACGCACAATAGGTGGCTCAGGCTCAGCCACAACCTGTGGTTCCACTCTATCTTGTCCTTGCTCCTCTTGAGCCCTGACATTTTGTCTTGCACGTGCAGGTCCATCTTCTTGGAAGACAAGTCTTCTAATCTCCTCAACCCTCTCTGGTTTAGAATGATATTTGGATTCATTATAGTGAACATCATTGTTGCGGACAACCTTTTTGGATTCGGGATCCCAAAGTCTGTACCCCATCTCACCAGAATTACCATAGCCTAGAAAGATGCACTTTCTACTCTTTGGCTCAAGTTTGTTCCTAAATTCCTTTGGAATGTGAGTATATGCCTCACAGCCAAAGACTCTGAGATGCTTGTATGAGGGCACCTTGCCTGACCATACCATCTCTGGCACTGAATCCTTCTGCAAAACCTTGCTAGGAGATCTATTTACAAGATGAACAACTGTTGATACAGCTTCAGCCCAAAACCCATTTCGCAGCTGTGCATTAGACAACATACTTCTGACCTTCTCTTGTATGGTCCTATTCATCCTCTCAACAACACCATTTTGAGGAGGATTGTAAGGAGCAGTAAGTTCACGTTTTATACCTTTTGACTCACAAAAGTCCTGAAAGGCCTTTGAAACATACTCTCCACCATTGTCAGTGAGTAAGCATTTAAGCTTTTTGCGACTCTGATTCTCCACAAGTGTCACAAACGTTTTGAAAACACTAAACGCTTCATCCTTGTGCTTGAGAAAGTAAACCCATACTTTCCTCGAGTAATCATCTATAAATGTCATAAAGTAAGAAGCTCCCCCTAGAGATAGGTTAGGCATAGGTCCACACAAATCACTATGAACAAGTGCCAACTGTGTATCTCTTCTACTGCTTCTATGCTTATGTGGCTGCTGTGTTTGCTTACCATACAGACAATGTTCACAGAATTCAAAATCATTAAATGAAAATCCGGGCAAATAACCAGAACGAGACAAGATTTCCATTCCCTTCTTGGACATATGTCCTAACCGGCTATGCCACAAAGAAACGTTCGGCTGCTCGGTTACATTGATTACATTTTTAGAGACATTTGATACATAAATCATGTAAAGTCCTCCAGACTTTACTCCATGTGCTACTGTCATAGAACCCTTGGATATCTTCCACATGTTTTGTCCAAAAGTGGTGACGTAGCCAGCATCATCAAGTAAACCTGTGCTGATCAAGCTCTTTGTAATTGCGAGAACATGTCTCACATTCTTCAGCGTGAAAGAAGAGCCATTCTGAAACTTCAATTGAACATCTCCAACACCTAAGATCTCACATGTCTGCCCATTGCCTAGCTGAACATGATCTTTAGTGGTCACATAAGAGGTAAACCACTCCTTGTTTGGAGACACATGAAGTGATGCCCCTGAGTCTATAATCCAGTCACTCAGTGCATTTCCATCAGATGCTGTAAGAAGAGCTGAGTCCATTGTATTCTTCAAGAAGTAGATGTCTCCTGACACTAGACTGTCATCCTCTGCAACAGTGTTTGTCACATTTATTTCTTGAATCTTCACTGAGGACTTGTTCTTCTCACCATGGTCTTCAGCTTTCTCTTTGCCTTTTTCTGCTTTCCATTCTCTGCAGTCTCTTTTCATGTGACCCTTCTTGCCACAATGGTAGCATTCTATGTCACTCTTGCCTTTAGCACTGCGGGACTTGCTACGAGACTGATTCCTCTTTCCACCTTTGTACTTTTCTTTGGTCCTTCCCCTGACAACTAAGGCTGTTCCTTTGCCTTTGTCCATTGTCTTTCTATTGGTTTCTTCAGTAAGCAGACTTCCTTCTACACCTGCTATGTTCAAACCATCTGGAGGTGCAGAATTACTCAAAGCTGTGCGAAAAGTGTCCCAACTTTCCGGCAATGTGATCAACAGGAACATAGCTCTAACAGGTTCATCAAACTTGACACCTTGAGCTGACAACTGACTATAGATTGTGTTGAATTCATTCAGATGAATTGACATAGGTGTCCCTTCTTTCATCTTCAAGTCAACAAGCTTCTTAAGCCAGTATACCTGTGAAGCTGCACTCTGCTTCTCATAAAGATCACTCAGCTTTAACCATGCTTGATAAGCCGACATCTCGTCTGCTACATTGAAGTAAACGCTTTCTGCCAAAGTCAGCATAATGGTAGAAAGTGCCAATTCATCCATTTCGCTCCATTCATCTTCGTCCATATCTTCTGGTTTTATCCCCTTGAGCTGTATAGGTTTTATCTGCTTCTTTTGTACCAACACGTGCCAAATCTGCTTCTTCCACAATGGGAAATTGGTTCCATCCAGCTTCTTGATATTGTAAAGAGCAGTGTCCTGTAATCTAGCCATAGCTACGCTTCAGAGTAGTTTACTTTTCTGGGAAAAATTCGGCAGAGTTTTCCCTGTAAACTGACCTCTGAACCAATATCAACCTGTCAAATGAACCAAGAAAGCTTCAGATTCTGCAGAAATTTTGGCAGTCTCCTTTGTAAAATGGCTCTGGTGTATTAAAAACAGACCAAAAATAGCTCAAAAAACACTGTCTCTCTGACACTGTAATCTGCGGGTAAACCTGTCCTGCACCTGTACTGTCTCTCACTGTCCTATAAGCATAGACTGCGACAATGCCTCAACGGCAGTAAAGCAAAGATGCAATCCCAACTGTCTAACTCACTGTCAATACATCCTAGCTGCCTATCTAAGGGTGCTCGAGGGATCGCTCCAAGACCTGTATCACCGAAAGGATCTCAACATTCGAGAATCCCCCAGCTCAATAAAACCTCCCTCGACCCTCAACAAAGGCTGCAGTAAATCTGACAGTACATAGACTTCCCACAAAGTCATACATCCACAAATTTCCCACTGTATGCTGTAACCGCTGCAGCGGTTGTTTGCTGCGTGACTCACAGCCAGCAAACCCTCAACAGACATACATCATCTCTGACAATACATCCCATGTGGAAGTACCTGCAATGTAAGGATGAAATCTGGAATATCAAGCAGCAAACACAAGCTACCTGATGAACTAGTGGATGTCACCTACAGTCCGTGTGTAGATGCGCCCGTGTCGTATGTGACACGCCTCCAAGAACTGTGAGCCGTCCTTCGATGTGTAGACAGCCACAAATCAACACTCTGGGAGTGTCGATATCCTCAGCACCTGCAATCGTAGGCCGAAAACCCCGAATTTGCAGAGTCGGATCTGCACCCGCTGAGACCACGCAATCGAAAATGGCCTGCGCAGAACTTTGTCGAAGCCGAACGGTGACCGAGATGACCTCAGAATGAAATTCTGAGCACACCAAGCCCTACGGGCTTGCCCACAAGATTTGGGGCCGTGTCTTTGCCTGTCGAATTTCACTCCAATCTGAGCTGGTGACTCTAGCCTCCTGCAGTGCTGCCCCGAGCCTCGATCTGAGCTCTGATACCAATTGAAGGAGCACGAGCGGAAGTGCGACGCGAGAGAGAGTGCGAGAAGAAGAGCACGATGATATGGTGAACTCGCTCTACTGTAATGTGTAGAGCGTAGTGAGTTCTTATTAGGTTTTTACAAAAGAATATGTGTACATACCTGGCGGCCCGGCCACTTACTTGGGCGACCACATTGGGCTTTATACCCCAACAGGGCCGGGGGGGGGGGGGGGGGGGGGGGGGGGGCCTTGCTCGGCTCGGATAATTTCATGCGGCACTGAGGCCTTAGCCCAAATCATTCGAGCGATCATAGAGACCAAAGGCCTCTCCATATATCTCCATCCATCTGTGCTGCCAGATCTCCCATGATGGTCTACTGAGGGTCCCCATACCCGAACTCCGTAGAGCATAGCTGAAGTCACTAGTGTCAAAAAGCCAGTGCTTTGTTCGCGGTTCCTGAAACTGAACCTGCGGACACATCCTCTTCAGTCCTCCCAAGGCTGCATAGGCTCTCGTCAGTCTAGTCTCTGATGCTCTCCTTAGTGAAAAACGGGTCCACTGAAGACTACCCCAAGATAGGTATATGCATCTCACAGTCTCCTGGCCATATGTAAATGTGGGTGTTGACCTCTTGACCCACTGTGATGTGGTGTTGAACACCATAACCTTGGTTTTCCCAAGGTTGATAGACAATCCATTGTCACGAGCAAATGTGTGCAAAGCATCTAAATGATGCTGCATCCCCTCTGGAGAGTCAGAAATCAACACAATATCATCAGCATATAGTAACAACGGAATCCATGTCCCTGCTAGCTGAGCCCCTCTGTCTCCCTGACGCTCTGCATAGTCTGAAAACTCATCCACATACATCCCAAAAAGAGAAGATAGGGGGACATCCCTGCTTCATTGCAATAGTGGAGTGGACCATGTCAGACATTCCCTCAGTAGTGTGTACCTGTCCCATTACTGTCCTGTATAAAGCCAAAATACCCCATATCAGCTCTATAGGCACACCCATGTCTTGTAGTTTGCGTATAAGTCTGGTTCTCAACACTGTGTCAAAAGCTTTGCGGAAATCCACAAAGCTACAATAGATCCTCTTGCCATGGTGTCTGCCTTCCTCAATAATAGCTCTGAGTGTCAAAATCTGGTCAAGAGTGGAGAAACCTCTCCTCAATCCTACCTGCCCTGGTGCTCGTATGCCCTCTCGCTCCGCCCATCTACTCAGCTCCTGCTCAAGAATGGATGCATACAACTTATCCAATGTGTGACCAACCATGATGGTGCGATAATTCCCGGGAATCATGGGATCTCCTTACTTGAAAATAGGCACAATCGTAGACATACTCCAAGTCTTAGGAAAGCCTTCATAAATGGCTCGATTAAACATCATAGCAAGAAACTCTGCAAGCATGTCTTTGGCATGGATGAAGTGCTCTGCTACCAGACCATCATGATCATGTGCTCTCCTTGTCTTCATCGTGTCAATGGCTTTCCTTACCCTCTGGGCAGTAAAGAAAGTACATGTCTTAGGGCATGTCTCTAGTGGGTCTGGCATAGGTGGCTGCCTGAAGTTGTGTAGAGAGATGTGACATATTCCCCCCATGTCTTTGTGGAGGTGACAGCTGGTGGTGGTGAATTCTCATGGAATAGCCTCCATGCTTCGCCTGAGTCTTGACTCATAAATAGCTGATACAGATCCCGCTCTAGCTGAGATAGATAAGCCCTTTTCTTTCGTCGCACTAGGCGGCGAAAGATAATCCGTGACAATTTGCGTGTGGTAATACCCATGAGCACTTTCGTCTGTAATTTGATCCTCGTCTCTCTACACTCCTCATCATACCAATTGTTCTGGGGCATGCTCCTAGATCGTCTCCGTGTAGGCTGGCTGTGGGGGTATGCCTTTGATGCTGCATCATGGAGCGTCTCTGTCAATATCTGAGTGAGTTCATCTAGTGGCCGTCCCGGCTCCTGAGTGCATAGCTGCCTGTATATCTCATCCATATACACAGAATCCGTCTCCCTCACGAAGGTATATCGAGTGTGTGTGGGGGACCTCTCCTAATGGAGCTGTGCTGAACTGAAATGTAAGAGTGAGACAAGATAGCATGATCAACTGCTACTCTAACTGGCCTAGTGCCCACCATGAAATCCTGAAAAAATGGAATGAGACCTGGCTGGCATAATCCACTGTACTAGCACCATGTCGATGTGGAAAGCATGTAAAACCTCCAGCTGTAGAAAATCTTTGTAGGCCATTCAAAATGGCCAATCTATGTGCAGTTCCCATATCTATCAAGTATCTACCATACTCAGTGTAGTACTCATCCTGTGATAGTTTGGATAGGCCCATCTCTGTAACGTCCAGTTCCCTAAGCATCTTCTCGGAAGTATCATAGAATACTGTCTGGTGATGGGTAGTCCTAGCATTGAAGTCCCCTAGCATGATAATGTCATCATCCCTGGAAAACTCCCATATGTCATTATCCAAAATAGTAAAGGGGGACTGTCCTCTAGGTGATGCATATACTGATGTATTAGGAGTAAAGTAACAAATAGCAATGTAGAGGTATCTGCTTGTCTCTGCCCTTAGCCTCACCCACATGTACCTAGCCTGCTCATCCCTGCGCGCTATATATCAATGGCTGCAACTCCTCCTTGAATAAAACTGCCACTCCCCCTGAGCCTCGTCCTCGATGCTCCGATCTGGTCTCCTGTCTGCAAGCTGTCTCCCATCTATATCCGCTCATGTGTGGCATGGATTGCTAAGGGGCTTGATGTGTCTCGGAATAGAAAATGATGTGTCTCTCAGTGAAACTATCCTCAAAGGCACCTACATCAAGACGGAGTGACCCATTACAGTTCCAGGCTGCCAACTTTAGTGTGGTCCCATAGGTCTCGCAGCGTCATGCGGAGCGTCGCTCCAATATCACCGCCCTTCCATCTCAGTAAAAGGCAATCTTCCCTTTTTTCCTTGCCGCTCTAATTTCCGGCATTACCTCTTGCATATGAGCAATCTGCGAGAGGGTGAGGTCATCTCCAAGAAAGATGCTTGTCTTCTTTAGAGTCGGTCTCTTCTTCAAGAAGTCCTCGCTTCCATGGAGGGGAAACAGAGGATGAGTGCCCTTTCCTTCCAGGCTCCCACTTTTCTTATTGTCCACTCTCCAAGCCCTCGTATGCGTGTGCTCATTAACCCCCACCAGAGTCATGAGTTCTTTCACCTCTTCATCCACATTATCTTGGTCTCTGAGGCCACATATCCTTAGGTGTAAGGCCCTCACACGTCTCCTTTGCTCTTCTTCTAGTGTCAAGTTAATGATGGTTGGTGTGGGGGTTATTTCCTTGCCCTTTCCTTTCTTGACAATCTCGATCCATTTCTCGGCCTCTTCAGCTGTTTGTTGGGTCTTTGTGATGACATCTACCCACGAGGTCGTCATTTCTTTTTGTTGCTCCTCACCTTCTTTGATGGCCCGCACTTGTTCTTTAATCGTGTTAAGCTCTTCAACTACTGAGGGTTGAAGGACATTTTGCGATTGCACCTTTGCAAGCTCTTTCTTGAGTAGTGTGATTTCCTCATCTTGGGCTTTCACACGATCCTCAAGTGTATGTATCGTTCTTTCTTGTGCCGACACGCGCTCATCGAGTGCCTTTATAGTATCAATTTTTTGTTTTTTTATAAAGTTTTATTTTTTTTTTCTCTCTACGCGTGCAAGCTCTCTCTCTCTCTCTACATGTTCTCTTTCTCTCTCTACGCTCTCTTTTCCACTTTCTCTCTCTACGCACGGGGGAGGGGGGGGGGGGGCTCTGCAGAGGGAGAGCGCGAGGAGGGGGGGCGGGGCTGCAGGGAGAGCGCGAGGAGGGGCGAGGGGCTGCAGAGGGAGCGCGAGGGGGCGAGGGGGGGGGGGGGGGGGCTTGCGCGCGCGCTCACACACACACACACACACACACACACACAGAAAGAGAGAGAGAGAGAGAGAGAGAGAGAGAGAGAGAGAGAGAGAGAGAGAGAGAGAGAGAGAGAGAGAGAGAGAGAGAGAGAGAGAGAGAGAGAGAGAGAGAGAGAGAGAGAGAGCTTGAGCTTGGGGGAAGGACACACATATTGATTGATTGGGCGGCAACATCATTACATAGTCTGAGGCCTCTATGGTTGATGCAGAGTTCATTGTCACTACATATGGGATTCACCTTGGGGTTGTTACACATATGCTAGAGATTGATTTTGCTATTCCTGCTGACTGGCATGACACCATTGGAGAACAGGCTACTCTGCCCTCTCATGGGGGGTGGTGGGCTTTTTTTTTCACCCTACTCCAGGCCAGTGGTTGGTTGTTTGCCATGGGTATCGCACAGGCTGTAATGATGGTGATCACCAGAGAGTTACTTTTCAAGGTGTGGTGCCACTTGATCAGCGTCCGGTTGCTCACTAGCATGCTATTCGGGTGTTGGGTGTTGAACCAGTTTTCACCATAGAGGAGGCAGCTCTTTGGAGGTTATGGATCTGGGATGGACAACCTTTGGGCCTTGGCAGAGTTTGTTTGGGATCTTGATGAGTGGCAGTGGTCTTTTGTGCAGACTGATGAGAGCCCGTATCTTTCTTTGAGTACACTGTTGCCATTGGGAGATGGATCCTATTGAGGGTGCAGCATCCTACTCACCGTCCATGTCAGGCAGAGCTCTGGTCAGACCAGCATATTTTTTGTGCTTTTCAGCTACAGTTTTGGTCTTGCAGTTGGAGCCTCAAGAGTCAGCTGATGGATATGATTTTATCAGCAGGATTACAAGTAGGCACTTGAGCTAGACGCACTGGCCATGACCCGACATGCGAGCGATGTACAGGAGTCCTTGTGCCATTGTGGGTTGTCCTTATGCACAATCGATTTGGAGGACACTATGTTGTTTGTTTATTAGAGTGGGCATTCATGATGGGTTTGTGACATGGGGGGCAGTTGCATGGCTTTTGTGATTTCCGGGATCACATACTCTTTTTGAGGGCTCATTGACATATCTGATTTCCTTGCTCACATCCTTAGCATACCGACTACTTATGCTTTAGATGCTTCTACCTAATGTACATCGGTTTGATCCCCATAGGCAGGATGCAGTCATTACCATGATTTGCAGCATCACATTATGGACTATGTGGAAGGCTTGTAGTGCTCACATTCTAGGGTCGCAACTTTCCCCGACATCGGCCACCTTGACAGCTATTTGGACTGAGTTGTTGTATGCTCTTCGCACCTGGTGGGATACTTCAGCATGCTCCTCGAGGGCAGTGGAGCTGTGTAGATATTCATTTCTTCCGCGGGGGGGGGGGGGGGGGGGGGGGGGAAGAGTGGCAAACAATACACGCAAAGTGGTCATCTTCACAACATGAGAGAACACTTCCTGAAAGTCTATGCCCTTGGTTTTAACATATCCCTTTGCCACAAGCCTTGCCTTATACTTGGGTTTTGCATCAACAGTCTTGATTTTATACACCCATTTGTTAGGAATAGCCTGCCTTCCTTTGGGCAATTCAACCAAATCCCAAGTATGATTAGCATGCAAAGCTTTAATCTCTTCCTGCATAGCAAGCTCCCACTTGTCGCTGTGCTCACATGTCTTTGCCTCTTTATACGTAAGAGGCTCTCCCTCATTTGCCAACATAATGTAATGCAAAGAGGGGTCACATTGACTCACATGCCGTCTTTGACAAGTAGAGCGCCTCACCCAATGATCCACATTATCCGGCAATGGGTTTACATCAGGTGGCACTACAAAATCATTAACAATGGGCTGTTGTACATCATTTTCAGCACCATTTTCAGCATTGTTTCTTGGCTGCAAATGCCCTTCAGGAGCCTCAATTTGCTGTCCAACATCATCTGGCTCAAACACCACTAGATCATCTACATTTTCAGCCATTTGTGGTGCATCCTGAGGGTCAAAAATAGGTCTAATAGGTGGCTGGTCATATTGAAATTTCACCCTTTTATGGTCATGCTTTGAGACACAATTGTTTTGAAGCAGCCTTGCCTCATTAAAAACAACATCTCGGCTGCGTACAACCCTTTTGAGCTGAGGTAACCAAATCTGGTAGCCCATTTCGCCTTCTTCACCATATCCCATGAAGAGGCCTTTAATGGACTTCGCATCTAGTTTACTCCTCAACTCGGGTCTAACATGCACAAAAGCTTCGCAACCAAAAATGCGTAAGTGATCATATGAAGCAGGTTTGCCAGACCAAACCTCTTCAGGGATGTCACCTTTCAAAGACATGTGAAGGGATCGATTGCATATATGCACTGCAGTTTTCAAAGCTTCTCCCCAAAATCCATGAGAGAGATTAGCTGTGGACAGCATGCATCTCACCCTCTCACAAAGTGTCCTATTGAATCTTTCAGCCACACCATTAGAAGAGGGGCTGTATGGCACAGTAAGCTCCCTCTTAATGCCCAAATTTTCACAAACCTTGTTAAATTCAGCACTTGTGTACTCCCCCCCATTGTCTGTACGCAAGCATTTTAGCTTTCTACCTGTTTGGGTGGTCACAAATGCATGAAATCTCTTAAACGCAGCAAAGGCTTCATCCTTAGACTTAGCAAATAAACCCAAAAATAACATGCACCACCCATAGACTTAGTAGGCATGCTACATACATCAGAATGTACAAGATCAAGCACACAAGATTTACGAGAGACACCAGAGTAATAAGAACGCTTTACTTGCTTGCCATATTGACATTCATTACAAAAATCAAGCTTTGTGCCTTTAGCATCAAGCTTGTTCAAAGTACAAAGCTTAGAAAGGCACTTTTGGCTCATATGGCCAAGCTTCTTGTGCCACAACTCCATGTGAGTTAATTTCAACCAATGCAATAAATTTGCCCAACACGGCCTTTCCATGCATGCAGTAAAGTGTCCCTTTCTTTGTGCCCTTTACAATCAACCTTGAGCCTTTGGTCATTTTCCATGATCCTCTCTCAAACAAGATGCTGTAACCATGCATATCCATCTGACCAACAGAAAGCAGACTCTTCTTGATTCCGGCACATATCGAACATCATGCAAGACAAGCTCATTTGTGCCATCTATGGAGAGATGCACAGTGCCAATACCCTCAATGGAGCATGCATGATTGTTTCCAAGGTATACATGGCCATGCTTGCCTGCATCAAAAGTAGAGAAACACTCCTTGATAGGAGTCACATGAAATGAAGCACGGGTATCAACAATCCAAGTCTGGGACAATGCATCATTGACAGTCAACAAAGCATCGATAAGATCACTCTTGGTGATCTGCATGTCCTGTGAATGAACATTAAGAGAGGCATCATAGTCATAAGCATCATCATCTGACAAAGTGGCACACAAGATGTCCTCTATGTCTGACAGCTCCTCAATCACGACACTAGAAGCCACATTGGCCTTCTCTTTGTCCTTTGAGCTATCCTGTGCGTTTGCCTTGACTTCCTTCTTCTCTTTCTTTTTGTCTCCGCCATTCCTTTTCCTTTCTAACTCAGCTTTATAGTACCTGCAATCGGGTTTTTTGTGACCTTTCGTGCCACATTGATAGCAAGTCACATCACCCTTGCCTTTGCTTTCATTTCCCCTTTCTTTACTCTTACTCTTACTCCTTTGTGCATAAGCATTCTTCTTTTCTGTCCTGCCTCTAACCATGTTGGCAGAGCTGCCTCCCCTCCCTCTCCACTTGCTTTCCTCGTGATTTCTTCATTCAAGATAGAACCCCTAACACCATCAAAGGTCAAATTGGGGTTATTGGACAACGAAACCACCAAAGTTTCCCATGACTCAGGTAAGGTCATAAGCAAGAAGATAGCTTTCAGCTTATCATCAAAAGGGGGCAAGCCAGAATCCTGTAACTGCGACAAAGTACCTGCGAACAATGACAAGTGCTCTGCCGCGCTCTTGGACTCATCTAGTTGCATGCCAACAAGTTTTCGCATCAAGTGCACCTCGTTGACAGGCGTTGTATTTTCTTACATTCCCTATAACTTCTCCCACACATCAAAAGCAGTTGTGAGACCTTTCACATCAATGACGGTCTCATCTGTCATGGCCATTTTAATGTATGTAACGGCCTTTCTGTTCATGCTAACCCATGCTTCGTCTGTCATATTTTGTGGTTTCACCTGTTCAAGTGCCCCTTCGCAATCCTTAAGAAATAGGATTCCCCGAATCCCATCTTTCCAAAGATCAAAACCTGTACCATCAAACCTCCTAATCTCGAAGAGGTTCTTCACATCCGAAGAAGATAAGGCCATAGTTGCACGAAATAAGAGGGATAATACGCTGAATTTTTGGGCAAAATGCGCAAAAATCGGAGTATAGCCCCACAGAGATGTGCACTACAGCTCCAAATGGTCACAGGAGCAATTAGGGGCAAAATAGGACGTTTTGGGCACAAAATTCAATTTCTAAAATTTATGCGCAGGAAATTTCAGCGAGCGAATTTGTGCTCGAAAACAACGAATTTAGTTGTTTTTAGCTTCAAAAGACATACATAAGGCTAATACACAGCCTTTAGAAGCATGTAAGCGCAAAAGCCCCAATTTGTAGCATCAAAATTGCATGAAATTGAGCCACAAATGGTCATACATCGACAAAATTTGTCAAATGTGCGTAGATTGCAGAAAGCTGCACTTTTCCGAATGTAATCGCACCATAAAAACACTTGCAAAAACCTGCGTAAATCTGAAATTTGCTTAAAACACTTGTTTTAGGGCTTGTTTTTCGGCAATTTTAGGGTTTTCGGGTAGCAAGGACTTAGCAAAAGTATTCCCACACCTTAATACATCATTTGCAAAACCTGTATTTTCGCTGTCATAACTTGTAATTTCCTGTTTTTGACTTAATTTCAACATGTTTTAGGTCAATTTGGGTTGCCGGGAGCTCTCTAGTGTCCGGGGACGAGTCCTTTGGCGACGAAATTGCAAAATCTCGCGATAAAGTTGACCTTCTTGGCTGAAATTCAGCATTTGCAGGTTTGGGGAAAACCCTAATAGTGCTCTGATACCAATTAATGAGCGCGCGGCGGTGTGTGCAAGTGAAAGAGCACGCGAGGAAGTGCAGTGTGTGTAGAGAGGGGAGGCAAAGAGCAGCAGGAGAGGAAGCGCTAGCAGAAGAAGAGGGAGAGAGAGGGAGCTCACGTTTTTGGGAAAAACTCAATAGGTGAGTTTTGGGTTTTCCCACTTTTATTATAAGTGACCTTTAAAAAATGTGTCCAGGTTCATATTGAACCTGGACAACGTATAAAAATGTACAAAAAGGGGTTATTTAGGCCTTTAACCCAACAGTTTCACCCGCAAACGGGAAGTTGGTCGGCACTGGAACTCATATAGTAAGAGAATGTCTAAGCTCAGTTCAAGATTATGTAGGTCCCCCCCTCGCACTTAGCAAGTTGGTGGATACTAGGAAGTGAACTTAATAAAGGCACAATGCCAAGGTGGGTTTACCAAAGGGAAGTACCCGACTATTGGGCTACATTGCATTTTTGGATGCGATCCCAGTGGGGATAGATGATCAAATGACCAGTGGGAGTCCAACGGAAGCATCCCCTAAAATTTAGGGAATTGCTATTTTGGATCATAAAATCTGTTCGTGTCATTACCTCCGGAATGACAAGGGGAACATTTTAGAACTCTGCTGCAAAGTCAACTGGGCAACCAGTCGAGAGATTTTTAAGCGGGAAGCCCAAAACGGGAAATTGCCTGTAATTGTGCCAAGTGGCACTTTCTGGTGCACTTTCCTCATGCAGAAGAAGGGGGCGCTCGATTTCTAGCTGGGAAGGCCTCATTTGCAAGCTTTCCCTCTCATGTACAATGTAGTGCAAGAAGTCATGTCATGCACACTTACACTGCTCTCTTTCTCCCCTACGTGTAGTAATGTGATGCCCCACAAGAGGGCTCTTCATTTGACTCATGTACAGCTGTGTGGTCATGTACGTTTTTGTTGAGGCAAGAGCCTCTCTGAGCGGGAACAGGAGTAGCTAACTGCTGCTGCAAAAGCAGGCACCGGTGAGGGTGATAACCTCACCGTACAGGTGTGTTTTCAGTGTTGGTTATGCGCTGAATTTGGACTGTTTTTCAGCCATACGGATGCCAAAACCATTGGGAAGAGTGCCTCACTGTTAGAGAACAGTTCAGGGACTGGTTAGGGCTGAAAATAGGGCAAAATCCAGTAAATACAGCGTGCCGAATTTATTGTTTTTGGGCACAATTCAAAGGGTTTATATCAGTGGAAGTGAGTTTTGGGCAAGTTTTGGGGCTGTTATGTTACCGAAATTTCGCAAGAACAGGTGGTATCTAGCTGGATACAAGTAAAGAATTCCCAGGACTCTTCTTGTAATTTACCCTCTTAAAGTATAAGGAAATACCGAAAGGGGCGCCAATTTTGGGGCCTACAGGTTGTCCGCGTGTGCTCGGAGCATTCTAGCTTCCAAGCTGTGTGTGCGCTTTAAGTGTTAATTTCCGTCGCAGGTTACCTTTGCAAAGTTCTGTGTGTGTGTGAAAATCTAAAATAAAGTAAAGAATTTCGGGTGAAAGCCAACGTCTACCGCCCTACAGGCCTGTTTCATGGTTCTGTGCCGGGACATAAATCACTTTTTCTTCAAGAAGTGAGCCTCGGTTGTTTTGGGTAAAGACACAGAGTCCCGGAACGCGGGATTACACTATGGCCAACAAAGGGAAAGGCATTATGGAAGAGGGTTCCTCTCTGCAGGAAATTCCTATGGTGTTTGCGGTTGGCGAGAGTTCACGGCCACCCCTCTCAGTACCTTTTCCCAATGTGAATGTTCCTCCAGTACAGGGCTTTATGACTCAACAACTTGAGGATGATGCGTTCAGGACTCAGTTAGTTGCGGCAGTGAATGTGTTTTCACAACTGGTGCAGAACCCAAGGTTTATGGAGTTCTTGCAAGCACTGCCAATGCCATAGTAAACAAGGAAACCTACACGGCGAACAGAGCCTGTTGAGGCTCAAGCCCAAGTATTTCATGCATCCCAACAGGATAGGGAGCACTCGCCTGTTGCGGAATCAGGGGCTCCAAAACAGGTTTCTCCCGTCCTTGAACAGGTGGTTAGGACGACTATTTTACAGGCTTTGCCAGTTCAGCCCGCCACCTTTCATGAGCCCGCATGTTGTCTTAAATGGACAGGGAACTGGTTACCAAGCAATGCATCCAATTTTTCCACCACCCACGGTATATCCTAGGTATTTCGGGGGTGGATCTGTGTTCCAGAGTATGGCTGGTTATGTGCTTGGAAGCCAGCCGTACATGCCAGGAACAATGTTGGGGGGTATGCAAGGCATGATGCCAAACCCCATGTATGGTAGCATCGGCATGCAGCAAGGCTTTCAGAGCAACCAGGGTCAGTTTGGGGTGCCACAGTGTAATTTTGGCATGGCTGGTTTTTTTGGACAGTAGCCAGATATGGCACCTATGACGCAAAATGTCAATGGCCAAGACGCGTCGATGATCCCTAGTACTGTGCCCATGTTGCAGACCATTCCTTATGACAATTTGGGGGCACTGGAAAAGCCGAAAGCTTATAAAGAAGGTGGTGTAGTTGTAAAGTTTAGCACTTTCAGCGGCTTTGAGGATAAGGCAAAGGCTCTTACTTTCCGCCAACAGTTTGATACAGCTTATGCAGGAGGGAATTTTACAGAGGCCTCTAAGGTTAGGAAAGCTGCCACTTTCTTCAAAGACAATGCGCTTACATGGTGGACGACATTGAGCAATGCAAGGATAGGCACCCGCCACATGGGTCTACTTCAAGCAAATGTTTGCATCTGCTTGTCTGTCGAATGAATTTGAAGCGGACTTCATGACAGATTGGCACCAGCTTACTTCGGCTACTTGCAAGAGCTTGCTGGAGTACAATCGGAGGTTCTGTAAAGCATTACTCTCAGTGACCTCCTACAGATTTGTGCCATTGAGAGAGCAGATAGAGAAGTACTGTTATGGGTTGCCTAAAGGGCTTCGGGACTATTGTACCAAGAACAGAGTGGCTACCCTCACCCAGCTTATGGAAGTTGCCAACATTGGTCTTGCCTTGTTGAAGGGAGAGGATAGTGGGTTCCTGGGCATTGCAAAAGGGGGGCAGCAAAAGAAAAAGTCAGCACAGAAGCCCTTTGTCAAAACGGCTCCTGAATCACCACAGGGGTCAGAAAAGGACAACAAGAATAAGGATTCAGTCAGGACTTCTGGAGCGCAGGCAAAGAAACAGAACATGAAGCCTTTTGTGCGTAAGTCGCTCGAGGAAAAGAAGGTCTTAATGGCTGAAAACAAATGCTTTATATGCGAGCAACGTGGTCACTTTGCTACCAATTGTCCACAAAGGAAAAGACCAGCTGACTCAGATGATAAAGAGGACCAGAAAGGCAAGAAGCCTAAACGCACGGCAGGTCTGGTGCCAGATATGGTGGGTGACAGACCCAAGTAAAGTTAGAGATCCGACGACACTCATCTTCTTTGATCGAGGTGCCAAAGCAAACTTTATCTCACCAGAGTTAACTATGAAGCTAGGCATCAGAGCTGAAGAGATGGGGTACACGGCAGAGGCAGGGTTGGAATGCCCTGGCCACTCAGAGCGTGTTACTCCCATTATTGGAAAGCTGTGTCTGCATATTCAGTCATATGTAGACACAAAAGAATTTTATATCATGCCATTGGAAGGATGCGGTGCGCTACTTGGAATTCTGTGGATGTTCAGAGTACATGGCGTGCTGGATGCCATCGGCAAGACGATCACCCTTCAGCATAGGGGCAAACGTGTTTTTGGATGTAAAGCTCAAGCCTCAAAGTGGAGTCTGTCCCTATTGTATCTGCTTCGGCTATCACTTCTGTAATAAAGAATCATCTTTCTTATGTACTTGATTTTTGCACGTGATGTCTCAAATAATTGTCAGTCAAATTTATCTGTGTTAGATAAAGAAAGGTCAGCATTTTTGCAAGAGTTTAGTGACTATTTTTCTGATTCATTATCGTCGCAATTGCCGCCAGAGAGACCTGATAACCATCGGATAGATTTGGGGCCAGGGTGTAGCCCACCAAATAGACCTCCCTACAGGGTTAGCGCGGCACAACAAAAAGAGATTATGGGCCAGGTTGAGGAGTTGTTAGAGAAGGGGCTGATCCAGCCTAGTTCTTCACCCCTGCTCCTCAGTGCTCCTAGTACAGAAAAAGGATGGCTCATGGCGCATGTGTATTGATTACCGTGCATTGAATAAGAATACTATCAAGAATAGGTTTCCTATTCCAAGGATTGATGATATTCTCGATTGTTTAGAGGGTGCTGTGATTCTCAGCAGGATAGACCTTAAGAGTGGGTACCATCAGGTTCGTATAAGGCCAGAGGATGTGCACAAGACATGATAGTCTATTCGAAGAACGAAGAGGAGCATAGGCGGCACTTGACCATTGTGTTCGAAGAGCTACGCAGTCACAGGTTACTTGTCAATCCTAAGAAAAGTGAATTCTTCCTGGAAGAGATCCACTTTCTTGGCCACATAGTGTCAAAGGATGGTGTCAGAATGGATCCCGCAAAGGTCGTGAAGACTGTGCACGATGTCAGAAGCTCCTTGGGATTGTGTTCCTACTATAGAAGGTTTATCAGGAATTTACTGAGATATCATCACCTCTTCACGCTTTGCAAAAGAGAGAGATCACTTTCAGATGGACCCAAAAAGAGATTTCAGCTTTTAGTCTCAAAGGAAAAGTTGACTTCAGATCTAGTAATTGTATTGCAAGATCTCAGGAAGTCATTTGTGGTCCAGTGTGACGTGTGTGGCAATAGCGTCAGAGCAATGCTAATACAAGATGGACGGGTAGTAGCTTATGAAAGCCGAATTTTGCAAGGGCGAGAGAAGACTATGCAAGTCTATGAGAAAGAGCTCTTGGCCATGATTCATGCGCTTTCTAGTTGGAAGCACTACCTCTTAGGTGCTGATTTTGTTGTCCAAACAGACCATCAGACCTTGCGATACTTCTTGACACAATCAAAGTTATCCGAAAAGCATATGCGATGGGCTAACATTCTTTCTATGTTCCACTTCCAGATTATGCATGTGGAAGGCAAGAAGAATGTCATGCTGATACGTTATCAAGGAAGCCACAAATTTCAGGTGTGTGAATTCCTTATCATCATGAATTGGATGACATGAAGGAACAATATGTTGCTGATGAAGATTTTGCAAGGATCTTTGAACACTTACAAGAGGGGCAACATCATGAGCACTACCTCCTCAGAGACGATTTTACGATGATGCATGGCAGACTTTGTGTCACTAGGCCATTGCGACATAAGTTCATGGTAGAAAGTCATGTCCCACCGTATGCAGGGCATCGTGGTATTGATGCGACAATTAAAGCGGTACAACCGTTCTTTTATTGGCCTACCTTGACGAGAGATGTGGATGCCTTTGTGCGAGCATGCGTGATTTGCCAAAAGGTCAAGTTTGACAGGCAAAAGACACCAGGGTTGTTACAACCACTGCCGATTCCGGATAAGCCATGGGAAAGCATTGCTATGGATTTATCTTTGACCTTCCAAGAACCCCAACAGGGAATGATGGTATATGGACCATTATCTGCAGGTTCAAACAAGCAGGTCCATTTTATCCCTGTCTGGAAGAAGATAAAATCTGATTAGATGGCACGCTTGTTCATGTACAATGTGTTTAAGTACCATGGTATGCCACAATTGATTGTCAGTGATCGTGATCCTCGCATGACAAGTTTGTTTTGGAGCGGATTGTTTGAGAACATGGGCACTATGCTCAAGTTCTTGTCTTCGTTTCATCCACAAACTAATTCTACTGTCTTGGATCTGCTGAAATGTTATGTGTCAGATAATAAGGGCAAGTGGGAACAGTATTTGCCTATGCTTGAGTATGCGTACAAGAATACGGTGCATTCGTCGACTGGCAAGGCACCTTTTGAGATTGTTGAAGGCAGCAAAAAGGTTCCTCCCATTTTGCATAAAAAGGACAAGATCTTTGAGGCAGATCGATATGTTGAGAACATGGATGAAATGTACAAGAAAATTAAAGTTGCCTTAGGCAAAGCAGAAAAAGGCTGCTGATTGTCACCGTCGTCAATTGCTATTATCACCTGGTGATTGGGTTTTGTTAAGGGTCGAGAAGGCAAGGTTAAAGAAGATGAAGGGCAAGGAACGGCGGTTTCCTAAGCTCAGCATGCATTACTATGGGCCTTTTCAAGTGCTTGACAAGACTAGCGATGGAGCTTACAGACTGACATTGCCTAATGCGTGGAAGATTCACAATGCGTTTCACGTGAGTCTTCTAAGACCCTTCGTGGATGATGTGTCAGAAGATATGCCAGATGAGGATCAACCAGAAGTTGAGGAACTTGATGAGATCCTGATACCTGAGCAAGTTTTGGCACATAAGGACAAAAAAGTTAAAGGACAGGTTGCAAGACGCTACTTGGTGAAGTTTAAGAACTATCTACCTATGGATGCAAAGTGGATGGAAGAGCATCCCCTAAAATTTAGGGAACTGCTATTTTGGACCATAAAATCTGTTCGCGTCATTACCTCCGGAATGACAAGGAGAACAATTTAGAATTCCGCTGCAAAGTCAATTGGGCAACCAGTTGGGAGATTTTTAAGCGGGAAGCCCAAAACTTGAAATTGCCTGTAAATGTGCCAAGTGGCACTTCTGGTGCACTTTCCTCATGAAGAAGAAGAGGGCGCTCGATTTCTAGCTTGGAAGGCCTCGTTTGCAAGCTTGTCACAGGTTAAGAGCTATTGACTGCAAGCTTTCCCTCTCATGTACAGTGTAGTGCAGGAAGTCATGTCATGCACACCTTACATTGCTCTCTCTCCCCCCTACGTGCAATAATGTGATGCCCCACAAGAGGGCTCTTCATTTGACTCGTGTACAACTGTGTGGTCATATGCGTTTTTGCTGAGGCAAGAGCCTCTCTGAGCAGGAACAGGAGTAGGTAACTGTTGCTCCAAAAGCAGGCATCGGTAAGGGTGATAACATCACTGTACAAGTGCGTTTTTAGCGTTGGTTATGTGTAAGGTGCAGCAGAAGTGAATGTTGAACTTTGCTCAAGATGAGTGCTCCGAACTGTGCTCAAGGTTCCTTTTTACTTACGGAACTTCCGTTCCTTTAATGAGAGAGTGCAAGTGATACAAACAAAGTGGTGAACACTGTGAATGAAAGTGCATGAGACTGAGAGATAGAGAGAGAAGAATACGACACCAGACAAGTTGTCAACCCTCCTCCAAGGGCCCCTCTCTCGATGGCGAGAGAGGTCTATGCTATTGATTGCACCTGGTACAGACACTGATGCAAGTCGTGAGGCTATGAGGCAATGTGGATCTAAATTTGGAGACGACGGCGACGACGAGAACGGTGACGGCGACGGCTGAAAATGCTATTTTCTGGGCTGTTCTTTATCTGCTGAATTCGTTGGATCTTCTGCTGAATTTGCTGCTGTAATAACACTGAATTCTGCTGTTGCAAAACGCTACCCTTGCTGCTCAAAAGCGCTGGATGCTGCAGGTGCAAAAACGCTGATTTGATGCTGTTAAAAAAATGCTGGTTTGGCTGTCTTTAAAACACTGAATTGCTAGGCTGAAATCGCTGATCTGAGGGTCTTCAAAGCGCTGATCTGCTGAGCTTCAAAACGCTGAAGTGCTGGCTTCAAAACGCTGGGATGCTGGGCTTCAAAACGCTGAGTTCTTGCTTGAGAGAGAGAGAGAGAGAGAGATGCTTGCTGCAAGGTCACTTGCCTGTGCACTTCCTGCTCTTCTGCCAGACTTCACTAGCACTAGGTTTTGTTTTATATTGCCTTGGCTCATTTGCCTACCGAATTCCCAACAAAAGTCATTAAAAAATAATAAGTGAAAAATGGCTAAAATAGGGAAATAGGTTTATGCACTGTAAAAATGCTCCTGATGGTAATCTGATGATCATGCTATGTGCAACCAGAGGATATGCATCTAATCTAAGTGTCTGGACATGCACGGTCTGCGAACAGACTCTGAAAAGTGCCAGATCACTTCCTAATCTAGGCTGACTGAACTGAGCTGAACCCATGTCATGAAGTAGCTTGTCCATGTACACATAGGGTTAGATGTGTCACGTGACGTCCCCTCCTTTTCAAAGTGAGGCATCGGTACCGAACTATATGGCGTCGAGGGAGATCGTCAATAGCATCTGGAATCCTGGACATGACTCTTCGCCGGCCCACTTTGATGCGTGGGTCATGCGATACTTGAACTTCATAAAGGTCTGCAACACTTGCTTCTTTGGGCCGCGTCGAAAGCGACACATAGTCATCTGTGGCTCCTTCAATACTTCAACTTCGTCTATAGTCATGCGTCCACCTTCTTTAAGAATCTCCGAGGCTGAAAATTCCTAAAATCACTTTTAACACAAAAACATGAACATACCCATTCCATGTAAAGTGACTGGAAAAATACTATTCTTCTTTAAAGATTGTGCATGCAATTTAGATGAGCATATAGACGGAGTGCCAAACCGTTCATCAAACACACGCAAACAATAGAATCCAAACTTGTCTTTCTAATCTAAATTAATCAACTGTGGCAAAACACAATGGAAATGCCGATGCTTGATGCTCAATCTTTCTTGTGCTCTTTCTGATACTGTGTCATGCCAAGGAAGAGACATGGACTGTGAATTCCTTGGGTGCAAACATTTCATCTTTCCATGAGTAATCCACATACATTCGTGCTCATTCATGAGTGGATCGTGCTCATCGTACAATATGACATGCCTATGAAAAGGAATCACATAAGAACGACGACTAAAATACAGGAAAGCATCACGAATGAAACACTCGAACAATGCGTACTGACTAATCATTCGAATACACAATACTTCTTGTGGGGGTTCTTTCGACCTCGACTCGAAAGCCAAGATTGGTTCTTCGTGATCGATCGAATCTTCTTGTGGGGGTTCTGTGGACCTCGACTCGAGAGCCAAGATCGGTTCTTCGTGATTGATTGAATCTACAATGAGGTTAGCTTCACTAGAAAAAGTATCAACTAAACCATCATCCTTGTGAACAATCACATCATCTTCCTGCAAATCATCATGCTTGTGAGAAATCACATCTTGATCATGCAAATCATCATGCTTATCATTATCATGCAAATCATGTGTGTCATGCTTTGGAAAAGAAGAGACCGAGAGAGTCTCCTTTTCCGGATTCTTTGCAATCTTCGCCTGCACATTAGAAATGAGAGATGAAGAATGAACAACTTGCTCTTCACGAATGACAAGGGGAGAGTCACTCTTGGCATTGAAAATGAACGTATTTTTTGCCCAATCAATGAGAGGGTTATGCTCACGAAACCATCGAATGCCCAAAAGCATATCACATCTTGAAAGAGGAGAGACTACAAATTTTCTGCAGAAGGACACTTGTTGAACAGTGAACAAAACATCAAGGCACTCTTGCGTAATGAGAGAGTCCATACCGGGAGAGAAGCAAGACACCTCGAAAGGAGAACCTCCAAGCGGGCTCTTTTGACAAGAGAGTCACTAATCAATTCATGCATACTGCCTGGGTCAAACAATATGACAAAACGTTGACCCTTCACATGACCATAACACTTAATGAGAGACTCATCAATGGGAGGATCATGAGAGACTTCGGTCACACTCATGTTCTCATTTATTGCATTGACAGAGGAAGTGGGTTCTGTGGGTTCTTTAGATTCATTAGATTCAAGCTTAGGACATGTTCTTTTTATGTGACCCTTGATGTGACAATGAAAACAACGACCTTCCTTAGAATAGATGCTTTGTTCTTCCGACGTGATGTATCCTCCTAAAATTCCTTGTTCTGCTTTTTCATCTAGAGTAAGCTTAGGTTTAGCAATTGTGTTAGCTTTACCCTTAGGTTCATTGGAAGAGTTCTTTTCTGAGAGACTATTGGAAGATTGGTTAGAAGAGTTACCGTTCTTACCGCTCTTACCGTTCTGAGGGTGAGGTACTTGTGGAAGTCTTGTTTTCCTTGGGCTTTCCCTTGTTGTGCTTCATCTCCTGTGCGAGAGCAATCGCTACCGCCTTGTTGAGATCAATTGGATCAAGTTCTTTGACATCAAACTTGATATACTCGTCCAATTCATAAAGGAATGCCTCTTTGCGCTCCGCATCCGATTTGCATAATTGAGTACCGAGTTGCAAAACACGATTAGAGAAAGACATAACTAGCATACCATTTTGCTTGAGACCGCGCAAATCGTTCTACAATCGTGCGAGGTACTGGGGTGGCATAAACCGCGCCTTGAGCTTGTCTTGGATGTCGGCCCAATTGAAAGAAAGGGACACGCCGTCTTCGGCTTCCTCCAGGTGCGCGGTCAACTGTGCCTCTTGCCATGCGTGGTACCAATTAATGGCATCACCGGCAAGGTACATAGCTGCCGTCAAAACCTTGCTATTTCCTGTCTTCTTAGTTGTCGCAAAATAAGCATTAAATTGATGCAACCAAGAATGAATAATCGTAGCATCCATCTTACCATCATACTTACTGACGTGATCTTCTCTATGACGGGGTTGTTGGAGTCCGAATCTCTGCTTGCGCCACTTGATGAACTACCAACATCTTTGGTTGGCTCGGACTTCGAGGTAGAGGACCCGTCGAACCAATTCTTGCATGCGTAGTTCTCTCTGTGCCTCATGCTCTGTCTGTCTTTCTTCGGCCGTTAAGCGCACCTTGCTCACGCTCCATGGCTTCCCGTCGTGCTGCCTTTCTTTCGTTTCGTTCGTCGGCCGCCAAGCGTGCTTCGTGATCTAAGGTTTCCTGTCTGATTTGGCGGTCACGCTCCTCCGCTTTTTGTCGATCTACTTTTCTTTCTGTTTGTTCCTCGTTCACTAAGCATGCTTCGCGGTCCGAGGTTTCTTGTCTGTTTTGGCGTCACGCTCCATGGCAACGCGATTCGCTTCTTGTTGTGCCATCGCGACGCGATTTGCTTCTTGTTGTTGTGCCATCATGTCCATCATCGACTTGACCAAAGCCTCCATAGGAGTTGGTGCAATCCGTGGCATAGATGGGGACGGGGGAGGGTCAGAAAAACCTCCTAGTGGGGAAAATTCTTCTTCGCCACTGCCATGCTCATCACGTCCATGCGAAGTATCCATTCCGCTTCGGATAATGACCATACACTGAAGTCGTGGGTTCTTAAGTTCACAAGGAACTTGGGTTCTTGTGGGTCTTGGTTCTTGGGTTCTTGAGGTTCTTGAGGGCCTTGAGGTTCTTGAGGTTGATCTTTAGCTTGTAATCTTGTGATCTTCTCTTCACCCGAGCGATACTCTTCCCTGCGGGCGCACCCCTTGGCGGCCTTGCGCTCAAACCCTGGGGGTCATCTCTCAGGCAAGAAAAGTACCCTTAGTACCTACAGTACCCACAGTATTTTTCAGCACCAGAGTACCAGCGTTTTCAGCCAGCCTTATCACCAAGCATTTCAGCCCTGCAAAACCAGCAATTTCAGCATCAGATCTCAGTCCGATCAGCCTGCTACATCAGCGTTTTTCAGCATTCAGGTTCAGCCCTTATCGCCATCATGTCCAATCCTAGCCTCAGCATCATTAGCGTTTTCTCAACATTCAGCCTTAAACCTCGCATTACCCAGCATCTACTGCAAGTACCATCAGCATCCAGGCATTTAGTACCCGTTGTACCAGCATTTGTGCAATCTAAAGCAAATACCTCTCTAGCAATAGAGAGGGTGGCCCTTGGAGGGGGGTTTGGGACCCCATCTGGTGTTGGTCTCCCCCCCCCTCCTCTCTCTCTCTCTCTCTCTCTCTCTCTCTCTCTCTCTCACACACACACACACACACACACACACACAACACTTTCCTCACAATTTTCATTCTCTTTCTCGCTCTAGTCTATTGCACAAATCGCATGAAGTAAAAAGGGGGCTCTCTCTCCCCTTCAGTAAAAGGAACCTTGAGTACGCACTGAGCACTCATCCTGAGCATTCACCATCAATCACTTCCGTTACACCTAACATTCACAAAATGCTATACAAATGACGCATATGTACATGTGCAGCCACAAAACATAAAGACATCCAAATACAACCAAACGCTCTCAAGACCGTAGTTTGCGTCATTCAGAGGGTTCCATATACAACCAAACGCTCCTGAGACCGTAGTTTACATCGTTCAAAGGTTTTTATCTACAACTAAACGCTCCCGAGACTGTAACGTGCATCGTTCAAAGATTCTCAAACAACATTGAAACCAGAATCAAATAAATTCAATCGGAACCAAGACAAGTTCAAAACACATATAATCTATTCCAAACAACTTGCAAACAGGATACTTGAATAGTGGCATAGTTTTGGTCGTGCAAAGGATTTCCCAAAGGAGCATCGCAATGGGCCTTGCAGTGGTGCCCCTCATTGATGGCAGGAAGGGAACCAGTAAGCAGGATAACTGTGCTGGTATCTCTTGTAGCCAGCTCTGCCTTG
Organism: Adiantum capillus-veneris; assembly: GCF_014529385.1. NCBI lineage: Eukaryota > Viridiplantae > Streptophyta > Polypodiopsida > Polypodiales > Pteridaceae > Adiantum > Adiantum capillus-veneris. The sequence goes on from NC_140946.1 coordinate 31,162,958, forward strand.
ATGGCTACAACAAACCGGTCGTACTCAAAGTTCACGAGCTTGAGAAATTTTGGGTGGGTGAATTTTTCGATGGCTTTGGGATCAAAGAGATAAATGCTTTGTGGCCACGAATCTTTCCATAAGCTCTGCACAATACCTTGGAAGCATCGGGTATAGAATTTGCATAAATGTTTGGAACAAGTCCCACTATGTTTTTGGCTTTTTCTTTGGCGGGAGGTTGCTTGGGAAGTTTATCTCCATTGTGGGGACAGACAAAGGAAGTGTGTCCTGTATGAAAACATTTGAAGCACCTGCCTTGTGGTTGAAGAGTATCGCGTGGGCGAGTAGTCAAGTCAGATCGTGCAGGTGGAGTCAAAATGTTGCAAGAATCCCGAGGATTTGAACATTGTGGTCAAGGATTCTATGTAGGTGTCGACAATTGTGAAGTCAAGTCTTCCCTTCATCAGGTTATAACCAACCGCCTCATGGAACACCTACCTTGTTGTTGAAGGGTATCGCGTGGGCAAGTAGTCAAGTCAGATCGTGCAGGTGGAGTCAAAGTGTTGCAAGAATCCCGAGGATTTGAACGTTGTGGTCGAGGATTCTATGTAGGTATCGCTTGGTCGTCAATTGTGAATTCAAGTCTTCCCTTCATCAGGTTATAACCAACCGCAACATGGTCCATGAGCTCTCGTGTGGTCGAGACTTGTTTGGACAAACAGTATTCTTTAAGTGGTGATGGCAGTCCGATGGTGTAGCGCTGACAGTGGTCCTCCAAGGTTATCAATTTGAAGAAAGAGACTGGGAGGTAGATATCCTGAAACTTTTGATTGTAGTCGTCCTTGTTTTAACTTTTTTGTCGCCAACATTTTCAAGCTACCCCATTCTATCAAAAGCTGTACTTTAAATAAGGAGGTCATGTAACTTTGGGAAAAAGTATTCTTGAAAGCTTGCCAAGTCCTTGGAGCGTGAGGCTTTGTAACTATAGAACTCCACCACTGCATAGCTTTGTCTTTGAGAGAAGCAGCTAGTGTGAGGCTTTGTGACTATAGAACTCCACCACTGCATACAATTTTCTTTAAGAGAAGCAGCTGCTTGAGAGATTCTAGCTTGTCGAAGAAAACGATAGAACTGAGTAAATCAATGCAATCCAGCCAGCTTCTCCTAAAGTTGAAGAGTGTAGTTTGATGTGAACTGAATCTGGGTCTTGCATTGGTGATTTAACAACAGGCATTAGTCTTGGTGAGGATGTGCTTACACATTCTATTGCTTTGCTTCACGTTAATTCTTCTCAATGTGCAGCTTGTTCTTGTGAACTTGAATTTTTATCGGGTAATTTAATGAGAACCTTATTTGGCTGTTTCAGGGACAAGGTTTCTTGCGAGTGCAATGGAGGGATAGATCGCAAGAGTTTCCAGAGGATGTATCCTTTATGAGAACTCTTAATGAATGTGAGTCTTGGCAAGCTGACTCTGTTTAGTCACATTGTTCTAGATTTGGTATTCTTTGACACAGACCAGGATATTCTTGTGTTTCCGTTTGAAGCAAATTTTGTGAAGGTAATCTTCAGGTGCTTATTCTCATGTTTGCATTCACGTATTCTTATATTCTTTATTAAATTCTTATTCTTACTTTCTCAGGTGCAACAATCAGGTGGTCGTGTTTATCTTTTGAAATTCAAGCACGACGACCGAAAACACTTCTTTTGGATGCAGGTAAATTTAAAATTTCATAATGGCTTATTGATTTTTTTGGGGGAGGGCAAGTTTTTTGGCACATGCTAGTCGAAATTTTGCAGGAACCAAATGAGAAACAGGATTTAGGAATCTGTACTACAGTGGACTACTTTCTAAATTGCCACTCTCAAGGTTTTTTTTTTAGAGTCTTGAAAGCTGTATTAGTTTGCAACTTGCATTTCAACACGTGTTTACTAGCAATGTTTGGTGCTTAGAGTCTGATGAAGAGGAAGAAGAGCAAGTAGAAATTGCTGAACCTTCACCAGAAACCCCTCAGATTTTGGAGTCAAGGTAGATTTCTCTGCATTTCTCTGCATTTTTTCCTGGCATACTTATATCCTGGTATCTTTATATTTCAACGACAATCATAGTTTAGACTTTGATAAGCTTTGGATAGTTGCAGAATCTATGGCGTAGTAATTCAGTGCTTGGAAAAAACGTAGGTTTAGTAAAATCTCGTGTAAATTCTAGAATTTACCTTTAAACTCCAATTTTGAAATTGCCAACGCCCTTTAAAATCTCATGTGTAAATTCTAGAATTTGCCTTTAAATTCACACCCTTTTTTCCACATTTTCTTGCTTTTTGTCTTGGTCTCTATTCTAGCCCTTGTCTTCTCCTTTGTTTGTACTTGCCAATTTTTTTGAGACTTCACAGCTTTGCATGAAGATCAGGTGATAGCAGGACACGACCAGCAGGATCCTGCCTCCTTAGCATAGGAATCTGCAACGACAGAGACAAGGAAGGAAGGGAACCCTTCACTCTTGCAGAAATGCAGCAGACATAAAGACGCGAGTGAAGAGTGAATTAGTGAGAGTCCTGAACAGATGAACTGCCCTATCAGAATCTTCCCCAAAGACGGGAGAGAGCAATAGCAACCAAAAAACAAAGCAACCAAAACAGCATACAAACAAAAACAGGAAACGAACCCAACAACCCCCCCCCCCCCCCCCCCCCCCCCCCCCCCCCCCCCTCCAACAACAAAAAAAAACCAACCCGAAAAGAAAATTGTGTCCAAAATCCTTGTACCATGGTGATCATTATTGTTGTTATGATAGCTCTTATGACTCATGAGTTGGAGAAGCAAGGAAAACCGAGATGTGGGGAGTCTATTGTGGAGGAATGACAGTTATTAGAGAGTTTGAGAATCCACCTCCTAATTTAAACTTATAGAGGGCTTACAACTTAAGTCTTCTCTCAAAAATCTGAATCAGTGTTATTGTAATCATGTAGCTCTTATGAGCTTTTTGGAGCGTAGTTAGTTCATTTTTCTTTTCTATCTGCCTTTTAAGGCACGAAACCCAGAGTGGAATGTAACAAATGGATGTATTTGATTGGTCCTATTGGTCAGCTTTGGCCTCAAAAAGGACGTAAATAAAGGTTTCTTTTCTTCTTTCTTTCTTTCACGTCAATATAATACCAGGTTTCAATGGGAAGAATTTTTCTCTTTGGAAAACTGTCATACTTGTGGTTGTTAGTACTCCCAAATTTCTAAAGTTTACTTGCCCCTAGTTTGTTAAAATGTTTTGTGCTACCCTTTATTCAACTCAAAGCAAGGTAGAGGGAGAGAGGGATCACTCTTTGGAACTTGGTGCTGCTGCTTTTGCACCTTCTTCATCAACAACTAGCACCTCACAGGCTCAAGGGGGAGTTCAATTGGAGGACTTGCAAAGGATTTTGCGCTCTATTACTCCACTTGCAGGCACAACCAGTACAGGTAAGGCCTGGTTGAAGAAAGCGGATGTTTGATCTCTGTGGATGGAGGTTGGATCCTTTCTGATAAATTTTGTGGGATCTTGTGAAGGTGAATTGATATCTCATGACTCAGGTTAGACCTCTCGACTGATTTGCGGGCAACTGCTAAATTGTTATGTCTATTATCAATTTGCATTAGATGCTTCATGGCTTGGTAAGTTGCCTGCAGGACCAAGTCTTGCAGATGTTTTAAAGCCCGAGCTTGTGATGCCATTATTGGAGGAGTCACATGTTGATGAGAGGCTAACAGAATTTTTACCAGAAGTACGACAACATTGCTTGTTTTTTTTTCCCCTTATATATCTCAGTGTTGGTGAGCTCTAGGTAACAGCACATACTTATGTTAGGGTTGTTGGACGACTCAAGCTATTGGAGAGTTGATGCAGAGCCCTCAGTTCCATCAGCAAGTAGATGCATTCACACACGTACGTTCCAAAACATGCTGCAGTCATTTAAGTGACTTTTTGGTTTGAGCTTAATCTGCTGGCATGTTTTAAATTCCGCAGGTGCTGCGAAGTGGGCAGATCGACCTCACTCAGTTTGGAATAGATGCTAGCAAATGTGAGTTTTTGTTTCCCCCCACTGATTAAAAGTTGTTTTGTACTGTTGCAATACAGGTGATTTTGTAAGAGGTGTAACTACTTTTTGATGCAGACAACTACACAGTTCTATCATTTCTGGAAGCTATTGAGGATCAAGTGGCTAAAAAGTCTGCAAACCTTGTGTCTACGTCTGAGGAGACCCTACTGCATGCTGTGAATGATGTTAATCAAGGCAGTAAAGATCATGAGGGTGATCATCACATGGAGGATGGCCCCAGATAGCAGTCCTCGTTTGTTGTCTTATGATGCATATCTGAAATTGATGATTCTTGTATGCTTGTAAATAGGCTGCCAGTTGCTTACCTTCTATGATTAAAATTATTTTACCATTTCAATCTTCCAACTTACAAGCTGTCTTTGGAAAGGTTTGCGTCATTGTTTGAGTCTGCTCTCAAAATTCTGGCAGCAAGATCTAAATGGAACTTCTGGGAATGTTCCCAAGCGCCCCTCCCTGCGGCTTCTTCATTCAAGAGTAGAGCCTTTACCTTTGATGTTACCATCATGTATGCAAGTCCATTTTTATTAATGGGAGGGCAATGAATTTTGACAAACCTTTGTCTTGTACCCATTCCATTATGCGCATGATAAGGTGGCACCAGTGCTTGGATTTGTTTCTGGGGTCTTGTTTATGGACCATCTTTTATATTTTGCTTCTCTTTGTGTACATTGAGATGGCAATTGGTTCAGGCAGCTCATGGCCCTTCTTATTTTTATGATCAGACACACGATAGAATTTTACCAGCCTCCCTAGTGGCAAATCATGGCAGATCATTATCATGAAAGTATATTCTGATTGTCTAATGAGGCAATCAATTTAATTTTGTTTTTAACTTTTTTTTCCGCCATCAGCACGGGGAAGGTTGTAGGGAGAACATTTTACATATATGTGTATTTACAACCGGACTTGCTATACACATCACACCCACAACGGACCATTCTGTGGGAACGACCCCCCAATGGAGAAGTTGGGAACACCCATCGAACACAGCCCATGAGAGCCTCGAACCCTCAACCTCGGGGTTACATCACGAAGGCTCAACCAACTGGGCTACGCTTTTTGGTTGTTGCGGCAATTGATTTTGACACTCTGGAGCATTCTCTTTTTTTCTTTTTCGCGGCATGATTAACCACACTGAGTTTGTTTCAACATGGTGCTGACAATCTGGAGAAAGCTCAGGAGAATGGGGGTAGTGTAAGATTTGTTGTTTGTGTCAACTCTGTCTGGCAAAAGGTCATGTCTTGTGCTTGTATGAAGATGTGAAAGTAAGATTAATGTTTGCTTAGTCGTTTGTTTAGAAATTTATGCAGGAACATACCTTACTGAATTGGAGTTGCAACAGGCAAGACATGCTTCACTAAGTGGAGGTACCATGGTTGAATATGATGAAAATAAACTTTCTGTGGACGTCGACTAGGTTTTTGGGCCCAGTCCTCAATGTACAAGCAATGCCTGCCTGCTTTTCTTTAAGGTAGTGGTCCAAACCTGCTTGTGACCGTTTTTCTTTGTGATTTCACAAACAGATGTGACCATGGAGGGCTGTTCTCCACCGCATATATTTACATGCAGGACTTCCTATGTCACCTAAACTACTGTTCTCATATCTTCAGTTTCTTGGATCAACATGCTTCCAAATTTGAGAGGCACTCCTTTGGAGCTGCATTTGATCTCCAGCTTAAGAGGCCTAGATAAAGTGCTGCAAGCCGCTCTCCCGCCATTAAGTGCTATCATCTGCTACACGAGAAAAACAAGAAAAAACCTTGAACAAAAAGCCAAAGCCCATGCAAAAAGTGACAAGCCAGATTGAGGAGCGCAAGCAACAGTTTTTGTTTGACCCCATTGTCTTTCCTCATCTTGAACTCTTTGGGAGGGACTTTGTGCATTGTCTCTTCATTGATTATGGTAACACTTCTATCTGCCAACTATATAACTTCTCACCACTTTCTCCATTAGTTACAAGTCAAAGCACATTAAATTTGCGTTCCTTTTTTTTTCCCATACATAATTACCTTTAAAATGGTCTTTGGCCACGTCTCTTGTAGTTGGTTCACAATTGTAGTGATCACAACAATAGATTGCAATATTAATATCGATAGAGATTCTATCAACTTAGAACCAACCAATAAGATTGTTAGATTCATGATAAAACATGCATGTGTCTAGCAATGCTGCCTTGTCTTTCATTTCAATCCCAAAAGTTTTCAAATATCGATGAAGTTGTTCCACCTTACGCATATGCACACATGCAGTTTTATGTGGAGCTTAAGAATGTACCTATCCAAATCTCATGTGCAGACAAAATTGACCCAAATAAAAGGTGCAACTTGATGAATTCAACTAAAAGCAATGTGCGACTAATTATTTATATTGAATTCTATTCTAATGTGGAAATTTGTGAAATGTGTCTTTGCAAAACTGGCTACCCCATAGATGGAGCCCAACTTTAACCTTGGAGCCTAAATCTATCAATAATTTCAACTTAACACAAATTTGCATGCGAGTTTGCATAAGATTAGAAGGTTGACGCTCATTGGTAATGATGCCAAATGGCTTGAAGCATTGACTTCGAAACGACACCATACGTCACATGTGCACATGAGAACATTGGAAAAACCAGATGTAAGTTCTTTTTAAGTTCAAAGCCTATCCTTGCGTAGATATTTAGTATTCTTAAAATACCCTTTTACATCGATAAATCATCTTAACCCTCTGTTTGAAAAAGATCATAATGTAAAAATTACAGGCTCCAAATGCAAGCAAATAATGTACTTAGTATTTTTAAATAATTATTCAAACACTAACATAAACTAGCAGCTGTTGACATGACATCCTCAAAGAATATTTCAAATGCCAAAGGAATATGCAATGCCCACAACATATTCCAATGGCATCTTTTAGGAACTTTCAAGATACTTCGACCAAGCTTTAGTTCTAGATACTACAAAAAGATGGCATAAATATCTTCTACCTAGGATGCTTACATGAGCCAATAACATTGGAGGTTATAAATAATATTTATACCTCTGTATACTTGTAAAAAGGCCGTTAGAAGATCAAGCGATTTTATGCTCTGGCTGAAAAATGTCTCTAAATGTACTATGGGCAACCTCCGTTCAGACTGAGGGGGGGAGTATATATGTCTCATGATTTTAATGCATTTCTGGCTAGTAGTGGGATAAAACACCAATGTACAGTGCCATATACACCTCAATGAAATGGTGTTGTTGAGAGGAAAAACAAGTCACTTACGGAAATGTTACGATATATGGTCATAAGTTAAGCTTTGCCATATTCTTTTTGGCTTGAGGCTATCATGTGTGCCACTTATGTACTTAGCAGGTGTCTACAAAAGCTTTGCAGTCTATGACTCCATATGAAGCATGGCATGATAGAAAGCCATCTATTCACAGTCATATTTTTTGTTCTTTGGCTTATACTTTGGTGCCACAAACATAGCACAGAATATTGGATGATAAGACTATTGAATGCATTTTTGCTGGTTACAATACTAAGAGCAAAGGTTACAATTTATACCATCTACAAAAAAAATGTAACTTGGTGTCACGAGATGTTGTGTTTGTGAAAGATTTTGTTTAGCCCTTGGTGTCATGTACTAGAGACAGTAATGTAAGCTCATAGGACTTTTATGACAGTTTGTTGCCTCTTTTCAGTGGTGGAAACTTGAATGTAAATTCCAATGAACCAAACGTACAGATTTCAAAAAATGCTATGGATCAACCTATTAGTGATGCGGATGTACATGATGTACTTGATGTGGAAAGGGCTGAGAATGAGCAGGCTAGAGGTATGCCAAAATGGCTGGTGCATACTTTGCGTGACAATAAATTGGATGCATCTTTATCTTGTCGTACTCGTTCAGTTTCTCGCCATGCATCTTATGCATCGGATTGTTATGCTTTGGATATTTCTAGCTCATGTGATGAAGAGGAACCTCTGTCTTTTGATGAAGCACAAAATTCAAAAAATTGGATGGCTGCTATGCAATCAGAATATAATGCACTTATAGAAAATGACACATGGACTTTATGTGATTTTCCTCCTGGCAAAAAGGCCATTGGTACGAAGTGGGTTTACAAGTTGAAACGTAGACGGATGGTGAGATTGATCGCTATAAGTCTCGACTTATTGCAAAAGGTTATGAATAGTAGAAAGGCATAGATTATGAAGAGACTTTTGCTCCCACTTGTCGTATGACTACTATGCGTTTTCTATTTGCATTGCAACCCATTTTGGATGGGATGTACATTAATTAGACATTGTTATTGTTTTCTTGAATGATGATACAATTCCTGGTTTTGTCATTAAAGGGCAAGAAGATAAAGTGTGCAAATGTAAGAAAGCTTTGTATGGGTTTAAGCAATCTCCTCGTGCTTGGTATAAGAAAGCTGACACTCATTTGGTTAAAGGAGGCTTTCGTAACAGTCCAACAAAAAGCACTTTGTATGTAAAACATGAGGGTGATGTACTGCTCATTGTTGTTCTATATATGGATGATTTGTTGATCACTAGACCAAATGAGACACATATTGCTGAATTTAAGGCTGATTTGAAATGCTACTTTCAAGATGAAAGATTTGAGGCTATTGCATCATTACTTGGGCATATAGTTTAAGCATTATGTTGGTGGTATTGCCTTGTTTTAGACATGTTACATAGAGACATTGCTATGTAAGTTTGGACTTAAGGACTGTAACCGTATTACCATTCCCATGGAAATAGGTTTAAAGTTGTGTCTTCATGTTGCTGGTGATCCTGCTGATGTTACTCTTCACCAAGATACTGTCAAATGCCTTACTTATGTATGCAATACAAGGCAAGATATTCAATTTGCAGTCTCACAAGTCAGTAGATTAATGCATAGCCCAGGGTTTTAGCATTGGCAGGCTGTCAAGACGATCTTTCGCTACTTGAATGTCACTTTACATCTTGGGTTGTTTTATCCCAAGGGGGGGTCATTGCCGCCATATTTACATGCTTTTTCGTACTCAGATTGGGATGGTTGTTATGACACGCTAGTGTCCATGAGTGGCTTTTGTTTCATGCTCGGTAGTTCATTCATATCATGGTTGAGCAAGAAGCAACCTATTGTGGCCACCTCCATTTGTGAGGCTAAGTACAGGGCAGTTTTCATAACTACGGTTGAGTATGTATGGCTCAGACGCCTTATGGCTCATTTGGGTGTTGGATAGGGCACTGCCAACATCATCTACACCGCCAGTCAGAGCACATTGTCAATTGCAAGAAACCCAATTTTTCATGCTCTCACGAAGCACATTGAGGTGCATTATCACTATGTCAGGGAGAGACTCTCAGCAGGAGAGATCAACTTGGCTTATGTGCCAACACAGGACAACCTTGCAATTCTTTTCACAAAGGCGTTATCTCGTGAGAAGTTCAAAGCTTTGGGCTTACTCCCCTTTGTGGACTAATCATGTCCTGAGGGCATGGCACTTCCCTATACTCTATGTGCCAGCTCTCGTTCACTGCATCACTCCCAGGGGGATTTATTACCATATATATGTGGTAGTGTGAGAACACACTTAGGACCCTCGGGGCATTTTTCCCTCATTAGGAGGTTTTCCCCCCTATGCATTGTATATACGCCAATTGCAAGAAACCCAATTTTTCATGCTCTCACGAAGCACATTGAGGTGCATTATCACTATGTCAGGGAGAGACTCTCAGCAGGAGAGATCAACTTGGCTTATGTGCCAACACAGGACAACCTTGCAATTCTTTTCACAAAGGCGTTATCTCGTGAGAAGTGGGCTTACTCACCTTTGTGGACTAATCATGTCCTGAGGGCATGGCACTTCCCTATACTCTATGTGCCAGCTCTCGTTCACTGCATCACTCCCAGGGGGGTTTATTACCATATATATGTGGTAGTGTGCGAACACACTTAGGACCCTCGGGGCATTTTTCCCTCATTAGGAGGTTTTCCCCCCTATGCATTGTATATACGCCTATCATTCTAGGGCTAAATTATCTTTCATTGTGCACCAAGAAATACTACTCTTTGTTGTGTGCCTTTATCTTCTTCGTCTTCTTCAAGCTATGTGTGTTTCCCTACAACCCTATTTCCAACCCCAGATTGATCTCTAGCAAACGTGTGACTACTTCCTGTTCTTACTGCTTACCCTTGAATATTGATTGACACAAGTAAAAGCTCAACTTCTTCTTGTTAACCACTTTTGCCAACATGTCTACAAGATTTCGACTTCTGTGCACTTCCCTAGCTTTAGTTATCCCTCTTCCAAAAGAGCATATGAAGTGATACTCCACTTCTATATACTTTTCCTTAAGTGAAAGACTAAATTCTTTGCTGCAAGGTGGATGGCACTCTGACTGTCACTATGTCTTGCTCATATCCAAGCTCCTCCATAAGCTTGTGAAGCCTATAAATTTTTTTGCTAGCATCTATAAGATCTACATATTCTGCTTTTGTGGTAGATGGAAGGACCACTTTATGCAACTTTGAAGCCCAACTTACTAATGTGCCTCCAATGGTGAAGACATAGCATGCAGTGCTTCTACGAGTATCTTTGTCATCTGCCATATCTGCATCAGTATATCCTTAAAGCAAACGTTAGTGCCTCCACAAAATAAAGCATTTAAGATTGTCCCTTTTAAATTCCTAAGTATCCATTTCACAGCTCGCCAATGTTCTTTATCTAGATTCTCCATGAACCTAATAACAACTCCCACTACATGTGCAATATTTTCCCTTGTCCAGAGCATAGCATACATTAGAGAACCTAGTACTACAACATTTGGAACTTTAGATTTATAAACTATCTCCTCCTCTGTCTTTGGACACATATCTTTGTTTAATTTGAAGTGGCTAGCCAAAGGTGTAGAAATTAGTCTTGGATTTTGCATTTTGCAGTGAAAAACTTTCTAGTACTACCTTGATGTAATCCTTTTGAGATATTGTTAATGTCTTCTTCAACTTGTCCCTTGATATTCATATCAAGTATTTGTTTTGCAACACCTAAATCCTTCATTGCAAAAGATTTAGACAACTCTCCTTTTACTTCTCTTATATCTTGTGTGTTACCACTTTCAATTAGCATGTCATCAACATACAACATTAGGATGATGTATTTTTCATTCCCCAAATTCTTTGTGTATACATAGTGATTTGAGTTGCATTGGTTGAATCCTTGATCTAGCTTCCAGCAGTTGAATTTTAGGTACCACAGTCTTGATGATTGCTTCAAACCATACAATCTCTTTCTCAAATTTCACACCATTTTCTCCTTATCTTTTTATTCATACCCCTTTGATTGAAGCATGTAAATCTCCTTCTCCTCCAAGTATTCGTGAGGGAATGTCATGTTTACATCCATTTGTTCAAAATCCAAGTCTTGAGCAACCACAAGGCTTAAAACAAGTTTAATGGAGCTCATCTTGACAACAAGAGAAAATATATATCAACACCTTTCTTTCGAGAAAACCTCTTTACCACAAGCTTAGACTTGTATCTCCTTTTTTTTTGTATTCTTACTCTTTCAACTTGTACACCCGTTTATTTTGCAATGCCCATGTACCTTTATGAAAATCAACCAATTCTCATGTTTGATTTTGTTGCAATGAGTCCATCTATGCTTGCATGCTCTTCGTCCACTCCTCTTTGGATTCATGTTTCATGTATTCTCTTATGACTCTGGATCTCCATAATCTTTGACCAAGAGATGGTTGAAGGAAGGAATGAATCTCTCTAGAGGTCTACTAACTCTTTAAATTTTCAGGGTATAGGTTGAGGTTGCTCATCTTGCTGCATTGTTACAAGTTTTCATCACTTATACTCTTTAGATCTTCATTATTCTCAAGCTTCATGTACTCATCATCACCTTCATTCTTTGTTTGTTTTCTTTTCAAGTAATCTTTGTCAACATTACGTTCATCGAAAATAACATCTCTACTCTTAAAAATTTCACCATCTTCATAATCCCATTGGTGATATCCAAAATCCACTTCTCCCATAACTAATGGAAAAACATTTCTTAGACTTTGCATTTAATTTAGACCTTAGACTTCTATTTATGTGCATGAGTCCTCACATCCAAATACTTTGAGAAATGCTTAGTTCACCTTGCTACCTATCCACGCCTTTTTTGGAATTCCTCCATTCAATGTTGTTGAGGGTGGTCAGCTTATCATGTAGACGGATGTACTTACTGCTTTTGCCCAAAGCTCAAGCAGCAAACCTACATGTAGCCTCATGCTTCTTGCATGCTCCAGCATTCTCATGCTCGTCCTTTCTAAAAAACCATTTTATTGAGGTGTCATTAGTGTTTTCTTTTGCCTTCGAATACTATTGCTAGCACAAAAGCTTTTTCAAAAATGTTTTGTTTGCAATACTCTCCTCCATTGTCAAATCTGAAGAATTTTAGCTTAGTACCTGCTTCATTTTCCACAAAGGCTTTTCACCTTTGAAAATTAGAAAATACATTAGATTTTTTTTCATCAGATATTAACCCATGTGTTCCTAATCGCATCAACTATAAATGTCACATAATCCAATGAGCCACCAACTTGGGAGGGTATACTAACAAGACTCATACATCAAAATGAACCAATTCATTTTCTACTTTAAGAAAATTTACCCCCTCTTTGCTTTCCAAAAACACAATCCTAATAGAACTCCTTCCTTCAAACCTAGTATAAGTTTTTTTTAATCGTAGGATTTGTATTCCTTTGACACTCATGTACCCAAATTGATAGTTCCATACCATAACATCAACTTTTTGTAGATATTGCACAAATGGAAGACTGTGTGCTAACCATACACCAGTAGAGTATACCCACCTTGTCTCCCTTTGCAACCACCAAAGATCCTTTCAAGACCTTCCATCGTTTGTTTCCGAATGCTATGCTATATATTTCATCATCCAATTGACCTATAGAGATTAAGTTTATGTGAAGAGAGGGAACATGCTTAACATCTTTAAGCATCCATTCATTTCCATTTTCAATTTTAATGGAAGCTATCTCTTTGCCACAAGCTTCATCATCCTCCAAATACACAGACCCAAAATTACCTTTGGTGTAATTTTGGAAATACTTCTTGTGGGGTGTTGCATGGAATGAAGCCTCAAAGTCTACTACCCAAGAACTTGACACAATGTCCAATCAAAAAAATAGTGCATCTTGATCTACTTTATGTGCCACATTGGCCTTTGATATTGGCTTGTTGTCTTGAGACTTCGACTCCTTCTTCTTCTTCGACCAGCAATCCTTTTTTATGTGGCCCTTCTTGCCACAATTTTGACGCTCTAGAACTAACTTTTTCCATGACTTCTGGTGCCTCCGGCGATCATGACTTCTTTGGTTCCAAAATCTCTCCCTTGATCTTCCTCTAGTTTCTACTAACAATGAAACACTTGATGTTTCTCCTGTGATCCTCCTTTGCATTTCCTCACTTAAGAAAACACCCACAACATCATCAAGCTTGAGCGTATTCATACCAAAAATTGAAGTACTTACGATCATTACAAGGCAGTCCCGACTATTTTACAAAGAGGATAATATTAGGAGAGCTTAAGCTTAATCATCAAAGGTGACTTTCATTGATGGAAGCTGGCTCATGTTAGTGTTGAAAGCATTTAAATGTTCTGCAACCAAACCATTCAATGCCATTTTTAATTTGAACAATCGTTTCATGAGAAATACCTTGTTTGACGCGGATGGTTTCTTGTAGAGAGCATCAAGTGACTTTATCAATTCCTCCATGGTATTCATCTCTGTAACATTGAATGCCACCATTGACAGCAAGCATAATTGAATTGTTCCCAATGCCTTTTGATCAAGGAGGTTTCTAGCTTCTCTGTCATTGCTACGATCTTCCTTGCAAGAGTCAAGGACTCCCAATGGCAAGTAGAGATCTTTTTGTACAATGTTGGTAATTTTTGCCATTGAATTACTCAATCTTGTGAACTCGCCTTCCTCTGCCATCACTCCCACTTGGTTCAAGGAATATTTTACTTTATATGTATGAGCTACCAATAAACCTTGCTCTCATACTAGTTGAGAGGATTAAGGGATTACTAAGTAGCAACTAGAGTGATGTACTTATTGGAGAGAGATATAACATACAGAAGAGAGAGAGAGAGTAGAGAGGAGAGAGAGAGAAAATACATGAGATATATGTGGTTAACCCAAGTGTGGTCTACAACCATGAGAAATCAGCCATCCGCTGGCTTTATAATCTACAAGGAGCTTAGAAGCCCTCAATGGTCGTCTCTCCTCATTCTCTCACTAGATTACACTTCTAGCTTCTACCTCTTGTGCAGAAGAGTCCTCCTTTAATGGATGCCAAGGATCCTCTGTGGGTTTCCCTCTCACATGAGAGGTAGCTATCCATGTGTAGATGCACCCATCGACCACCAGCTATTGACCACTACCATCGGTCAAGTATCCACTCTCTAGCCACTTTCTACCCAAGATATCCTAACGAAAAGAGAATATTTTGACAAGTGATTTTTCTCATGCACGATGGCTTCTCCTCATAACATGGGCCTTACAAATTTTGTTTTCTAGAATTAGAATTACAAGGGTAAAGCATGCTCCATAGTTAACACCAAGAGTCATGTAGTACACATAGATAACCTCTCCATTGAAGAGCCATGGAGTATACCTAGATAAACTCTTCCATTGAAGATGAAGTATTCTAGAGCGCACTATGAATTCTGAAACATGATTGTAAATAAGTTGTGCCTTGAAACCCATTGGACCAGTTACTGTTTTCTTGGGTCTACCTATCATAGTGGTGCATAACTCTACCTATCATTGGCTTCCAAAGGCATCCGTTTCTTTCGGTCTCCCTCTCGTCTAGAGTATATTTTTGCAAATACTTTTCAATGCTAAAATGCAGACTTGTGTATATTCCAAATCCTAGAAAAACTTAGGTTTGATTAGCCTACGAGCTACACTCTTGCGGATCTCAAACGGTCTAGTAGTGAAGTGCTCAAATGCTAGTTTGAGCATCTCTTTGCTCATTTCAAGGCGAGGTGCAATCTAGCCACAAAAGGGAAAAAGTAAGTGAAAATTTTATTTCCTAAGTGTTACCCGTCTCTTTTACACCTTAAGCTCCAATACCACCTGTAAGATACCTCTCTGTACTCCACAAACCAAGGTCGAGAAAGTATCCAAGATGATAGTATATCCCCATACATTGAAGGGGTTTTTTATCCCTCGGTCTATCCTAGACTTAAGGGAATACGATCTAGTCCTCCTGAATGAGGATTCTACATTGCAGCCATTGTCTAAACCATTCGAGGAAGCACCCGTGTATTTGGGTTCACCCTACCACCCGCTTTCTAATGAGGAAAAAGGTAACCATGAGTTTTCCAAACTACCATTAGGTTTGCACATATTTAAGATACGACAATAAGCTCCTTAGGTGGCTTGGTTTCCCCCATGCCTCAAAACATATTCCTTTACCCTTTATTTAGTGCAAACATTTAAAAGAGTCTATTTACACCATAGATGTATATACAAAGCAAATCACAATTATCATCAAAAAATATAAATACAAATCCCAATCAAGTTTCCCTTAGCACATTGACTTATTCCACTGTGGAGGAGTACACCTCCTTGCTACAAGGATTCATGATGTGCGGAGCCGTCCTCTCGCACTTCGTCATGGACCGGGAGTGAATGCCTAGCTTTGTCATGCACCCTAAGACAGAAACCCTATTCCCTACTTAGAATTTAGGTCCAATCCTAAGTAGTTATCCCAATGTGATCCCCATGTCAACATTGATTATGCTATGAGATGAGGATAGTCCCACAATTACCCCAATGCGCTACCTGACATTGGTTTTCTTGGCCCCCATGCCAAGAAGGTTACCCCAAGTAATCTTAAGTTATTATTACAACTTTAAACTGAAAATCATTTAGCAATCATTATTACCAAGACCTTACACCAAATAAAACATTATCGTCTGCTAATTTTTTGGTCTTGTCATACTGATGCAAGCATTGTACCAATCATTAAAAACAAAAGTAACCAAAATCAGACAGTTAACCAAATGAAAAAGATGCGATCACATGGCCATGTTGTTGTCATTGCAAAATCCCCTTCTATTTGGGTGGTCTAAATGCATGCTAAGAGGAAGTAGATATTCCTAACATTATAAAGAGGAGGCATTTGGTAAGCCACTACTATGGGGCGAGGATCAATAGATCCATTGTTTCTAGGAGGTTCAAGAGGAGGAGCCTCTACTTTGGTCATTTCCTCGATGTTGGACTCCACCTTTGGTGTGATTCATCCATGCCGTTAAGCACAACCTCATCCACACAACATCGTAAGCTTCTTGGTGGGGGGAGGAGAGGGTTTGATAAATTATGCTTCCCACTTGAGCGCTAGGGAAACAAAGAGTATAATGGCATTTATAAACGAAAATTAGGGGTTATATAGGGAACCCTAACTTGAGTGGGCTAATTACAATATAATTAGAGTTTTTATAGGAAATAGGGTATTTAAGAGATCCTTATCCACTTGTGGAAAAGAGTGTGAACATAGAACCATTCTTCTCTCCCACCTATGAGAGAAAAGAGTGGATTTGAACCAAGTTTAGGGAGCTAGAAAGAGAGTAAACATGGAGAGAGTTATTGCAAAATAATGAAGAAATGGACTATTGGTCTATTGATTTTAAGAAAACTATTTTACTTGGCATGTGAATTTACATTGCACTGTAAAATGGATGGTCTATTGTTGAAAGTAAACCCTGAAAAAAGGAAGTTACAATGAAAACTCATGCATCTCGAACTTGAAGCTAGAGTCGTAAGATTAGCCCCTAAAGATGTCCAAGATTTGTCGCACATTCTAATGTCCTTGGAGGAATTTGGATAACCAATCTACTGCACTTGGGTGATTTTTTTTCTTCACCTTTTTCCACTGATATATGTCTATATCTTTATCTAAATATAATATGAAAGATTCTTTTCCAAAGGTTTCTAAGGTTCACATATGGAGTGTAAGTAGGGTTGGCATTGCGAAGATGTGAGTAGGGGCCTCATGAGCAAGTGGATTGTGAGCAGTGGCAACAGCAACACAGAGATGGAAACGTAGGGCCTCATGGGCGCTCATCCATCTATATGCTAATAAGAAACATGGAGATGGAAGCATGTTTTCAATGCTAGCTATGCCCTCACAGCCTTGAAACAAGAAGCACCAGCTAACCTTTGACATCCTTGAAATCTTGAGGAGGCATGAGCAGAGCCTGAGCAAGGAGAACTCGGAGCGTGAGAGGCCACAAAAGGGAAGTGGGAAGGGGGGCAGATCCTCATGCATGGAAATAAATTCTCGGGAGGGGGGGGGGGGGGGAGAGAGAGAGAGAGAGAGAGAGAGAGAGAGAGAGAGAGAGAGGTGGAATGTTAGCTGCAGATCAACTCAAACTCCTTCATGCAACAAGAAATCAAAATCTCCACGATTCTCTTACATGCTTAAAAAAATGCAGGAGCTCAAAATAGCAGCTGCCATGCATTAGTTGCCAACATCAAAATTTTATTTTTATAGGCTCCATCCCCAACATCTTCTAAAGAATTTCCTTTGCACAATTTCATTTGAATCATGGGCACATATTATGATATGTGCGGCGCGCGTGCGCGCACACACACACACACACACACACACACACACAGAGAAAAACGCTACATCGTCTAGTTTAGATGTATAAATTGCATTATATGGAGAAAGAGAAATTCAATCACTCTTTAGAGAGAGAGAGAGAGAGAGAGAGAGAGATTGACTTCCAAAGATGTCTCTTCAGTTCTGGACTTTTTGACTCTCGAGTCTTGCCAAGTTGCCAATTGCTACCAAAGGCTTTGGTCCCACTTGCCAACTTTAATAATGAACCATTGCAAAGAGCCATTTTCTTTTTGGAGATGGACCAATCAACACAAGCCGCCATAGTTAAGATAGTGAGGTGGGGAGAGACCTCAACTACTGGGGTGCTCCTGGGGGAGGGGACCCTGGCTGGACAACCCCGTCTCTGCTCACCCAGTGCCTGTGTCAGCCCTTCTTTTTGGAAGCACTGCTCCATGGGGGCCACTCACTCTACAAGAAATCGTGTTGCAGCGCTGACAGTGTTGCAGATTGGCGACTTCAAACGAAGTCTTGGGCAAGGGCGTCACCTCGAATGTGGAGAGCGGGAAATGTTATGGAAGTTCAGGGGCTTCTATGTCCGAGGTGTCCCTTGTGGCCTGTGTGTCCTGCTGCTCTAGAATGCAGGGTCTAACATACTTTGTAAAAGGGCTTCCTGTGGTAGAGATCGGCATCAACGTCTAGTTTTTCTATGGTTTAGTGGTTGTGTTGTTGGTTCTCGGATGTTTTGCAGATCTACTTGGATGGATTGCTGGCAAGGTGTGATGGCGTGTGGCATTTTGTGGTGTCTCAGGATGGGTTTGGCTCCCTTACAGCCATGCTTTGCATTATGGTCTTGTCTGAGCTTTGGTTCCTTGCCAGTTCATGTTGTTGGTTCATGGTTGTAACTTTTGGTGGCTTCCGACAGGGGCGACGAACTGTGGGCAGGGCTCGCTGCCCTTGGTGGCACTGGTGGCTTCTTCGGCGGGGTGGGCTCCCCTTAACGCCCAGTTCTCTTTGATGGTGCCTGGATCTCCGTGAAAGCCTATTGATTGTCTTCCCTATGTTCAAGGTGATGGAGATGTTATGATGCCCCCTTAGGTGGCCTTATTCTAGTTTGTACTTGGATCTTGCTGTGGTCGTGGCTTGTCTCCCCTGTTCGGACTGTATCTCCGGTTAGTCTTGGTGGTTATGGCTTTGATGGTTGATGCCTTGGCTCGGGATGTTGAGTAGGGCTACCTATGTAAATTTTTTTGTTCTGCTTAATTCAATTTCACTCACTATTGTGAGTTTTACCAAAAAAAAGAAGATAGTAAACAAACTCTGAAAATTTAAATTGAAATTTAAAAGAAGTGAGGCTTAGCTTACATGGCTCACATCCAAAAGCTTAATCCACTAGTCCAAATTTTGCTCTACCATTGCTCACTTCCCTCTATGGCCTTACAAGTTGAATGCATACTCTTACCTTTGAAGCAATTACAAATGCGTGTGGTGATAAAAGATTTGCGTTCTCCTTTGCATTCTTCTTCATTGATGAAAGAGTTGGCTCCTTTTCCAAAATGTTCTCACAATATATCTAGCCACCTTATCGTAAACAAATCTAGTTTTTGTAACTCCTTATCATAATCCTTCGGGCTAAAGTACTTTGTTGCCTCAAAGAGATCAAAATCAACCTTAAAACGATTTGACAATGAATCCACCAGGCCTTTGATGTACATAATTGCCATGTATGCCAGATTATTCACCACCCCTTGGAAAGTTTCATGTGGATCAAGAACATCCTTGTCACACATAGGGCCAAGATGTAGTGAATGAGAATGTGTATTTCTTGAGGAATCAATATAATCAATGATACCATATTGATTTATTGCCTTTGACAAAAAATGTTGAGTATACCTGGCCTCACATCCAAATACATTCCCTAGAAAAGCCATTTGCAAAGACTCTATAGCAGCCTTCACATGGTTACCAATAGTAGAAATATCAATGTGATTCTCTTGAAGTTTACAACTCAAGACATTGAGCTCTCCATGGACATCTGCAAAGAAGTGCAAAAGAAACTGAATTTTGTAGTTTGTGAGAGATGCATACAAGTCGGCTTCTTCTGCCTTCAAGAAAGTCACTAAAGCTGGCATTAAACGCACTACCTTGATCATAACTTGCCCTTTTGAGAGCCAACAAGCATCGTGCATTTTTAACAACTTCAACTTTCCATTGCAGCCAAGATTGAAGTCCTTGACAACTTTTGCCAATGATAGATGTCGCTTTGCGGATCTGGAAACCCATTCATACAACTTCCTAGCCACTTTGTCCACAAATTTGAATTCCTTCTATAGTTTGAATGCATCACCTGCAGCTAAGGACTCCCTATGTGTAACACAATGAAAAATCAAAAGATGCGGCACAACCTTCTTTAATCTCGAAACCACACCATTATTAGCACCTACCATAACACCATCAGTTGCAATGCCTATCATTTTATGCAATGGGAGCTTCATCTTAACCAGAATTGCCATCAAGGTGGTATACAAGCCTTCAGACTCATCATTTTTTATAGGCAACAAATCCACAAACATTGTGCATATAGATCCATTGCCACTCTCCTGCATGTAAGTCACATAAATAATCATGTATTGTTGAGTGTTGACATCTGTACTCTCATCAATTTGCAAATAATAAAAGGGACTAGCAACAATTTCCCTTTTCAATCTCTCCCAGTAGACCTATTTGATGGCATTTGCAAACTCCTTTCCAGCACTTGTGCTTGTATAAGTTGAATATTCACTTGCAATTGGCATATTCGGTGTTTGCATGAAACGCTGAAAATTGCAAAGCTTTGAAAACTCATAAAAAGGCAAACTTCTACGAACCACATACCACAAAATTCGCATGACTGAGATAATCCTTTCTCTCTCCTCATCTGTTAGCACATCAATGTGTTTCTCTATGGGAACTGTAGTTTTTTTAGTGTGAGCATCCCACATTGTCTTCGCATCTAAGTGCAGACCTGACGTCGCATGCTCATCTAATGCAAACCTTTGTAAGGTTAAAGAACCTTCTCCACTAAATTGAGTCTTTCTATGTGCGAAGATACACCACTTACATTTCACCCTCTCTTTTCCATCATTATCAATAATTGGAAAAGCCCAAGGATGAGGTATCTTCCAACTTTCTAACCATCATCGTGTATACTTCTTTTTGCTAGAACTACCTTCGGTCTCATGGCTATATAGAGCTTTAGTAGCCACCTCACGAGCCTCTTTGTCAAGAGAAAGTTGGGGATTATGCAAGCCAAGGACTTGTTGAATTGTCCTCTGCTTTTTAGTTTTCTTAGGTCGTCCAATAGGAGCCAACAACAAATAAATTCAAAAACAAAGTATAAACCATCTTCATGACTATAAAAGATACATTCAAAATATACAAACGAATATTTTAGAATAAAAACACTTGTGATACAATGATTGAAACAAAAGAAATACATCTTTGATGGCCAACATCTAGTCCGAAAAAAGTTACACCTTTGATGGCCAAGTGCATGTGGGTTAATTATGCATACAATTCTTCAAATGATTTTCTATTCTTTTCTTGTGGAAGATACCCAACTTTTACAATCTCTTGAATATGGTATACTTCACTTTTTGCTGAATGAGATGCTAGCCAATCGGTATTGTATTCCATAGAAAACTTCGTACAAAACTTGACCATTTGATCAATAAGCCATGCTAATGCATAGATATCAACCTCTCTGGTATACACATGGTCATTATGTGTGTCCTTCAATAGCTCTAGAGCAATCCAAGGTTTAGGCTTATTGGCTTTGCGTTGACAACAATTGAGTGACTTCCGCCTCGCTAATCCCCAATCAATGATGCCAACTCGAGGATCTGAATCTCTAGTTAAATCCAACATAACATTGAAAGGACAATGAACAACACCCAATTGATGGGTATAGGCCATTGTATGTACTAAGGCAGCTATGATATTTGGTAGATTATTCAAAAAGGCCATGACTCAAGTTAATTCTCCTTGATTAAGCTTAGTTACCTTACCTTTACTTGAACCTGTGCCATCTTTCTCTTCCTTCTTCACAATTCGACTAAAGGTACCTTTCTCAAAAGGTAAACTATGTATCATTTTCCCAATGCTTCCTCCATTGAAGTAAGGAAAAATGTCTATCAAAGGCTCATTGCATGTATGTGCAATACTACGGACAATCCCCCTGTGTCGAAGATCAAAGCTAACCTCTCCTTGAAGGACTTCAATTTCTGTCCAGGCATTCCTTGATACTGCTTCGCTGCATTACGTATTTTCACTTGGAAGATACGAAATACCATCAATTCTTACTTGGAAGCATGTACCAATGGATCTAACATCCAACTTCTATAAATAGGTGATAGTATCATGTGGTATGCCAAGTGTCAAGGTACACTCTGAGTTTCTCGCAGAACCTCTGCGGAGAGTTCACAGCTTGATGTCCATGGCATTCTGTCTCTAACTATGTCTTCTCTTAAGCATGCTTGATTTGCTCCCTTTGTAGCTTTTTAGATAACACATATTGAGTATCTATATCTTTGGCACGCTTACTCTTCTCTCTTTCTGCACGCCAAGCCAAATCCCAAGCCTTGAGCTTTATCAACTGAACACCTTCGGGAAGAGCTTCATATAAATCATGGGCGCACTTTTCCATGTGTGCGCTCCTTGCCGCACTGTCGAAGCAAGGGCCTTGCCTAACACTGTGTGCGAGCCACGGACGGCTCCAAGCACACAACTAGCTTAACTAGTAAGCTCAAAAGAGGGCAATGGTGTGTCACTCACCGCTCTATGCTCCTGCCGTGGAGGATTCCTCGCCGCGAAGAAGAAGGAGACGCCACTACGTCGCGCTCAACCTCTTCACCGCCGTCGTGCCGCCGCAATGCTCGATCGCACTCTCTCTCTCTCTCTCTCTCTCTCTCACACACACACACACACACACACACACACACACACACACACACACACACAAGGAGGTGAAGAAGAAGAAGATGGAGATGGAGATGGAGATGGAGCAAGAGCACCCTTCTATTGCACAAATGAGAGAATAAGTGAATTTTAGGTTTAGTTGGCTTTTATATGAGCTCACCCCATTCACACTTGGGCGCCCATGCTTAGCCAACTAATCCCTTGAATGTCCCAGTTAGAGTGCGCCTCTCATCGGCGATCACTCTTACCCTTTTCCTATTGGACCGACAAGCCCGGTACCTGACTCTACCAAATAAATAATACAATGTCCACCGTAGGTTACAACGTCCGTCTCGTAGGTGATAGGGTGTCCGTGAGCCGTGAGGGTTAACATGCCCCCCTTCCTTATGTAGATTCCATCCTCGGAAGCTATTGAGTTGAAGCTCGTTGGCCGAGGTGGAAGAGCATTTGAGATGAATGTCCTTAGCCTTCATTAGTCACTGCAAAATCAAACAACATTGCACAGTAATTGCATTTTCATAAGCGATTAAAAAGCATATGCAATTTTAGGTAGACGAATTGATTGGTAAAAGAATTTCAAACAATTTGTCAGCAATGAACATTAAATTGCAATGTAATCAAATCCATAAACATATGTAAAGGTAAAAAATTAAACAAGTCTGGGGTCGCTAATTTGACGGTCGAAAGGCACTAGAGATCGAATATTAATACCATGGGTAAGCTTCTTAATTTTCTGTGGTCAATTAAGTTGTTTAATCGCGAGAGCCAAGTATTCATGTTCGAGGGCTGACTAGAGGCTATATCTAGAAGACCTTGTAGTTAAGCTACCATAAAAGGAATTTCTCATGAAATCATCGCCTGACTGATTACTTTTTCTTTGACCCCCCAAATTCTTTTCACAGTGATTCAATTTTGATGTGTGTGCTTATTTCTTATGCCTTGGGTTTTTTTCTTTTCAAGAAAAAGCGCCCATACTGGGAACCTCTAGGGCTCTAGTACCATAGGCGATACATGTGAGTGAAGTACCCAATCAAGCTGAGATTTCTCTTCCAGCTTAAGATTTTACATTGTGGCACTTTGATTTTTTGTTTGTTCATTTTCAGCATTTTAATTTTGTAACTTTGGGGGGTCATATAACACTGATACACCTCCCTAGGCTCATCACACTAGTAAACTCCCTTTATAATACTTAAGCGAAAGGTCAATAGGGTCAAGCCCACTAGAAAGCCCTAGTACATTTCACACAATGCTGCCTAAATCGGATTAAGAACCTAAGTAACCATTGATTATTAGGAAGGCATTCCCCATGGTATTAAGAGAAGATCTCTAACACCTAACTTGGTCAAACTAGCTTAGTCGGACTGCTTGATTTTTAAACCTAGACAAGTGATTATGACAAAACATTACATTGAATTAAATGTTTGATACTAAGCAAATGCGGTGAATATTAGGCTACCAATCACAATTAAAGCAGACAATCATAGATGCAAAAAAGATAAGGGGCAATGCTAATGAACAAGAAACACCTGTTTGTGTCGATGGTCGCGCTTGATTTGAAGAGTGAGTTGAGATAAAGATTCCATGAAGGTCCAAATCCTATCAATAGCAACACGCTCCTGTACACACTAGGAAACAAAAGGAATACCTCCAGGAGGCACATTAGTGGGAAAAGGTACCAACACTTATTGAACACAACAAAAAACATAAGGAACCCTAACCTAATTATTTGCACTCCCCTAGAGAGTCAAGGGAATAGGATATTGTAGAGGTTGGGGGGAAACCCTAAGGCTTAACCCCTATCCTCGTCGTCGAGATAAACAAATTCATCATCCATGAGACCATATGTGCCATCCGTGTAGTCCTGTAAATTTTCTTCTTCATCATAGGTACCCATGTTTACTAAGAAGGTCACTAGACGTCTATAGTCATCTTGGTCAAAAGGGTAGGCTTGTGCAATGGGAGAAACACTCTCTACTAAGTATGGATCAGACGTGGTCAAGAGACGTATCAGCCATTCTAACTCCTCAAAATTCCTCTCACATGCTAGCGTACCTATCAAATCCCATTCACATGCAAGCACTGGAAAGACCATGTGAAATATTTGTGAAAAGTAACGAGGGTACCTCTCACCCAAGGCAGGAGTGGATGACTCTAGCGTACTAGCCATATCTGTACACGCAAATAGATGATGGTTAGAGTGCAAATATTACAAGGGTCGTGTTCTTGTGCATAATTTGTTTTTATGATTTTGTGTTATGGCTCTTGCTCTTTTACTTTTTTATCTTGTTTTTGTGAGTATAAGGCTTTATATATACATTCCCGAAGATTGGAGATTAAGAGGTCAGGGAGAAAGGTTGAGAGGGAAGCAAGTGAATAATGGATATCCACAAACACTCCCCCCTTCCTTGGGTAGATCATACCGTTTGAAATGAGCTCGTCACCCTTTGAAACCAATCGTTCCAGTTGGTAATAGGTGAGGATTTTTGCCAGTAGTTTTCTATTACCTTAGGTGCCTCGTCAAGTTGCAAGGGTGGTAAGGTACTCTCCCACGATCGAACTTGAAGTGGTTCATCAGGTGATTCTTGAACACTGGGAGGTGTGGATTCTTTTGTAGCTTCATGGAGGTCCACTACTATAGATGGAGGCTGTGTAGAAGCATTTACCTCTATGGATGTATTACATGAGGAGCTAGAAGCTTCATGGAACTCCCCCCTTCCTGAGCTAGGTGGAATAAATTGGTTTTGCCTTGGAGCCCAAACTAGCTCTGGACTAGGTGTGTAGCATTCTGTGATCTTTCCCTTCCCACGGTCTGCCATTGGCTTTAGCGTTACACTGTTTGACTCATATGGGTTTGTTGTCGATAGGGAAGGACACATTTTACGTTTAGGTACCCAAATTTGCTCATTTCCATCATAGTAGCCTTGGGCTTCTAATAGTCGTTTTGGAATCCATCGTGATTTGGTCTTGACTCTCCTAGAGCGCGCTCTTGGTTCTCCAGGGAAATTTTTTCTTGAAATGGATGGGAGGGTTGAGGTAGTTGGAAGTAAGGCCTTGGGGACCCATTGATATGTACTCTTAGGTCGTGCAGGTTGAGTACTTGCAATATTACTGCTTGCTGCAACTACAAGTGTTGAAGTGCTAGGTTCATGGGTAGCCGGCAAAGACGAGTTAACCACTTTGGCTTGTGAATGTTGGCTATCCTTCAACTTTGCTAGAGTTTGCAACGTAGGTGACTTTGATTGAATGATAGGGGTAAGAGTCAGTGGTCGCGTCGTGACACTACCAGTATCCCAATCAATAGTGCATTTGGTTGCCAACATCCACGTGCGTCCCAGGTTTACGTTGCCTTCCATAGCTCCCGCGGGCATGACTAGAAACCTCTGCACTATGCTTCCATTGTCATAGACAACAGGGGTCTGAAGGACTCCAAGAATAGCAGTTTTCTTTTTATTAATGCCCTTGACTTGCATCGTACTCGGAGATAGGGTCGGTTTCCCTAATTGACACCAAACTCCATAGGATAACAAATTGTGTTTAGCTCCCGTATCTAATAAGGCATTGTATAGTACTTTCCCATAGGGGCTATTTAGCTCAATTGGGTATCATAGGGGTGGCTCAGATTCTAATGAGTCGTCATCTGTGTCCTCGAAAAATGCTTGTGTGATTCCCAGATTAGCCTCTCGTTGGCGTCTAAGACGTTGTTGTCGTTCTCGAGCCTCAACTCTTGCTTGGATTTTTCTAAGCTCTGCTTCTTCCTTGGCAGCTTTCTTTTGATGGATGGCTTGCAACTCTTCCTGGCTTAGAGGATCATAATATCTTTTGAATTTACTCCCATTAAGGAATCCAATGGTTTCAACTCCATCTAGAGTCTCCACACGAATGGTACCTTGCGGGGTAATTTCACACACTCGATATGGTCCCTTGCCAGCGTATTTCAATTTCTTCTTTTCATTACGTACCCCGTACATAAGAACTTTATCACCAACCTTGATGTCTTTATCCTTTAAATGGCTATCAAACCACTTCTTTCTCCTATCCTTCTCCACTAGAGCATTTCGCACAGCTAATTGCCTCTCCTCATCTAGCCTTTCCAGGATATATAATCGCTCCAATAAGGGGTTACCATCCCAACCTTCTTGAGAAGCTACTCGAAGACTAGGAATGACAAACTCCCATGGCATAACTGCTTCTTGGACATACACCATCTTAAATGGTGTGCAATTAATAGCAACTTTATACGCAGTACGATAAGCCTATAAAGCTGATGTAAGCTTTAGGTCCCAATCAATGCGATGAGCCTCAACTGTCTTTGTCAAAATGGAGATGAGAGTTTTTTTGGTACTCTCAGCTTGGGGATAATAGGGTGTAGACTTGTGGTGAGATATCATGAAGTTTGATGTGAGTTCTTTTTTTACTTCATTTATAAAATGAGTTCCATTGTCACTCACAAGTTCAAAAGGGCATCCAAAACGTGTGATAATGTTCTCAAAGAGGAACTTAGCTGTTGTTTTTGCATCCGCCTTCCGTGTTGCTTTTGCTTCAGCCCATTTGGTTACATAGTCGGTAGCCACAATGATATATCGTGATTGCGTGTTACGTGCAGCCGGACTAATCGTTCCTACAAAGTCTAAGTCCCACTTTTCAAATGGTTGGGTTACCTTGATGGTATTTAGAGGCATCCTATCACTTCTTTGTGGCTTCTTGAAGCGTTGGCATTCATCACATTCCTTTGCAAGAAGTGATGCATCCTTAAACAGAGTGGGCCACCAATAGCTTGACTGTAAGATCTTTCAGGCAGTCAACTTTCCTAAAAAGTGACCACCAGCTACGCCCATGTGTGCCTCCTGTAAAATATATAAATACTCATCCTCGCGGGCACAATGTCTAAGAACATCATCTTTTCCTCTCTTATAGAGAGTTCCCGCCAGTAAGCAATAGGGTCCGCATTCCTTGATTAATTTTCGAGCTATATCTTTTCGCAGCTCTTTGGGTGGAAAACCATTAACTAAGAAGTTAACAATCTTTTCACTCCATTCAGGCATTGTCTCAACAATGAACAAAGGAGTATCAGGCAATTCATCATCAACCCCCGTAGGAGCTTCGCCATTAGGGATACGAGATAAATGATCCGCCATGACATGTTTTCTCCCAGGCCTCACAACAACGGTGAAGTCAAACTCAAGAAGAATTAACAACCATCGTGTAATTCGACCTGTGGAACACGGCTTGTTTACCAAATATAGCAATGCTTGATGATCAACATAAAACACAAACTTGGTAGCAAGAAGGTAATAGCGAAATTTCTTTACTGCGTAAATCATAGCTAGACCTTCGCGCTCTGTAGTAGTGTAGTTCATCTCGGCATCATTTAATCGGCGACTTGCAAAGCTAATAGGGTAGTCCAATTTATGTTCTCCTGGTTGAGTTAGAACACACCCAATAGCAAAGTTTGATGCATCAATATGCACATGAAAAGGTATATTCCAATCAGGTGTTCGTAGGATTGGAGCACTTGTTAGGGCCTTCTTTAATAACTCATAAGATTGATGACATTCTTCCGTCCAGTGAAACTCGATAAGAAGCTTGTACAATGGACGCGCTATCTCGGCAAAGTTTAAAATAAACCTTCGATAATAACCAACATGGCCCATAAATCTTTGAACTCCTTTATAGTTAGTAGGTGGTGGCAAATCGGCAATGGCTTTAATCTTACTCTCATCTGTGGATATCCCGTTCTTGGACACTATATGCCCTAGAATGACTCCATGCTTAACCCAAAATTGGCATTTGAAAGGGTTCAATGAGATGCGATAAAATCTGCACCTTTCAAATATTTTTCGTAGATATAACAAATGCTTCTCCCAAGAAGAATAAACACAAAGGTCGTCTAGGAAAGCTTCACAAAACTCCCTTAGAAATTATTTAACGTAGTGTTTATTAATCGTTGGAATGTAGCAGGGGCATTTGTTAAGCCAAAAGCCATAACACGAAATGCAAACACTCCAAACTCTGTGATAAAAGCAGTTTTAGCTTGGTCCTCTAATGCAATTGTGATTTGATTGTAACCAGAGTACCCATCTAAAAAGCTATAAGCTTCCTTGCCCGCAACTCTTTCAAGCACATGTTCTGAATATGGCAAGGGATAATGATCTCTCCTAGTAGCTGCATTAACTTTCTTGAGGTCCACGCACACTCTTAGTTTCCCATTCTTTTTTGGCACAATGACTATTGGAGAAACCCATTCTAAGTGCTCAATAGGGTATATGAATCCACATTGGATAAGTTTTTCAATCTCCTCTTGTACAATTTTGGCGTACTTAGGATTCATTGGATATGGTCGTTGCTGGACGGGTTTAGCAGTGTTGATCATGGGAATTGTATGTTGCACCACAGAAGGTGGAACGCCCTTCGTGTCATGATATGTCCAAGCAAAGATATCCTTGTATTCCTTGAGGAGCTCCTTAAGTACAGCCTCTTCAGTTTCGGTAAGGTCTTGAGCAATAAAGACTGGTTTAGACTCCTCACCTGGTTCTGCTAATTCTATCTCTTTAACTACCGCTGGACCATCATAGACTCCACTGCTTCCATTGGTAGGTATTCGTTGGGCTTTGGCATACACAACCTTTCGCTCCCCCGTGTTATAAGATTTAAAATGTTCAGGAGCCGTATGTAAGTCAGCAGGCTCTTGTCCTGACGGAGACCTTTCTTTTAGTTTTGCCTCCTTTTGTTGTTGTGCTAACTCTCGGTTTTGACGTCTTCTTATCGTTAGACTCAATTTCGGCTCTGTAACCTCCAATTGAGCGAGGTCAATGGGTCGCAGGCTGCACCACATGACACTCTGGAGATGTTCACCCCAATTGTCTACTAGCTTTCGATGAGCATCACATGCCCCTAGATAGCTAAGCCATTCTGCAGTAGATCTTTCCTTGTTTATCCTAGCTCTCACATTTACTCGATATCGTCGTCTCTTATATGACCTTTGTTTCTTGTTAAGGTTTTGATTTTGGTAAATGTTTGAACTCGACTCGCCTGATAGGTCTTCGCTTGTATCTTCTTCACTCTCATATAAATTACCATAGATGGTCGTACTAGGCCTTGAGTGTTCAGTTTCTATACTTGGTTCACTCGATGTTTCCTCAGGTTCTGAATCCATTTCTCCCTGAGATTCCGTTTCTGATGTGTATTGGCCTGAAGCCTTTGAGGAATCATCGGTTTCACTCTCAGATAGGTGTGCCTCTTTCTTATCATCGAATGTTACATGCGCTACACCTAACATGTTTACTGGTGCAATGTGTGGTATCTCTTCCCCATCTGGTGTTACCCAGGTTGTTCCTCTAGCTCCCCATGTATCTATAGTTGCCGCTAGGTGTACCCAATCAACATTGTCTGACTCAGCCATTCCGGGTAGGATATCCATATAAGGAGAGTTCTCCCCAATATCCGTGTCTTCGTTACACATGTAACAATACTGCAATGGAGCTGAGTGAATTGTTGTGTCTGATCGATTATCAATGATGAATTTATTTCCTAGAGGATGCGTTCGACCACTTAAAAGATCAACTCGAATGACAGAGTCTTGGAACTGTGAGTAGACGTGGTTTTTGGACCAGTCATGCACCATTTTTGCTTCCCTCATGAATGGACGCCCTAAGATCATCTCAAATGACATAGGATGCTTGGAAAAATCCATAACAATGAAAGTCTACCTTACCTTGTGTCCCAAGACCTTGATTCTGAGATCCTTTAGCATTTCAATAGGCGTAACAATAGATCCATTAGCCATTTTTACCACTATGCTTGTGGCTTCAAGGTGAGGTCGCCCCATAGACTCCCAACAACTCTTTGTCACCATGCTGACTCCCGCACCACCGTCAAGGACCCCCTTTACAGTTAATCCTTTAGTAGTGATTGGTAGAGTAGCATTAGATTCATCACCTTCAAAGTATTGCCCCAACTTGTTAACGGGTACTTCAATTACAGATTCATGTCCCGCTAGGTCAAATGGTGGTGCTAAATGTTCCTCATCATTCATTACCGAGTCAGGTTTGTTCATATGTGCAAACTATGGTAATCTGGCCTGTAATTCTCCATTGAGGAAGGTTCGAAGAGCTGAGACTAGCTCGGGGTCTTTATATAGTTTCGACATGATGGTGGTTCTAACTTCTGAAGACATGAAATCCATCAATTTGGCAACATTTAATGGCATCTTGTGGGACGTAGGACCCTGACAAGAGAATGGTGAAGATGGAATCTCCACTTCCGCAAGGGGGTCGGGCATTCCCTCACCAAACATTCTCTCTAGTAGGAAAGGTGTGTGTCCACTTTCAGATGTCCTACCCTCACTCTCTTCCCGAATGATACTGGGTATAGATAACGGCCTGTAGTTCTTGTGAGGTTGAACTTGTGTGGGAAACACTGTGTCCGACATCTGGATATGTTTGGGTTCAGGTTCTAATGTTCGTTGAGTTTCTTCCACCAAACCCCTCAATTGTTGGACTTGTTCAATTTCCACTGTTGGGTTTGGATAGGTTCCAATCTTTCTCTTGCAATCCTCATTTTTTGTCTCTCGTGGCTTATCTTGGGGGTTCGCAACTGGGTGATTTAACTTTGAATACTCTTTTGGTGTTCGTCGTAATTCCCTCTCGTGATCCTCCTCTCTGGCTTTTTCCTTTGTAGTAATAGTTTTGGTCTCCGTGGTCTCTATCGAATCTGAGTCATCCTCAGGGTCATTCATATACACGGGATCCTCTCCTGTCCCTATGTTAGTCTTTGAACTAGGTTTTGAGCTAGAAGCATTAAGGGATTTCTTTCGTCGTGTTTTCTTCTTTCTCGCTCGGCCAATGGATGCAGCATCTCTCTCTTCGAGGATGTAATTTTGTTTTTGGAGCATCGACCGTGTGAGTGCATTCACTGGTGCTATGTTTATAGTTGGTGGTGTCCCATCAACAATCTCTATTATGTTCAATGGTGTGATTTTCGGTGCGTTTGGATTGTTAGGACACTGTGCGATCAAATGATCTATGCCACAACGATTACAAGTGAGTATTGGCATTGCCAATGCACTCCCTTAACTTGTTTGCATTAGTGCAGCATTCTTTTGCATTCTAATGGGGCACTCAGCTACTTGATGTGGTCCACCACATTCGTAGCACTGAAGAGGTGGTCTCCTGGCAAAACTATTAATGTTTTGGCCTCTTGCTGCTAGCGTAGTAGCTTGATATACCGGTTTGATTTGTCCCCAATGGTCTTCCATATAGTACATGGGACACTCCTCAAGCATGTCGACTCCATAGGTGATACTAGAGTCTATGTCCTCTTCGCAATCTACATAAGTACTAGATGACTCGCAACCTATTTGGTTCATAGGTGTAACTCTTGGATGAGGGGGTTGCGGTCCTAGCACTGGAGGTGGCAACGGTGTGGTTTGGACCACATTTTGGGTTCTAGGGACCATGTGCTGTAATGGCAACTGTTGCTCCATGGGTGGGGTAGGCATCAATGCAGGAACTCGAGGTGAGTCTGCCCAAGCTATAGGCGGCCTATTTTCCATGATGCGTTTAAGCATTAGGCAATCCTTCGCTTGATGGCCATACCTACCACACGCGTTACAAGTCCCGTTAAACTTTACTCTGAAAGTAGGGCATTCACTCGTAGTATGTGGGCCCAAGCAAATTGAGCACCATTGTTGCTCCCTTCTTGGATACATATGAGTGTTTTGTGGAGCACGATTACCCCTAAAGCTTTCTTGGATGGCCTTTGTGAGATCTGCCAAAGTCATCTCAGATATCGTTTGCTCTTTCACGATTGGCTTTATCTTCATTGGCTCATGCCCTGACACTTGCGAGCTACTAGACTTCGGCTCAGCAGACACTCTTTCTCCTGCAATCATTAAATTATCCTCCAATTGGATTGCATTCATGGTGACTGCTTCCCAAGTAGTAATACCTCTAATGACTAGGCCATTATAAATACTTTCATGTCATAGTCCCCTAATGAATCTATCGAGCAATTGGTTGTTGTTGAATCGCTCGTTTGGATTGCATCGAGAATTCAAATTCTTTAGGCGACTAATGAAGTCTCTCACGGATTCACCTTCTTCTCGTTGGGCTTTCTGGAGCTGAGAGGCTACACCCCAAAGTATTCCCTCTTGTATGTATTCTTTTAAGAACAGTCTCCTAAGAGTAGAGTAGATCGTTTTCTCTTCTACTCTTAAGGTTCTATACCAATCTCCAGCCTTTCCGCTTAGGGTCAAACTCAAAGCCTTACACTTATGTAGCTCATTGTGCTCTTCCAAGGAATCGCACACATTTTCAAAGACTTCCATATGCTTTCTAGCATCTCCGTCTCCACTGAATTTCTGTGTGAGCTTAGCTACTTGAACTGCCTTGCTCCTAGGCTCTCTATCAGGTGCACTACGCATGTTTTTCGCAATAGAGCGACCGATAGTTTGAGCAAATCTGCCAAATCTCCTATTTGAGCAGGTATAATGGGTGTATGTGCTCCTGGAACCACATGTGAGATGGGAGTTGGCCTTGGCCTTGGCATACGCGCGGCTCTTGGGTCCCATATTTCGTATGGTGGTGTACCAGACGGTGGTCCAAAGTTTACAGGCGTGGCCCTAGGCATAGGGGGTGCCTGATATGGCATGTTATTATTAAATGGCATGGCTCCACTTGTATAAGAGCTTGGATAATGCCATTGTGGATTGTAAGCTCTTGGAATAATCGGAGGTGTAGGAGCTACATGAGGCTGAGGTACGACAGGTGCACATGATTGATACATACATGTAGGTATAGTTGGGGGCACTGTGCTACTAGGCATCGGCGCAGTGTTAACAAATGAACTCCATGGTGTACTTCTTGTCATGCTCACCACTGGGATATGCATGGTAGCCGTAGTGTCATTAAGAGAAAGATGAGCTAGATCTGGGAAGGTAAAGCTGCCACTTGTGGGCTCAGATTGTACTGAGGCTCCTGGCGAAACAACATATGGAGGATCAATGGGGCTCACTGAGGGAGTCTCCATTTGTGATAGGGTTGGTTGGTTGGCCTTTCCCGTATCCAAGAATCTCATTAGGCTTGTTGAAGGCATGTTGATCCCTGTGTTCTGTCTTTCTAACTCGACAATCCTATGGAGGACATCACAGACTTTCTGTTGTTGCTCATCTATGCTAGTAGCAGCCGATGTGGATTGTAGAACATCTAACCAACCCACATGATAGGTGTGTCCTGTGTATCGATCAGTTGAAGCTTCTGCTTGTAGGTCATACTCCCAATTTTCGTTTAGGAATATCCCATCTAGGCCAGGCGTGCTGGAGGTTTCCCTCGAAGTGGAAGCATTATTGCTCCCCATCGCTTGCTCCTCCGTGACTGCTACCTTGGGAGCACTCGGTTGCTCGGCTGGCATGATTGTTTTCATAGGAGCCTTTGCTTTCAGGGCTCGACTTTGTTCTAGCCTTCATAGGTTCTCAAATTCCCTCTCCCTTGTTGCTTGCATATAGTGTTCGATCTCTTGTACTTCGGCGAGACTCCTACCATCGGGTAGTAAAACCTCAGAGGGAGATAGTCCTAAAGGATCAGGAGGTGCAGTGGATGGAACATTCACATGCACACTCTCAAGAATCATAGGGTCTATTTTAGGCATGAATGACGAATTTACTTCCCCACTCCCTTCATTTATTTCATTAACCGCATGTTCGGAGTGAGTAGCTCTACTAAGGGTCTCTTTTAAGCGGCTAAACACGCTGGACCCGGGCCGTGGGCCCATGGCATGCATGTCTTGACTTGAACTATCAGGGTTTGGTGTAGGATACCCCTCCATGACTTCGTAGTCAGAGGAAGAATCACTAGACGCGATATGAGGATCTCGGGTCGCGCTACCTTGAGTCCCGGCCGAAGGTCCAGAACCTAGGGTGGAGGAATAATGGGTGCCCGCGTAAATGGAGGCACTACCAATATGCTCGTGCTCTAACACTCGTCCAGAGCGTAGGTTCATATGACTTGGATCCCCTAGAAGTGTCAGTGAGTGCCCGTGAAGGCTGCTCACCTAGTAATTTTGGGTGTTTTGCAACCCAAGTCTTTTCTTATTTATTTATTTATTGATTTTTTGCTCCTTTTTTTGTGACCCAGCTATAGAATAGAATGTATGATAGCTCAAAACGAGCGTCTCGGTCAGAGGGACGTGCCGTGCTTTACAGCCCTCCGTTTGGTCACTTTATGCCCTAGGAATCCCTAAAACCGTCAATTTCTAGTAGGGAACTAGGCCCAAATTAGAAAGTCTAAGGGTGCAAGTGGGAAGAGAAGGGAGGAGAGTGGAGGACTTGCCCCACATGCTCTCATTCCCTCTTGAGGGGGTAGGGTATATATATAAGAGTGAGTCTAGTATATATCATAGGACTGAGGACTGAGGCCTTGGCCTGGGCTTGGGGAAATGATCCCGATCAAAATTTAAATATTTTCGTTTTTTTTTTGAGGTGACGACCGCGCGCGGTTTAGGTAACCCTTTCTTGGCCACACACACTGTCAACACCTACCTAACCTCTCTGTCAACAGCTCACAGCTCACAGACAGCTCACTACCTTATCTACTTACTAACAGTGCTGCTAATCACTAACTAATCTACTAACTAATCTGTTAACCACTCTGCTAACTGCTTACTGACAGTGGGCTAACTGTCTACCTACTTCCTCTCTCACTACCTTACTGTGCAAAGACTGTGTGCAGGCAAACCTTGACAGAAAACTGTGTACAGACTGTGTGCAAATAGAAATTGCTAACTGTCTACCTACTTATTCATTCACTGCGAACAAGCTAACGACTACTAATTGTGCAAAGACTGTGTGCAAACAGAAAACACAACATTATGCAGAAATCACAGAACTTACAGACAATACAGAAATTAACAACTTGCAAAAAAATAACTCATTCCTCTTCCTCTTCCTCTTCTTTCCTACTACAAACAACGCATAGGAGAAGCAAAAGGTGCCTCTTGGGCTTAGTGCAGGGCGATTCCCCGACAGCGGCGCCAAAAATGTGCGCTCCTTGCCGCACTGTCGAAGCAAGGGCCTTGCCTAACACTGTGTGCGAGCCACGGACGGCTCCAAGCACACAACTAGCTTAACTAGTAAGCTCAAAAGAGG
Organism: Adiantum capillus-veneris; assembly: GCF_014529385.1. Lineage (NCBI taxonomy): Eukaryota > Viridiplantae > Streptophyta > Polypodiopsida > Polypodiales > Pteridaceae > Adiantum > Adiantum capillus-veneris. The sequence continues at coordinate 31,198,738 of NC_140946.1, forward strand.
GCAATGGTGTGTCACTCACCGCTCTATGCTCCTGCCGTGGAGGATTCCTCGCCGCGAAGAAGAAGGAGACGCCGCTACGTCGCGCTCAACCGCTTCACCGCCAACGTGCCGCCGCAATGCTCGATCGCACTCTCTCTCTCTCTCTCTCTCACATACACACACACACACACACAAGGAGGTGAAGAAGAAGAAGATGGAGATGGAGATGGAGATGGAGCAAGAGCACTCTTCTATTGCACAAATGAGAGAATAAGTGAATTTTAGGTTTAGTTGGCTTTTATATGAGCTCACCCCATTCACACTTGGGTGCCCATGCTTAGCCAACTAATCCCTTGAATGTCCAAGTTAGAGTGCGCCTCTCATCGGCGATCACTCTTACCCTTTTCCTATTGGACCGACAAGCCCGGTACCTGACTCTACCAAATAAATAATACAATGTCCACCGTAGGTTACAACGTCCGTCTCGTAGGTGATAGGGTGTCCATGAGCCGTGAGGGTTAACACCATGTTACCAATGATACTATAAGCAGACTGGTGAGATTTGTCTTTACTTATAACAAAGGTTTCCTTGAAGACTGCACTTACAATTGCTTTTTCAAGCATTTTTTCTATGAGCGTTTCATTTTGCATGATACTTTGTACCTGCTTCTCTTGTAATTCACTAATCATCTTACAGAGAGTTGACCTTAGAGTCTAAAGAAATGCCTTCTTCTTACCCTCTGCCATATTGACTATATAGATATCCTATGAACAAAAGGAAATGAGTAGTCAACCTACATGTGTACATATTTTCAAGTCTATTTTAATTTATCACAGTAAGGCTCCTACATTAACCTAATGTGACCCATATATCACTTTGAAAGGTAAAAGAACTGAAGGTAAAAATCAATTGCTCGAGATGGCACACCTGGTCAAGCCATATGACCATGTGACAAATTGAGACTATATTTGTAATTATATACAAAATAAAGGCACTGTGTATGTGTGACGCACAGACCCAAGGTATGCTAGACGTGTCTTGACAAGAAACTATAGCTCAAGATAACACACCCGGTCAAGCCATATGACCATGTGGAAAATTGAGACGATAAAATTTGTAACTACAAAGAAAAGAAAGCTTTATGGATAGCTAAAAGAACTGAAGGTAAAATTTGATAGCTCAAGATGGCACACCCGATCAAGCCATATGACCATGTGACAAATTGAGACTATATTTAAATAAAGACAATGTGTATGTGTGCCGCATAGACCCAAGGTATGCTAGATGTGTCTTGACAAAAAACTATAGCTCAAGATAACACACCGGGTCAGGCCATATGACCATGTGGGAAATTGAGACTATAAAATTTGTAACTACATCGAAAGGAAACTAACAGTTTCAATATCTATAACACTTTTTAATGTAAAAAGAGGCACAACTTAACATTTGGTAAGAATGGATAGCTCAAGATAACAAACCCAGTCAAACCATATGACCATGCGTTGAATTGAGATTATTTTAATTGTAAATCCATTCCAATTTTGGGTTGTCCCTAATAGCTAAGGAAACTCTTTACAAGAAGAAACTCTTTAAACTTTAATACATTTTGGTCTACACACAGAATGACCACTTCTGCTTGAAAAGAAAAGATATGCGAGTCTTTGAAAAAATATATACGATGTCACACCCAGCTTGAGACTTAATGTACATTCTTTGAAGAGTTAATACAACACTACCACTCAAAAGATTAAGACGTATTAAACTCCAAGTACTTTTTTCACTAAACACCTAGTCCTAAATAATACAAACTATATACTTAGCTGGACACCTAGTCCTAATTAATACTAACTTGCAAAATCTCGGCTAGGTTTCGAGCTTGCATTGATTTTTTTTGTTGAAAATATAGCAAGATTTAGTGTAATTATCAACAGATACAAACTGTGATCTAAAAACTGAAATAGTTTTAAGTTTATTATTTGTCCCTATTTTCTTCGGATAGGAAAAAAGTTTATGGCAAGCCCTGCAATGTGCACCAACCCTTAAGGTCGCTCAATTTTGAAGTAACTACACTATTACTCCTAGCTTAACAGTGTTAGAAAACAATCGGGTTCCAGTGTATTTTAACTGACTAATATCGTAAAATCCCAGTTAGATTTTGAGCTTGCCTTGAAGAGAACTGAGAAATTTACATAACCTATAATGTAAATACTGCGCAAAAGCTTCAAATTTTGACCTAAAAAACGGGAGAATCCCAGGTTGCCCTGATTTTCTTTTGGTTGGGAAAATGCCATGAGTCGAAGAAAAGACTATTACCACAGGGCCACAAACTGTCGCGCTGGTTTAGGTCTTGAATCACGATTCACAATTATAAAGACTCAAGATAGTGTTCGGGGGAAACCCTTACTTAAACGTACAGAAATCTCCTTGAGCCAATCCTTGAGCGGTAATTTTGGAAATCAAACTATATTAACACTACTTTATTGCAATATTCAAGTAGAATTATTCCGTCTGTGATGGTCTCACTCTAAGGAGCTCAAGGCTAAGCTGAGACAAAATTTTCCCAAACACTACCTAAGAGTCAAGGGTACCAATTTAAATACTCACAATGCTATATATCACTGGTGACCAGTGGCGGGTTGGGCAGAGCTTGCTCTTGATTCTTTAGCTGCAGCACGCGCAGCATGCTCCAAGCCTCCAAGACGCAGTATCGAGCAGTAGGTCCTGAGCTGGGACTCGGGAGCTCTCGCGGTAGGCATAGTAGGCTGCAGTGCAACTGGCTCAACACCAGACGAAACACGTCAGAGACTCAGCACCAGCAGGTCGGCCCCATAGCGAAGTGCTTAGAGAACTGAGTAGGCGAAAGAGATGCACGAAGAGCCGAAGGGACTCGAGAGCACTGAGGAAGGGAGAAATTTATGTGAACTGAGCAATGTGCGCGGCGTGTAAAAATTTGGCAAAACTATATGTTGGCCCTTTAGTCTTTAGGGGTTGTGACTTGTATACGTGTTCAAACCTCACACGGCCATAGAGTTTGGACAAACCTAGCGCCCAGACTTCAAACTTCAAAGGTTGAATCTCGATAAGCAAAATACCCCTCAAATTCCCAAAATATCCCCAATATTCTATAGTTCACTTTGACGACGGTTTTTGAAGGGCAATTGGATAGGGAACCATTCTAATGATGGATCGGACAAAGTATCTTCGGAGTTAAAGGGTAGCTACAATTAGATCCCTTCAAGTGGAGGGTTTTTCACGAGTCAACCCTTTCTACGCAAGGTTGAGAGCCCTTTGAAGGGTAGAAGGGCGTCAAAAACTATCGCTAGAACTTACTACTAGAGTCTACTACTACTACTACTATAGCTAAGTAGGGCAGAAGGGCGTCAAAAACTATCGCTAGAACTTACTACTAGAGTCTACTACTACTACTACTATCGCTAGAACTTACTACTAGAGTCTACTACTACTACTACTATAGCTAAGTTGGAGTTACTTCATGAGGTCGGGCATCGGCAGGGATGATTTATAAGACTTTAATTGTACCCCATTAAACTGTCGCGCTAGATTTTGTCGCTATGGACGGTGCCATAGCTTATGAAGCTGTGCACACGGGACTGGTAGAAGGAGCCTCTCCTCTGCTCTACGATTCCAACCTCTCCACCATAACCGCCTCCTCTTCTGCAGCAGAGGAAGCTTTTTCACGCTCCCTTGTTCTTCGCACAGTGATTCTTGACAAGGACAATGATCTCCCTTCAACATTCGCCGTTGAAGAGGAGGTTGAGTTCCTGTCCCTCTCCGTCTATGCGGACGAAGAAGAGGACCTTCCTACAAACAGTAAACCCCCTGAGCAACCCACTGCTCCTCAAGACCCTCCATGGCTTCGTCGAGGAGTGCTTCCTCAAAAACTTGGTCGCAGTCCTCTCCTTGAGCTTCATCAAGGTTAGTCTCTGCTTATGTTTGCTCTCAGCTCCTGGAAATTGGAACATGAACATCTTGTGTAGTTTGTGGTGCCTTGCGAGCTTTTCATCAGTGGTGAACAGTGTAAAGGTCGTGACCCTAGCAAAGGAAGCATTTAGTGTTGCAATATGGATTGATTGCTTTTTCATGGCTCAACCTAGTACCTTTTTTGTCAGAAATTGTTACCTTCTGTGACCTGGTGTCACCTACTCCAGAAGACCATCATCTAAGGACGGAAGCAGTCCGACGAGTTTCGGATGTCGTCAAGTCCATTTTTAAGAAGTGCCAAGTAAGCCTTGCTTTTCACTGCAAGCGTCAACCGAGACCTCTGTCTTTGTATCCTCACAACCCCTTCTATGATGGCAGGTGAATGTTTTCGGATCTTTTGCAACAGGATTGTACTTGCCCACCAGTGATATTGATGTGAGGCCTTTTTGTACGTTTGGGTTCGTGGAAGACCTTATGTGAGATTGACATAGGACTTTGCTTGGTGTAGATGGTGATTCTTGATTCTGGTTCTTATGACATTCAATCAGGCTTGAAAGCTATTGCGAAAGCTTTGGCCAAAGCTGGAGTTTCCAAGAATGTCCAGGTTTGTTAAAGCCTATTTTTTGACTTTTAAATTATTGAGCACTGTGGTTATTATACATGGTATTTTTTTTTGTTTGTGGTGTATAGATTATTGGAAAAGCACGAGTTCCAATCATAAAGTTTGTAGAAGTAGAGAGCAATGTATCATTTGATGTAAGGTACGCATACATGCAAACATTCTATTTTTAAGGGATGAATATTACACCATACAAGTGCACACCACACTTTATGTTAGTGGAGAGTGGATATCTTGGGTTTTTAAGAGCCTTTGAGGTGGTGAGCACGCATGTGCATGCATCTCCGTGAGAGAGGGAACCGAGTCCCTTTGTTTGTAGGGTTTGCCATCCATATAGGTGGCTCTTGCTACCGATGCTATCCCTGAACAAAACTATCTCATGTCCTCTTCTCATATCAGTTTTGTCTGACTAAGGAAACTTTCTTTGAGGAGCTTAAGCAGCTTGAGGTGCTTAAAGGGCGTCTATTGAAGAGGATCTTGCTGACCAAAAATGGCAGGCGATTGAGATGGTGATCCAAAAAAGCATGTGGTGGATTTGGCGACCCAAAAATAGCAGGTGATTGAGGTGGTGATTTAAAAGTGGCAGGTTGTGGACTCGGCGATCCCAAAAAAAGTAGGTGGCTGATTTGGTGATCCAAAAATACAAGTTGGTTGAAGTGGCGATTCAAAAATAGCAATAGGTGGCTACATTAGCACCTCATGTATGGCAGGTGGACACATAGGTGGACACACGGACATCACTTGCATGGAAAGTGGACATACGCCTATTGTAAGGCCAAGCTCCCAAAACATGATGTGAATTCAAGCAACCTTTCTATATCTGTTTGGCTGACACCGTTCTTTGCAGCAGATATTCTCTTGGCATGTAACAAATTGCTTTTTGAAGAGGGGATTCCTTAAGGACTATGATTAGAACTTTTAGAATTATTATTTTCTTGTAGCTTGTTCATGACGAGTTAGTAGTTACTTTGGTAAAGCAATCGGAAAATATAGTTGGAAAATTACTGTTGTGGGTTGCTTCAAGAGCTCAAACGTTATTGCCTTAACCAAAAGGCTACAAGCATCTAGGAAATGATGGCCCATGCTCAGGATGCGCACAATATGCTTGGGGAAAGCTCACTTTATGAAGACATGGAGGAGATTCTTCAGCCACAGCGAATGCTCGTAGTAAAAGAAAAGATATTTTTTTTTATTTTTTATTTTATTTTTCATAGAGGGAGTAGAACTTGAAATTACAACTCACACACTCGACTCCGTGAGGTGGAGCATCCGAGCCGGATAAGGTTGGCCAACCCATCATATGGAACAGGGGGGAACAGCCCCTAAGGGCTTCATGTCACACGAGCTGTCAAGGAGGTTTGAACCCAAGACCTTAGACACAAGAGGCTCTTGCTCTATCAACTAAGCTAGCACTCATTGACAAAAAAAAGATCTTTTATTGATTGTTAAGTCCAAGGGCTAGTGAATTCGAGTTGTATCTGCATTGACTTTTCAAAGTTAATGAAAGAACGCGCAAAGATACATCAAGAACTCTTCTTCGTGAGGTTCTGACAAAGAAGCTTCTGTTGATGAAAGCAACCATTGAATATTATTGAAGGATTCTCAATTTGTTCTTATAACAAGGATCACGATACTTAAAGTAAGTGGTCTTCTAATTCGTAGTGGTGATACAATTGGAAGAGGTTTGTAAGAATAGACACCATCGTATGGCGCGTCACTCTCACTCAAAACCACACAAAGACTACTGCCAATCTTTGTAGCATGCATTGGAACTCTAGTAGTAATCCTGGAAATCTAGCTATAGCTGCAAAACACCCTCGCCGAGGCTAGCTAGATCCATCCTTTGTCTGCATCGATACAAGTAACAATTTGCTCTATTGAAGTTGCGGGAATTGTGTGCCAATGCTATACTAGCCTCATTCGATGTCTCAACCTCAACCATGTAGCTCCCCCCAATGGAGAGACAAATCACAATCTTGGGAATAGGTAGCATGAGGAAGGTAGCTCTAAGAAAGTTCAGAAGCTGGCTTGCTGATAGCATCTCTTTGCATACCAAACAACATGCCTCTACTGTAGCCACTAAATTGTGAATGGGATCGAATTGTCTTTGCTGAAAGTCTAATCCCAACGGGTAATCTTTGTGAGGAGCTGTCTCACCTTCATTGAACAAACCGAAAGCAACTCAAAAGCTGGGTTACTAGAGCCTGGATCTTAGAAGACGTGTCTCCAGCACTGAACTGCTCCGATGAAAAGGACAACTAACGTGATAGCTCCCTAGAATATTGCAGAAACTCAATGCAATGACCGATGGAAGGCCTGTGGTGTTGTTGTGGGACCGCAATTGTGTCAGTAAACAACTGCAACCAGAGGGGGGCTATGCTACCCACATAATTGATTAACCTGTACCACTGCCCTAACCTGTAGGGATTTTCGGCCAAAGGGAGTGTGTGTGTGAAAGGAGTGCATGAGTGGAAGAAGCTTGATGAGGAGCGCGAATGGGTGCTTGAGTGCTTGTATGGCGTTGGGGGGGGGGGGGGGGGGGGAGCACGGGTGAATGTGGGTGTTTGTGGCTGTAAAAGCGGATGCGACTTATCCGTAGAAGAGAAGTGAATCAGTGCCCACAAGCAACATCAGCGGGGTCACCTTTCAAGATCAAAGGGGTAAGGGCAGCACCCCTCTCGGATCGAAGAGGCGCCGATGGCAGGTAACACACCCGTTGGCGCAAACGGTTGCACATACGCAGTCATAGGGACGGTGATGTGTACCTTTAAAGTTGCATTCAAGTAACATTTTTATTTTTCCCTTTTCTTTGATCTTTCCTTTTGCCTGAAATATTTTTAATTAGTTATTGCTTATGTTCTATTTTTAATAAATGGGATATTAAAGCTGTCTTTCTTTAATTCTATCTTTGTTTTGTAGGTTTTTGCGTGTTTTGATTTTGTGTTTTGTGGAAGTGTTTTGGCGCCCTTTTTGTAACTTGAAATTATTTACTTTTTCTGACCTTATGAAGGTATTGACAATTTTCTCAAGCCTAAGATTGTCATTTATTTTGTCTAATCTTTACACCCTTGCCATAGGGTTAATTACAACGAAAATAATAACCACTGGAAAGAGGTTGAAAATCCAAGTGAGTAGAATTTAAGAGTGGTCATCCTGTAGCGCCTCCATTAGTTCCTCATTGCATAAATCAGGCTGTGCTCAGGAACTTGGGGCCTTGATCCTTGGCAAGGTTATAAGGGGTGAGTTCTTTAAGTTCCAAAACTTCATCTTTGGCAGTCAGGAGTCATCGCAATTGTTCCATCCCGCTTCGCAGCACGAAGAAAATGGGATTTTGACCTTCTCTACATAGGTGCAAGTATGACATTGGTGGTGTATGGTATCAAGGTTTGCTATTATCTTACTTGAAACAGAAATCCAAGGGGGGGACTATAAAAGCTGGAAAATGAGACATTGTGAATTGTAGTTATTCTTTTGTTATCACAAAGTCAATTGAGGTTAGACATGATATTTCAAGCCTTTTGCTTGGAAAATAGTTCGTGCAAAATGTGACCCTTAAATTACTCACTCATGTGCATCTATTTGTACCTCAGTTTTGACTTGGAAAATGGACCAGAAGCTGCAATATTTATCAAGGTGAGCATTTAATTTCATACTTGGTAATGATCTTGGCCATGAATTTGATTGAACTGAGACATGCTCAAATTTGTTGTGCCTGTAAAAATCTGTTGTGCTTTACAGGATGCTTTAAATGCCATTCCTCCTCTAAGGCCTCTCTGCTTAGTGCTGAAGACATATTTACAGCAGCGAGAGCTTAATGAGGTACTTCTGTAATTCTGACATGATGTCCTTACACTGAAATTACGTGTTTGTAGTGTCTACTGAGCTGCCATACAGTCCAGGGTAAGAACCTGATTTTTTTCTGGGGTTTCATGGACAGGTTTATACTGGTGGGATTGGGTCCTATGCTCTGCTTGTAATGCTTTTGACCTATCTACAGGTAATACCTTAGAAATCTTTAACTCTGTTTAGAGCTCCTGGGTGGACTATTACCCCTGCAAGTCATTTGCTAATTTCTGCAATTTTACTGTAGACGCATGCGAAGACAAACAAATCAATATTTGCGCACCAACATGAACAAAGCAGACTCGAACAGAATCTTGGAGTTCTTCTGGTAAGGACTGTTTTTATGCCTTATTAAGGAAAATAAATTTCTGTGCTAGGCACTGTTACCGCGCCTTTAGCTCATATTGGCTACTAATTTCTATATGCAAATCTGTGGGACAAAGTAGTGTAAGAGTGGTTTGTATCTTCAAAGTGTCCTTACCATTCTTGTTAAAGCAGTTACAGAAGTTGAATTGTATGTTCATAGTGGGGAAGAAATTAGAATTTAACCCTTAAAAGTAATACTAAGGAGAGTGTGTGCACATGCCCATGGGTTGTTGCATCTCTCTGGATTCGTCCTCATGGTCCCCCAGGGGATGGAAGTCAGCTATACTGTGGCTGTGCCCGACCGAGTGAGGTAGATACTGCCCATCTTGGTCATGTGTGGCCATGAATCGAGGAGTGGCTTTCTTTGTCCGTGTCTGTGTCCTCTCTTAGTCTCGGCCTTGCACTCGGGAGGAAGTGCAGTGTTGTCTTGCTCCTTTAGCTTTATCAAGATGGCTGCTTATGTTGAGGCCTTGTCAGCAATATGGGCGAGGCAGTTGTAGCTGTTGTCGTTCTCGGGGTCATCCTATGAGCGCATGCCTCATCCATGCTGGGCCTACCCTATGAGGCTCTTGTTATGCAGCTTTGTTTTGAGCATGGAGAGCCTTTCCAGAAAACACGAGGGAAAAGGGCTTAAAATTCTAGAGCCCAACATGGCCAAAAAAGCAGCCCATAATGTTCAAGAATGGTCATTTTGGTTTGTCAACAGAGTCCCCAACGTTGACCTGAAAACTATCGGACGAGTGCAGAACAAAACGTACTAGTTCATGGTACCTTCCCACAGGACCCTCTTTCTTTCTCCTCTGCAGTTGCCTTGTCTTTATCTACCTCTGTGATCTCTGCTCTCCACCATTGCCTTGTATATGGCATTGCAAGTGTTGTCACGTGGGCGAGGATTCTACTGGAGTCTAGCAAGATCGGAGTCGAAGTGTCTACTAGATCGGAGGCTAGTCCTGTCATCACCTCATCTTCCGTTGCCTATTCTGACACAGTATCAACTTGGTTGTATTAGGCCGATCCAGTATGGTGCTGGGCTCGATTGAGAGGGAAGAAACATGATGGTCTTTTGCTTCTTTTTCTGGAGTCTGGAGCTGATTTGGGTGCATGAAGGTTGTAGACGTGCTTCTACGACTCTCCGATCTTCTATTCCTACTTACCCCTGAGGTGGAGGCTATCGAGCATTCAGGATGTGTAGCATTGCTGAATTGGTTCAAGATTCCCCTGTTTGAGTTATATAGCCACGCCTTCTTGCAAGGTGATTGAGTATGTGACTTTGTTATCCAGAGAGGGAGATATCTTATCTGGCTCACTGGAATCTTCTCTTACAGGTTTGGACCAGGTTCTTATGGCTGTGTTTCAGAGAGGAATTTGGTTGGCTGATTGTTGTGTCTCCTACAGCTGCATGTACATGTTAAGTTTTGAGTTATCCCTATTGAGGACTTGATGCAGGTTGATATGGAGTTCCAGCTGTAACTGGCCGGCACCATGTGCCAAGAGGGAAGATGCTATTATAGACTTAGACACAACTGGTATAGAACTAGAAATACACTTGATCTTGGAAACTGGAGATTACACAGGAGCGGCGGGGTTCCTCTCAGAGAGTATTAGCCCGAAATAGGTGCCCTTGGCGGTACTTAGATACAACCGGAACAGAATTAGACTTCTACGCTGGAAATTGGAGAAGACCCTGGCCTCTTCTTATAAGATCTGGGCCCAAAAGCAATCTTAAAAGCTGTTGGTATTTTCAGTTGATGGCCAAAAGCTACTAGGCCCATAATGCAAGGGAAATGGTAGCAAAAAGCATGCATAGAAAAACATGTCACGTTTGCTGGTCAACGTAGTCAGTTCATACAACCCCGTTGTAAATTGTGCTGCCATGTCATGAGTCCATACTGCCGCCACATCATCATGTTATCACACCGGCTTGGTATTTCATGGGCAGTTGTGGAGTTTTGGCGCAATTCTTTGATTTTCCTGGCACCAGATTTTTAGGGCTTTTGAAAGCTGGTTTTACTAGGACGGAAACATGTTGGCAAAGGGTCAAGAATCGAGACAACTTACCTACTAGGGGATGCAAATGTATAACTCTGATTTTTGCTCAAAGAAGTTGAAGCTGCAGAATGCCCTTTTATGAATATGCTTGGATACTTGTGATGAGTGCCTTGCTTGTTGTGGTGCTCCACTCATAAGTATGTCTGTCTGCTCAAGATGTCTATGTTGGTGCAGGTGGATTTTTTCGATTTCTATGGCCGTGCTTTAAATTTCAAGGATGTGGGAATTTCATGTAGAGATGGAGGGCACTTTTTCAAGAAAAAAGAGCGAGGGTATGCTACTTTTCTTTCAATGTTATGAAGACATTGTTGAGAAATGTCATTTATGTTGCCCAATGTCTTTACTCCAACGCTAGGTCAAGTTGGCATATGCAAAAGAAAAGTAATGCATGTTGTACCTTTGCTCCTTTACTAGAGTGCTTTAGGTGTATAAATATACTTTGATTCTCCCTCTCTTTTGTGTGTTTATACTATTGCTTATATACCCCCCCCCCCCCCCCCCCCCCCCCCCCCCCCCCCCCCCCCCGGCCCCTGACAAATGCACTCGCGCGCACACACACGACACAAGCACACTTGCATTTGGTTTTTACTATGGCTTTGTTGCTGCCTTAGATTTTTGGATTCAAAGAAACCGTTCATGTTGACAGTGGAGGACCCCCAAGTAAGCAAGCCTACAAATTTTCAGTTTCATGTTTTTAAAATATATTCAACATCACGTTCCTTCCGTGCTTTATGGCAGGCACCACAAAATGATATTGCCAAAAGCTCTTACAATTTTCAAAAGGTATGGTTCTTACATGGTCAACACATTCTCAGAAAACAGCTATTAGAGAGTGCATAATTGCGAAGTTTTTAATGATCTACATTTTTGAGAATTATGAAACACGAGCAAATACTACAGCTGTGTCTGCAACAGTGTTTATTGCGGAATGTCAATTTACATCTTATAGGGAAGCAGTTGATGAGCCTATGCCCATTTCAAGCAGTAGTCACTACTTGCTGCTATCACTTGAATTGTGCTTTCTTTTGCAAGTCGTTAAAAAAAAAAGATTTAATGAGCTTACTGATTGTCAGCTTAGCTTGTTTCGTGCTACAATTAGAGTCCATCTTTGCGTGAATGCTCGAAAGCAAGACAATCTCTTGAATTTGTTGTGTTGGCACACTTCACATTTTACAGCACATAGATTTCTCTACTATGCATGTAGGTACGGGTTGCATTTTTATTGGCTTACAGACAGCTTACAAATTTGAGTGGTGACAATACACTCCATGCTGGCATGCTTGCTCGCATTGTCAGAGTGGATGAGAAGCTTGCTTCCCGAAGTGTCTCAGCTCCTCCATTGCCAGCAGACAGAAGAAAGAAAAAAGTAAGGAAAGTCCGGCAGAAGCGGAGTAAGGAAAGCACATTAGCTGAGGTTGAACCTGGGAGCTCGCAAGAAAGCGGGGTACATAAGAGGAGCAGGAGTGCAGAGTACCGATCAAAGAAGTACAGAAAGCTAAGCGACAGAAAGCGAAGTCGTGTCAGATAAGAAGACACTGTTTCTTCACTTCATACCATCTTATTCTGTACATCATACACTGCTACATCAGGGCAAGCTTACACTTTGTGGAGCCTATGGAAGCGTGGATGGAGATGGCTTAAAGGATGATGCTGAATTTGAGGGAGCAGAGACTATTTTTGGACTTCTATGGATACAGAAGAGAATACTTGGAAAGCTGGACCGTCTGTGTTTCGGGAAGCTGGCTTTGGTTAGAGCCCCGAGGTGGGGAGTTCAATCCCTGTGGTGCCTTGGAAGAAAGGAAGATAACTGAGCCCCATTGCTGCTGCAGTACTCCTTTTCTTCTTCAAAAGAAAACCCCTTGTAATACAAAAGTACTCATTCTTGATCTCGAGGCATCTCTCTCTCTCTCTCACACACACACATACACACTTTTTTTTTTGTAAATCGACACACACACACACACACACACACACACACACACACACACACACGAGACTGGCGTCAAAAGTTATCTTCTTACACACACACATGAGAAAACTTTTGACGTCATAATTCCAAGAGATCTGAGAGAGAGAGAGAGAGAGAGAGAGAGAGAGAGAGAGAGAGAGAGAGAGAGAGAGAGAGAGAGAGAGGAGGAGGAGGAAACTGAAATAGCCTTTCTATTACCCGAATGTGGGAGATTGGTTATTCTTCATCGAAGTTGAAACATGTTGGTAGCATGCAGCTGTGAAAAGTATAGCCTGGAAGGCACTCTCTTCTGGATAGCAGAATTTTATCTTTCTTCATGAAAGAAGAGTTGTGCATTTTTCTTTGCTCTCCTTGCTTTCATCATCTTTTCTGCACAGAGAGCTATCTATGTATGCATTTCAGCGAGTGAAGGAATGGATGCATTGGTGAGAGCACTTAGTCCCTTGGCTCATGGAGAGCAGGATAGTTATCCTTCACCAAAGAGCAGCTCATGTATGGAAAAGTGCACGTCATAATCAAGGAAAAATTGCACAACATGAGACAGATCCTTCGATCAAGGAGCTTCACAAAGATCTTGAATCATTTGTTTATAAATTAGTATGACTGGCATAGCCTCATCTCTACAATGGGTCTGTAATTGAAAGACCATAAATTACCAGCAGAGAAAAAATATAATCTGTATTGATTTGTAGAGACGGAAACTTTGGAGCATACATCGAGGGACATGCCCAAATAATAGAGGTAGTTATATAATCTGTATTAATTTGTAGAGATGGAAACTTTGGAGCATACATCGAGGGATATACCCAAACAATAGAGGTAGTTAGGCAAGTAAGTTTGAAATGATCGGCGCTACACTTGAGGAAGAGGCAAAGGCGAAAATGATTGCGTTATGGATGTGGGTTGTGGAGGGGCTGAGAAAGGCACATCATTGAGGACTACTAGTGCTACATTCCTAGACTTTAGGGTAGGTGTCTAAGTTGTGTATGTGCAAGGCAGGCTCGTAGGTTAGGGCGATGACAAGGACCTTGGTCTCACTTGTGAGCTATCTTGTATAGACCTTGGCAGTTTTTGCACTGATACCCAAGCTAGCCTATTGGTTAGTGCCGTAGGACGTAAGTCATTGAGGTGTTGCACTCGCTTGGGTAGTTGCAGGCTCCTAGGCTTAGGGGTGAGCCAACATGGTGACCCAATGCCTTTGTTTATGTTTGTTTGACTTGTGTTATATCATGTGTGTAGGCAACAAGCAGGATAGCATTGGTATTAGAGCATCTTTTTGCTCTTTCATGTGGCTTGACAATTTGTACATGATGATCCATATGTTGTTTGGTTATTCTATGACCTGTGTCATGTGTGCAACGTGGATCCACTTCCTGCTCTCTTCCACGTGGCATGGGATGGTGACTAAAGCTCATTGGACCGTGATGGTCCAGCTGGTACTATGTTACATCTACTAGTGGGAGAAGTAGACGAGGGGGAGGATGCACATGCCAACTGATGGTGGGAGTCTTATGGAATGTAATTTTTCATTTTCATTCTCTCCATTGACTTGTGTGTGGTGGTGATGTTAGCAAGAGGCGCATGGCAATAAAAGGCTACAAGTTGGTAGTTTTGACAGAGTACTTGGGCATGCTAGCATCCTTCATTGCACAACAAGGATTGTAGAGAGAAAGAAGAGAAGGAACCATTGGGTGACTTCCTCACCATTGCCATCATCTTTGGGTACCATCTCAGCCAAGGAATGCATGCGTCATGGTGAGTTGCCCTTCTCTAGACAATTAGCAAAAAATAGGTGATGGGCACAATTGGTCTACATGAAATGTAGATTGATGGCCCGCCTTCATTTGATTATAGTTTGAATCAACCCACAAACAGGTTAGAGAATCAAACTCAAAGTGGGTGATTATTGAGAATGGATACAAAGATGTGTTGGATTAGCTCCCCTTTTGAGGAGTGGCCATAGTTACTCACTTCCTTTAGCTCTCCATTGCTGGAATTTGTTAGTACGTACTCTCTCAATAAGTTTCACTTCGTTGCATGTTGCACATTTGTAAGGTCAATAGCCCCTTAGTGTACATATTTTTGGTGGGATTTTAGTTTGCCAAAAAGATTGTTGTAATCCTTGATGGTAGCGAGCTAATTCAGGTGTTTCATCAAGATTTTTTAAAAGAATATTATATTCCTTATAATGCTATAGCATGAGTATATCTTATACTAGTGGATAGTGGATCATGCTTGATCGGTGGCCGGCCAAATGATGGTCGGTGGACCTTGACTAGTGTGGATAGTGGCCAGTGGTCATGGGCGATGGCCGTAGATGGTGCACAATCTATGTCGCACAAACTGTCCAATCTACACACAATAAAAAGAGGCCATTGCCATGAGACAAGGCATTCTATGCTGTGAATATCAAGCCGGTGCTACTTGTACACCTTATTATCTTAAGTTGTTTAAGTCACCCTCAAAAATCTCCCTTGAGAGCAGACGGGTGAATAATGCCATCACATTATATAATCTTGGTGATATATATATTTTTTGATTCACTTGATTGTCTAATTTGGATTATTTCTCTACTTCCATTTCATACAAGGACATACTTTGCTACTATTTTATCTTGCATGGTATTAGAGGCAGAGTTTCTCATACCTAACATTATGCGATAACACTTATTATTGCCTACCGTCTTTGTTAAATCATGATGTCTCTTTAAATGTTCTTGTTGCCGGTGCTATTCATAATGTATTTGTCGATTAGCCTTCATCGAAGACAAACTTGATGGCACAAATTACACCTTGTGAAATTTAAAATCTTCGCAATCTTAGATTCCTACTTGTTTGATACTGTATTGGAAATGAATGGGGCAGACCTTGAGTTGATTTTAATAATGGGATTGAACGAATCCAAGTCAAACAACTCCTGTTGATATAGCCCTTCTATTTGCATGGAAGAGAAAAACACGAATGCTTTGTGTGCCATTGATATGTGTGATTGATTCTCTACTCACGTTTATTCGTCGCACCACCAAAGCACATGAAGCTCGGAGAATATTGGTGTGCTAATATGAGGCTCATAATCACATTAGAATTTAAAATTTGAAAAATTGACTTGCTGCTAAAAAGTTACTAAAGGAGAGAGGGGAGGCCTTTATTGAGCACATCAAAGAGATCCAATCTCAATTTGTTGCTATTGGTGTGACCATGTCTTCCAAGGATTTAGCATGACACAATGTTCCTACACTCCCATCTAACATATGGAACTAAATGATGTATAGAAGGCCTCTTCATTTCGCATTTTAAGGAAATTCTTAAGGCTTAATCCACGTTTGACCAAGCTTAGAAGAGTGGGGGAAAAAAATTATGCCGAGCTTTTTGAAAAAAAACTATTTCTATATTTTGGCTTTTTAAAATAGGCAACTTTTACCAAAAGGAGGAGTCAATACCATAAGTTTAAAATAATTATTTTTTAATATTTTTAATTTTTTCTTTCCACTCTTCTCCTCTCTTATATTGAAACCACTTTTTCTCACTTGGAGGTTACTGAAGGAAGTACTCTTTAAGTCTCCACTTGCTAGAAAAGCAAATTTTCTGTGTATTCTCTCTCTAAATGTGAGCTATTACTCTCTCTCTCTCTCTCTCTCTCTCTCTCTCTCGTATATCAAACTTACTTCCCTCTTTGAGTCATTGAAGGGACATTCTTTGCTGTGTAGATTTGAAAAAGAGTGAAGATCTCTTAAAGTTGCAGATTTGCCCACTCACTCTTCTCTCTCTCTCTCTCTCTCTCTCTCTCTCTCTCTCATGCTTCTCCATCTTCACCTCAAGCTTAGAGCAATGGGAGACTCTATTCTACCTTTTATGATAAAAATTCCCGAGGTTAACACCATGTACCAACAGATAGAAAATCATTCACGAACCCATGGAATACCCCTAGCATAACCATCAACAACCATTTGAATTCAAAGGAGTCTATTTAGTATTCCCTCCCTTCCTCCCTTCATAACATCATCCAAATCTCCTATCTTTGATTTCTCTTTGGTTCTTCCTTCCATAACCAACACCATTTGGTTGTAGCTATTGCTGCATTGTGAATCACCATTACACCTTATCCCTCTAATTAGACTGATAAATCTTACTTTAAATGTCATTCAATCTGCTTTCATTTAAAGACAATAGTATCAAGACAAAAAGACATCGTCTAAACGCTGATTTGGAGCAAGAATATGTAACGGTGCCCAATGATGCATATCAAATATGGAGCATTGGATGCAAAACAATCAATTTATGGGTTGATGGTCATATTTATCTGACAAATCCTCTAACCAATGCATCACCATCATTTTGAAATGTCATAGAGCTATTGTGTTTTGTAGGTGATGATGGAAAAGAAGGCCCATTTGGGTATTCCAAGAGATTGTATTCTATGTTCTTCAATGAAATGAAAGCAAGAAAGCAATGATTTACTGCATACTCTTCTTTGCAAGATAAGTATGTCAAGCACATTCAAAAAGCCCAAGAGGAAGGTAATGAGAAGTCCAAACGGAAGGCAATGAGAAGTCCAAGTAGCTCAATGAGAAAATAGCGAAGCTCACACTAAAATTAAGCGAGCAAAATCAAGAGCAGTGATTGAACATCTACGTTCAACTCGAGTACATTGCATGTGATATGTGGCGTCATCTCACACATATTCCCCTTGGCTTTCACATTTGCCAATGAAAGAGAAGCGATGTCAATGCTATCTTTAGGTGGCGGAATACAAAAGAAATGAATATGATAAACCAAGTATAGGGAATGGTGTACACTTTTGACACGTTTTCTATAGTTATTGCATGCTACTGAAACTTTCTATATGGAATGTAATTTTTCATTTTCATTCTCTCCATTGACTTGTGTGTGGTGGTTGATGTTAGCAAGAGTTGCATGGCAATAAAAGGCTACAAGTTGGTAGTTTTGACAGAGTACTTGGGCATGCTAGCATCCTTCATTGCACAACAAGGATTGTAGAGAGAAAGAAGAAAAGAAACCATTGGGTGACTTCCTCACCATTGCCATCATCTTTGGGTACCATCTCAGCCAAGGATTCCTTTAGCTCTCCATTGATGGAATTTGTTAGTACGTACTCTCTCAGCAAGTTTCACTTCGTTGTATGTTGCACATTTGTAAGGTCCCCAGCCCTTAGTGTACATATTTTTGGTGGGATTTTAGTTTGCCAAAAAGATTGTTGTAATCATTGATGGTAGCGAGCTAATTCAGGTGTTCCATCAGGATTTTTTAAAAGAATATTATATAATGCTATAGCATGAGTATATCTTATACTAGTGGATAGTGGATCATGCTTGATCGGTGGCCGGCCAAATGATGGTCGGTGGACCTTGACTAGTGTGGATAGTGGCCAGTGGTCATGGCCGATGGCCGTAGATGGTGCACAATCTATGTCGCACGAACTGTCCATACTGTATACACCAATCTACACACCATAAAAAGAGGCCATTGCCATGAGACAAGGCATTCTATGCTATGAATATGAAGCCGGTGCTACTTGTACACCTTATTATCTTAGGTTGTTTAAGTCACCCTCAAAAATCTCCCTTGAGAGAAGATGGGTGAACAATGCCATCACATTATATAATCTTGGTGATATATATATTTTTTGATTCTCTTGATTGTCTAATTTGGATTATTTCTCTGCTTCCATTTCATACAAGAACATACTTTGCTACTATTTTATCTTGCATGGTATTAGAGGCAGAGTTTCTCATACCTAACATTATGCAAGAATACTTATTATTGCCTATAGTATTTGTTAAATTATGACGTCTCTTTAAATGTTGTTGTTGCCGGTGCTATTCATAATGTATTTGTCGACTAGCCTTCACCGAAGACAAACTTGATGGCACAAACTACACCTTGTGAAATTTTAAAATCTTTGCAATCTTAGATTCCTACATGTTTGATACTGTATTGGGAATGAAAGGGGCAGACCTTGAGTTGATTTTAACGAATCCAAGTCAAATAACTCTTGCTGATATAGCCCTTCTATTTGCATGGAAGAGAAAAACATGAATGCTTTGTGTGCCATTGATATGTGTGAGTGATTCTCCACTCATGTTTATTCGTCGCACCACCAAAGCACATGAAGCTCAGAGAATATTGGCGTGCTAATATGAGGCTCATAATCACATTAGAATTTAAAATTTGAAAAATTGACTAGCTACTAAAAAGCTTACTAAAGGAGAGAGAGGAGGCCTTTATCGAGCACATCAAAGAGATCCAATCTCAATTTGTTGCTATTGGTGTGACCATGTCTTCCAAGGATTTAGCACGACACAATGTTCCTACACTCCCAGCTAACATTAGGAAGTAAATGGGGTATAGGAAGGCCTCTTCATTTGGCATTTTAAGGAAATTCTTAAGGCTTAATCCACATTTGACCAAGCTTAGAAGAGTGGGGGAAAAAAATTATGTCGAGCTTTTTGAAAAAAAAAACTATATCTATATTTTGGCTTTTTAAAATAGGCAGTTTTTACCAAAAGGAAGGTGAATAACTTAAGTTTAAAATAATTATTTTTTAAAAGTTTAAATTATTATTTTTTCCACTCTTCTCCTCTCTCTTATATTGAAACCACTTTTTTTCACTTGGGGGTTAGTGAAGGAAGTACTCTTTAAGTCTCCACTTGCTAGAAAAGCAAATTTTCTGTGTATTCTCTCTCTAAATGTGAGCTAATACTCTCTCTCTCTCTCTCTCTCTCTCTCTCTCTCTCTCTCTCTCTCTCTCTCTCTCTCTCTCTCTCTCTCTCTCTCTTTGTCTCTCTCTTGGGATAGGTTCCCACAACATTAAAAATTCTCTTCTTCTTCTTCTTCTTCTCTCTCTCTCTCTCTCTCTCTCTCTCTCTCTCTCTCTCTCTCTCTCTCTCTCTCTCTCTCTCTCTCTCTCTCTCTCTCTCTCTCTCTCTCTCCGCGGCTCACTGCCTCCTACTCGCTCGCTGCACCCACCCCTGCTTGCGTGCTCTGCACCCACCCCGCCCCATTGCTTGCTCGCCTTTCACCCCCCCTCTCTCTCGCTCAATGCTCCTGCTCGCTCCCTGCTCCCCTGCCCCCTGCTCGTGCGTGCTGCACCTTCCCGCCTCACTGCTTGCTCGGCTTTTCCCCCCCTCTCTCTCTCGCTTGCTCGTTGCCCCCCTGCCCTGGCTCGGGACCCCCCCACACCCCCCCCCCCCCCCAAATGCTCGCTGCCTCTTTCCGCACCCCTTGCATAGAGAGAAAGAATGGGCATTTTTTCCCAGCATAGAGAGAGAATGTGATCCAAGAGCGTAGAGAGAGTGTGGTCCCAGAGCGTAGAGAGAGAAGGAGTTCTTTAGAGAGAGAGAGAGAGAGAGAGAGAGAGAGCTTGCACGCGTAGAGAGAGAGAGAGAAACGAAAATTCCCCTCTGTCCCCCTCCCCCTCTCCTCCTCTTGTTGCGACCTCTCAATCATGAGAAAGCAAAATAGCAAGGATTACCCGGTGGAGGATGCCATCCAAAAGTGCAAAGAAGAATTCAGCGAGTCCATCAGCCAGATCAACCACCACCTCTTAGGTACTATTAACGAACTCGACGCAAGAGTGGTAGTACAAGAAAGCACGATACAGACTCTCGAGGATCGCGTGAAGGCCCAAGATGAGGAAATCGCAATACTCAAGAAAGAGCTTACAGAGGTGCGATCGCAGAATGTCCTTGAAGAAGGAGAGCTTCAACCCTCTGTCATTGAAGAGCTTAACACGATTAAAGGAACAAGTGCGAGCCATCAAAGAAGGTGGGGAGCAACAAAACGAAATGATGACCTCGTGGGTAGATGTCATCACAAAGACCCAACAAAAAGCAGAAAAGGCTGAAAAATGGATCGAGATTGTCAAGAAAGGGAAAGGCAAGGAAATAACCCCCACTCCCACGCCAACCATCATCAACTTGACACTAGAAGAAGAGCAAAGGAGACGTGTATGAGCCTTACACGTAAGGATATGTGGCCTCAAAGACCAAAATAATGTGGATAAAGAGGTGAAAGAACTCATGACTCTGGTGGGAGTCAGCGAGCAGACGCATGTGAGGGCTTGGAGAGTGGGCACTAAGAAAAGTGGGAGCAACGGAGAAACCTCGAAGGAAAGGGCACTCATTCTCCGCTTCCCCTCCATGGAAGCAAAGAAAGACTTCTTGAAGAAGAGACCGACTCTAAAGAAGACTGGCATATTTCTTGGAGATGATCTCACCCCCTCGCAGATTGCTCATATGCAAGAAGTAATGCCGGAAATAAGAGCAGCAAGGGAAAAGGGAAGATTGCTTTTTACAGGGATGGAAAGGTGGTGATATTGGAGCAACGCCCCACATGACGGTGCGAGACCTATGGGACCACACTACAGATGGCAACCTGGAATTGTAATGGGTCACTCCGTCTTGATGTAGTGGCCTTTGACGACAGCTTCAAGGGGAGAGACATCATTTTCTACTCTTAGACGCATCAAGCACTTGGACAATCCATGCCACATGTGAGCGGATATAGATGGGAGAGAGCCTACAGATAGGAGATCAGATTGGAGCATTGAGGAAGGGGCTCAGGGGGAGTGGCACTCCTATTCAAGGAGGAACTGCAGCCACTGATATATATAGCATGCAAGGATGAACATGCTAGGTACATGTGGGTGAGGCTCAGGGCAGAGACGGGAAGATACCTCTACATTGCTATTTGTTACTTTCCTCCTAGTACGTCAGTATATGCATCACCTAGAGGACAATCCCCCTTTGCTATTTTGGATAATGACATATGGGAGTTCTCCAAGGATGGTGACATTATCATACTAGGGGATTTCACTGCAAGGACTGCCCACCACCAGACAATATTTTATGATACTTTCGAAGAGATGCTTAGGGAGCAAGATGTCACAGAGATGGGTCTATCCAGACTATCACAAGATGAGGAATACACTGAACATAACAGATACTTGATAGCTATGGGAACCGCACATAGATTGGCCATTGTGAATGGCCTACAAAGATTTCTGACAGCTGGAGGTTTTACTTGCTTTCCACACCGACATGGTGCCAGCATAGTGGATTATGTTATGGCCTAGCCAGGTCTCATTCCATTCTTTCAGGATTTCACTAGGCCAATTGGAGTAGCAGTTGATCATGCTATCGTGTCTTTCACCCTGACCTTTCAGTTCAGCACAGCTCCATTAGGAGAGGTCCCCATACACACTCGATACACCTTCATGAGGGAGACGGGTTCCGTGTATATGGATGAGATATACAGGCAACTATGCACCCAGGAGCTGGGACGGCCACTAGATGAACTCACTCAGATACTGACACAGGTGCTCCATGATGCAACATCAAAGACATACCCCCACATCCAACCCACATGGAGGCGATCTAGGAGCATGCCCCAGAACAGCTGGTATGATGAGGAGTGCAGAGAGACGATGATCAAATTACAGAGGGAAGTGCTCATGGGTATTACCACACATAGACAGTCACGGATTATGTTTCGCCGCCTAGTGCGACGAAAGAAAAGGGCCCATCTATCTCAGCTAGAGCGGGATCTATATCATTTATTTATAAGTCAGGACTCAGGTGAAGCATGGAGGCTATTCCACAAGCATTCACCACCACCAACGGTCACCTCCACTGAGACATGGGGGGAATATGCCACATCTCTCTACACAGCATCAAGGAAATCACCTCTGTCGGACCCATTAGAGACATGCCCAGAGACGTGTTCTTTCTTTACTGTTGAGAGGATAAGGAAAGCCATTGATAGGATGAAGACAAGGAGAGCACATGATCATGATGGCCTGGTAGAAAAGCACTTCATCCATGCCGGAGATATGCTTGCAGATCTCTTGGCTATGATGTTTAATCGAGCCATGTATGAAGGCTTCCTGGGGACTTGGAGTTTGTCTACAATTGTGCCTATTTTCAAGTCGGGAGATCCCATGATTCTCACGAATTATCGCACCATCATGGTTGGTAACACATTAGCTAGGTTGTATGCATCCGTTCTCGAGCAGGAGCTGGGTAGATGGGCAAAGCGAGAGGGCATAAGAGCACCAGGGCAAGCAGGTTTCAAGAGAGGTTTTTCCACTCTTGACCAGATTCTGATACTCAGAGCTATTATTGAGGAGGGTAGACACCATGGTACGAGGATGTATTGTAGCTTTGTGGATTTCCGCAAAGCTTTTGACACAGTGCTGAGAGCCAAACTTATACGCAGACGATAGGACATGGGGGTGCCTATAGAGTTGATATGGGGTATTCTGGCTCTATACAGGATAGTGATGGGCGGGTACGCACCACTGAGGGAATGCCTGACATGGTCCACTCCACTATTGGAGTAAAGCAGGGATGCCCCCTATCCCGGACTCTTTTTGGGATGTATGTGGATGAGTTTTTGGACTATGTAGAGCGTCAGGGGAGAGACATGGATTCCGCTGTTACTATACGCTGATGATATTGTGCTGATTTTTGACTCTCCAGAGGGGATGCAACGTCATTTAGATGCTCTGCATACATTTGCTCGTGACAGTGGATTGTCTGTCAATCTGGGGAAAACCAAGGTTATGGTGTTTAACACCACACCACAGTGGGTTAGGAGGTCGACACCCACATTTAAGTATGGCCAGAAGACTGTGGAGTACACAAATGCATATAATTATCTTGGGGTAGTCTTCGTTGGACCGGTGTTTTCACTAAGGAGAGCATCAGAGACTAGACTGACAAGAGCATATGCAACTTTGGGCGGACTGGAGAGGATGTGTCGCAGGTTCAATTACAGGAACCACGAACAAAGCTTTGGCCTTTTGACACTCTAGTGACTCCAACTATGCTCTATGGAGTTCATGTATGGGGACCCTCAATAGACCACCATGGGAGATCTGGCAACACAGATGGATGGAGATGTATGGAGAGGCCTCTGGTCTCTATGATCGCTTGGATGATTCAGGCTAAGGCCTCAGTACCACATGAGATTATCTGAGCCGAGCTAGCTGTCCCCCCCCCCCCCCCCCCGCCCCCCCCCCTCTCCGTGGTGGAGGCATTGACGAGATCAGTATCCTTTATGCATGATCTATGGGATCTCCCCAGGGACAGATACGCTCGACTTGCCCTGGAGTCATCTCGACAACTAGCTCTACAAGGCGATACAACATGTTGGTACGGACAGATGACATCATGGTTTCAGTCGCATGGTCTCAACATGGATAGATTACCTCTGCTTCAATACTCCCTGGATGCACCCTCCCTGTCTCTCACCCGGATAGAGATCACGAGACTCATACGTCAGGATCTGATTCAGCTAAATACTAGGAGCACATGGATACATCCGACACAGGAGTTGGGCACGAAGATGGCCTTCTACAGAGAACATCTTCTCCAACTCACGGAGGACGGCTTTGTAACTAGGCTTGCATACATGGATACACACTTATCTCATGGGATAAGATGCGCTATTGGATAGATATGCACATCCTCACATTAGCTCCAGATTGAGACTGGTGGATTTCGAAGGGTGCCGGCAGAAGCCAGGATATGTCACCTATGTAACTTAGAGCCAGAGACAGAGCTCCACTACACATGTCAATGTCCAACATACTATGAAATACGTGGCCGCTTCCACTGCCTGTTCAGAGAAGGGTTCGAACCTTTTTCTAGAGTCATGAGATGCAAGGATCAGAGGTGTCTCGGATTGTTCCTCCTAGAGCTGCGTAGACTTAGGGAGAGCTTGCTGAGGACATCAGGGGAAAGACAGCCTCAGAGATGAATCATAGATTTCTTTACACTAGCCAGAGGAGAGCCAACGGAGCAGTCATTACAACAGAACTCAGAACCTACTCATACTAGAGGTACACTGCTTGACCGAGCCACTAAGCTTGGCAGATCCAAACGTCCACGACCTAGGGGGGTCTCCCACTATCAACGAAGGCTGTAACAGAAGATACAGGTCACTCTAGCTCAACATGCAAGATGCCCAACCAGTGTACTGACCATGGAGGAGGTCGATGAGATCTGACAACGACCGATAAGAGATTTTCATTTGAACCAACAACCCCCCCCCCCCCCAAAAGGTATTAGTGTCTTAGTGTTAGGTCTTTGTAACTTTGTAATTTCCATACTCAGACATGGTATCAGATTCACCAATTGTAACTTTTTGGTCTCATAGGTCATTCTGGCCTCTTGAAGACATTAATATAACATTTCATTTCATTTCATTTCTCTCTCTGTCTCTCTCTCTCTCTCTCTCTCTCTCTCTCTCTCTCTCTCTCTCTCTCTCTCTCTCTCTCTCTCGTATATCAAACTTACTTCCCTCTTTGAGTCATTGAAGGGACATTCTATGCTGTGTAGATTTGAAAAAAAGTTGAAGATCTCTTAAAGTTGCAGATTTTCCCACTCTCTCTTCTTTGATTCTCCCGCTCTCTCTTCTTTTATTCTCTCTCTCTCTCTCTCTCATGCTTCTCCATCCTCACCTCAAGCTTAGAGCAATGGGAGACTCTATTCTACCTTTTATGATAAAAATTCATGAGGTTAACACCATGTACCAACAGATAGAAAATCATTCACGAACCCATGGAATACCCCTAGCATAACCATCAACAACCATTTGAATTCAAAGGAGTCTATTTAGTATTCCCTCCCTTCCTCCATTCATAACATCATCCAAATCTCCTATCTTTGATATCTCTTTGGTTCTTGCTTCCATAGCCAACACCATTTGGATGTAGCCACTGCTGCATTGTGAATCACCATTACACCTTGTCCCTCTAATTAGTTTGATAAATCTTACTCTAGATGTCATTCAATCCGCTTTCATTTATAGACAATAGTAACAAGACAAAAAGGCATCGTCTAACCGTTGATTCGGAGCAAGAATATGTAACCGTGCAAGTTGGCATATCTAATCCTAATGATGCATATCAAATATGGAGCATTGGATGCAAAACAATCAATTTATGGGTTGATGGTCATATTTATCTGACAAATCCTCTAACCAATGCATCATCATCATTTTGAAATGTCACTGAGCTATTGTGTTTTGTAGGTGATGATGGAAAAGAAGGCCCATTTGGGTATTGCAAGAGATTGTATTCTATGTTCTTCAACAAAATGAAAGCAAGAAATCAACGATTTACTGCATACTCTTCTTTGCAAGATAAGTATGTCAAGAACATTCAAAAAGCCCAAGAGGAAGGTAATGAGAAGTCCAAACGGAAGGCTATGAGAAGTCCAAGTAGCTCAATGGGAAAATAGCAAAGCTCACACTAAAATTAAGCGAGCAAAATCAAGAGCAAGAGCAAGAGCGACAACTGAACAACTACGTTCAACTCGAGTACATTGCATGTGATATGTGGCATCATCTCACACATATTCCCCTTGGCTTTCACATTTGCCAATGCAAGAGAAGCGATGTCAATGCTATCTCTAGGTGGCGGACTACAAAAGAAATGTATCTGATAAACCAAGTATAGGGAGTGGTGTACACTTTTGACACGTTTTCTATAGTTTTTGCATGCTACTGAAACTTTATTTTAATCTCAAGGCATTCGACACACATGATGATCGGAATCGATTTTAATGCTCAAGAATAGAATATACACTATTGCAACATATCGTCAAGACAAGGGATCTTGTGGAGTGATTGGATGACCCATCCAATGCTAGCATTGCCAAAGTTTTGAAGAACAAGTATTTCTCTTCATTGTAGAGCAATGTGTCGCCTTAGTAAATGATGGAGATATGTGAAAGTACGATAATAAGTTTCAAAGCTTACAAAGCCTTGTATAGAGCCATTGCGATAGAACACAAAGCAAAGGGACTATTTAGATTGCTACCAACACCTTACAATGCGAGCTTTATAAAAAACTTACCAATAATGATGTTGCCAGCTTATTAGGAGGGTTTCATTATATAGATGATACCATGCCCATGGAAGACAACAAATCCTTTCACTACAATGAGTTCAACAATGTATACATTGACTTGTTGAAGCTTCATGAATCAATTACCATGTTTAATGGGTTGACACATGAAGAGTGTGACGGTAAATTCATCTTTGTTATGAAGCTTGATGAGTGTCAGGTTGTGAGAGGTCACAACTCTTGAAAGGGTAAGCATTACCTTGATGAATAGAGCCTTGGTGGGCATTGTTATTAAATTAAATGCCAACGAGAAGGGAAATACGTATTTTGAGGTTCTATCAAATAAGAATATTTGATGGCTCACAACTTCGAGACACATAAGTACCTTAGGTGATATTTCAATTACACTCCGATTGTTGATGTTATTTGGTAACAACACGTTGCACAAAGATTGCAACTTTCAAGTTTGGGTACATTCCAAGTTGAATGGAACTTGGTAGGAGATTTAAAAACTATTAGGGTACAAGTAATGTGCTATGAACCTTTCCATGCATTTATTGCTACCTTAGTAAAGTCTCGACGACCATTGAAGGCAAGGGTGCAAAGGCCAACAAGTCAAAGGGTGGAAAGGAAAAGGGTGGCAAAGAAAGATCCGACTTTGTTAAAGGTGTGCCCTCTATGTAAACAGTGAGCAAATCACTACAACAATGGTGTCAAGGTACTAAGAGTGTACCCCCTGATTGGGACATGAAATACCAAATTGGGATCCTTTTCTACACGTTTCATTGCCAAATATGCACGTGTGCACTCTTCATGCATGTTTAAGAATTCTTGACAAGTTGTTAATACTCCACACTAAATATATTTGGAGTATGGAGCCCGCAAAAAGAAACGAAAAGAGTATAAGAAAACTTGAAGCCATTATGGACTTCAATGAATGCCAAGATCTCCCACTAGACGAGCTAACCATACAGCTTCCTTGCTAGCACTAAAAACTTTAATATACTTTGCCTTGTGGTGGAAGATAAAGTGAAATCGTGGAGACATGACCCCCACAAAATGACTCCTACAACAAATAAGAATATATATCTAGAATTTTGACTATCCACACAACCTGCATAATTTGCACGGATACATAATTTGCATCCGTGCAACCCACTATGGATGCATGCCTATTCCCAAAGCATAAGTAGTTGATCGCCGTATCCTTAAGGTATCTTAAAATGTGCTTCACTGCTTTCTAGTTGCCATAGCCGCTCCTATTGCAGACGAAATGTCTGGTCTGGTGGCTACCATGGCATACATTAGACTACCCACTACTAAAGAGTATGACGCCTTTGCCAATTTTTCTTTCTCAGAATCAGATTTGGGAGCATAATCCACTAAGTTTTGCATATGCCTGTATTGGGATACTTAATGAGGCCTTTCCCATCCACATGCTAAAACGTTGCAAAATTTTGTGGATATACGTCTCTTGAGATAACTCTACTATTCCACGCCTTTTGTCATAGCCGCTCCTATTGCAGACGCAATGTGTGGTCTGGTGGCTACCATGGCATACATAAGACTACCCACTACTAAAGAGTATGATGCCTTTGCCATTTTTTCTTTCTCAGCATCAGATTTGGGAGCATAATCCACTAAGTTTTGCATATGCCTGTATTGGGATACTTAATGAGGCCTTTCCCATCCACATGCTAAAACGTTGCAAAATTTTGTGGATATACGTCTCTTGAGATAACTCTACTATTCCACGCCTTTTGTCCCTCTTGATACACATACCAAAAAAGTGATTTGCATCTTCCAAATCCTTTATAGAAAACTCCATGGTAAGTGATTTTTTCAAGATGGAAATCTCGTCCTTAGACTTCCCGGCAATGATCATATCATCGACATAAAGTATTAAGATGATTAGTGAAGCATCATTCAACTTTCGGGTATACAAGCAATGGTCTTCTTGGATCCTCACATAACCTTGTGTACTTGTCAAATTTCTGGTACCATTGCCTTGGCTAGACAATGCCTTTTGTAGTTTACACACTAGTTCTATCCTTGTCAGGTTTAACTTCAAAACACTTTGGTTGCTTAATGTAAACATCCTCTTCACATCCTTGTAAACCCATTAGGACAAGTTCCATGTCCTCAATGGCTACTAGTCCAAGCATAAGATGTAATGTAGTCATCTTGACCACTAGAGAGAAAATCTCATCAAAATCCAGGCCTTTCTTTTGCTTGAATACCTTAGCAACCAATCTAGCCTTATACTTGGGCCCTTTGAATCGTATGTCGTGTATTTCTTCTTATACACCCATTTGCAAGACAAGGCTTATTTTCTCTCTAGAAATTTTGTCAGTTCTCAAGTCTCATTTTCTACAATCAAATTGTATTCCGATTGCATAGCTTGTGCTCCCACTTCACGATATCTTCCATATATGAATAAACTCTTGGTAGCAGATTGTCTCCCTGGGGTAAGTGACTAAGAGATGGTCTAACCCTGGTTGTAAACGCTCAGGTGCACAAGAGATTCCAAAGATCTTCTCACTACTTGACTGCTAGAATCCGTTCTCTCTAGAGAACTATTTGTTGGGGTAAAGCCCCATGTGGCTGGTTAGGCCAAGCGCCCGTCCACTATACTTATTCATTATGTGCATAATAGAATAAGGGGGATCACATATTATGAGTGAGTTTTAGCCCATGCAAACACAAGGTCTCCTCTTCTCCTCTCTTCTCCAGTGCTGCATACACTCACACACGCTTCGATCACGTACTACAACTGGTATCAGAGCTCTTGGCGATTGCAGAGAGCACGACAACATTGTGGTGGAGATTGCGGTGAAGCTATTAAATTTTCAGCACTATTTTGTAGCAAAATTTTGGCTAAGAAAAAGATCAATTTTTAGCTTGATTCTCTGCCTCCTTACCAAAAACGCAATGTTCTATAACTTTCCAGTTGAAAGTTTTTCTAAATTTAGCACTAATTTTGCTATACGTTTGGCATATTGCCTACACGTATAGGGTACACAGATGTAGATTTTTATAGATCTGTTTTGACCTGCAAAAACAATCTATTTCACGTCTATTCCTAACCATTTTTTTGAGATCACAACTTTGCAGAAGGAAGTTTCTGCAAATTCTGAACGGTTTGAGAGATATGGGTTAGTCGGTTTGCAGGGTGTTCAAAAAGTTGAAGATTATGTATGCCTTTTGTGGTGATTTGCTACATTCAGAAAGCTTTGATTAAGCTTTTTCATTCTCATGTTTTGCGCATTGATGTTTTGCTCTCAGTGAAGAGTGTGGGTTAAGATTTTCAACAAATTTATGTGCATACGTTGAGAACACTTTGTGGATGTATACATTCTTGTGGACTCTCAGGATTCGAGAGTGGATTCATCACAGGTTATGTCCATTGACTTATGCGATTAAGCAGATTTTGAGAGTGTGGTGCATGAATTTGCAGAGAATTTTGCAAGCATTTCTGGCATGATTCTGAGCTGAATTTTCAAATGATTTGGATGTTCATTTGGTGCATGCTTGATGCTCGTTTATATTGCCAAGTAGATGCACAGGATGTGCGCTTTTTGGCAGATGATATTCTTCACCTTGTAATGACATATGTGGGTTGATTCTCAGCTGATTTGAGCATCAATTTGTGCCATATTTTGGTTGCTTTGCATCCAAGTTTATACTAGTATATGCCTCGCTTGTAGAGTGCGGTTGATGCACTTTGTGTTTCTGATTACATGATTGTTTTCAGGTTTAGGGAGTTAAGACTTTGGAGAAACTCATGTATGCTTGAGTGCGGATTTTGCGTATGATTTTCTCATGGTTTTGAGCATGTTTATGGCATGTATGGTTATCATGGGGTTAGATAGCCAAATAATGCCAAAAATCTGTCGGATTTTCCTTGCAAGTTTATTTATTTATGCGCATGGTTTGCAGTCGTGTTTTGATTGCAATTGGCACTCAATTTTTACTTTTCCATAGTGTTTTGACATCGCATTATGAGAGTGTTTGCTCACGGGATTATGTCATTTGATATGTATACGATAATCTCTTCAGAAGGGAGATTTTTGATGATAGTTTCATCGGTTACCACATAGTTCTCTTGACTTAGAGTGGGTTTTTTGGCATCATTTGAGTGGTCTTGCTCACTTGTTTCATGAAATTGATTGCCATATTTGATAATAGTTTTCTTAGACAACTTATGTTGTATTTTGAAAGTACTTGGTGTGTGAGTTAGCCAGGCTTTGGCTATTGTCAGTTGATCAATTTGTGCTTGATCTTGTCACACAGGTTATTGCCATGGATTTGGGATGTACATCATTGTCAGGGTTTATGCTTTTCCATGCAAAGTTTGATTGTTCAAACTTTGAGCATTGGAAAGTAGGTATGCATGATGCATTGACTCAGCTAAGTGTTGCCACTGTAGGGCATGGATGCTAGGCCAGGGTCTATGACTGACAATGAGTGGGAGGACTTGGACGAGCTTGCACATTCGACGATCATGTTACACCTTGGTGAGTCTGTCTATCGCATTGGTTTGGATGCATGTACAACTAGAGAGTTATGGAAAAGATTGTGCAATGCTTTTGGCACAAATGAGTCTAGAGAGATGCCTACAGTCAAAGGACAATGTTGCAGACATAGAGACGTTGTGTTTTGGCATTGTGGTCATACAAGGCATGTATGTAGGTGTTGTTTTTTACGGATAAGATAGTGCAGGAGACATCACAAGAGGGATGCTATCGCTTTGGATGATGTGGGAGCAGATGTAGCGTATGTGGCTACGCATGACGAAGATGTCGACTTTGCTTCCATGTTTACTCCTTACTTTCTTTTGTCGGTTTTTGATGACACATTACCTTCGCATTGGATACTAGATGCGAGTGCTAAATTTCATGTCAGGCCGAGTCGTGAGTGGTTTAGCACCTTTGCTAGTGGTATGCTTGGACGTGTGTGTCTAGCTGATGGTTTAGTATATGACATAGTTGGTGCAGGAGATATCAGGCTATCATTGAAGAGTGGTGCATCATATGTGTTGCGAGATGTACGCCATGTGCCAGGTTTGATGCAGAGCTTGATCTCTGTGAATCAGTTACGAGATAGAGGATACAGGTAGTGTTGGATGAGCATATTTCTAGATTGCATCGTGGATAGTGTTGGCATGATTCATGTGATGCAAGTACGTGACATGCGAGATGGCACTATCTTTGTGAGTACACAGCCATGCAAAGAGACTAGCATGTCTCCTTTGCAGATAAGTTGCATTATGCTCTAGTTTGTGAGCATGTTGAGCCAATTGTGCAGCAGGGCATGTCATTTGTGGATACGATGTCGGATATGGATGGCTTGAGTACTGACGATTCAGTCGTGATTCAGTCATTCATGGATATACTTAGGCCAGAGGTAGGCCAGAGGCTAATGCATGTGAGTTAGAGCTAGGCATTGCTCTTGCCACACAGGGTTCATAACAGATAGATGCTCTTGGTGCGCATGTGACATGCGATGGATTCCAGAGATCATAGTTTGGGTGTCAAGGTGATTTCCATGAGTGGAGTTTCGAGCCATATTTGACTGAGATGTTCAGATTGACAGAGATTGCCAGGATTGCATCAGCATTTGGGAGTCTCATGTACGAGATAATGATCTGGAGACCCAAGATTGCATTTGTGATAGGTGCATTTGTAGTGGGAGCAGTCAGCAGTGTAGTGACTGATGTTGGCCTTGAGCACAGGGGCTCTTTGCAGTGTATGATAAGATACCTGCAGGATGTGTGCGGCTTTGGTGAGGAGTATGTAGTCGATCGCTCTATACTTTCTCTACAATTAGAGTTGGATGCACACAGATTTAGTGAGCCAGTGGGTGTTGGCTGAGGTCATACTTGGGATGGCCTTGTACAGATTTTGTACGGTTTTCTTTTCTCTCTCATAGACACATTTCCCTTTACGTGAGAGGTTGTTGGGGTAAAGCCCCATGTGGCCAGTTAGGTCAAGCGCCCATCCACTACACTTATTCATTATGTACATATAGAATAAGGGGGCTCACATATTGTGAGTGAGTTTTAGCCCCTGCAAACACAAGGTCTCCTCTCTTCTTCATTGCTACACACACTTACACACGCTCCCACTCACGCACTTCACTATTAGTGCTAGGAATGTCATCAGTAAACTGGAATGTTGGTCTAACGTCAATAAAGTCTACATCTTTATATCTAACTTTTCAATATTCCACCTCTTTGAGAAACTTCATGTGCATCTTTGATTAATTGAAGATAACGTATGAGCTTTCAATTACTTGTCTAGATTTTGGATCCTAGAGGTAGCATCCCATTTCTCCGTCGCGACACCATAACCAATGAAGACACATTTGTGTGATATGGGCTCTAGTTTTCTATGGAGATCTTTAGGCATGTGTAAGAATCCTCACACACAAATACACAAAGTTTGTCATAGTTTGGCATCTTGCTAGTCCACAGAATCTTGTATTCAATGGCATAGTAGGTGATTTTTTGATAATGTAAACCACTGTAAGAACAACGTCTCCCCAAAACTTTGTGGGATAGTTTTCCATAGATAACATTGTTGTGACTCTCTCCTGTATGGTTCTATTTTATACATTGGTACACCATTCTGAGAAGGTGTGTATGGTGTAGTGTATTGCCTCCTAATGCTTCATTTGCTACATAAATCCCTGAATTCTATGGAGACATATTCTTCCTCATTGTTAGTATGCAAAGCCTTAAGCTTCTTACATGATTGGTTCTCAACCAACACAAGTATCCATGGTAGAAGCAGTGAGAGAAAAAAGTGGCGATTTACTCAAACCATCATGAAGAGAGTCTGGAGCTTCTACAATAAGGTAGAGATCAAGCAAATAATCATGATGAAAAGCAAGAGCTTGTGTTGATGGCAGTGAGGTAGTACAAGCTTTCCAAGTGGTACATTTGTCATCATTGTCATCACCATCTTAGTCCACTAGGAGATATTAATTTACTTCTTATTGATTGATCCAAGAGCCAGTGCAATATTCTTGTGCTACTAGTATGCATGTGTGTGTATGATCATGAGAAATAGAGCTTTTGCTCCTGCACTTGTAGTCATGAGGGAAATGAGGGAGTGTGACAATATGCATTTAAGAGTATAAGAGAGAGTGTTTTCTCTATGTTTCTATGCATATTTGTGAAGCATACATGTGTTTATGTGTGTAAATGAGAGGGTGTGTATATGGGAGCAAGAAAATGCAAATGTGAGGAGGATAGAAGGTATAGAGGTGGAGGGAGGATGAAAGAGAATGAGAGGATGAGAGAGGAGGAGAAAGCGAAAGGTTTTGGTGTGAGAGGAGGGAGAAAATTGACAATGCTGCCTCCACCAACCATGATTTAAAATGCATAATGGAGCAATGAGTAAAATGTCACAAGAGACTTCTCCTCTCGATGCTTGCACTTTAATGCCAAGGTCTTCAAGCATGAAGCATTGATATCATGTCAAAGTTGATGATATGGAAGCAATGAACCAAGGAGAGAGAGAGAGAGAGAGAGAGAGAGAGAGACTTCTCAAACAACCAACCTCGGAAATGAATTGATGGTTATACAATAGGGGCTAGGTGTGCTTATATACTCACATCAAAAAATTGCCCTACCCAAGATTTGACAAATAAGTAAAATAAATACCTAAAGCCAAAATAATATTGGGATTACATTGGGCTATTCACTTGAGATGCTACAAACTTTAACACAAAAGCCATGTCAAATTGTTGGATAAAAGCCAACACTTTATCAATTACTCCAAAGGTTCCATCGTAGGTAAGAAAAGTAATGTTCTTTCCTCCCTCTTTAAACCTTTTAATCTTGTGTGACCTCTTCCATGCTGCATAACTTCTTTGTTTACCCCTCCTCTTTGCTTTCTTGGATGACAAGCCACCATTCATACATGAAGATGATGGATGACAAAGAGGAGGAGGAAGAAGAAGGAGAGGATGGTGACCACTTTCTCTACTTCTTGCTTCTTGGGTTGTTTTCTCCTTTCTTAGAATGAGCATGGGAGGAAGTGATTGATGAATTACTCTTCTTGGGATAACTTGGTGACCGCTTTGTCTGCCGCCTTCTCAAGGTTGTATCACTTTCAAAGGTAATGGAAGTTATCACTTCCATACCTCTCCCTTGAAACTTCTTGTTGTGTAGCATCTTCTTGGATAGGAGGTTCTTCCTACATTTCCTCTTCATTACCCAAAGGAGTTCCTATTTTGGAGGTCTCATTAGGAGCTCATAGGAGCTCTCTCTTCTTGGGAACTTGAAGAGCTTGTAGTTGTCTTTGAGCCTCTGCTTGTTGGGTAGGATTACCCATGGCTTCTTGAAGCTTGCCAACATTCAAGTATCATCCGTGGTTACATCATATGTTAGATTCAAGTTGTCAATATATTAATCATATTCTCTTGATTATGTTGTGCCATGATTGGAGTTTCTTTTATGTGTATGCTAGCTCTTTCTTTGGCACTTTCAAAACCTGAGTTACTACCCCTCTTACCCTCGCAAATAAGCACTCAAGTATCCACACCCGTGGTTTAGAATATTGTTAATTGCAAAGAGTAGTGGAGTGGCTTTAACAGTGTTAAGCTGGCACGATTCCTATCAAGCTTGCTAATAGCTTAATAATGGTTAAGCCATATGGCAAGTCTAAAGAGATTCCATTATTAAGACCATAAAATCCAATGGTGTCCCCCGTACCCTACGGAGCATGCATACTAACCAAGATAATAAATCCTAGTTCCACTTACCCTATTGCAATGAAAAACTCCAACTTTTCATGGATTACTCAAGGACCTCTCTTTTCAGGCAAGAAAAGAGAAACCTTAACTCTGATACCAATGTTAGAGAATCTCATACTTTTATATAATCACAACATAATTAATTTATGAAAGGAGAGTTTTTCATTGAGAGGGTTCATTAGAGGAGAATCATAAATAGTTCAAGGGTTGATTTCACAATATCCTTTACACACTAAAACACCAAATTATGTACATAACTTGAAGAGAAAGAAACATATTAAAATTGAAAATGTGCTCAATTACAATTTTCTCAATGAGAGCTTTGATTACAATACAAGCTTTTGCTCTTGCAAAGATTCCTTGAACCAATGAATATGGCGAGCTTCATGATTTGGACATGGTGTAACCCTCCTTCCCAAGCCCTAAACACCATAGTAGGAAGAAAGAATTGCAATGATGGAGGTAGATGAAGGTGGAGAAAAGTATAGCTTAAGCAAGGAGATAATATTTGTTAGAATTAGGGTTGCAGGGAAACACAAAGCTTGGAGAAGATGAAGGAAGCTCAAGGCACACAACAGAGAGTGTATTACTTAGTGTGCAATGGAAAGATAGATAGCCCTAGAGTGATGGGCGTATATACAATGCATGGGGGAAAAACCCTCCTAAAGAGGGAAAAATGATAGCTTGGAGAAGACGAAGGAAACTCAAGGACATACCAGAGAGTGTATTACTTAGTGTGCAATGGAAAGATAGATAGCCCTAGAGTGATAGGCGTATATACAATGCACGGGGGGCAAAAAACTCCTAAAGAGGAAAAAAATTCCCCGGCGGTCCTAGTATGCTCACACACATCAATACCATAGGTCTATGGTAACAAATCCCCCATGGGAGTGATGCGGTGAATGAGGGTTGGCATGAAGAGTAAATGGAAGTGCCATGCCTGGAGGAAAAGATCAGTCCACAAAGGGAAGCAAGCCCAAAGCTTTGCGGAAAGCTTCAAACTTCTCACGAGACAATGTCTTTGTGAAAAGATCTGCAAGGTTGTCCTGTGTTGGCACATAAGCCAAGCTGATCTCTCCTGCTGAGAGCCTCTCCCTGACATAGTGGTAATGCACCTCAATGTGATTTGTGCGAGCATGAAAAAATGGGTTCCTTGCAACTGCCAATGCACTCTGACTATTAGTTTAGATGATGCTGGCAATGTCTTGTCCAACACCCAAATCAGCCATAATACGTCCGAGCCATACACACTCAATCGTAGCTGTGAAGACTGCCATGTACAACTCAGCCTCACAACTGGAAGTGGCCATAGTAGGTTGCTTCTTGCTCAACCATGAAAGACATGAACTACCAAGCATGAAACAAAAACCACTTGTGGACACTCGCGTGTCATAACAACCAGCCCAATCCGAGTCCAAAAAAGCATGTAAATCTGGCGGCAATGATCCCCCCTTGGGATAAAACAAGCCAAGATACAAAGTGCCACTCAAGTAGTGAAAAATCCTCTTGACTGCCTGCCAATGCTTAGACCCTGGGCTATGCATAAATCTGATGACCTGTGAGACTACAAATTGAATATCCGGCTTCGTGTTGCATACATAAATGAGGCAGCCAACATCAGTTTGGTAAAGAGTGACATTAGCAGGATCACTAGCATCATGTAGACTCAATTTCAAACTTGTTTCCATGGGAGTAGGTTTGCAATCCTCAAGTCCAAACTTACATAGCAATGTCTCTATGTAACTTTTCTGACACAAGGCAATACCACCATCACACTGCTTAAACTATATGCCCAAGTAATGATGCAACATCCCCTTTCATCTTGAAAGTAGCATTCAAATCAACCTTAAATTTAGCATTATGTGCCTCATTGGGACTAGTGATCAACAAATCATCCATATAAAGAACAACAATCATAAGTACATCGCCTTCACGCTTGACATACAATGTGCTTTCTATTGGATTGTTATTAAGGCCTCGTTTGACAAAATGAGTGTCAGCTTTCTCATACCAAGCACAAGGATATTGCTTCAACCCATACAAAGCCTTCTTACATCTGCAAACTTTGTCCTCTTGTCCTCAAAACTACGAGGCTGCATTACATGGACTTCCTAAAGAATATCACCATTCAAGAAAGTAGTAACAATATTGGATTGACGTACATCCCAACCAAAATGAGCTGCCAATGCACATAGAAAACGAACAGTGGTTATACGACAAGTGGGAGCAAGAGTTTCTTCATAATCTATGCCTTTCTGCTAGTACGTAAACAATTGCATACATTGTGGGCTTATGGTTGGAATTCCTGAAGAATTTTAGTGCATCAAGACATCTATAAATGATCATTGTGGTGTGGATGTGATGTCTAAATAGGTCATAATGATCATGGTCCATGTCTAAGATCTTGATGGGATTAGCAATGTGATAATGATATTGATTGTTTTTAATAACTTGTGTCTTTGTGTCGTGCATGGTTTGAAGTGGTCAATTGCATGTAAGCATAGAGTTAGTTTTTACAAAGCTATTCACTATTTTTTGCCTTATTTGCAAACATAATAGAGGGCGATTACTCTTTTTATAAGGAGTGCATGTCACAAAAGTGATGATGTGGTGCATAACACACCAACTGAGAGAGAGAGAGAGAGAGAGAGAGAGAGAGAGAGAGAGAGAGAGAGAGAGAGAGAGAGAGAGAGAGAGAGAGAGAGAGAGAGCACAAGTACTATCATTGATTGTTCATGTGGTGCTAACATGGCACCTCCATAATTGAGGTGCTATTTTTGGCTACCATGTGGCAATTTTTATGTAGAAAATTTTTAGGAGATTTTGGAGTGCCCATTTTTGGAGCTTTTGGAGTGCTAGCTTTTTGTGATGATTGCTTTTGGATAAGATTTTTTAAATAGATGCA
The DNA here is from genome assembly GCF_014529385.1 of Adiantum capillus-veneris. NCBI lineage: Eukaryota > Viridiplantae > Streptophyta > Polypodiopsida > Polypodiales > Pteridaceae > Adiantum > Adiantum capillus-veneris. The sequence continues at coordinate 31,237,046 of NC_140946.1, forward strand.
TTTGGACAGGATTCTACAGATTGAGTGTGTGGCGACACAGAGAAAATAAACTCTCTTCAACAATTGTACTATGTTCTTATCAATAAAAAAAAGAAGTACCAAAGGGGCGCCATACTTTGGGTCTAGTGCATTTGGAAGCGGAACTTTGTCGCTTTTGTCTCATCCACTTTGATTTTTGAAGTGAAAATATTACATTTTCTATCCTATTCGTGTGTTGCTAGGAATTTACCATCTTGTAGTGCCAAGCTGCTCACAATCAATCACATTTTCAAAAAATATTTTAGTAGTGCTCAAGTCCAAAGTTCCTAACAAGTCTTCCTTCTTTAAAAGTAATGTGTATTAAGGTTAGAAAGGATATAAAAGAGAAGCATTCATGGTGTTTGCATACTAATGAAAATATTAGTTACACAATGAAATAGAGTAGTATATGGATGCAATACTAGATTGATTAATTGTGTTGCAAGTGTGTACACAAAGACTCTTTATATAGATCTAGTGCAAGCTTCTTACTTGGCATCATTGATGATGTTATATCTTGGGTGTCTTTTCCACACGTGACCACATGTTTCTATGCCACTTATGCATCCCAATAGACTAGAGGTGTTACACACATGCATAGGCTAAAAGTCCAAAACCCTTACAACCCTCCCCTTGGGATTAAGACTATGAAAAATTGGTATCTCTGGCTCATTCCAATCCAGGAGCAAAAATAGCATCTCTTGAAGGAGTACGAGCGGAAGTGTGACGCGAGAGAGAGTACGAGAAGAAGAGCACGACGATATGGTGAACTCGCTCTACTGTAATTTGTAGAGCATAGTGAGTTCTTATTAGGTTTTTACAAAAGAATATGTGTACATACCTGGCGGCCCACTTACCTGGGCGACCAAATTGGGCTTTATACCCCAACAACCTCCCACTGAAAGTCCAATGTGGTACTTTAAGTGTGAGAGAAGCTAATATACAAGAGACGTAGAGAAGTGATGTACTACCCTACACCTAACTGCTTGCGAAAGTGCGCAAAGCTCTCTGAGGGAAGTCCTTTTGTAAGTAGATCATCAGGATTTTCTGTGGTGTGAACTTTGACAAGCTGAATTTGCTTATCCTCGAGCATTTCCCTGATGAAATGATACTTCACATCCACATGCTTTGTCTTTGAGTGATAAACTGGATTGCGAGCCAGTTGTATAGCACTGTGACTATCACAATATAACACGTACATCTCTTCTTTGATTCCCAAATCTGTTACTAGTCGATTAAGCCAAATTGATTCTTTGCATACCTCTGATGCTGCAACATATTCAGCCTCTGTAGTAGACTGAGTAACACAATCTTGTAATCTAGACCGCCATGATACTGTTCCGCCAGCCAATGTAAAGACATACCCTGACGTAGACGTTCGGTTGTCTAAGTCACCTGCATAATCTGAGTCTGTAAAACCCTTTACACTTAGCTCCTGACTCCCATAGCATATACGCATACTCTTTGTAGCTTTCAGGTTTCTCAATATTCCTTTCACTGCCTCCCAATGTTTCTTGCCTGGGTTTGACATGTATCGACTTACTACTCCCACTGCAAATGCAACACCAAATCTAATATGTCAACCAATGCAAGAAAGCATCTCAATGTAGTCATCTTGACCGCCGGAGAGAAGACTTCATCAAAGTCAATGCCTTGTTCTTGCTTAAAGCCCTTGGCAACAAGCCTTGCTTTGTACTTTGGCTGACTATCATGAGCGGTGATCTTATACTTGTAAACCCATTCACAAGGTAGAGCCTTTTTGGCCTGTGGTAATTTAACTAGCTTCCATGTCTGGTTTTTATGCAGAGCTGTCATCTCTGGCTGCATGGCCAATTGCCAATTCCCGGAGTCCTTCATTTGCACTTCTTCCTTGTAACATGAAGGCTCATTGCAATCAGTCAACATGACATAGTTCATAGATGGAACAAACCGATCAGGAGGTCGCGTGATACGTCCAGATCTACGCAAAATAGGTGGCTCAGGCTCAGCCACAACCTGTGGTTCCAATCTATCCTATCCTTGCTCCTCTTGAGCCCTAACATTTTGTCTTGCACGTGCAGGTCCATCTTCTTGGAAGACAACTCTTCTAATCTCCTCAACCCTCTCTGGTTTAAAATGATATTTGGATTCATTAAAGTGAACATCATTGCTGCGGATAACCTTTCTGGATTCGGGATCCCAAAGTTTGTACCCCATCTCACCAGAATTACCATAGCCTAGAAAGATACACTTTCTACTCTTTGGCTCAAGTTTGTTCCTAAATTCCTTTGGAACGTGAGTATATGCCTCACAGCCAAAGACTCTGAGATGCTTGTATGAGGGCATTTTGCCTGACCATACCATCTCTGGCACTGAATCCTTCTGCAAAACGTTGCTAGGAGATCTATTTATAAGATGAACAGTTGTTGATACAGCTTCAGCCCAAAACCCATTTGGCAGTTGTGCATTAGACAACATACTTCTGACCTTCTCTTGTATGGTCCTATTCATCCTCTCAGCAACACCATTTTGAGGAGGATTGTAAGGAGCAGTAAGTTCACGTTTTATACCTTTTGACTCACAAAAGTCCTGAAAGGCCTTTGAAACATACTCTCCACCATTGTCAGTGCGTAAGCATTTAAGCTTTTTGCCACTCTGATTCTCCACAAGTGTCACAAACGTTTTGAAAACACTAAACGCTTCATCCTTGTGCTTGAGAAAGTAAACCCATACTTTCCTCGAGTAATCATCTATAAATGTCATAAAGTAAGAAGCTCCCCCTAGAGATAGGTTAGGCATAGGTGCACAAGTGCCAACTGTGTATCTCTTCTACTGCTTCTATGCTTATGTGGCTGCTGTGTTTGCTTACCATACAGACTATAGATTGTGTTGAATTCATTCAGATGAATTGACATAGGTGTCCCTTCTTTCATCTTCAAGTCAACAAGCTTCTTAAGCCAATATACCTGTGAAGCTGCACTCTGTTTCTCATAAAGATCACTCAGCTTTGTCCATGCTTCATAAGCCGACATCTTGTCTGCTACATTGAAGTAAACGCTTTCTGCCAAAGTCAGCATAATGGTAGAAAGTGCCAATTCATCCATTTCGCTCCATTCATCTTCGTCTATATCTTGTGGTTTTATCCCCTTGAGCTTTATATGTTTTATCTGCTTCTTTTGTACCAACATGTACCAAATTTGCTTCTTCCACAATGGGAAATTGGTTCCATCAAGCTTCTTGATATTGTAAAGAGCAGTGTCCTGTGATCCAGCCATATCTACGCTTCACAGTAGTTTACTTTCCTGGGAAAAATTCGGCTGAGTTTCCCCTGTAAATTGACCTCTGAACCAATATCAACCTGTCAAATGAACCAAGAAAGCTTCAGATTCTGCATAAATTTTGGCAGAGTCTCCTTTGTAAAATGGCTATGGTGTACTCAAAAAACTGACCAAAAAACAGCTCAAAAAACACTGTCTCTCTGACACTGTAAGCTGTGGGTAAACCTATCCTGCACCTGTACTGTCTCTCACTGTCCTGTAAGCATAGACTGCGACAATGCCTCAACGGCAGTAAAGCAAAGATGCAATCCCAACTGTCTAACTCACAATCAATACATCCTAGCTGCCTATCTAAGGGTGCTGGTGGGATCTCTCCAAGACCTCTATCACCGAAAGGATCTCAACATTCGAGAATCCCCCAGCTCAATAAAACCTCACTCAACCCTCAACAAAGGATGCAGTAAATCTGACAATACATAGACTTCCCACAAAATCATACATCCACAAATTTCCCACTATATGCTGTAACCGCTGCAGCGGTTGTTTGCTGCGTGACTCACAGCCAGCAAACCCTCGACAGACATACATCATCTCTGACAATACATCCCATGTGGAAGTACCTGCAATGTCAGGATGAAATCTGGAATATCAAGCAGCAAACACAAGCTACCTGATGAACTAGTGGATGTCGCCTACAGTCTGTGTGTAGATGCGCCCGTGTCGTATGTGACACGCCTCCAAGAACTGTGAGCCATCCTTCGATGTGTAGACAACCACAAATCAACACTCTGGGAGTGCCGATATCCTCGCACCTGCAGTCGTAGGCAGAATCCCCAAATTTGCAGAGTCGGATCTGCACCTGTTGAGACCACGTAGTCGAAAATGGCCTGCGCAGAACTTTGTCGAAGCCGAACGGTGGCCGAGATGCCGTGTCTTCGCCTGTCGAATCTCACTCCAATCTGAGCAAGTGACTCTGGCTACCTGCAAATGCTGCCACGAGTCTCGATCTGAGCTCTGATACCAGTTGAAGGAGTATGAGCGGAAGTGTGACGCGAGAGAGAGTGCGAGAAGAAGAGCACGACGATATGGTGAACTCGCTCTGTTGTAATGTGTAGAGCATAGTGAGTTCTTATTAGGTTTTTACAAAAGAATATGTGTATATACCTGGCGGCCCGCCCACTTACCTGGGCGACCACATTGGGCTTTATACCCCAACATCTCCAATCCAGGATACCATTGCCAATCCAAGAGACAAACTATCTCTAATCCAAAAGACATTGAACACCTCCCCTCAAATAAATGTATAAAACTGAGACCAAGCTAATCCAAGCTATCGCCAAACAAATACAACTAAGAGGTAAATGCAAAACAGAAGCTAGAGAATGTCTTCATAGATTAGAAGATTGGTACCGTCTTCTTCTTCATCTTCATCTTTCTGTTGGTGTTTCCTTTATCTTTCTCGAGATATTTGGAAGGAAGATGACCCTTCTTTTCGCAAATGCTACAAGTTTTGGATGCTAAACAATCCTTTGCTATGTGCGCTTCTTTGACACACTTGAAAAAAGTTTTATTATTTGAACTAATCGCAAAAGCTGCTCCTCGTGAAGTAACATTCCTCCCTTGCTTCGTTTCCTCAAACATTAAAGAGTTGATTACATCTCTGAACTATGGTGTCGGATCCTTTTCCTCGATGATGGTCACTATCAATTCAAAGCTAGGTGGTAAGGATGCTAGAAGAACTGCAATTTTGTCCTCCTCTGGTACACATAGGCTAGTTGTGTGGTCATGCTTTTAAGACATTAACCAGGCTTGCAATATCTTTGTTAGGCTCCATTTTTAATTTGTATAGATTCTTCTTTAAGCTCACTTTTCTCTTCTTTTTCCTAGCCCAAAATTCTTTTTCAGTTCTTTCCATGCAACTGATGAGGTTTCACAATCATCAGTAAACTGTACATAATTGTCATGTAGTGCAGTGATTATGATTCCTAATGAGACTGCTCGTCTTTGGCTAGGTTCTGTGCACTCATAACCTGAGGGTCGAGTCTATACATACGCTCCATCACTAGATGTGTCATTGATGGTCGGCTTGACTATTCCCTACATCCCCTTTTTTATTAAGTACCCTTTTAACTTGGCCTGCCAAGTATGAAAGCCCTCCCCGTTCAATTTTCTAAGCCCTTTCTCTTCCATTGTGCCTTGCAGCGGTCTTAGCACTTGGATTTTGATACCAAGGCCAGTGTCTGAACTCCTCACAAACACTTAATATCAATGGGTGATCTTTTCAAAACATTTGTTGTGCTTAGGAGAACAAAATTGTAAAGTTTTTTTTTGAGAGGGAAAGAAAACAAATTTCCTTCGATGCTCCTATGTGAAGTACCCTTCATCAATGACACTGAAGTCACTCTTCACAATAAGCTTATTTTTTTTCCTTTTTATTTTTTATTTTCTTGGAATGATGTGGATTCTCGTTCGATTATGCCCTTAAAAATAAGCTTTTGTCGAGCTTATGTTGCCTAGGCTTGCCTATGGGCTCTTTTGCTCGACAAAGGTTGGCTCTACCCTTATGAGGTGTATATGCCTTTGATGGCCAAAAAACTATGTGAATGCAAGCTTAGGGCAATGGCTCTTAGGTGGTGTTGCCCCTTCAAAAGTAAAAAAAGGACCCATAGAATAGGTACCTTTCCTACATTTTTGAAGATAATTGAATGATTTGGACCTCTTGCCCTCCCAATGGTACTCCTGGCATTAAATACCATCAAGTGGGCGTGCGCGCGCACGCGCACGCGTACACACACATGCACTTTGGTGCTGCAAGAAGAACCAAAAATTTCGATTTTCATCAAACAATTAAGATGGCAATCATGGGCCAAATTGAGCCTCGAAAGATGTTATGAATAGCTTTTGATGAGCGCTATAGCCACACATGAATTGTGAATGTCAATGCCGATAGGAGAGATCAAAAAAGCTACTTATTATGCGAGAAAGACACACATAATAATTAACAAAGTTCAATCTTACGTCTTAATTAGCTACAATTGTCTCATGAGGATAGTAGCCCATGGATGTGTCCTCAATAAAATGACCAAGATCTACTTAGAGTATTATTAGAAGTATGATTAGCGATTGTTATAGCAAAGAGAGAGTTGGGGAAGTTGAAAAAATGCCTAGAAATCTTCGACTATGTTAATACTAGGGAGGATATGAAAGAGAAGCATTCATGGTGTTTGTATACTAATGATGATATTAATTACACAATGAAATAGAGTAGAATATGGACGCAATACTAGGTTGATTAATTGTGTTACAAGTGTGTACAAAAAGGTTCATTATATAGAGGTAGTGCAAGTTTCTTATTTGGCATCATTGACGGTGTCATATCTTGGGTGCCTTTTCTAAATGTGACCACATGTTTCTATGTCACTTATGCATCTTAGTAGACTAGAGGTGTTACACACATGCATAGGCTAAAAGGCCAAAACCCTTACTATGTGTGCTGTGTTATTCATATTGGAATTTGGTAAATACAAATTACTTCATTGACATACCACCAGCTTGGTTGCGAAGCCTTCAGATATAAAATCACCTAAATAAAGAGAAAGCATGTTGCATGAGAAACTGATGTAACAAAAGGTTGCATAGATAATTGACCTACTTGTTTGCAATGCTCAGTTAGTACGGATGTGTTTGGAGGATCAATCCATCTTTTTCTTGAGTCCACCTTAAGAAACCCAAACTCCCGTCTATGCAAGACAGTAGCATGACCCTCCATGTTTACTTCAAATCATTGCATGCTAAACAATTCCATCTTGAATTCACTGTAAATCATCCTCAAAATTTCATATAACATTTTGGAATACATGAGTTCTACTACAATTGAATCTACATCGGTAGATTGTCATCGATAGCTACAATCGAATTAATATTTGAAAGATCATCATCGGCTAGATTCCTCAATTTTTGCCATGATTTTGCAATCAACGGTTTGTGTCAGTCCGTTCTACCCTAAAGTGATAGATTTAATACCACACTACTATGTATGACTTATACTATGAAAAAACATAGAAATGAGCATCACTGTCAAAAAGACCCCGAGCAGAGAAGGTGGTATGATGTTCACCCCGGAAATGGCTCAGAGGCGCTTTGTTCCACTCCTTTGGAATCTCCGTCTACTTTGAAGTGATCAGCGTGGTCCAAGAGATCCATGTAAACTAGAAGGGCCACACACTACTCTAGGCATTAATGATCTAGTGGCGGAGGCGCCACTGACGCTTTCACACCACCTCATAGTCGTTGAGACTCCTTACCTCCCCCTTCTTTGCCCGCCCCCACAAAGGCCACGGTGTCACCCTCTACTCCAGCTTTTGCGCGCCTATTTGACACTGTGGCTACATACCACTAGCTACTCCATCATGACTCACCCCACTCAACACTCTTGGCTTTGGAGCCCAAACTCTTGAAACACCTGCAACTGCGATCCCTATCAAGACACCACTCAAGACCCCTGTGGAGATGCTTGCAGTGAAACCTAGGTTCAACAGCACCAAGTGAGAGGGCTTGCTATACTCGATCGACATCAATGGCAACTTGATCTTGTATGAGGATGGCAAGAATGTGATTTTGTGCATGCGTGGCCTATGATCTCAGCTTTTTTGGCACTACATATTAAATACCTGGAGTGAAGTGCCCAATAACTCAAAAGAAAGCGTTGTCAGTATGATGCATGTTGAGTTTCTTGTGGAAAATTGAGAAGAGCGCTTCAATGAAGACTTAATGAGGGCGCAAATGCATGGGTACTACAAGTACAAGCGCTTTTCAAAAATCAATAAAGCATGGGCGGACTAGGACAGCTTGGTTGTCTAAAGAAGATTGGATGATTGCAAATCAAGAAGCACGCGAGAATCCTGAAAAGTGGAAGCAACAAAGGGAGACGGCCAGAGTGCGAGTAGAGGCACGAAGCTCGCATCACTTGGACAACGACCGATGGGAATCCTTTGAGGCCAACTTTGTAAGTGTTATTGCATTGCTCTCTAGGTTTAGTAGTTTTGGATATTTGTAATCTCAAATTTTAACATAACATTTTCTGGCACAATGACCTACCACCAAATTTTTTTATCCTCAAGCATCGCTATCAGCGTCGCTAGTTTGAGATTTGTAGTGTTGCTATCAACATCTCTATCTTATGCACCTATAGAGTCACTATGGGCAACACTATATAGAGATTCTTATAGTGACCTACATAGTGATGCTCAGAGCAATGGTTTCATTGTGACACTCATAGAAACACCGAGGATAAAAATATCCCCGTGTATTTTCATCGCTAAGGCTGGCACAAGCCTTAAGCACGTCTTGTATTGTAGTCTCATTGGATTGTGAAGAATGCATATTCTATTGATTTTTACTTCCAAGTCCATGGTCGTTTTCTTTTGCACGTAGGGGTCCACCATTTGCACGTGCGATCTTACATATTTCTTAGTGGATTCCTAGACGTGTAATGAGGACCTATTATGACAATGGAGGAGATACATGGGGTAATAATATGATGTGAAAGATGTGGGTATTCCTAGTCAAGCACTCATCCTCAACTGTCTGTTAAAGCATGTTATCTACACGGTCTATCCTAGAGATCCACTATAAGAGAATGAAGAGTTTGCCACGGTCATTTACTGTGTATTTTAGTAAGATAGTTCAAAATAGAGTGGCCAAAGAGAAGAGATGGAGGTTTTTTGTAAATTAAACATTTTTGCATCTAGTATTGCGATTATTATCGGTGTTATTATCGTGTCTTTATCTACAACTATTACCTCTACCATTACTGTTTATAGAGCATGATATTTTCATAAAAAAGGGACAGAGAAAGTGATAGACATTTGATCATTGAATTAACTACATACATAGTATAAAATTTACATTTAGAAACATCACTCTTTATCAAACTAAGAGAAACAATGTATATTAACATGTTTGATAAAATAAGAGAGAGAGAGAGAGAGAGAGAGAGAGAGAGAGAGAGAGAGAGAGAGAGAGAGAGAGAGAGAGAGAGCCAACATGACAAAAAATACTCATAGATTAAACTAAAAATATATTTATAAATCATCTTCAAAAAGAACTTTACAAGTGGTATCATCGAAATCTAAACCAATGGCTTTTAAATCAACATAGGGAGAAACAGAATCATCATTTGTAGATGTGCTGGTTTCCTCATCTTTGAATTCATCATTTCCCATCTCATCATCATTATCATGACAAATCATCCTCCTCACTAAGATTGACGGTTAAACTTGATTCATCGATCTCTCTCTCCTTCGTCTTCTCGTCATCCAAAGTAGTAGGTGGAGAGGGTCAAAGATGGTCTCCACTTCATTAGAGACAAAAATGGTCCTTGCTCAAGGTGTTACTTGAACTATGAATCAAAATCTTGGTTGGTGAGTTGCCCCGAGGCCTCTAAAGTTGCCCCTGATTCTTGTCTGTGAAAATTTTGGTTTTCGGTGAGTGATTTTCCTTCACGCACGATGGCTTCTCCTCATAATGGGGGCCTTACAAATGTGCGCTTTTACCACAGAAAATTACAAGGGTAAATCAGGCTCCATACTTAACAATCTCCCACTTGGAGACTGATCTCCAAACCAAACCTGTGACTGCTTTCCATTCTGGCTTCTTATCCTTGAATGCCGATTAAAGATAAGAAAAAGCTCAACTTCTCCTTGTTGACCACCTTTGTAAACATGTCTGTAGGATTTTCACTTGTATGCACCTTTCCTAGCTTTAGTTGTCCCTCTTCCAAAAGAGTGCGTATGAAGTGATTTCTCACCTCAATGTGCTTTGTCCTTGAATGAAAGGCTGAGTTCTTCGCAAGATGGATAGCGCTTTGGCTATCATTGTACAAGACACAATTGTCTTGTTTGAATCCAAGCTCTTCTAAGAATCTGTGAAGCCACATAATTTCTTTGCTTGCCTCCGTCATTGCTACATACTCTGCTTCCGTGGTAGAAAGTGAAACCACTTTTTGCAGCTTTGAAGCCCAGCTTACTGCTGTGCCTCCAACCGTGAACACATAGCCAGTAGTGCTCCTTCGAGTATCTTTGTCACCTGCCATATCTGCATCAGCATACCCTTCTAGAAAAATATCAGTTCCTCCAAAATACAAAGCATTTGTTGTTATCCCTTTTAGATACCTAAGTATCCACTTCACAGCTTGCCAATGCTCTTTACCTGGGTTGTCCATGAACCTACTCACAACTCCCACTGCATGTGCAATGTCTTGCCTTGTCCAGACCATAGCATACATTAGAGAACCTACCGCTGCAGCATATGGAACTTTAGACATATAGGCTATCTCCTCTTGTGTCTTTGGACACATATCCTTCGTTAGTTTAAAATGACCAGCCAAAGGTGTAGAAACTGGTTTTGCATTTGGCATTGCAAACTTTTCTAGTACCTTCTTGATGTAATCTTCTTGAGATAGCTTTATTGTATTCTTCGTCCTGTCCCTTGATATTTTCATACCAAGTATCCTCTTTGCAGCACCTAAATCTTTCATTGAAAAAGATTTAGATAGCTCCTCTTTTAGGTCTTTGATGTCTTGCATGTTATCACTTGCAATCAACATGTCATCAACATACAACATTAGGATGATGAATTTCCCATCTCCCAAATTCTTCGTGTAGACGCAGTGATCGGAGTTGCATCTTGTGAATCCATGATCCAACATCCATCGATCAAACTTCAAGTACCATTGTCTTGATGCTTGCTTTAAACCATACAAGCTCTTCTTTAATCTGCAAACCATTTTCTCCTTACCTTTTACTTCATACCCCTTTGGTTGAAGCATGTAGATTTCCTCCTCTAAGTCGCCGTGAGGGAATGCCGTATTTACATCCATTTGCTCGAGATTTAGATCATGAGCAGCCACAAGGCTTAAGACAAGCCTAATTGAGTTCATTTTTACAACAGGAGAAAATATTTCATTGAAGTCAATACCTTTCTTTTGAGAAAACCCTTTTACCACAAGCCTAGACTTGTACCTTTTCTTCCCACCTTCTTCTTCCTTCACCTTGTACACCCATTTGTTTTGAAGTGCCCGCTTACCTTTAGGCAACTCAACCAACTCCCATGTTTGGTTGCGATGTAGTGAGTCCATCTCCACTTGCATGCTCTTAGTTCATTCTTCTTTGGATTCATGTTGCATAGCTTCTTCGTATGATTCCGGCTCTCCAGAATCTGAGATCAAGAGATGGTTGAAGGAAGGAACAAACCTTTCTGGAGGTCTACTTGCTCTTGTAGATCTTCGGGGAATAGGTTGAGGCTCCTCATTTGGTTGACGTTGTTGCACATTGTCACCGTTTGCAGTCCTTGAGTCTTCAACGTCCTCAAGCTCCATGTACTCATCACCTATTTCTTTTGTTTGTTTTCTTTCCAAGTAATCTTTGTACATATTTTGTTCGTTAAAAATTACATCCCTACTCCTTAAGATTTTACCATCTTCAGGATTCCATAGGCGATACCCAAAGTCTCCTTCTCCATAGCCAATGAAGAAACACTTTTTGGACTTTGCATCTAGCTTTGATCTTAGGCTTCTATCTATGTGCATGAAAGCCTCACACCCAAACACTTTGAGAAATGCATAATTCACCGGTTTACCTATCCATGCCTCTTCTGGAACTCCTCCATCCAAAGCCGTTGAGGGTGACCAATTGATTAAGTACACAGACGTACTTACAGCTTCCGCCCAAATCTCAAGCGGTAGGCCTGCATGTAGCCGCATGCTTCGTGCTCGTTCCATGATTGTCCTCTTCATCCTTTCCGAAATCCCATTTTGTTGAGGTGTCCTTGGGGTTGTCCTTTGCCTCCGAATGCCATTGCTAGCACAAAAGCTTTCAAAAGCTTGGCTGCAATATTCGCCTCCATTGTCGGATCTGAGGCATTTAACCTTGGTACCTGTTTCATTCTCCATAAAGGCTTTCCACCTTTGAAATATGGAAAATACATCGGATTTATTCTTCATGACATAAACCCATGTTTTTCTAGTCGCATCGTCTATGAATGTTACATAGTATAATGAGCCACCAAGTGATGGTGTACTTGCAGGACCCCAAACATCAGAATGAACCAACTCAAGTTTTTTATTTTTTCTTTCATTTCCTGATTTTTGAAATTTTACCCTCTTTTGTTTACCATAAACACAATCTTCACAGAACTCTAAGTCCACTTCTTTCAAACCTGGTAGAAGCTTCTTTGTTTGAAGGATTTGCATTCCTTTGGCACTCATATGCCCAAGTCGATAGTGCCACACTGCACTATCAACTTTTGTAGTTGCTGCACAAGCTGAAGGTTGCGTGCTAACAGTACACAAGTAAAGTGTACCGACCTTTTCTCCCTTGGCAACCACCAAAGATCCCTTTGAGATCTTCCACCGTTTATTTCCGAATGCAATGTTGTGACCTTCATCGTCCAATTGTCCTCTAGAGATTAAATTTTTTCGAAGAGAAGGAACATGCCTAACATCTTTAAGCTTCCATTCATTTCCGTTAGCAGTTTTGACAGAAACTGTACCTTTGCCGACAATCTCACAAGCTTCATCATCTCCCAAGTATACATACCCAAAATTACCTTTGGTGTAGTCTTGGAAATGTTTCTTGTGTGGTGTCGCATGGAATGAAGCCCCGGAATCTACTATCCAAGAATTAGACACATTGTCTAATGAGAGAATTAGAGCATCTTACTCTACTTTACCTGCCACATTGGCCTCCGATGTTGGCTTGTTGTCTTGAGGCTCTATCTCCTTCTTCTTCTTGGACCAGCAATCCTTCTTGACGTGGCCCTTCTTGCCGCAGTTCCAACATTCAAGAACTGACTTTGTTCGTGACTTGCTCCGTCTTGAGCGATCACAACCCTTTTGGATTTTGAACCTCTCCTTAGGCCTTCCTCTTGTTTCCACTGACAATGCAACACTTGATGATTCTCCTGTGCTTCTCCTTCGTATTTCCTCGCTTAGGAGAACACCCACAACATCATCAAACTTAAGAGTTTTTATACCAGAGATAGAATTACTTACAGCCATCACAAGGCTGTCCCAACTATCCGGTAGAGATGATAATATAAGGAGAGCTCGCACTTCGTCATCGAAATTGATTTTCACCGATCGAAGTTGACTTATGTTTGTGTTAAAGTCATTTAGGTGTTCTGCAACTGAACCATTCTCTGCCATCTTTAGATTGAACAAGCGCTTCATAAGAAATACCTTATTGGATGCCGATGGTTTCTCGTAGAAGTCGTCAAGTGACTTCATCAAGTCCTCCGTGGTCTTCATCTCGGAAACATTGAAGGCCACCGTTGACGCCAAGCTTAACCGGATTGTTCCCAGGGCCTTTCGATCAAGGACAATCCATGCTTCATCTGCCATCGTTGCGGGCTTCTTTGCAAGACCGCCTAGTGGCAAATAGAGGTCCTTCTGGTAGAGATAGTCTTCAATCTGCATCTTCCAATGTTGGTAGTTTTTGCCGTTGAACTTCTCAATCTTGAGCTTCCCTTCCTCCGCCATAACTCCCACTCAATTCAAGGAATCCTTTCCTTGAGATAATTTAGCTACGAGCAAACCTTGCTCTGATACCAGTTGTTAGGAAATAAGACGTAGCTAAATAGATAATTGAGTAGATTACTTAATGGAGAGAGACAGATTTACATACACGAGATTATAGAGTAGAGAGAGAGAGAGAGAGAGAGAGAGAGAGAGAGAGAGTACACACGATATACGTGGTTCACCCAATGTGGGCTACCTCCACGGGAAAGCAGCCACTCAATGGCTTTAGTACTTCAAAACAAGAAGTAGTTTACAAAGGGATTATACCCTTAATGGAGCTCCCGCCTTGCTTCACTCTCACCACCTCACACTCACCTTGTTGCATCAACTTCACACTATGAAATGTGTGTAGAAATGGCCTCCTTTTATAAGCCAAAAGGGCTGCCCTCTCTTATGAGAGACAGCCATGTGTAGCCGCCCTTGTGCGAATAAGTCCAAATCGGACCCTCCAATCCGCCCATGTGTGGCCGCCCTTGAGAAGACAAGTCCGATTTTGAATTCGGCCACCGGTCATTGACTTCCGACCACCGGCCATCGGCCATTGACTACCGGCCACCGGCCAACCGACCTGCTGTTTTCCGACCACTTTCCGGCCGCCGTCCGGCCATAATATTCCGACGAAAAGGAATATTCCGGCGAAAAAAAGTCTCAGGGGCCTCTAAAGTTGCCCCTAATTCTTGTCCGTGAAAATTTTGGTTTCCGGTGAGTGATTTTCCTTCACGCACAATGGCTTCTCCTCATAATGGGGGCCTTACAAATGTGCGCTTTTACCACAAAAAATTACAAGGGTAAATCAGGCTCCATACTTAACACTACCTTTGTTGAGATCTGAAAAACATGCAAGGTGTTGAGAAATCAGGGGTGTCCTTTTGCCTCCATAATCTTGCTTCTATGACTCCTTCTCTTGAAAATGTGTTGCCTTTTCCATTGTCCAGAAGTCCACCCACTTGGTGACCAATGACAATTAATTTTTCCTTGCCACTTGACAAGTGTGAAGTCATTCTTGTATCCTCCTCATCTGACCACATCCAAGGCATAGAGAGATCAATAGAAGCCAAATACTCTGAGATATATACAAATGTCTCTTCCACAATACATCCTTTAGCCATGCATGCCTCTAGTTGGGTCCAAGTTGCACAAAATCTTTGAGAGTTTTGAAAAACCTTTCAAGAAATAACATCCATTGTGCATACACTACTCGATATATATGTGTCTCCTTATCCACATGAACTAGTAGATGGATTTGACTTGAACGTATCAAGGGAATGCATCCTCAATAAACAGTGGTTGGCGAAACAAAACGTTGTGCTTGGCACTACCTTGGTTGACATGTATGCCTAATGTGGTGCATTTCATAAAGCACAAAAAGTATTGTAGGAGATTCGTGTCCAGGATGACATCTGTTGATATGCATTGATTGTGGGATATGCCTAGCTTGGGAAAGGCAAAGAAGCTCTGGGCTATTTTCAGCAGATTCATGGCCAATAAACTTTGTAGTTCCCACTTGTACATCTCTGCTTTTTTTATTTTCCCTTTTGAATGTGGTGGTTGCATTTGAGGATCTTGAATTGTCATGCCTGACTGCGGGATATGCGGGTAGGCCCAAGGAAATTTGGGTGTTTTTCAGCAAATGTGAAGCAAGGGTGTCTATCCAAATGCAATCGCATATGCTCTAGGCTGTTTTCAGCTGATGCAAAGAGAGGGCATCTCTCATGATGCAATGTTGTCTCAAGGAGTGCATTGATTGGAGGATATGACCAACTTGGGCGAGGCCAAGGAGCTCTGAGCGTTTTTCAGTGCAGTCAAAGCAAGGGTGTCTTCCTGGATGCAATCACATACGTTCTAGGCTATTTTTAGCTGATGCAAAGAGAGGGCATCTACCATGATGCAATGTTTTATAAAGGGGAAATGGAATTTATAATGATATTGTTAGTCTCTGATTCTCATGCCTCATTGCATGATATGCCCAACTTGGGAAGGGCCAAGGAGCTTTGGGTGTTTTCCAACGGATGCGAAGCAAGGGTGTCCATCCAAATGCAATTGCATACGCTCTAGGCTATTTTCAACTGATGCAAAGAGAGGGAATCTCTCATGATGAGATGTTGTCTCAAGGATTGAGTGCATAGATTGTAGGATATGCAAAACTTGGGCAAGGCCTAAGAGATCTAAGCATTTCTTAGCGGATGCAAGGTGAGGGTGTCTACCTAAATTCAATCACATATGTTCTTGACTGTTTTTAGCTGATGCAAAGAGAGGGCATCTTCCATGTTGCATTGTTTTCTCAAGGGGCTATAGAATTTACAATGATAGTTTTAGTCTCTGCTTCTCATTCTTAATTGCGAGATATGCCCCAACTTAGTTAGGGCCAAGGAGATTTGGGCATTTTTCAGCGAATGCAAAGCAAGGGTGTCTATCCAAATGCAATCGCATATGCTCTAGGCTATTTTCAGTTGATGCAAAGAGAGGGCATATCTCAGGATGTAATGTTGTCTCAAGGAGTGCATTGATTGTAGGATATGCCCAATTTGGGCAAGGCCAAGGAGATCTGGGCATTTTTCAGCGGATGCAAAGCGAGGATGTCTTCCCAGATGCAATCGCATACGCTCTAGGCTGTTTCAGTAGATGCAAAGAGAGGACATCTGCCATGATGCAATGTTTTCTCAAGGGGACATAGAATTTAGAATGATATTGTTAGTCTCTACTTCTCATACCTGATTGCGGGATATGCCCAACTTGGGTAGTACCAAGGAGCTTTGGGTGTTTTTTAGCGGATGCAAAGCAAGGGTGTCCATCCAAATGCAATTGCATATGCTCTAGGCTATTTTCAGCTGATGCAAAGAGAGGGCATCTCTAATGATGAAATGTTGTCTCAAGGAGTGCATTGATTCCAGGATATGCCCAACTTGGGCAAGGCCAAGGAGCCCTAGGCATTTTTCAGTGGATGCAAAGCGAGGGTTTCTACCTAGACGCAATTACATACGCTCTAGGCTATTTTTAGCAGATGCAAAGAGAGGGCATCTGACATGATGCAATGTTTTATCAAGGGGCAATAGAATTTACAATGATATGGTTAGTCAGTGGTTGTTGAAACAAAATGTTTTTCTTGGCACTACCTTGGTCGACATGTATGCCTAATGTGGTTCATTTCATAAAGCACAAAAAGTACTTTAGGAGATTCCTGTCCAGGATGTCGTCTCTTGAATTTCCACTTAATTGCGGGATATGCCTAACTTTGGTAGGGTGAAGGAGCTCTGGGCTGTTTTAAGTGAATGTGACATTGTGATTGGCACTACCTTGGTCAACATGTATGCCAAATGTGGTGCAGTTCATAAATCACAAAAAGTGCTTGAGGAGGTTCCTATCTGGGATGTCGTCTCTTGGAATGCACTGATTGCTAAATATGCCCAGCTTGGGCAGGACCAAGGATCTATGTAACCCCTCAATCTGTCAGACATTTGGCACTCAAAACCATGCTGAATTCTATCGTGCAACAACCTTCAAAATAAGTAAGATGGTGCCAGCTTGCAGAGATCGCAAGATTACATAAAGAACTCGCCATCTGTTCTACCAACCCAGCTTTGATAGCTCTAACCATCAAACCCTTTTGCATGCAAGCAGAGCGTAGACTTCACATGTGATGAAAAATTCCAACCTACAACAACAAACCCCTTCAACATGGAAAAATCCATGGCCAATAAACTATGGAGTTCTCACAACTACATTTCAGTTTTTTTTGCTTTCCCTTTTGAATGTGGTGGTTGCATTTGAGGACTCTACTTCTCATGCCTGATTGCGAATATGCCCAACTTGGGTAGGGTCAAGGAGCTCTGGGCTATTTTTAGCGAATGTGATTCCAGTCCCCCCTCCTTGCCACGCGTCAGTAGCTGCTCTATCCGACGAGTGCGCTCTACAACTCATGACACAGGGACAATGTGAGAGAGAGAGAGTGACAGAGAGAGAAGCTTTTTGCACTACACGAATTGTGTTGTTGAGAGAAAGACTCTTTGCTCTGGCAACGATGGTCCACACGTCCACTAGAATGTGAGGCGCCGCTTGCACACAAGTAATGTGTGAGAGAGAGTGAGTGAGAGAGACTCTTTGCTGGTGAGGACTGTCCGCATGTCCACTAAAATTTGAGGTGCCGCTTGCACACAAGTAATGTGTGAGAGAGAGAGTGAGCGAGAGAGACAACATCAATATCTCTGCAATTCTAGCAGCTTCATTTGAGCAGTCCCTTCGCATCAACTTGCACATTACTCATGCTTGGCTCTGCTCACCCCTCCGCAAAGGTGATGCCATATAAGGGATGGCAAAGAGAGGCAGGGTTTGTGAAAGAAAATGGAGTTCTTGGGCAATGCCTTGGTCGACATGTATGCCAAATTTTGTCTCAAGGAGTGATTGATCGGAGGATATGCCCAAATTGGGTAGGGCAAAGGAGCTCCAGACTGTTTTTAGCCGATGCACTGAGGGCATCTCTCATGATGCAATGTTGTCTCAAGGAGTGCATTGATTGCAGGATATGCCCCCCAACTTGGGCAAGGCCAAGGAGCTCTAGGAATTTTTAGCAGATGCAAAGCAAGGATGTCTACCCAGATGCAATCGCATACGCTTTAGGCCGTTTTTAGCTGATGCAAAGAGAGGGCATCTACCATGATGCAATGTTTTCAACCATTCCCATCTTACATGCCCACCATTCCAGCATCGACCTCCTCTAGGAGGTATGGAAGAGTTTGAAAAGCATTTTGGAAGGCATGTTTGTAGATTCATGCCCTTACAAATGTAATTTGTGTGTATATGAAAGGCATTTCATTCTCTTCATGCACTTTTGAGCTTTTAAAACTTTTGCATATCACAAGAAAAGGCGTCTTTCTTGAACATCTGGGTACAATGCTTCATTTTGGTAATCAACTATTGCATACTTGGAAGCTAGAAAGCGAGGTCACCTACTAACACTTTGAACGAAATAGTCAGGTTTTCAAGGTTGAAGTTATGTCATGGGTCACACTTAATGTAGGATATGCCAATATGATTACCTGGGCCTAAAAAAAAATTGGAGTATTTTTAGCCTTCTTTTTGGAAAGATGTGATGACTTTGTCAAATCATTTTCCACCTTCAAACGTGCCTTTGCATGGTGAGCCTCCCATGTAAAGGTGTATGTAGACAATTATTCAAGTAAAAGAGGTAACATTTTCTTGAGGTTTTTGGTTAGATCTCGACATCTATTTAACTTTCTTGCTTGCATTCATCACTGAAAGAACTTAGGGTAACTTAAGCTAAAAATTGAAAGTGAAAGGTCCACATTGGGGGGAGAGAGAGACATATGAAACAAAATGTTATTTCCATGCTTTTAAAAGTCCAAAAGGCCATTTTAGAGAGCACTACGAGGAGGAGGGGGCATGCTCAATTGGGGGAGAGGGTACTGCATTTGCGAAGCCGAGAGAGAGAGAGAGAGAGAGAGAGAGAGAGAGAGAGAGAGAGAGAGAGAGAGAGAGAGTTCCCACAACTGAAGGCCTCCACAAAGTTCGAGAGGGAGGCCTTGAGTTTCCTTGCCGAACTGGCAGGGGGAAGGGAGGGCGACTGCAAGAGAACTCCAAGAGAAGGGAATGTTTGCTACCACATGGCAATCGACCCTGTATTTTTAATTAAGTACTAGTAAAATGGTGCCTCCTTCGGTGGCGGCATGGCCCCTCTAACCCTCAAGTCCCTTGCTCCTTGAAAATTTCACAAAGCAAATCAAGAAAATTACTCTCTCTCTCTCTCTCTCTCTCTCTCTCTCTCTCACAGATCCCCCCATCCGTCGTTGTCCTCCTCTGGTCCTTCATCAATGAGAAAATCACCTCTCTTCTCTACACAACCTCTCAGGCGTAGATGTGCGAAAGGCCGCAAGGGAGGTAAGGGACACTATCCACCTTGGTGTGCTGCGAGGCGTCGGCATGTGAGTGCCTCTTTTGCAATCACTGCAACACTCCATGAAGGCAACGACAACAACAACAACAATGTGGACCTCTTGCTTCATTTGTGGGACCTCTTTCTGGGATCAATCTTGCTTGACATGGTAGGATTTCCATCTATGTTTCTTTCACATCCGCTCCTAGCAGGCCGGGATATCGAGCATGGACGGAAAGCCAACTATAAATGGCGGCCATCAAGATGCAGCAATCGGTAGCTTCACTATCCCCACTTCCTCCCACTTCACAATGGCGTCCTTGAGTTGCAGCAAGAAGATAATGGTCCTCGAGCTACTTGATGATGTTGCTAGTGGTGTCTTTAATGTCGATGATGACGACACAGAGCAGGCAAGACACATGCACGAGGGGGGAGAGAGAGAGAGAGAGAGAGAGAGAGAGAGAGAGAGAGAGAGAGAGAGAGAAGAGGGATCATAGAGGAGAATGGACCTCTCATAAGCATATTCCAGCTCGCCATCAAGCTACAACAACCAATAGCTTTACCGTTGGTGCTTTTTTCAAATTCACAATGGCATCCTCTAGTTGTAGCAAGAAGACGGTGGACCCCGCAATGCTGGCTATGCTAATGGTGGTGGCAGTTTTAATGCCGATGGCAATGGTGCAAAGTAGGCAAGACATGTGCAAGAGAGAGAGAGAGAGAGAGAGAGAGAGAGAGAGAGAGAGATGAACTAAATAGATGTTCTTTTTTAGTCTCTCCTTTTAATATATGTAGAGGTCCTTTTAATATATGTAGAGGTACGCAACCATTCAAAACCCTTGTGCCCCATTCTCAAGTTTAGAAAATTTCAACATTTGTAGCTTTCAAAACATCCTTCACTTGTAAACTTCATTAACCCAACTTCCCTTTGCGAAAGCGTACCCATATCAACTAGAGTACTCTCAGTGCCATTACTTTCACGGCTTTAAAGAGAGGTGATCAATATTTAATGCAAAATGTCTAACTTGATATAGCAACTCAGACTTTGCGACTTTCTGATAACTTCACTGACTCTCCTCGTAATACTTTCGAAGAAAAGTGATGGAAAACAATACATGTCTCTAAGAAAACCTTCACAAGGAGCAACGAATGTTATCTTACCAATTTAGTAGAAGCCTTCTTAACAATTTCACAAGAACTTTTGCACAAATTCTCACAATAATTCCTTCATTGTGACTTACCTCAACATCATGAGCTTGTATGAGGGAGGCACCGCATATCTAGCTAGGTACGATTGGAGGTAAGGACCGCACGCCCCATTTGGGGGGGGGCGGGGGAGACTCCGTTTTCCTACACGAGAAAATTTCTAAATTTTCTTGTGCTTCCAATTCCATGAAACAAAACATCAATTTGCACGCTAATTATTCTACTTTCAACATTGTAGACTCAAATTTCAATGTGTCTCAACCATTCCCCATGTTGTACAAAGAGCACGCATCAACTCAGTTGCGGCTTTTTCATCAGAAGCAACAGTCGAACCAACCGACCTACGCCGTGCCAGTGCCCAACAAGGATCCCCCTTCCCATGCGCTTTCTCTTGCTTTGCACCCCTCGAGCTCTCTCTTCCTTTCATCCTCAAGGATTCAAAGAGCAGCTCCAAATTCCTTGAGAACGAGCAATGTTCACTGCCTGTCCTCTGAGAAAGAAGCTTTATTAGCTAGAGAAGTCAAACATGCAGAGGTGTTTCTTTCATGACCTTATTAAAAGCCTGTTATCCCATTGAAGCAAATAGGATACATGCTGACATTCACGTCCATGGTTTACTCGAGAGGAAACATGATCAATTTGTATGCCAAGTGTGGTGCACACAAGTCTTTGACGAGCTTCTTATCCGCGATAATGTCTCTTCTACTGCACTTATTGTAGGATATGTCCAACATGGGCATGGTGAACAAGCTCTGCGTGCTTTGCATCGGATGCAAAGCGAGGACCCCTCTTCGAAGGCAATCACGTAATCTTGCATCTTGACGGCATGTGGCATTATGCAGGATATTGGCACATGGACAAACGAATACATGATCGCATTGTAGTAAAGAGCTTTTGAAATGTGCTTTGCAAAGCTTTTGTCAATATGTATACCAAATGTGGTAACCTTTGAAAGCATTATATGTTTTTTATAAGGGATGTGATTCTTGAAATGCTTTGATCATAGGATATGGTTGACAAGGGCTCACGGCCAGGAAGGCTTGGGCTGTCTTCAACAAATGCCAAGCAAGGCATTTCTCCAAATGTGATCACTTTTGCTTTGCATTTTGAAGGCATGTGGCATTAAGCAAGGCATTGATATGGGAAACCAAATTCCCGATGAGATCTATTGGAAAAAGACAGTGTGCTGATTTGGTGCACTTTTGAAATCATAAAAAGCTCTTTCATGAGCTTCTTGGTCAATAAGAATACACTGGTTGTAGGATGTGTCCCATTGGGGAAGATTAGGAACCTCTAGGCTATTTACATCAGCTACAAACAAAGGTCTTCTCTCCGTGTTCCATCACCTATGCTTCTATCTGAAAGGCTTGTGGCATTATGCAATATTGACATAGAGTAGAGAAGTTTCGATGAGATTTTTAGTAAGGGCTATTGGAAGGATGAGGAAGCTTTGGGTTGTTCTCATCATGTGCAAAGCAAGGGCTTCTCGTATGCAATCACCTATGACATCTTGAATGCATGTGGCATTATAGAAGACAACTTCGTGATAGCAAGAGGTGTTGAATAAAGGTGTCGCCCTTTGCAAAGCGTTGGTTGACATGTATGCTAAATTTGGTTTAATTTTCAAAGCAACAAAAGTGTTTGAAGAGCTTGCTGTCCATATGCGGTCTTTCAAAAGGCACTGATTGCAGAATATTCCTAACAAGGCAGGGCAAAAGACGCTCTTGGTTGTTTTCAATGGGATATCATAAGGTTGTAACTGCTAGATTTGGTCACTGACCAGAATTGATTCAAGCTCTGATTAGGCACACTTATCTCGGCCAGTATCACTTATGTTGATAGCCCCTAGAAATGCTGAGATAAAAATCATTTCCTTCAGCTTTTTCAAAGTTGTGAATTTGTGAAGCTCTTTGATAATCATGCATGAGCTGATTTGCTGATCCATCATCTTGACTACAGAATTGCAATTGGCGGCAAATACATATGTTCCAAGTCTCATTCTAGGTGAATGTGTGTTGTGATGAGGCCAGTTTACTCTGCAATGAGGAAGTTCTTAGCATGTGTGGCTCTCCGAGCTTCGTAAAAACTGCCATCCCTCAAGTGTGAGGCCTCGTTGAGAAAGCCTTCGCTGACAAGGGAGTTGCCTAGCGCCTTGGTGGGAAGTTGTTGAGGCTACATTACTAAGAGCACTCATCTGTATAGTGAGGGCATGTTTACTGTTTTGTAGATGCCTCCTTGCTGTATGATGGTGCTACTAGGGTTTTTTGTACTAAATTCATAGGGCATGTTTACTGTTTTGTAGATGCCTCCTTGCTGTATGATGGTGCTACTAGGGTTTTTTGTACTAAATTCATCTCAAAGGGTAAAGCTTGTAGGTGTTTGAGCTGTTGAAGTGGAAGTTGCTGCTTGTGGATGGAAGCCTCCTGAAATGGTGGGGTACAGCTTCGCAGGCTGTGCTTTGATGAGGGTATTACTAAAGATTTCTAAAGTCAAGAGTCAAGGAGATGCTAAGTCCTCGGCCAATCATGAGAACAATCTACAGAATTCACGGGGCTTGACATATATTAAAAATCATATGCAAGAGATTGAACTAATTGTCAATGTGAGAAGACCATTGTGCAAGATGTTGACATCGGTGTACATCCATCTAGCTCTACTGAATGCTTTAAGGAAAACCTTCCAAGCTACACATTTCCTCATTTTTGACAAGCACCTAGAAGAGCAAACCAAAGCCAAGGATGATCAAGTGATGTCATCGTCATAATAATTTTGTCAAAAAATCTCGCACATCCAAAAAGGTCAACAATGCAAGGGTAATGTCCTCTATTTGGTGCAATACCATATTTTCCCCTCATGTTACCATATACATTTTGCCCTCATCGAATAGGCCTGATAAATTTATGCACTACAAAGTTGATGGCATTGAAGGAGAAAATATTTTGTTGCGTCCATTGAAAATAGTCTAGAGCTTCCTTGGAAATCCTTTCTCAGTATGTACTCCTCTTATTGCAATCCAAGAGACTACATCTAGATAGAAAACCCTTGCTCTGTATCCGCTAAAACAACCCAGAGCTTCCTGGCCCTGTCCTTTTCAAATATATCCTACAATAAATGCATTCCAGGAGACTGCATCTTGAATAGGAAGCTTGGAATTTTTCTACTTCAAAACTACATCACATACATGTCGACCAAAGCTTTGCAAAGCACATCTTTTTCAACAACCCTCTAGTACAATGAAATCATGAATATCTTTGTCCATGTAGACGGCTTGCATAATGCAATTTGCTTCAAAGTGCACGAATAGGAGATGGTGTTTGGAGAGAGGCCCTCACTTTGCATCAGCATAAGAGAACCTAAAGCTTATTTGCTTTATATTTGTTGGGACAAACATTCCAAGAGAAAGTAATCCACACAATAAGCTCATCCATTAATCTTTGTGCTTTCAAAAAATTCATTGCATATGACACATTTCGGCCAAAAGCTTGGCGAAGCATGTATTATTTTGACAACCCCTATCTAACACTTCGATCATAGAGAGTTTCTTGCCCATGTCCCAAGTCTTGCATAATGCCACATGCCTTCAAGATGCAATCATAAGTGATTGCAACAAGAGACGAGCTCTCATGATGAAGAGAGGCGGACTTTGCTTGCCCTTCCCCTATCAGGCATATCCTACAATCTTGTTGCAATCATAAGTGATTGCAACAAGAGACAAGCTCTCATGATGAAGAGAGGTGGACTTTGCTCGCCCTTCCCCTATGAGGCATATCCTACAATCAATGCATCCAAGGACCATATCTCAGACAGGAAGATCTGTAAAAGCTTTTTGTGCTTTCACAAGTACACCTCATTCAGTAGAGTTGTGCATTTGTTTTCCATGTTAACATCTTGCATAATGCCACATGCCTAGAGCACTTCAAGAGATGGCGTTAAGGCAAGCGAACTTCTCTAGAACACCATGCACCTAGCACAGAGTGCCACATATGGCATGAGTATGGCTCGTCAAAATCCTTTTGTGCTTTCATGAGGATGCCAAGATTGGGCATACATGTCAACCAAAGGCCGTTGCGCGGCAATCCCCATATATGCACAAGGTTTTGGAAATGCATACATCTGTCCCTTGTGGTTATTGCTGATTGCACAAGCAACAGGAAAACTTCTTAGAATGATGATAGAGCAAAACATATTCTTCAAGGCCTTGCCCTTCAAGATGCTTGTGAAGGTCAATACATCTGCAATGACACCTTCACAATGCATTCATTCAACACACTTCTTACCCTATTTGCCTTGCGCATGTATATCCTGCGATCGGAGCATTGAGCCCCAGTCTAAACCAAACCGATGGAGAGACAGTTTCTCTTTCACTATGGTTTCTCTCACTCTGAACGCAGCAGAGGTCTTTTAACAGTCTTCCATGTACCTTGCTCAGGTTGTACTCTTTGTCTCCGCACGAGGGTGCTTGTACTCTTGTTGTTCTTGCGCTCCTACTTTCTTTTCATAGCCATGTTGAGCATATTCTGCAATCAATGCATTCAAATGATGATATTATTTCGCTGTTATTAAAAGCTCCACATCACGCTGGTCTGCCTCAATGCCTCTTGCTCCTAGCAATCTCATCATGAATTCTATCTCCCATGTGAAGGACTTGTATAAGGCCATGGGCCTAGCTTCAAGGTGCAAGCAAAAGTGCTTGCATCTGGAGAGAGGCCTTTCCTTTAGAGCTGGTGAAAACAATCAAGAGCTTCCTTGCCATAGCCATGTGTGGCATATCCTGTAATCAACTCGTTCCAAGTGATGACATTCCGAAGAGGATACTCATTAAGAACATTTTGTCCTTTCACGACAACACCACATTTGTGTACATATCCTACAACGCATGACATCTTTCACCAACAGGCCCATGACATCTAGTGATTGCCTTTGGAAATAGGCCTTGCCTTTGGAACTCATGAAAATAGCCCAAAGCTTCCTTGCCACAGGGCATACCTAATTGCAATCAACCCGTTCCAAGTGACAACATTGCGGATACTAAGGCCCTTTTGCGATGGTGCCACATTTTGCATACATACCGATGAAAGCACTGCAACACAAGACATCTTTCACCCATAGCTTGCTCGTGTTCCTGCATCTGCTGCTGCTCTTTTGCTTTTAGTTCCGTTGTACACAGGTAGATTGTCACTGTCAAGATGTTTTAATACTTATTGGCTCGCATTGGAAAGCACCAGTGCTGAAAACCAGATCCTGTTTTGTACTCTATTTTCTTAATAAAAAAATCCTCAATACCCCATGGTGATGTGGAGCACTCACGTTGTTACTTTCACCAAATCTCCCCTAGAGAATCATGGTAGCTAGTATGCCAAATCTGAGTGACATTCACGACGTAAATCACCATCGAATACGCTCCAATGGAAGGGTAGTAATGTACCTATATTTTGTGTTGAAAATCGATCCCAAAACACATGTATACAACTTATCAATCCTCCAAACCTCAAAAGAATGAAAAATTAGAAGTCAACAAATGTGCACAGCAGTAAAAAACTTAGAGACATGGTTAAGAAGATCGTCATGAATACATCACGTGCTCGCATGCCGTGCTTTTGCAATAAAAAAGGAAAAACAATATGTAAGTATGGCAAGGAGGTGGCAGCGTCCTCACCGAGTTATTAGAACTCGTAGGGAACGTGCCCTTCCCTCGTATACTTGTTTCCTCTTCCACTATTTCTCCTCGAGTGTTGAAGGGTCATGTTTGCTTCGCCTTCAATAAAGGAGGGTCACCTTTTTTTGGATTTGCAATGCATTAGGAAGAATTCATTACCTTCCAAGTCTTCCAGCATTCCAATCATTCTGTCACAACAATAGCGTGCGTCTTAGCATCCTCTCATGAAAGAAACCTTGAGCTCCTCGGCCATGATAAGTCTCCTCAACACATGCTCTTCATCTAACCTGCTTACATTGCACATATAGACCTGCACATTCTCTGTATTTCCTCCAAAACCTAACATACATATGCCACAGTCATGAAATTGTGAAGGGCAAAGAAGTATATGCTATATATAGATGCCTTTTGCTGGTGTGCATATGCATGCAACAATGTTGGTTGAGCATGCACCAACCGTATGAGCAATGAGCATGTCTCCCACCAACATCGGTAGAGTGGCAGATCGGCAGGCCATCATCACTGCTATTTTCACTTGGCATACACCCACAGGTTCTCGTCTGTGCTTAGTATAATTTACCATTTGTTGATGCTGTTAAAAGCAATTATGTTGCTGATCTCTACTTTCTCCTAATATTCCACGTGCTGGAACACTCTGCTTGCACCGATAGCAGCAACAATGTTGGTTTATAGCATTGCTCAACACACAGATGCCATTTCATCTGGCATTAGTTTTTCTTCTCTCGTTGTCATGGTCGCCTTGTAGACAAGCCCACGAACATTAAAACACACACCACTGTAGACAATTGTCCCTCAGATCATCAACTGGTTCCGTCTACTAATAGCGACAACCAGGATATTTCCTACTCTCCCCGAGTCCTCTTCCCTCCCCCTCTACTGCTGCAACGCTTGCATCACTGCCGTTCATGACAATCAACTCTTCCACCTTAGGGCACTGCTCGCCACACCAGGATGTTGTTAATGCAGGGCTCGTGATACTAATTTTTTTCCCCCGGTTGTTGTGCCCAAGGCTCCAACTCCGGCCTTCTGCATAGCGTCCTAGCTGCTGCTCGTGACCGACCCTCAGCTTTAACTAACATGGGCTGCTGCTGCTGCTGAAATCGTGCCAAAGCCCACGCTGTTCACGTGGCGACTGACAAATACAGGATTTATGGGGCTGTGCATCCCATTGAAGAAGGTGCTATGCCCGCCACTACAACATCGCGATGACCCACCCGCTTGCCCCCTACCATATTCAAGTCATGCACATACATGCCCCCCACCCCCTTGACAAACCACTACATTGGCTCTTATGCTGGTCTCCATGATGGTTCTGTACTACTCTGCTTGTCTCTTGCACAAAGTGCTTGAGTTATATAGGCTCAAGGGGCCAAACGACAGAAGCCTGGAGGTCTTTAGTTGCGAACTTGCCGGGATTTCCAGACAACCTCAAATTGTCCACAAACAAACAGTATCAAGTAGCAAATGATTGTTTGTTTGTTTTTTTTGTTTTTTTGTTTTTTTTGAGAGAGTAGAACTTTGAAATTACAACACACACACCCAACCCCCGTAGGTGGAGGCAATCCGACTCTTAAGGTGAGTCATCCCAGCTGGATTAGGGTGGCAAATGACTGTTGCATGACCTTCAAGAGATCTTTAGTACCAGGTTATTATCGTGTTTTTCTATACGTGCATTGTTCGTGGAGACTCGAGAGAAAATTGAACAAATGATAATCATACACACTTTGATAATGTCCTACATTCTCAAGTTTCACTAACATCCTTATAACACTCTCTTCATGTA
This sequence comes from Adiantum capillus-veneris, assembly GCF_014529385.1. Taxonomy (NCBI): domain Eukaryota; kingdom Viridiplantae; phylum Streptophyta; class Polypodiopsida; order Polypodiales; family Pteridaceae; genus Adiantum; species Adiantum capillus-veneris. Next base: position 31,265,447 of record NC_140946.1, read on the forward strand.
GGCAATGCTTTGACACTTACTTTCCAAGTTTCCAGTGTCCATCAGATGCCTTGGCCATAGAGGTGATGAGAAGCTAATTAGTGAGCTCAATATCCTGCTATGACAACAGTTATGTGCTCAAGATCTACATACACAATCTTATAAAGAATGCTGTTACTTATACATAGCATGTTCGCCACAAATTTGTGTCGGTTATGGACGTTGGAGAGGGGGAATGGGGGAACACGCCCGGCACAAACACAAGGGCCTCTCTATAGCTCAGGGTATCCACATCACCCCTATCCTCTCGGAAAACACCTTCAAACACATAACTCACACAAGCAGACCACCACCTGCTCGATTACCACTGCTCACACACTCCACAAACCACCACACAAGATACACCTACTACCACTGCCTGTCTCCACCCTTACACACGCACATAACCACTCAATCTCACTCTCTCACTCAAAACACCATCGGTTTGGGGGGCACACACTTCCACACAGCCGACACCAAGGAGAACCATGAAAGCAGGAGAAAGAGAAGGGGGGAAGGGGAAACAATAGCACGGGAGGCAACTGTGGCTTGATTGCACTTCAGAAAACATATGTACATGAGCTTGCACTACCATCACCATGGCCATTTTCAAGCAAAAGTTACAAAGGGGCTAGCTTCCTAAAGAACTCCACTTTGCAGGCTTCAAACGGCACTCCAAAAGGTTAAGAAAAAGCCTTTAATTTGATCCATTTTTTACTTTTATAAGGGGGGCCTTTAATTTGGGAATTTACAATTTAATTGGTCCACCTGGCACCTTGAATTGGCATTTTTGGGAAAAGGCGCACCGCCTTGCTCTATCTCTCTCTTCTTCACTCTTCGCTATTGCCCCCTAGCCTTTTTATTTTTTATTTTTTATCCTTCATTTTACACTTTTACCCCCCTTGGGGGAATTTAGCTTGCACTGCTCCTATTTTGATTTTTCCGCCCATCTCAGTCCAGCTCATCCTCATCTTTCCTCTTCTTTGCTTTGGTCCAGCCTTTGCTCGACTTTGGCTTGCGGCCGCCCTCGGGCTCTGCCTCTCTCTCTCTCTTACTCTATTGTCTTGCTGTGGGAGCCTCCTCTTACATGTGGGGGGAAGGGCAATGGCAATGTCGCTATTGCCTCTCTTCCTTTCCAAAAAATTTTGGGGCCGCGGGACCACCCATCAATCGAGCGCCACATCATCATCGGGCTCTCTACATCCTCACCTGCGGACGTGCACCACCGCGCCGCCGCCGCGTTCGGCCAAAACTAGCCCGGTTCCGCCCTGCGCAGCGCCTACGGGCCGCCCTTGCACCATAGCCAAACCCAAAAGAGCTCTCGCTCCTCTTCGATACCCACAATGGCACCCCTTTCCAGGCCTTATACCTCGCGTTCCTGCTAGCGGGCAGCGCATGTGGGGCAAACCCGTCCGTCACGTGGCAGCCCTACAAGGCTTGCTCCTGTGAATTCCTTTGAATCTCCATTAAGCTTTGAAAAATCTTCTTCTTTTTATAAAAAAAAACCTCTTTCAAATGAGTATAACTTACTGCTTCCAAGCCTGATACTCGAGCCATAAGACCCGGCCGAAAGCTCGTATTGTTGGCTTGGATCCACACAATCCTAGTTGTCTCTTGACTTCCCCAGGCCCGCTCAGCAAGGCCGCCAAAAAAACAAGAAAATCATCTGCAAAACTTTCACTGCCAAATGCTCCCAACTTCATCTCGTTGTATCTGGCCGACCGAGTATCCGATTGACATGCCGTCGATTTGTGTTGACTTCACATGATGCACGCTTCTACCAAGAACCTTGGTGAGGCTAAAACAATGCCAGATGGCGCATTTTCCAGTGCGGTCAAATGAGCTCAGACCCGGCCCCAGAAAAAAATTCAACTGACCATATCTTACTATCCAGAGCTCCGATTCGCAATCCGAGAAGACAGGCACGCTCCATAACTCGAGCACTACATGCATATATACTGACATCAATCCGGGCCACCTGTCCTCAGCTGCCCTGGCCGTCGGGGATCTGCTACATACTCTTTCTTTAAACTGCAATATTTTGAGCACCGGGGCTCCGTTTGACGAGCCGTCTGGACTAGCTTCTAGAACACACTGAACACTACATTCTAGGACACTGATTTTGCATTTTGGACATCTTCACATGCCATCCCATCTGAACTATCCCAAAGTACTTTTGATCTAAAAAACCGCTTGAAGCATACATTCCTGCTACCCTTTGGCTGCCAAGGGCCTTGGCACCTGACCTAGCCTTCTGCACTGCACTCGACTGCCGCCTTTGCCTGGCCTAGACCACCTGCTAGCTTCGACCAACTTTGGCTGCACCATCATTGCCCAACCCCCTCGTCGAACATTTATGTTCGACCAAAAGCATATGTACAAAACTTTGAAATTGGCACACCAAACTGTCGATTAAAAGCACTCACAAAACCATAATTGTATGTACAGGCTATGTACAAAAGCTTCATCTTCTTTCTCTCACACACCGCGTGCTTTAGGTGGGTTGCCCAGCTCCCTTGACTATAATTTGCTGCACTTTAGGCACTAGATTCCTACAGTTTGAGCCGTACACCATTTACCCTGTTTCTGAGAAGCTTGCCATTCACTCTTACCAGTTGATAGGTCCCATTCGGAAAGGCCTTCCGCACTTTATACGGACCTGTCCACTTCTTCTTGAACTTTTTCTGGAATGTGAAATCCAGGTAGCTTTCGTACTTCATGACCAGGTCTCCTTCCTCTATCTTCTTGTCCGGCAGGTTCCGATTGAATTTGGCAACCTGCTTCTCTCTCTGCTTCACATAGTAGTCTGTCGCTGCCTCTTGTCCATTTGCAAAGCCTCCAAACTGGCTATTCAATCCTGTAGAACCCCTTGTTGAGTGGCATTGACACTGGCAACACAGCCTCCTTACCATAGACTAGCTCGAATGGAGTGAAGTTTGTAGCCACTTTATAGGACGTTCTATACGCCCACAAGCACTTCTCTAAATTTGCTTCCCACTCAGCTTCCTGCTTGTACACATACTTTGTTAACATCTTGACGATTTGACCATTAACACTCTCGACTAGACCATTGCATTGGGAGTGATAGGGTGAGGAAAACCTATGCTGAATCTTCAACTTCTCCACTAATGCACTCATGAGCTTGCTTCTAAACCCCTGACCCCTATCAGAAATTAACACCCATGGAACACCAAAACGGCAACATATGTTATCAAACACAAACTGAGCCACCACATTAGCATTTACTTCCTTCACTGCCTTGGCCTCGACCCATCTAGTAAGGTAGTCAATGGCTACCACCACGTACTTCTTATCACTAGTAGACTTTGGGAGAGGGCCTATAGCATCCAGACCCCACTTCTCGAAGGCGCTTTGTGCGATGATGGCGCCCTGTGACTCCGCTATTAGTCGTCTTTCACCTATAGTCTGACACTCGTGGCACGTCTTGCACTAGTAATGCACGTCCCTCACAATGGAAGGCCACCAAAAGCCTTCTCTAAGCACTCAAAACAGAACCTGATCTTTGCTCTGATGCCCGCTCTCTTCGTGGCATTGCTCCAGCACCATTCCTATCTCCTCTTTGTACAACACCCTTCTAAGCACTCCATCACGCCCATAGTTCATAAGATCCTCGCCTACTAGTGTGAATCTGTGGGCCTTTTGCACCACTCTTCTCTTTTGCAGCTTGGATAAACCTTCGGAACATTGCCCTGTACCCAAAAAACCCTCAATCTCTTTTAGAGTCTCTCTACCTGCATAAGTGGCTAGGGCCACATATAGACCTGCAACATGCACCTGTACTTTGCTCCTTGCTAGTTGATCCACCTCTTGATTCTGCTCTCTAGAGCCTCACATGCTTGAATTGGACTTCTTCAAAAGACTTCAACATCTTCTTGATGGAAAAAAACCAATGCTTCAAAGAATCGGGCTTTACCTGCCATTGGCCTAACAGTTGCTTGATGACTAGCAATGCATCTCCCTTCACCACCAACCTCGAAATGTCGAACTCTATGCAGTGCTTAAGACCCAAATGTAGAGTGAGATACTCCGCCTCGTTATTGGTGTGGACATCCTCTAGATCATACGCCTTCGAGAATATAGTTTTGCCGTGTGAGTCATGTATCACTACACATCCTCCTGCCTTCTGCACTACCCTTCGATACGCTCCGTCGAACCACATTGTAAAAGCATTTTCCAAGTCGGGTTCCTCCTTAGCTTCATCTCGTACCACTCTTGGATAGGCCAGCAAATCGATGGCCTTGCTGACCAGAATGTCTGCCAGGTGAGACCGACTCGTGTGATCTACCTTGAACTCGAACTCGAACTTGAACTCTTGTAGCTCCAACACCCATTTCATAATCCTCCTTCCTGGCTTCAAATGTAGCACTACCTCTGGCAATAGGTTATTAGCCGTCAACACAAAAAAATTACACACAATCAAATGGACTTTGAACTTTCTGCAAGCGAAGACCAGAGCCATCACCCATTAATCCTCCTTCCTGGCTTCAAATGTAGCACTACCTCTGGCAATAGGTTATTAGCCGTCAACACAAAAAACTTACACACAATCAAATGGACTTTGAACTTTCTGCAAGCGAAGACCAGAGCCATCACCCATTGCTCTACCTCCGTGTAAGTACCCTCTCTTGGGCTAATCACCCTGCTCTCGAAATATATCGGCTTGTAGCTTCTCCCTACCTTTTGCAATATAACCGCTCCAATGGCAACTGTGCCCACCATCATAGACACATAGAAGTCGTCCTCTCGATTGGGAGGACACACCGCTGGCAACTGACACAAAATCTCCTTGACCCTATCAAAAGCCTCCTGAGCTTCCTTATCCCACTCATAACCATGCACTTGCTGAGCCCTCTTTTGAAGAGGATGCACATATTGCGATAGCATCCAAAAGAAACGTGATAAATACTTCAGCTTATCAACACCAACGCCTTCACCTTCTCGGGATCAGCCTCTATACCGTTTTGCGACACCACATGACCCAATGGTTGCGCTCGAGACTGTGCTAGCTTGCACTTTTTGGGGTTCAGCTGACCTCCTTCTTCATCAAGCCTTTGAAAGCATAATTGGAGCTTCGATAGGTGCTCCGACCTTGAACTGTAGCAACCAATATCATCCATGAAGACCCAAATAAAACGGCCCAAGTATGGACCAAATACCCTATTCATCCAACCTTGGAAGGTGGCATATGCATTTACCAATCCGAACGGCATCCTGCGGTAAGCGAAACAACCCCATGGAGATATGAATGTGGTCTTCAGCTGGTCTTCAAGCGCAATCCCTAGTTGAAAGTACCCCAAAAAGCCGTCCATAATTGAGTATCTCTCATGCCCAGCCACCTGGTTTAGGATTTCGTCTTGGAATGGCAAGGGATAGTGATTCCTCTTGGTCGCAGCATTCAATGGCTTGTAATTGACACACACTCTCCATTTCCCATTCTTCTTAGGGGTTATGACCACTGGCGAGACCCACTCTGTCTCTTTCACAGGATATATGATGCCTGCATCCAGTAGCTTATTGATCTCCTGCCAAAGGGCTTCCCTTTGGATTTCTCCTAGTCTTCTCAGTTTTTGTGCTTTAGGCTTATGTCCCTCCTTAAAATCAATCTTGTGCTCCACCCCTTTTGCACCTCGCAAATGCTTGTACTTCGTCGCGAATAGGTTTGGATAGGACTCACACAGTCGAACATAACCTTCCTTTTCACCCTTGGTTAAGTCTTCACTTATCATGCTTGAAACCTCCTCTATGCTTAAACAATGAGCTTGAGGCTGCATACCTTCCTCTTTAGGTGGGGAGTCATCTATGGTGACCCCGAATAAGTCTGCATCTATCTTCAACATGTCGTCCTCGCTCTCCTCTTCCTCTGTACTGGTATAGCCTTCATCATAACCCGTCTCTCTCTCTCTCTTGTACTCATACCTCGTCGTATCGCCCTCATCTTTAACTGCCATAGGACAAGAACTTCTCTCTTTGGTCTTCAAATCAAGCACAATTTGTCTGCCTTTCTCTTTGTCAGGCAAAGTGAACACTTTGCTCTCCCAATCCTGCTTTGCACCTATCGCCAAAAGCCATGGCCTACCCAAAATGATAGGGTAATCATTATTCCCTGCTTTCATCACAAAAAAGTCTATCATGCACTCTATGCCCATCACCTTGACCTTCACATCCTGCGCCACACCTAGACACCTGGCCTTAGTATGGTTGGCCATCCTCATGCGTACATTTGGCTTGACTACTGCCTTGACTCCCGTCTCTTTCATGGCTGCTTCCGTCATGACACAAACCTGTGCTCCACCATCTATATAGGCTTGTACCTGCATTCTCTTCTCTATAATCGCATCCACCAATGGAAGAACATCAGTGGGGCTACCTACCCTCATTAGGCAAAATTTGGACTCACAAAGGAGCCCTTTAAGGAGTTTGACTTTACCTCTCTCTACCAAAACGGGCGCATGGATAAATTTTTGCAAACAAACTCCAAAGTTGGCGGAGGTTTGATAGTTAGAATGTTTTCTTCAAGCTCTATCTACTGATATATAGCACGCCATGAGATTCCTCATATTTTAGAAGATTCTTTTTTTGATTCACTTAGATTCCGACAGAGTTCCTTAAAGGGCCCCTTTGTGAGTCCAATTTTTGCCTAATGCAAAGCCATGTCTTGCACCGCTTGCACAATTCCCCTTAGCTTGGCAGCATGGTGCTAACACTTGTGGACCACTGCCTTCTTAACTTTGAATTTAAAGCTAACAACTGACCAAACATAATATTTGCCTTTTGATTTTGAACATGACTCACCAGATTGTACTCGGGATAGCCACGTCCTAGCTGGAAATCCGCTTGTTTGATCTTGCGATGCCTCCTTCTTTTGCTAGGCTCGGGCTGCTCTTTACCTTTGTACACCTTCTCTTTGCCCTTGGGAGCTCTAGTTTCCCGCTCTGTCTCTGTCTCCCTCTCAGCTCTTGCCCTCTTATTGGCCAAAACTTCAACATCCTGCTTATCCACCCCTATGATGTTTACTCTTGGGACCTCACCTCCATTTTGTGAAGCTGGTTGCACAGGATTCTCCACCGATTGTTCTCTTGGACCATTGTACTGCCCTTGATCTCGACCTCTACCAAAAAGCGGGTACATACCTCCTCTCTCTCTGTGTGGTTGAGGGCAATCAGGTGCATAGTACCCTTCTTCTCCACAATTATAACACCTATCTGGCAGTGGCCTTGCCCTTCCCCTTGCTCCTCTTAGCTGTCCTCTATCCATCACACTGAGCCACAACTCCTGCATTTTCTCGGACAAATCTTGCACCGTACGCACCCAATTTTGCGGCACAACAGCTACACCTCAGTTTCCATGATTATCTTCGTGTACAGCTTCTCTCGGACTCTGCGGTTGAACATGGGCCATCGCTTCGTAGCCTGACACACCTTGCTCTATCTTCTTCTTTATCTTTCTGCTCTTCGATCGTGCAATGGCTACCGCACCATTGTAATTCTCCGGGCTCTCGAAATCAGCTTTCTCTCTCACCTTGGGATGCAGACATGCCATGAATTTGTCTAGCTTAAAATAGTCTCCATTAGCTAGCTACATGGATGCCGCTAAATCTGCCCAACACTCTTCAAAGTGACCCAAAAACAAATTGAACTCTTCACTTACATCTTGCTTAAGCACCTTCAGCTTTGCATCCATCTCGACTAGGGAAGTCTCCTTGCGAAAGTCATGAAGAAACCTTGCCCGTAGAGCCAGCCATGCTTCCTTCGGCTCACCTTCCAATGCATCGTACCATGCTTTAGCTCTACCGCGCATCACCAAAGGAAAATTTTGCATCTTGCTATCCTCGTTCGGCATACGCAACGATAGCATGTACAGCTTGAAATCCGACATCCACTCGTCAGGGCTCTCTTCTCCTGTGAAAATCGGTCCATAGCTTCTAGCTGCCATGACTTCCAACACGAAAAATCGCTTCTTTTTTATTAACTGGGAGCAATCAGTGTGCTCCTCCGTGGGGGCACCAGAAGATGGAGAGGGGGAATGGGGGAACACGCCCGGCACAAACACAAGGGCCTCTCTATAGCTCAGGGTATCCACAACACCCCTATCCTCTCGGAAAACACCTTCAAACACACAACTCACACTGGCACACCACTGCTCACACACTCCACAAACCACCACACAAGATACACCTACTACCACTGCCTCTCTCCACCCTTACACACGCACAGAGCCACTCAATCTCACTCTCTCTCAAAAAACCATCGGTCCGAGGGGGGCACACACTTCCACACAGCCGGCACCGAGGAGAACCATGAAAGCAGGAGAAAGAGAAGGGGGGAAGGGGAAACAACAGCGCGGGAGGCAACTGTGGCTTGATTGCACTTCAGAAAACATATACACGGGCTTGCACTACCATCACCATGGCCATTTTCAAGCAAAAGTTACAAAGGGGCTAGCTTGCTAGAGAACTCCACTTTGCAGGCTTCAAACGGCACTCCGAAAGGCCAAGAAAAAGCCCTTAATTTGATCCATTTTCGACTTTTATAAGGGGGGCCTTTAATTTGGGAATTTAGAATTTAATTGGTCCACCTGGCACCTTGAATTGGCATTTTTGGGAAAGGGGGCACCGCCTTGCTCTATCTCTCTCTTCTTCACTCTTTGCACTTGGGGGAGGGGGGGCATTAGCAATGTCGCTATTGCCCCCTAGCCTTTTTATTTTTTATTTTTTATCCTTCATTTTACACTTTTACCCCTCTTTTGATTTTTCCGCCCATCTCAGTCCGGCTCATCCTCGTCTTTCCTCTTCTTTGCTTTGGTCCAGCCTTTGCTCGGCTTTGGCTTGCGGCCGCCCTCGGGCTCTGCCTCTCTCTCTCTCTCTTACTCTATTGTCTTGCTGTGGGAGCCTCCTCTTACATGGGGGGGGGGGGGGGGGGGGGAGGGCAATAGCGATGTCGCTATTGCCCTCCCCTCCCAAAATTCGCTATTGCCCTCCCCTCCCAAAATTTCGTTATTGCCTCTCTTACTTTCCTCAAAATTTCGGGGCCGTGGGACCACCCCTCAGTCGGGCACCACGTCATCATCGGGCTCTCTACATCCTTACCTGCGGGCGCGCACCGCCGCGCCGCCGCCCCATTCGGCCAAAACTGGCCCGGTTCCGCCCTGCGCAGCGCCTACAGGCCGCCGCCCTTCCGCCATAGCCAAACCCCAAAGAGCTCTCGCTCCTCTTCGATACCCACAATGGCGCCCCTTTCCAGGCCTTATACCTCGCGTTCCTGCTCACGGGCAGCGCATGTGGGGCAAACCCGTCCGCCATGTGGCAGCCCTACAAGGCTTGCTCCTGTGAACTCCTTTGAATCTCCATTAAGCTTTGAAATTTTTATTTTTATTATTATTTTTAAAACCTCTTTCAAATGAGTATAACTTACTGCTCCCAAGCCTGATACTCGAGCCGTAAGACCCGGCCGAAAGCTCGTATTGCTGGCTTGGATCCACGCAATCCTAGTTGTCTCTTGACTTTCCCAGGCCCGCTCAGCAAGGCTGCCAAAAAAAACAAGAAAATCATCTACAAAACTTTCACTGCCAAATGCTCCCAATTTCATCTCGCTGTATCTGACTGATCGAGTATCCGACTGACGCGCCGTCGATTTGTGCTGACTTCACATGATGCACGCTTCCACCAAGAACCTTGGCGAGGCTGAAACAATGCCAGATGGCATATTTTCCAGTACGGTCAAATGAGCTCACAGACCCGGCCCCCGGAAAAAATTCAACTGACCATATCTTACTATCCAAAGCTCCGATTCGCAATCCGAGAAGACAGGCATGATCCATAACTCGAGCACTACACGCGTATATACTAACATCAGTCTGGGACACCTGTCCCCAGCTGCCCTGGCCGTTGGGGATCTGCTACATACTCTTTCTTTAAACTGCATATCTTGAGCACCGGGGCTCCGTTTGACGAGCCGTCTGGACCAGCTACTAGAACACACTGAACACTACATTCTAGGACACCGATTTGCATTTTGAACATCTTCACATGCCATCCCATCTTGACTATCCCGCAGCACTTTTGGCCTAAAAAACCTCTTCAACCATATATTCCTGCTACCCTTTGGCTGCCAAGGGCCTTGGCACCTGACCTAGCCTTCTGCACTGCACTCGTTTGCCGCCTTTGCTTGGCCCTGACCACCTACTAGCTTCAACCAACTTTGGCTGCACCAACGTTTTTTAATATGGTTTGAAACACCCGAAGAGTTCTAGAAAAATCGATATCTCACTGTTTTTTGTAAAGAGCTTCACATTATGAGCGTCTATTCGCACCGCATAGAGAAAGGGTCCGCAATTAAACCATGTAAAGCTTTTCGTCGGAACCCAATGACAATGACAATGTTGTTTCACTTTGAACATCTCACTGAGCTGCAATTTTCAAATTGAAATCTGCAATTGCAGTATGCTTAGCTAGTTGTAGTTTGGCATGGAGTCCCTAGCCTACCTCATAATAAGTAATGATTTTGTTATTTCCACAAGGTTGGAAATGTGGTAGATTGTGCTATGATTTGAAAGTTTCTTTAGGTTCCTTGGTTGTCATTATGAGGATCTCGACAACAGCGAGGCATTGCATTTTATTAGCCTACGATTGCCATGTACTGTACATTGTTTTTAGCTTTCAACTCCATTATACCAACCCTGTAAGAATTTTTATTATGCTGGATAAAACATATGCGTTTCATGAGAGAGAAGCCACCTATTCGATGATATATAAGTAGATGAGAAGTCATTTTTCTTGTTAACCCCAACCATAACTTTAGGAAGAGCTTTTTTGGTTTTTTGAGTGTACCTAAGCATGTTTCTTTTTAGCTTGTTAGCATAATCATGCATACTTTCCGAGCATCACAATGGCCATTGCTTTTGACATTTCTTACAATCATTAAGAGCACCTTACAGCCCCTAGAACTCAACTCGCCTCCCAACCGGCTACCCACAGTCGACCTTTAGCCGGGACCTCCAGCTTCTTGTGCATGCCCTTTCTGGATTCATCTGAAGACAGCAAGTGCAACTGGTGAAATTATGTGCTATGAGGAGGCACTCACAATTCTAGAGGACCTTCCCATTTAGGAGGGCCTTTTCCAAAACACCACTTGAAACTGCTCTATGGGAAGGCCCTCTAACTTCCCCTTGTAGCTACGTGCAATTGGGGGAGGTGATTTCCCCTTAGTGTGGGAACCCATGCATAGCTGACTATGCATTTGTGTTCCACAATGGAGATGATCATCATATTGCATTAAGTATGACTTCCGTTTTTGAATGAGAATTTTTCTAAATTGACTTAGGGCTAGGACTCTAGCACCCATTGGACTTGACTAGGTATATGTTCCCTCCATTGCAGTGAGACTGACCATGATGTTGCAATCCACATAGAGGCAATCATATTGGGTTTCGTTCCAAACTTGTATGACTTATGTTTTTGAATGCAATTTTTCTAAATTGACCAAGGGCCAAGACTCTGGCACCCGTTGGACTTGACTAGGTATGTGGTCCCTCCATTGTAGTGACTAACCATGATGTTGTTGCAATCCACATCGCAACATTCATATTGGGTTTCGTTCCAAACTTGTATGACTTATGTTTTTGAATGCGAATTTTTCTAAATTGACCAAGGGCCAAGACTCTGGCACCCGTTGGACTTGAATAGATATGTGTTCCCTCCATTGCAGTGACTGACCATGATGTTGTTGCAATCCACATCGTGGCATTCATATTTGGTTTTGTTCCAAACTTGTGTGACTTACGGTTTTGAATGAAAATTTTCAAAATTTACTGAGGCCGCCAAAGACTCTGGCACCCATTGGACTGGACTAGGTATGTGTATCCTCCATTGCAGTGACTTACCATGATGGTGTTGCAATCCACATCGCGGCATTCATATTGGATTTTGTTCCAAATTTGTATGGCTTACCTTTTTAAATGCGAATTCTTCTAAATTGACCAAGGGCCAAGACTCTGGCACCCGTTGGACTTAAATAGATATGTGTTTCCTCCATTGCAGTGACTTACCATGATGTTGTTGCAATCCACATCGTGGCATTCATCTTGGGTTTTGTTCCAAACTTGTATTACTTACGGTTTTGAATGCAAATTTTCAAAATTTACTAACGCCACCCAGGACTCTGGCACCCATTGGACTTGACTAGGTATGTGTACCCTCCATTGTAGTGACTGACCATGATGTTGTTGCAATCCACATCATGGCAAGCATATTGGATTTTGTTCCAAGCTTGTATGACTTACGTTTTTGAATGCTAATTTTTCTAAATTGACCAAGGGCCAAGACTCTGGCACCCGTAAATAGATATGTGTCCCCTCCAATGCGGTGATTGACCATGATGTTGTTGCAATCCACATCGTGGCATTCATATTGCTACAAACGGAGATTGCGGCATCCCTGCAAAATACGTAAAATAACACTCTGCATACAATAAAACGATAGATTTGCATACCTGACGCATCCACGAGCACATAATCAACGATGTACGCATACAGAGAGAGACAACGAGCGAGAGAGAGGAAGAGAATATGCGCAGGTGTACCTCCTAGAGCCGAGTGCTACACTGGCATGACGAGAGAGAAGAGAAGAGAGGAGAGAAGAATACACAGACACTGGGTGCAATCTCCCCCCGTGCAAGAGTGAGCATTTTCCTCTTGCACGTATTTATTTATAGATTTCTTGAATGCCCAAAAATGAGTACAAACTGACCGACCGGACATAAATGGCCAAAGCTCATAAAGAGCACTTGAATAATCAAATTTACATAAAATGTACTATCCTTCTGCATAATCCATTATCTGCTGACGCTTTTGCCACGTGTCAACTGCAATAAAATAGTAAGATATAAATTCCATAACATACCTCTCGGTGGGAAAGCAATTGTCCTCAATCGCAAAGATAAAAAATCTGCAGACAATACTTTTCAAAAACAGTGATTAGAAATTTGTATTAAAAAAAAAACATATAGTAAAAATAATGAAACTAAACAACAGTGCTTATGCCAGCCGTCATCCACATACTACCTATTCTAGTGTCCCATACCACTAGAATAAGCAGTATATGTCATACCCTGATGAATCAGGATATCATTGGTCACACTCATCATTCAATAATCCATTCTCATCATTCTCAAGTTCAATAGTGTCGCGATAGAAAATGAGCATATATCCATTCCAAATCCAAATCTAAACATCTGCCAACATGTATCCGTTTCAAATCAGAATCCACATCACTGTCATTATATACCCGGGTTAACAAAATCATACCAGTTACAGTGGTGGTGAGTCACTGCAGCATGATTTTGTGATTGGTAGGCGAATCTACACCAATAAGACGTGCTGCCTAAATTGATGAATCTGCACTAATGTTGCCTAAATTGACGTATCTGCATTTAAATTTGTGAATCTGCATTTTGTCAGTGTGCTGCCTAAATCGGCGTATTTGCACGAACAATTAGTATTGCCTAATTCGATGAATCTACACCAAGATGAGCATTTACACACTCCCTAAACTGACGAATCTGTGTGCTTGTGACCAATGGACTAGACAAGACATAAAGGAGAATCATATTTACTATGTGTTTGACACCACTTTGGAGTATATCAAAGTACTTACAATTTTCTGTTCACTATCCCAGAGCACCTTAGCTCACGTGAGTAGCTGCATAGCTTATTGACAAATCATCTCAATGAAAATTCCTTTTAATACAATTAGAAGCCATGACCTTAGCAGTGTTTGAGTAGTCAGCTTAGAACACAATGCAGAGAAATGAAATATGAAAAGAGGAAGGACGTATTTGATGTACAAACCAGGAGGATGTACTATATTTTGAAAATATATATACCATTGTTGGCATATGGGGAGAGGTACAAGTGCTGCAACTAGCAAATTTATACCAAAGTATAGCTAACAGATCCAAAATGTGTTAGTGTGGGGTTAAATAATTGGCCACGAACTTTGCAATGACAATTACAGAAGGGATTAGTATACAACTGAGACAAATGTGAGACAACCAAGCGGAAAGAAAAATTCTGCAGTTCTAATTTAATAGCATAGATCAACTAGTGCCACTAACCAAAAAAATACAAGAACGAAGCTGCGAGTTGTTGCAGTTAGCCAAAGTAAAAGATGTAAGTATGAAATTTTGTTGGACTCATTACATGAATCGGATAGCTTGATAGAAGAGACAAAATTACGTTGACTACTTATCGAGGTCAACTATGATTAGCGTTTGACATTGTGTGTGTGTGTGTGTGTGTGTGTGTGTGTTTTGCTTAGATTGTGTAAAGATGATGTAGCCATGTCTTGTATAAAAGTGTTAGTATACTCAATCGAATAAGCACCTTTGGCATTAATAATATGCTTATAATAAACTTGAAAAGAAAACAATGCTCATTACAGTCTGCGTAGCTCTTTCTAAATGAAACAAATAGGGAAAATAAGAAAACAATTAAAATGTGAAAATGGTGAGAAAAATCATGTGGGTCAAAACTGGTTAGACAGATAGTGATATTTCCCTAAAAGTGTATGCAAATAATTTAGATATCAAAATGTTGTTTAGTTTTGACATTGGGTAGGGTTGTTTCGTGATGTTGCACACTCAGGGTCTTCAAGTACCTTTGAGGTGAACCAACAAAAATATTTATGTATTTGAAATGCTACCCTCCATGAACATAATCAAGCATATAATCTTCACATAGTAAAGGAACCCTACGATCTTGAAATATCCACCAGTGTTCACAGTCTTGATCTCAAGAACACGGGTTCTTTGAAAATGAGTCCTAGCTTGTTGTAGAACAACTTGACATGATGACACTAAAAAGAGTACTGCACTTGCTTAAGCTCGCAATCCTTACGCACTACCATTGTTGCACGAGGTAACCTTGATAGCCGCCTCAGTACACGAATCAGCAGGTGACCCTATAAGCTCTTGTTCACAAACGTATTGTTGGGGCTTCTGCATGTGAAGTCTGCTCTACCTTAACCTTCTGTTTCCTTGAATCACTTCCCACCTTAAACAATCTTGTGCGCTTGTTTCCAAATTTTGGCTATGGGGTCCCTTCAACAGTCGTGGATATTGGTTTAGTATCAACAGCCTAATCCTCAATAGCATCAGCAGCCGCCTGATTCTCCGTAGTAAGGTGGGATGCACCACGTATCGATTTCTTACCTTGTATGACAATTGGGGTAGGTAAAGTTGTGTAGATTGTTGAGAGTTTGAGTGGTGCGGTCATTGGTTCCGTCACGGAGTGCAGAGATGAGGGAAGCAGAAATAATCACAACGGCTTACTCATTGCAGATTGTAGAGACCAAGGCTAACATCTGCCCTAGCTTGTGCCAAGATGGGAGGGGTGGGAAAGGAGGAAGGGGGGTCTACATTTACTATTGGAGACGCCACAAGTCTGTAGCGTGTTCGTCTGATAGAGGTCGACATTATTGCCACAATCAAGAAAGGTAAAGAGAGAGAGAGAGAGAGCGTTCCTAAGCACCAAGGGGCCTCTTCTACTGACACTTCTTGCAAAGTGCGAGATTCCTTGAGTTCCTCCCTTTTGATGCGTGCGCGAACTGTCCTTCTTTCTCGCCTTCTCTTCTTGTGCTCCTTCCTATCGAGATGACGTGCTTCTTACTCCCCTGCTACAAGCATGCACGGCTATACACACACCGAGAGGATGCTGCCGATTATTACAAGGCCTTAATGGAAGCACCTGACATTGTTGCAGTAATCGCCTGTGAAGCGTCTACGTTGACACAGAAGAAGATCGAAAGCTCGACGAGGATTGCTATGGAAAAACCTGCACACACACACACACACACACACACACACACACACACACACACACACACACACACACACACACACACACACACACACACACACACACACACACACACACACACACACACACACACACACACAGAGAGAGAGAGAGAGAGAGAGAGAGAGAGAGAGAGAGAGAGAGAGAGAGAGAGAGAGAGAGAGAGAGAGAGAGAGAGAGAGAGAGAGAGAGAGAGAGAGAGAGAGAGAGAGAGAGAGAGAGAGAGAGAGAGAGAGCATGCATGCCCGATAGTCAATGAATGAAAGGGAGAGAAATATGAAGGGGTGGTAGCTGTAGTGTGTGTGTGTGTGGGTTGGCAAAGATGTGCTACAGACAATAGGTGGTTGGCGAGTGTGGGAGAGAGAGAAAGAGTGGTGGATATGTTTGTCGATTTCTAGTGGCTGGTTGCATGGTAACGAATGACAAAATGTGTGGGCGCTGTCACTTGCAAATGAGAGAGAGAGAGAGAGTCTTCAATGGTGGTTGGAGAGAGAGAGAGAGAGAGAGAGAGAGAGAGAGAGAGAGAGAGAGAGAGAGAGAGAGAGAGAGAGAGAGAGAGAGAGAGAGAGAGAGAGAGAGAGTTGGTTACTGTAGAGAACGAGAGTGTGTATGGCTGGTGGCAGTCGGTAACGGAGAGTGGGTGTGTGCACCTGTGTAGCCAACGAGTGGTAGAGAGAAGTTGGCGGTGCCGCTCTGCATGCTCCTTACGATCGCCTGCATGTCTTTTTTTTTTAATTGCTGCCATTTTAATGGACACCATGTGTGTTGTTGTTGTTGGTGCTGTCGAGCGCCACTATCGAAGGACATAACTCATCAATAAAATTAAAGCAGCAAGAGCCCATCTTGAATAGGTGGCAAGCCTCAGGCATTAATTCATAGAACGTCCTTCCACTCAGTAGTTGTTGTATTGTTGGCACTGAGGCCTATTCTGAGGATTCACCTGCAAATGACTTAAGTTTTATAGGTGGGCTCGCTATTCTGCGCAAGCTTTTCAAGGAGGGTCGCGGTGGGGTAGGAAGGGAGATTCCCCTCCTAGTGAGTAGAAGTATATAGAAAGCTTGCAATTACATTTTGAGAATGAAAAGAAGAACAAGCTAGAAGATGCATATCTCTGCTTGCGGACAGAAAAACATAGTAACCTACATGCATGACATCTATGATAATGGCTTGC
This sequence comes from Adiantum capillus-veneris, assembly GCF_014529385.1. Lineage (NCBI taxonomy): Eukaryota > Viridiplantae > Streptophyta > Polypodiopsida > Polypodiales > Pteridaceae > Adiantum > Adiantum capillus-veneris. The sequence continues at coordinate 31,282,506 of NC_140946.1, forward strand.
CTTCTAAAGTTTCTATCAGAAGGGCGGGATTTGCAGGGGATGATCTGAAAAGGAGCGGCACAAGGAAGCTCAAAGTTGGGCATGGTCAACTAACAAAGAAGTCCGGTTAATCTTCTGCCCGCTGACACTGCTTGATGTTTATTCAATAATTCTCCTTGAAATCCTATGGTTGAGGTTGATACAATTAGGGTGCGCTCCCACGAAAATCTCCCCCCATTCTTTCTTCTGCTTCCCTCTTTCACATCCTCAATTAGCGTTGATGTAGTTGTACTACCCCACGTTTATGCTACATGCAGGAGTTGAGGCGTGTAAAACTACACAAACACCAAATATCGATTATTTGTGTTCTCCTTGAGTCTACTCTCTCATGTCTCTTAGCTAGCTCATCACCTTTCTATGATGCTTAGAACCACAAAGCTTTCTTCAAAAACTCCAATTATGATAATAAGAAACCATTAATAATAATATTAGCATACTTTGACCATACCTACATCTACACATACAACTATGCTACCAAAGCTACATAGACTCTACGGCATGTGAAAGAGACTTGTTGTAAACAATCTTTTAGTGAAAAATTAATACGAATTTAAGTAGCCAAAGATTGTCAAGAGCAACGCATGCTGAACTTAGGAAAAAAAAAGACACTTATCTTCCTTGTAACATCGAAAGAGCGCTTCATGGCTTTTATTCTAGATCTTTGTAAGTTTTAAATTACCAAGAACATTGTCTGCGCTCTGATACCACTGCTACAAACGAAAAACGCGACATCCCTGTAAAATACGTAAAATAACACCCTACAAACAATAAAACGATAGATTTGCATACTTGACACATCGACGAGCACATAATCAACGATGTACGCGAACAGAGAGAGACATCGAGCGAGAGAGAGGAAGAGAACATGCACAGGTGCACCTCCTAGAGCGGAGTGCTACACTGGCATGACGAGAGAGAAGAGAAGAGAGGAGAGAAGAATACACAGACACTGTGCGCAATCTCCCCTCGTGCAAGAGTGAGCATTTTCCTCTTGCACGTATTTATTTATAGATTTTTTGAATGCCAAAAAATGTATACAAATTGGCGCGGACATAAATGGCCAAAACTCATAAAGAGCACTTGAATAATCAAACCTACATAAAATGTATTATCCTGCTGCATAATCCATCATTTGCTGATTCTTTTGCCAGCTGTGAAATTCCCAAAAGAAGTTTTTCACTTATTCCCATGTGAGGAGATACGCTCTTCTTCCATGTGAGGAACAAAGCTACCTTTTCTTTATTTCGCTCTTAGTGTTCAACATAGAGAGCTAGTGTCCGATAGAGACCACATTTCTTGCTAGTGTCGTTGGAGTCAAATGACTATGGTGCTTTGAGCTTGCAATCTCTTGTCCTAGCCACACCTAGCTAGGTATGCAATCCCTCCCTCTTATTAGCAACTCATGATGTATGTTTAAAAGTTCTATTGACCATAAGCAGAGATGGTAAACATCATACATGCTCATAGGTTGTTCGTGTTTTTTGGAGTGAAAGCAACAAATTTTGTCCTATGTATCGCAAAGCTTTTAAATCTTGGATGGAAAGAGAAAAAAAATGGACGAAGTCCACTTCAAGAAAGGCCACAAGCTTGCCTCATTCCCCACAAAACTCAACCCTCATCAACAAGTCCTCAAGCTTATGTGTTTAACATAAAGCTATTACTACTGATTTCCAAAACTGCAGAACTGATTTCGATGAAGAGTAAGATTTCAATTGATCAAGCATTTCAATTTCAAGCCGCTCTCACCTTATCTAAATTGTTGCAAAAGTCTGTGATGCATAGTCTTCATTCCAAACAACATTGTAATTTTGCATGCTTTGCTATGAAAGTGTACACAGATTCTACACCTTGGGGTATTAGCATATCATAAAACAAAAGCTAATGCACCTCAATATCTTTTAAAGAAAAGAAAAAGAAGCATATGCAACACTAACAGTCATCATTTTTAGTAATCCATAAACAGGGGTCGTTTTAAGTATCATCAAATTGAATAATAGAGATTTGTCGGGTCAAGAATGAGAAAGTAGAAAGTAAAAACCGTCTCTTTAAAAAGGGCACACCAGTAGCATACATAGCTTCGAGACTATGTTGTGAATATGTCAAGCAGAAGAAGTAAACACCAAGCATGGCCATACCTTTGCAAGGTTGTTCTTTTGAGACAAAGCGCCTTTCAATCTTGGATAAGAAGAGGAAAAAAACTATGAAATCTACTTTAGAAAAAGGCATAAGTTTATTTGGTTCCGCACATAACTCAAGCCTCATCAACTGTTTGTATTTCCGCTTCTTGAGCTCTCAAACTCAGATGTTTATTGTGAAGGTGTGATTGTCAGCATCACAATACTAATTTTGTTGCAGAAGAAAAGATTTGATTAATCAAGCATTCCAAATTCAAGCCACTTCACCTTGTCTGAATCATGGCATGCACATTCTTGGTTCCAAACAACGTAGTAATTTTGTTTGCTTGGCTAATGAAAGTGTGCACACATTCTACACTCTGGGATATTAGCATACCACATAACACAATTGTTGCACTTTAGTAATTTCTAAGAAAGGAAAGAGAATCATATGCAACATTGACTCACTTGGGTCTACTTCCAAAATCATAACCTTATCAAACTTAGTCATTGACAATCCGTACCCAAAGGTTGATGCTAACAAAGGCACATGTAAAGAATTCTTATCTATCACACTCCAATTCCACCCATTATCCATTAATGTAAGTAACAAGCACAAAGAACCAAAGCAATACTCTCTCTCTCTCTCTCTCTCTCTCTATGAAATCGCAATAAGCTCTATATTGTTGATGTGGCCTGTGTGGAGTCTTCTTTGACGTGTATAGTCTCATCGTTCCTTGAAATTTTGAGACAATTCAATATGTAATTTGTGTGATACATAATATTTCTAGCCTGAGTGAAGTGTCGGGTTGTAAAAAGGCTAGCCCATAAAAGCTAGGTATAAAGCTTAAGAGATTCTAATAGTTTTGGCATAAAGTTTGTTAACAGAGTTGCTCTATCAACCTTATGTATATACATGCTCCCCTAAAAGTTTTGCGAACATAAACTACTCTAGTTCTTTGTGCTTGTCTTTTACATTTGTGGATAATGAGTGCAACTAGAGTGTGATAGACAAGAGTTCTTTACATATGTCGTTGTTAGCATCAGCCTAAGGATACAGATTGTTAAGAGCTCAGTTTGAGTAGATTATTTTTGAAAGTGATCATATATCAGTCAGTACTACATATGATTCTCTTTTCTTTCTTAAGAAAATACTAATATGCAATAGTTGTATCATATTTTATGTTAATATTCCAAGGTATAGAATGAGTGCACACTTTTATTAGCCAAGCACGCAAAATGACTATGTTGAGATGTTTTGTACTCTCAAGCACCTATAAGATCAACAAAAGTTATCTTATTATGCAAAAACAAATCTTTTCACCACGTCTTGACTTCATAAGAAGAATTTGAAATGCATAAAAAGTTTTGTTGATAATACAACAATTCCAACTATGAACAAACTATGACGATTACCAAGAATCGTGATTGTAAGATTCCCTCTTACAGTGGCGAGTACTCCTCCTTGCCAAACAAAGAGCTCATCTAACGTACGAGTGAGATCAGTTTTTTGTTACCGAACGAGCATGATAAACAAAAAAATTGAATTGACACGTCAATATGTTTCGCACAATAACTAACAATTCCAACAAACAAAAACAGAGAGCATGAAAGAGTACACCAATCTTCCTTATCAAGCTCAAAGGTCCGTCAAGATCTATTGTATAGTCTATTATTAATATTATTTAGCCATTTAAGCTTCATCTGCATAAAATAATCTCTCTCTCTCTCTCTCTCTCTCTCTCTCTCTCTCTCTCTCTCTCTAGAGGAGGAGCAGAGGAGAAGGGTGTGCGCTTTACATGTGAGAATTTGCGGTCTTAAAGACAAAGGCAATGTGGATGAAGAAGTAAAAGAACTCACAGCCCTGATGGGGATTCATGAGCCGACGCACACAAGGGCATGGAGAGTGGGCAACATAAAGAAAAATGGAAGCAGTGGAGAAACCTCAATCAGACACTAGAGGAGGAGCAGAGGAGAAGGGTGCGCGCTTTACATGTGAGAATTTGCGGTCTTAAAGACAAAGGCAATGTGGACGAAGAAGTAAAAGAACTCACAGCCCTAATGGGGATTCATGAGCCGACGCACACAAGGGCATGGAGAGTGGGCAACATAAAGAAAAATGGAAGCAGTGGAGAAACCTCAAAAGAAAGAGCACTCATCCTCCGTTTTCCCTCCATGGAAGCAAAGAAGTCATTCTTGAAGAAAAGACCAACTCTTAAAGAGACTGGCATCTTCCTCAGGGATGATCTCACCCTCTCGCAGATCGCTCATATGCAGGAAGTAATGCCGGAGATTAGAGCGGCAAGGGAAAAAGGCAAGATCGCTTTTTACCGAGACGGAAAAGTGGTAATACTAGAACGACGCTCCACATGACGGTGTGAGACTTATGGGACCACACTCAAAGTAGCTGCCTGGAACTGCAATGGATCTATGCGTCTTGATGTGGGGGCCTTTGAGGATAGCTTTATTGGAAGAGACATCATCTTTTACTCTGAGACACACCAAGCCCCAGGGCAATCCATGCCTCACATCAGTGGATACAGGTGGGAGACAGCCTACAGACAGGAGACACGCTCAGAGCACAGAGGGCGGGGCTCAGGGGGAGTGGCAGTGTTATTTAGAGAGGATCTATAGCCACTGATACATATAGCCCGCAGGGACGAGCAGGCTAGGTACATGTGGGTGAGACTGAAAGCAGAGACAGGCAGATACCTCTATCTAGCTATTTGCTACTTTCCCCCGAGTACATCAGTTTATGCATCACCCAGAGGACAGTCCCCTTTCTCGATTTTGGATGATGGCATATGGGAGTTCTCTAGGGACGGTGACATTATCATCCTAGGGGACTTCAATGCTAGGACTGCCCATCCTCAGGCAGTGTTTTATGATACTTCAGAGGAGATGCTAAGAGAGCTAGATGTTGGAGCGACGGGCCTTTCCAGACTATCACATGATGTGGAATGTACTGAGTATGGGCGACACCTGATAGACATGGGTATTGCACATGGATTGGCCATCTTGAACGGCCTACAGAGATTTCCTGTTTCGGGAGGTTTTACATGCTTCCCACACAGACATGGAGCCAGCATAGTAGACTATGTCATGGCACAGCCCAATCTCATCTCTAGTATCAGAGATTTCCTGTTTCGGGAGGTTTTACATGCTTCCCACACAGACATGGAGCCAGCATAGTAGACTATGTCATGGCACAGCCCAATCTCATCTCTAGTATCCAGGATCTCACAGTTGAGCCCAGACCGATTGGGGTGGCAGTGGATCATGCTCTGGTGTCGATGACCATCTCTTTTCAGTTCAGTGTAGCACACAGGCCACGAGTAGCAGTCCCTACTCGCTACACATTCACACGGGAGACGGATTCTGTATACATGGACGGAATATACAGATGCCTATGCACTGAGGACCCGGGGCGACCTCTGGAAGAGCTAACTACTATACTGACACAGACATTACATGAGGCAGCAGCAGAAGCATACCCACACACCCAGCCTGAGCAGAGCCGCCGATCAGGGAGCATGCCTCAGAACAGCTGGTACGATGAGGAGTGCCGCTAGACTAGAGCCAGACTTCAGAGGGAGGTGCTGTTGGGGGACGTCACTCACAGACAGTCACAAATTGACTTCCGACGCCTGGTGCGGCGGAAGAAGAGGGCTTTTTTGGCTCGACTAGAGCAGGATCTATATCAGCTATTCTTGAGTCAGGACTCGCGTGAGGCGTGGCGGCTCTTTCATGAGCAGTCCCCCCCCCCCTGCTATTTCCTCCACAGAGACCTGGGGGCAGTACGCATCATCTTTGAACACAGTACCCGAGCAGCCGGCCCTCCCCAACCCCCCCGATCCATGCCCACACGCATGTGTCTTTTTCACCGCTGAGATGGTGAAGAAAGCTATTGACAGGATGAAGACTGGGAGAGCATATGATCATGATGGCCTAGTCGCTGAGCATTTCATGCATGCCAAAGACCTACTAGCAAAGCTTCTAGCAGTTATGTTTAACCGGGCCATGTGTGAGGGCCTACCAGACTCTCGGAGCCTATCTACGATCGTACCTATCTTCAAATCAGGAGACCCCATGGAGCCTGGGAATTACCGCACTATTATGATTGGGCACACACTGGCACGGTTGTATGCATCCATTCTGGAGCAACAGCTGAGTAGATGGGCAGAGAGGGAAGGGATACGTGCAACTGGGCAGGCAGGATTCAGGAGAGGGTTCTCTACTCTTGACCATATCCTAACACTCGAAGAGCTACGTGAAAAGTGCATCAGCTTTGGGGGAAAGCTCTAGCTCTGAATCGGAAACTTTAACAATTGGCCATCATCGAAGAAGGCAGATCTCATGGGAGACGGATCTATTGTAGCTTTGTGGACTTCCGCAAAGCTTTCGACACGGTACCCAGAGCTAGACTGATGCGTAGACTACATGAAATGGGAGTACCCACAGAACTCATTTGGGGGATCATGGCATTGTACAGATCAGTAGTAGGGCATGTACGCATCCCGGAGGGACTTTCTACACTGGTTTACTCCACTATTGGGGTGAAGCAGGGCTGCCCGCTCTCTCCTACTCTTTTCGGTATGTATGTGGATGAGGTCTCTGACTACATTGACAGCGATGGGGATAAAGGTGCTCAGTTGGCAGGGACATGGATTCCACTTTTCTTATATGCTGATGACAAAGTGTTGATCTCCGAATCCCAAGAAGGAATGCAACGTCAATTGGATGCTTTGCATACGTTTGCCCACGAAAGTGGTTTGTCTGTCAACCTGGGTAAAACCAAGGTTATGGTGTTTAATACCACCCCACAGTGGATCAAGAGGTCAGCACCTACATTCACATACGGCCAGGAGACTGTGGAGTACACAGACGCTTACACTTACCTTGGAGTGGTTTTTAGCGGACCTGCATTTCACTCAGAAGAGCAGCAGAGACCAGACTTACTAGAGCCCACACAGCATTGGGTAGATTGGAGAGGATGTGTTCGCAGGTTCAATTTCAGGAGCCCCGGACGAAGCTCTGGCTCTTTGACACCTTGGTGGCTTCAGCATTGCTATATGGAACCGAGATATGGGGACCTTCACTGGATCACCACGGGAGGCCGGGTCGCTTAGACGGATGGGGGAACATGGAGAAACCTCTCGTCTCTATGATCTCGCGGCTCATTAGAGCCAAGGCATCAGTACCACGGGCCATTATCCGAGCAGAGCTAGCGGCCCCCCCACTTGTGGTGGAGGCGCTCACCAGATCAGTCTCCTTCATAAACTGCACATGGGCACTTCCTGGAGACAGATACGCTCGCATAGCACTTGAATCCTCTCGACAGCTAGCCATACAAGGAGATACAACATGCTGGTATGGGGAGATGACATCATGGTTTCAGGCACATGGGTTCAGCATAGACAGGCTGCCACCATTCCAGTACTCATTGGATGCACCATCTCTCACTCTTACACAGTCAGAGATCACCAAGGTCATCCGCCAAGACCTGACCCAGCTAGACACCAGGAGGACATGGATACAACCAGCACAGGAATTGGGCACGAAGATGGCTTTCTACAGAGACCACCTCCTCCAACTTACGGAAGATCGTTTTGTGGCGAGACCCAAATACATGGATACCCACTTGTCTCATGGGATACGATGTGCTATTGGCCAGTTACGCACATCTTCTCACCAGTTGCGGATTGAGACTCGGAGATACAGTGGAGTACCAACAGAGGACAGGACATGCCCCTTGTGTAACATGGAACCTGAGATAGAGCTACACTATACATGCCGCTGCCCCGTCTACTACGAGATACGAGGCCGCTTCCATTGCTTGTTCAGAGAGGGTTTTGGACCACTCTCAAGAGTCATGGGATACGAAGATCAGAGATGCCTGGGTTTGTTCTTGCTCGAGTTGCGCAGACACAGAGATAGCCTGATGAATGGCGAGGCTAGCCAGTCTCAAAGACGGATCACAGACTTCTTCAGAGCAGACACGGGACAGCCGCAAGAGCCACTCCCACAGTAGAGCTCCCCCCCGTCTCACACCAGAGGCACACTGATTGATCGAGCAATTGAACTGGGGAAATCCAGGCACCCGTGACTGCGAAGAACTACACAGAATCGATGAAGGCTACGACAGAAAATTCAGAGCACGCTGGCCAGGCATACAAGACGCCCGGTCAGACTACTAACCATGGAGGAAATTGATGAGATTCGCCAACGACCGATGCTAGATCTCTTGTGATTCAGCTATCCTAACAAGCCACCCATTACTCTGCTTAGTTTTTTGCCTGGCTCACATCGACCAACTTAGGACCCCATAGTATATATCTTTGTTTTGTACTGTTATTAGGTTATTTTGTTACTCTGACTTTGTATCAGATCCACCACTTTGTAACTATCAGGTCTCATAGGTCATTGTGGCCTTTTGAAGACGTTAATATAACATTTCATTTCATTTCATTTCTCTGTGTGTGTGTGTGTGTGTGTGTGTTGGGGGGGGGGGGGGGGGGGGGGTGAGCTCGAATGCTATTCCAGGTTGGGTTAAGAGTGAGTTGTCACTTGAAACAGATAGACTTCAAACAAGAGATCAGACAAAGACACAGACACTGAAATGGAACTCGAAATAGTAACTGAAATGGAAATGACATAGAGACTGGAACTCGACTCAGATCAGATCAATACAACTGGAACATAATACAGTGTGAGCCAAAGGACTGCTCTGCTCTTATCGATAAGAGAATACAAGAGCACAGTGAGCTCCAAGTTACTAGAGTACAATACAATAGCGTGTCACTCCCCAAATTATGCCCCGTCAAATGATGTAATGGCCCCTATTAATAGGTGTCGGACTAGATCCCTGACTGACTGTCTACTTTGCAGTTACCACACTAGCTGGCTTGGTAATTACCAGTACAGTCATCAGTCTCGATTCCAATCTAGGGACTATTCTCACCATCTAGATTTCCTTCCCCTCTTTCTTTGAATTTGAAATACTTTCTAAATTTCTGAGATGACTAAAATTTCAGGTATGTTGGTCACTTTTCCCATTCTTGCCAACTGAGGTAAGCCTCTTAGCTCTCTATGCTTGTGAGGTGACTGACCGACTTAATGTCATCAGCTCTTTTTATCTGTCTGAAGCCTTCTTTCTTGTAGGTTTCCAGATAACCCTGGGTGGAGCCTAAACTGACGAACCAGTACCCTGAGCACTGGTACCTGCATTGTCCTTCTAAATAAGCCAGTAAATGGCCTCCAGCTCGAGCTGTTCCTTTCTTTCAGTCATTATTTCTACTTCGTAGGATAATGCATTCCATATTTTGATGTCTGCATCATACAAAGTTCGCCTTCCTCTGGTCAGCCTAGCACTCACTAACGTACGACACACAGAAGCAGTGTGAATCTATCCTTCAAGAAGAGGCTGATTGGCTTTAATTCTAGCTTCGAATAGAACTTCAGCCATTTCTCTGAATTGGAGTTCAGATGCAGCTTTACTGGCCAACTCCTTCTCTCGAATCTTTGAAGCTTCAACTAACAATTGCAGTAATTCATTACTAATCTCTATCAGCTGTCAAGATGATTCTGCACTGGTACATTTTGCTTTTGCAAAGCTGAAGGTCAGCTTTCAGTTCATCCACTGTGATCTTCTACTCAACTTCATTCAAAATCTTCGTCCAAACAGTCCACTCAGCTTAGCTATCATCATACCAGCCTCTCACCTTATCCACAATCCTGATGTAGCATTGTTGATCAGCTGGCTCATTGTACCTGGGGTAGACGGCAGCACAAAAACGAGGAACTTTGTTTTTTTTCGAGAAAAAGATCCTTTTATTAGTTAATGAAACTGCCCATAGGGCTACAACCACTTGTACTAGAGAGGGCTACAACAATCATAAGGGGGAGACTCTCCCAATGAAAAAACAACATATGTACAATGAGGCTAAATCAAGAGATGGGAGGAGGGAAAAGCCACACAGGTGGACGATAGTGCCATCTCAGCACACCCTCAGCCATGGTGAAGAAAGGCCCAAGGCGCTAGAGTCGAAGGGAAGCCTCTCTACGCTCCCGCATGCAGTCGGAGCTGCCTTGAAGTCTCTTGAACTGAGAGTATGGATCAGCTCTAGCCAAACATCTAGAACAGTCTCTGCTGGTGGTACAGGGCAAGCCTCAAAGATAAGGAAGCAGCGGGCCCGCCAGATGAACTAGAGTGTCAAGCCGCAAATGAGCTCCCAACACTCCTCTCTCACTGCACCACTCCTGTGGAGTAAGCTCTGTAGCAGGCTGGAGTGTAGGTCAACCCCCCTCCATCACTATCATCCTGCTGGTGGAGGATAGCTCAAACTGAAGTGCCGGGCCCGTGAGGGTGGACCAAGCAGCTGGCCCCCAAGTGTATTGCCGTGCCGTGGAAAGAGCTAGCATCAGGCGAAGGACATGAAGCCAAACCTGTTGTGCCAAAGGACAATCTGTAACAGACTTGGACACTCCAAGTCAAGAATCAACCGCGACAGCACCAAATAACCACTTCAAAACAAGTCACAGATCACAATAGATGTACACAGGCCCGGCGGAGTTCCGTGCCTAGAGATATTGGCCCCAAAGACTGGCGCCCCTTTCGGTATTTCTTTTTATATTAATCAAATCAAAGTACAAGAGAGTGGCTAGGGTTTCACTCTCAGACTCTGCGTCCAGATGCTCTGAGAAGTGAAGCCCTCACCACTTATTTAAAGGTTACAAGGGATGCCCAAAAGCAGAGCCCCAAAAGCTTGAAAGCAAAAGCAGATTCTCTCTCTCTCTCTCAATGAGAGTCAGTAAAAAGCAAGTTCTCTTTTTCTCTTTCTTTCTCCCAAATCAAAGCGAAAAGCTGAGATTTGCGTCGCTCAAAATTTCCCAATTTAAAAAAAAATAAAAAAATAAAAAAAAATCCGCCTCCGCGATTTCCGGAAATCAGGGTTTTTGGCAGAAATTAGGGTTTGCAGGAATTTTAGGGTTTTTGGCAGAAATTAGGGTTTCTGCTGTCCGCCACGTCATCACTTTGTGACATACCCCCCTCTTGAAAGCATTGCAATCGACCGCGATTACGCCTGCAAAACCGACAAAAGCCATAAACCGTCTTAGCAGACACTGACTCTTAGTACCTACGTACTAGGAACACATATCTAGCACATGTACAAAATCGACAGTCACATCACATGACATCACACAGGACATCACCAGACATTCAACATTCATTCGGATCTTAAACCATGATTTATCGGCAATGTAGCTAGCAATCACATCTAGGTCCAATCAGGACCTCAATGATGTCCGATTGTCTAACCCCTATTGCAACCATGTCTATTCGAGATAAATCAGACCAAAATGCTGCAATCATTTCGGCTATCAGTTCCTGCACTCACAAGAAGTCAAGAACAAATCAGTATCATTATCAGGAATTCCATTTCATAAAGTCATCCAGCAGAATACTGTCAGCTCTCAGTATCCCTGAAGCTCAAAGAGACATCAGGGACTTTAGTATCAAAATCAAGGCATCTGTTGACAAGGGAGCGGAGTGACTCCCCTCTTGTGCATCCCACTGTACCAGATCTCCGGCCAAGCTGAATTCTGGGTTCCGTTTGGAGTACACTATGCTAAACCAAAACATCGAGGTAAAGTTTCACAATCCGAGGAGTATCTGCTAGGTCCTCCTCCTCCATCCACTTCGCATCAAATGCAGGAAAGTTCTTGAACTTAACCAAGAACCGCCTTCGGACTTTTCCTTTCTTCGTATCGTTATGTGCCAAAATCTGTTCAGGAACAAGGATCTCCTCGTTTTCGTCCACTTAGGGTTGCTTATCAGACTCCCCATCATCAGGCACATCACCTTTAAAAGGTTTCAAGAGACTCACATGGAAAGCATTGTGAATCCTCCAAGTATCTGGCAGTTCCAATCGGAAGGAGACATCATTTATCTTTTCAGTAATCTGGAAAGGTCCGTAGTACCGCATACTAAGCTTTGAAAAAAAAAAGCCTCTCCTTTCCCCTTTTCTTTCGTAGGCGTGCCTTCTCAAAACGTAAGAGCACCCAATCATCCTCCTTCAATGTCAAATCGCGACGATGGCGATCCGCTGCCCTTTTCAGTCGTTCTTGAGACTCCTGCAAAGTCTCGCGAACCTTGGCAAAAGCCGTATCCAAATCTCGCGAATATTCATCCGCTTCAAATTTCTAATCTTTCGTGCTCAGGAAGGATGGAACCTTCGCAGCACTTTCAGCAATCTCACATGGCGTCTTCCCCGTCGAAGAGTGTATCGTGTTTGTAGGCAAATTCCACCAAAGGTAAGTTCTTTTCCCATTGAGTCTTCTGATCCGAGATACAACACTTCAATAAATCTAAAATCACTGAATTGGCAATCTCAAATTGCCCGTCAGTCTGCAAGTGGAACGATGACGAGAATTGCAACCGCGTGCCAATGTTCTCCCAAATTGCCTTCCAAAACAAACTCATAAATTTGGGGTCTCTGTCGGAGACAATCGTCTCAGGCGTGCCATGTAATCGGAAAATCATCGTGATCTTCCTGTGTTCTCGGGAGATCAAAAATGAAATCCATTGCAATACTTTCCCAGGGGTGGGTGGATACGGGTAAAGGCTGTAACAATCCCTGTGCCTTATGCCTGTCAAACTTGACCTTCTGGCATACCAAGCAACTGCGCACAAACTCTTCCACATCCTTCTTGAGTCTCCGCCAAAAGAAATATCCCTCTACCCCTTTCATGGTGGTAGCAATGCCGCGGTGACCCGTAAAAGATGGACAGTGGCATTCAGTCATAACCTTTTACCTCAACGGCTGTGTAACGCACAACATAGTCTTTTTCATCAAGTAGCCTTCCCGAAGGGGGTATCCAGCTATTGTTTCCCCATCCCGTATCCGTGTGAAAATATCTGCAAAATTTGTATCTGTGGCACACTGATCGACCATATCCTTGAAGCTCCTATGATGTATCGCGAAAACAGCCAGAACCAACGGTTTCCGAGACAAAGCATCTGCCACCACATTCTTCTAGCCCTGCACATGGACAATCTCAAAGTGGAACTGTGACAAGGATGTTCACCCACCGCATCTGCTTTTCCGAAAGCTGCTTCTCTGACAAGAAGTAGCGCAAACTCTGATGGTCTGTAAAGACAGTAAAATCCGCTCCGAGTAGGTAATGCCGCCACTGAGTAAGAGCATGGATAACCGCCAAAAGCTCTTTCTCATAGATCTGTGCTGTCATCTCCGGCCTAGAGAACAAACGGCTCTCGTAAGCTATGACATGGCCTTCTTGCATCAAGACCGCACCCAGACTACGACCACAAGCATCACAAAATACTTCAAATGACTTCTGCAAGTCCGGCAAAGTCATATCTGGTCTTGTAGTCAATTTCTCTTTCAATGTCCGAAAGGCAGTCACCTCTGTGGATCCCCACGAAAAAGGTACTCCTTTTTGTGTCAAGGTATGCAAAGGGGAAGCAACCTCTGCAATCTTTCGTATGAACCGCCTGTAGTACGAACACAGTCCCAAGAAGCTTCTAACTTCATGGACATTCCTCAAATCGGGCCAATCACGGATAGTCTCTATCTTGGCCGGGTCCATTTGCTCTCCTGCTGTTGCTGACACAATGTGTCCCAAAAAGTGTATCTCTGGTAGGAAAAATTCACTTTTCTTTGCATTAATCTAGTACGTGTGATCTCGTAATGCCTGAAAGACTTGAAGCAGATGATCTTTGTGTTCTGCCTCATTCTTGGAGAAAACAATGATGTCGTCAAAGAAAGTGCCAACAAATAGCCTGTACTCTCGAAAAAAAAATCATGTCCATCATCCGGTTAAATGTCGCAGGAGCATTGGTTAAGCAAAAAGGCATCACCAGAAACTTAAATAACCCAAAAGTTGTCCGAAAAGCTATCTTGTAGACGTCTCCTGGCGCTATCCTGATCTGATGATATCCACTCTTCAAGTCAATCCTGCTAAAGCACGAGGATCCCTGTAACTTGTCGAGTATATCATCGATCCTAGGAATCGGAAATCTGTTCTTGATGGTGATTTCGTTGAGAGTGCTATAATCGATGCACATTCTCCAAGATCCGTCTTTCTTCAAAACCAACAACACTGGAGAGCAATACGGTGAAGTACTAGGTTGGACAAGACCCTTTTCCAAGAGGTCTTTCACTGGGTTCATAATATTTTCATTCTGTACTCGGCTCACGCAATACGGTGGCCGACTCGGTGGCGTGCTTCCAGATATCAGATCAATGGTATGATCTTCAGGCCCTCTCAAAAGCAATCGGCATGAGCGTGGAGAAAAAAAATCTTCGCGTTCTTTTCTTCAGGTCAAAACATATTCAACCTTTATCCATCGTTCAGTTCTCTTTCAAAAGAATGAGTAAGAAACTGAAGTTCATCAAGTACAATCTCTAAGCCCTTCATTTATCAAAGTCGCTTTCTCGGCCCGGTAGTCAACCACGGCGTAGTTCTTGTGGTACCAAGGGATCCTGAGTAGAACGTCACTCGCGTGCCTTGAACACCCCTGTCATTGCAAACAAAGTTTGCCAATGCTCGGTGTAATGGCAACATCCCATCCGGGTGCCAGTCGAACTACCTCCGCCTGTGGCATCCGTCTGTCGGGCATAATTCCAAATCGAGCCGCCAATTCCAAGTGAAAAGAAGTTGGCCTTGGCTCCTTCAAAAGAGCTTCCTGATCCTTCACTTTGCTCCAAAAGCGGCAAAGTTTGTACTTTCATTCATTTAATTCGGTTCAGGTCCCATGCCATGTGGCACCAGTTCTGCTTTTCTATCTGCCTTTTCTGCCACATTCCTCAGCTGCTCTCGAACTCTCAGACTTGTGGTCATCTTTATCATTCTGTTCTTTCTGTGCCTTTTTAGGGCACTTCGCGGAGATATGTCCATGTTCCCCGCATCCAAAGCACGCTCTCTCCTCAGGAGTAAGCTTGGGTCGTGCATCCTTTTTCTCTGGGTTGCTCTTTTTCTTTCTACTTTCATTCCCAAAAGTCTGTTCGTCTCGTTGTGTCATGGCCTTATCTGTGGGGTAGGTCAAACTGCCAGAGTGAATGGCAAAGCCCCACTTCGCATGACTCATCAACTCCTGAATAGAAGCTGACTTCTGTTCCAAGTAGTGATCTCGGATCTTTGTAGGTAGACCCAAGGTAAACGGCTCAATCTGTTCTCTGAACGAGATCTTCTTGAATGAAGAGGCGGGTAGAAAAGAGCTCCAAAATCTTTCACAATAAGCATTGATTGTATCTTTCTTGGTCATCCGAAGATGGTTCCAAGCAGCTCGTACATCTAGTTCATATTCTTGCGTCAACCAAGAAGAAATAAAAAGCTTTTCAAATTTCAGCCATTTAACTCGTGCACTCTTGTTTAAAAGAAGCGTGGACCACCAAGTACGAGCATTCCGCTTAAGGTAAGAGGTAGCTCTCCGAATCTTGGAGTGCTCTGAATAGCGTCCTCCCGCGAAAGCGATGTCAAACTGCTCTATAAAAGACAAAGCCTTTGAAGCATCTGAGTATCCTGAAAAAGTATCAAACTTGATCGAGTGGCCACCTTCCTTAAACTCTCGGACTTTCTTGCTTTCATCTTCGAGAAAGTCATACTGGTTGGCTTTGTAAAATTCTTCTTGTTCGCATAAAAGTTTCCGTCATTGGAATCTGAGCTGTCTGTAGACCAGTCCGCAATAGAACTGTCAGTCTCTGGGCGAGTTGCAGCCTTCTTTGCCTTTTTCTTTCCCTTTCCGAAGCTTTGTTTCTTGCTTCGCTTTTTACCTTTTCTATCTTCTTCGCTCGAATCCGAGGAGCTAGAAGAACTATCAGAAGAAGAAGAAGAAGAACTGGGTACTCCTTCAAATCGAACATGCTTCTTCTGTTTCTTTGCCTTGTCAAAAGTCGACTGACGACCCAAATAACCTGGAAAGTCAGTGCATTTCTTCTGCTTTTTGTCGTGCTTTTTGGCTTTCTTTTGCTCGTCAAAAAGCTGAGCAATCCGTGCATCAACCACGTTCTCCAGTTCCTTCTCCGTATATTTTCTTGGAGGCAGAAGGTTTCTTGAGAGCGGGTTTCAGGAGTGGGGTTGTGGTTCTCTGCCACTCCATCTATACCTCTTCCAAAGAGGTCTCGTTCATATATTTTGCCATCTTCGGGTCCTTGGCAAAATTGAGCATCATCTTTGTTGCATCGCCAATCAATTGACGACGCTCCATCCCTCTTTGCTCCGCCTGAGTAGGCCGAGGCGGGCCATACTCTCTGTCTGAATCTTCGTTGTGATCCCAGCCCGCATCCCCAGATGCAGAGGGAGTCGACTGATCATTGCCTGAAGCCATAGGTGCCGCGGAAAAAAAAATTCGGGGATCGGATTTCCCGTAGAAGAGAAATCGGCCGTGCTCTGATACCACTGTAACAGACTTGGACACTCCAAGTCAAGAATCAACCGCGACATCACCAAATAATCACTTCAAAACAAGTCACAGATCACAATAGATGTACACTGGCCCGGCGGAGTTCCGTGCCTAGAGATATTGGCCCCAAAGACTGGCGCCCCTTTCGGTATTTCTTTTTATATTAATCAAATCAAAGTACAAGAGAGTGGCTAGGGTTTCACTCTCAGACTCTGCGTCCAGATGCTCTGAGAAGTGAAGCCCTCACCACTTATTTAAAGGTTACAAGGGATGCCCAAAAGCAGAGCCCCAAAAGCTTGAAAGCAAAAGCAGATTCTCTCTCTCTCTCTCAATGAGAGTCAGTAAAAAGCAAGTTCTCTTTTTCTCTTTCTTTCTCCCAAATCAAAGCGAAAAGCTGAGATTTGCGTCGCTCAAAATTTCCCAATTTATTAAAAAAAATAAAAATAAATTAAAAAAAAATCCGCCTCCGCGATTTCCGGAAATCAGGGTTTTTGGCAAAAATTAGGGTTTGCAGGAATTTTAGGGTTTCTGGCAGAAATTAGGGTTTCTGTTGTCCGCCACGTCATCACTTTGTGACACAATCCCAAAGACAATGACACTGACTCTCCACAGGATGGTCACAAGCTGCGCATGCTACTGAGAGACCATTATGTATAAGCCAGCTCCCAACTGTTGTAGCTCGATGTGCAACCAGCCACTAGAACAAAGTGACTCGCCGCGGCTGTCTGGAGTCCCACAACCTCGCCCGTGCTGCTAGTATGTGACGTCCCAGTCGAACACTGTACTGAAAGAAAGGGTACAGTGTTCGAAAGAACACTTATTGAAAGAAAGGGTCCGCAGATGAGCTCCCAACACTCCTCTCTCTCACTGCACCACTCTTGTAGAGTAAGCTCTGTAGCAGGCTCAAGTGTAGGTCAACCCCCCTCCATCACTATCATCCTGCTGGTGGAGGATAGCTCAAACTGAAGTGCCGGGCCCGTGAGTGGACCAAGCAGCTACCCCCCAAGTGTACTGCCGTGCCGTGTAAAGAGCTAGCATTAGTCGAAGGACATGAAGCCAAACCTGCTGTGCCAAAGTACAATCCCAAAGACAATGACGCTGACTCTCCACAGGATGGTCACAAGCTGCACATGTTGCCAAGAGACCACTATGTATAAGCCAGCTCCCAACTGCTGTAGCTCGATGTGCAACCAGCCACTGGAACAAAGTGACTCGCCGAGGCTGTCTGGAGTCCCACAACCTCGCCTGTGCTGCCAGTATGTGATGTCCCAGTCGAACACTGTACTGAAAGAAAGGGACACCTGGATGGTCGGTTGAGGAGAAAGGGTCCCTCCACAACCACTCTCCAGGATCCCACTGCACTCGTGCTAGTGGACAGCTCTCCCAAGCCCACACCCTCCAGTGGCCAGTCTCAAGAGCTGCTGGGAGCTGCTGGGTCAGGATCTATGACACAAGTCCTCCCACAGATGCCCACAACTCGGATCCTCTGAAAACAGCACTCTGCCACCTGTGGAGCCTCTACTGAAACTCGGTGTAAACGACCCTCACCCTGTAGCTCAAAAAACAGGGAGGGTACAGTCTTTGAGCAAGCCCGAACTGCGATGAGAACCTCCAGTTGCGTGAAGGTCCCCATCCATCTGGGAGCTGTTGACTCGAGAGATGTGAGCCACTTTTTGGTACTACCTCTGTGATGTCCTGACACATGCTCTGCACCCCTCTCATGCCCTGTGTAGTTGGATACTGTGAAGCTCCTCTGACAAGCCTGAAAACTGTAGCCAGTCACCTAAAGTGTGTGCCGGACCCTCTGCCATGGGACCCCAAGAAACATGAGGCCTACTACCAACCAAGTGGCCTCTCTGAGTGCTAACCATGGGGTTCCAAACAAGGGGCTGTCTTAGGCGCTTCTCCGTGCAAGTAGGCTGATGCTGCTCTAGGCCTCTCCGCAGCTGCTCCCAGGAGCGGAGCAGACTCAAAGAAAAACGGTCCTCCAGTCTCCTACTCAAGCCAACTCTGCGCATCTCTGTGAAAATCCATCTTCTCGAAGGTCGCCAGGGGCCTCCAGCCTAAGGCACTCTAGCACTAAGCCGTTGAAGCAAAAACTCCTTCAAGGGCTTCTCCCCTGGAAGTAATCCTTTGACAAAAAACTTCCCAAGAAGGACTCTATTCTGCTGTGCTAGGTCTATGATCCCCAACCCTCCCTGAGAATAGGGAAGAGTGATGACCTGCCATACCACTTTGGCCCGGGCTATCTGAGTGTCACGCCTTAACCAAAGGAAGTTCCTGATCAACCTCTCTACCTGGCTGATGCAAGAACTTGAAAAGATCCAACAAGAAGTGATGTATCACATAGTAGCCAACAACACCTGGTTGGCCACTACAACTCTGCTTGCCAGAGAAAGTCGTGCGGAGCTCCAATGTAACAACTTCTTCCTCCTGATGGACAAGAGGAGGGGAGCAATCTGCTGCTCAAGAGACAAGTCCAAGCCAACCTGACAGCCCAAGTATCGAACTGCAGTCCTTGGGTGAATCCATCTGAAACCGTCACCTGACAGCCAATCAGAAGTAGGAGCACTACCAACCGAGAAAGCCACTATCTTTTTCCAGTTGATCAATGCGTCTGATGCGCAACAAAAGGTCTCAAGAGCCTGCTCACACCTCTAAAGGTTTGCCTCCTGGCCCTCCAAGTAGAAGGCTGAGTTGTCTGCAAACTCAGCATCCAATAGCACATCTCCCCGAATAGGGAGTGCTAAGCCACGTAGACCAACCTACTCTGAAACCAGAAACTTGCTCATCGCCTCAGCATAGAACAGAAAGAGGAAGGGGACAGGAGGGCAGCCCTGTCTGACCAAACGTGTGAGCATGAAACGATCTCCTCTACCACCTCACAAAAGTACCTAACTGTGTGCCCGTGTGTAAAGAGCTGACACCTCTGATCCAGGCATCTGAGAAGCCCATCCTGCGTAGAGTGCCCTCCAAAAATTCCCAGTCAACTCTATCGTAGGCCTTCTCAAAATCGAGAAGAAGTATCACCAAATCCTCACCACAAAGGCGTGCGAGGGCAGATGCCTCCCAGAAAGTAAAGATGTTGTCAAGGATACTACGCTCCTTGAAAAAACCTGTCTGTGTCCCATGTATGATGCTCTCTAGAAGTGGTTGAATCCTCAAACTTAGAGCCTTGGCAAGAATTTTGTAGGCTGAGTTGAGGATGGTGATGGGCTGCCACTGTCAAATCTCATCCAAGGAGCCACCCTCCTTGGGAATGAGGTAAATCACACCCTCACTCATGCTATCAAGCATCTCTCCTGTGTGTAGGATGTACTGAAAAGCGTTGCAGAGATCTGAGCCAAGCAAATCCCAGTACTCTAAGAAAAAGCTGGGAGTCAAACCATCCTCACCTGGACAGCTACCACGGGGAAGTGCTGTGAGGGCTGTGTGGAGCTCCTCTACCTGAAGAGGTAGCTCAAGCCTCTGGCGCATCTCCTCACTCACAAGACAAGGCATCTATGCCCAAACCTGCTCTCTGCATGCATCTTGACGCTTTGACTGAGGCTCTGCTGACAGCAGGTCACGGTAAAAGTCGGTAGCAACTACACGCGTGTTCTCTGGCTCTGAAGCAATTGGCCCGTCAGGCCTCCTCAACTGGCTGACCTTGGCATGCGCATGTCGGGGCCCCACTGTCTCAAAGAAAGCCCCTGTCACTTTGTCACCCACGTGGGTCCACTGAGATGCTTGTCGATGAAAAGCAAACTGCTGGCGCCTCTCCTCAGTGCTGGCAAGCTCCTGGCGAGCCTACTGCAACTGCTCCTCCAACCAAGGATTGTCTGGATGCTGCTCTTGCATGCTCTGCAAGGAAGCAACGCCTCATCAGAGACGTTGCTCCTCCTCTCTCGCTGCAGCCACAGGCGAGCTGCAGACTCCTGGAGAAATAGACGATTCAGCTGAGCAAGTCCAAAGGCCACTCTGTCAACAGGGGAGTCTTGCATGTCTAAGCCCTCAGTCCAAAGAGCCACCACTCGCGCTCTGAGCGCAGAGTGCAGCAAGACCCTCTCAGAGATGCGAAGCATCGTGCTCCCCCTCCTCTGTCTATCTATCACTGTGAGGATCACTGGTGTATGGTCCGAAAAAGAAGTCCCAGCAAGAATGCAAAGTGATCCACCCAAGTCACAAAAGTGGTCACTAGTGTAGAAAACGATCTATCCGAGATAGATTCACTCCTCCCATTCTGCGGTCCGGAACGAGAGAAGGCTTGGCTGTCTGGAGGCCTCACAAAGCTAGAATGCTGCCACACATCTGAAACCCGCAGTCTCATACATAACCTCTCCCAAGCTGCAAACTCAACTCCATGCACAGAATATGGCTACATCCAATCTTGTCAGAGGGGTCCTCCAACATGTTAAAGTCACCCCCAATGCACCAGTGCTCTGCCTGCGACAGAGACTCTACAATATGAGACCAAAACTCTACACGTGCACTCGCCACACTGATGTTCAGGAAGCCCATGAGGCAACCCTAAACCTGCATAGTAATCCATTGAGCCCTGCCTAGCACAATAATCCCTCTGCTAACAATGGCCTGCTGCTGCAAAGAATCCACAAAAGTCATACATACCCCACCCCGGATGCCTCTAGGTCCAAATGCAGCTAACCAAAACGTCTCATAGCGACCACGCAAAATCTGACCACACCATCTAATGCGCTCTCACAAAGATGATGCTCCTGTAGCATAAGAATGTCAATCTCACCACCCACAAGGCATCTCTGAAGCTCCTGACGTAGCCAACCCCTCTGACGTTGAAACTAGGACCCTCCTAATCCCTGCACATTCCATGAGATTATCCTCATGGAGTCAGTGAGAGAAAAAAGATCCTGCCACTGCAGCCAACCTCGCTATCTTTGAGGCCAGTTTGGATGGGGATTAATCCACGTCCGAACGACCTCTAGACAAGCGTGAAAGAAGTGACTGTCCCGCCCAGGCCCAACCCGAGCGTGCAGCCCGAAGGGCTATATCCTCTGTCCAAGAATCTTCATGTACAAATACATAACAAGGAGGACTCGGGGTGTCAGCAAAGAAATGCACCACAACGTGCCTGCAACCCGCTGCATCCGTAGGCGTCACATTGCACTTGGCAAGAGGCCAAAGTGTCTACACCAGATCTGTCACCCCTAGGTCCCCTGTGTGGTGTGAGAACTCAGTAGCCTGAATCTGGAGCCAGTCAAGAACTGTGTGTTGGGTCCACTCTGTGATTTCTCTACCGCAGAGCGGAAAGGAGAAACATACCGCTACGTCCGAAGCCTCAATGCCTCTAGCTGCAAGAAAGAGGACGTGGACTCGAAAGCAAGCCTCCTCCAGGTCAGGAGAAGAGTCACCTACAAACCGTGTGAAACTGTAGTCGAAGAAGTCCAAGTGTCTGCGAATGTCAAGCTAATCAACCTCTAGGGACTGCTGCAAAAGGAGAAGTCTGCACCAAAAAAGGCACCTCAAGTGGGGCTATCCCTCTCAAGTCATGCGGCTCGTAGCGAAAGCACTACCAAGAGATCGCCTCGCGGGAGACACGTGTCCAGTCTCCTACGTCTGAGGACGAGTGGTGGAGGGGTCGGGAGATGAGGCTGTGGGCCCCACCGGGGAGAGAGGAGGAACAGGAGGCGAAGGTGGAGCTGGGGGAGGGGGAGGCGGAGCCACAGCGTCTGAGGGAGGAGGAGGAGGAGGTGGAGGTGGAGGAACTTAAGTGGACGGAGCCTCCTCAGGCGGGTCCTGCTGAAGGGGGTCAAAATGGTTCCCAATCGGAACCTAGTGCTGCTAAGCTGTAGAAGGTCGGCCTCCATCTATGTCTGCTGCTATGAAGACGGGCGAAGTGAAGACGGGCGAAGGCGGACGAGAGCGTCGAAGAAGAAGTAAAATGAGGTGAATGAGGTGAATGGCAAAGTCGTTGCCACTGGGAAACAACACCAAGGCCAAGCTCAGGTGAGCAAACCAGTGAGCGACAGAAAAGGGTGGGGGAGGGGGAGAGGGGGGGGGGGGGGGGGGGGGGGGGGGGATTGCAGGGCAGGACGTCAGGCGGGTTACCTCAGCGTGGCAGCCTGCATGGGGCAAAGTGAGCGCGGGCGGAAGGCTGGGGCAGATGGCGATGGCGAGGGTGTACGAACAGCAGCAGCGAGCGTATAAAAAACGAAGAAATTCATCCTCTTTAATTGGCAGTGCATACAATAAGATCGGCGAATCAGGAACAAACTTCTTGAAGCATCTTTCTGAATATTCTGACGAGATGAAAGAGGCTCTTCAAATGCATCCCTGCTCTCTCAGTGTCATGCGAGTTTTTACATCTTTGCTATTGATGGCATTATTTTCTGGCAACATCCTGATTTTCTAGTTTAGTACTTCTCACCCAATCTGCATTTTTATCAACGTCTCCTTGGTTTGGACCCTGATATTCTTCATGCATCAATATGTGGGTTTATCACCTAGTAGAATTTCTAACTGTATGCATAAACTCTGAAGATTCACAATAGAAGGTTCTTTTATGTGCGGATTATCCACCACATCGTCACCTGAAACTCTTTCCAGCACCTGAATGCAGCTGGGGTGTGGAGGCAACTCACAAGTGGTTTGATCATGATACTTGATCAACTACTCTAAATCAGGACAAATTGTCTCATCATGCAAAAACTCCCGAGTCTCGGTTGTCTTTTGCTTCCTCAATCCCTTATTTAGTGCCAACAGTTCAGTAGAGAAGTTTGGGTCTGTGTCCAAATCCGAATCTAAATCCGGGATAATTTGCTTACCTTTATCCAGGCTTTGAACTGCTGATCCAGATTGTTGCCTTCATGATTGTTGTTGGATGCTCTGCTAAATCTGCTGCTGGGGCAGGCTAGCTCCAGTACATTCGTTTGTTTGTGTTTGACCACGAGCTTCCAAGTCTTCCTTTTCATCAAAGCCTTGTCCACCATTGGTCCCTGACCCCCCTGCTGCTGATCCTGGTGGTGGAGGAGGTGGGGTGTCATCAACATCATCATCCTTGTCCTCGTCTCCTTGATCATTGGGACTTGCACCATCATCCTTAGGGTCTTCTTCTTCATCCTTTTCATAATCTTCATCGACTTGGTCCTGGTTCCTTATGTATTCCACAAGTGCTTCATTAACCAAAGTGGTGTTGTATTCCTTGGCTTTGTCCTGCAGGTAAGACTAGATAGATGCAACGAACTTTTGCAGATCGCTCAAATTCAAAGTCACAGGTCTCTATCCGTATTAGTGATATCGACTAGGGACTGATAGACGTACTTCTCCAGTATAACCTTTTTCGAGCGTACT
Organism: Adiantum capillus-veneris; assembly: GCF_014529385.1. Taxonomy (NCBI): domain Eukaryota; kingdom Viridiplantae; phylum Streptophyta; class Polypodiopsida; order Polypodiales; family Pteridaceae; genus Adiantum; species Adiantum capillus-veneris. Next base: position 31,306,389 of record NC_140946.1, read on the forward strand.
GAAAGCAGCCCCTTTGCTGTTCAGCATTCTTTTGAACCTTTCTGCTATTTGCTCAACTACTTTCTTTTCTTCTTCCATTACTGCATTATCAGCCGTCAAATGCTCTATCTTCCTTTGGAGGGTAGAGATCATCCTGGCATTCTTATTCTGATCAATTTGATATTGCAGTATCTATTTCTTCCATTCTACTTTTTCCTTCTTCAATTCATCAGCTTCCGCCTTAGTGCATTGTAGTTCCTCCTTTAAAGCAGACATTTCTGAACTAGAAGTTGACCCTTGGGTCTCCATCATTTGCCCTATGGCATTCATGATTGGATTCCATCCTGAGTCCTGACTGGATGGCAGCTACACAACCCTCTGTAATTGTACCTTGGTCAGTCTTTGTGGCTTCCATCTCGACCTCTAAATTTCAAAATTTGATAAGCTCCTGTTCTTTTTACTGGAACACATACTTACCAATCTTCTAGTGAGCACTGAACATGAAATTTCTGCCATTGAATTCAAGAGTGCATCCGTCTGTGCAATCATCTCATCCATGGTCGCCTGCATCTTTTCTGATACTTTCTGTTTCTGTCTGCCCATGCACGGATCATGCGAGCAATCTTGTGTAGAAAGAGAGTTCTCACTTGTTGATGTTGGAGATTCGAAATAGGAGCACCTTGGGGTTTTTGATAACACAACAACCACAGTTGAAGGAGAAGGTGTAAGAAAAGACGAAGGTTGTTGTGTCGAGGGTGCTCCCACAGACGAAGGCGGAGGAAGCTCTGCAGCCCAGAGAGCGAGTCGTGCAAGTCTCTGAGGGTGAAGTGAAGGATTGTGCACTCTTCTCATAGTTATATGCACTCTCGCCATGAATGCTCCACTCCTTTCCCGCCTCGAGTTTATGTGCATCATCTATGACGTGTCGTTCATGCAATGGTCGGTCTTTATCATTATTACTAACGAGATTCTCTTAGTGATTTGGTCATTATATCCAGCTGGTTTCCATTACATGTTTCAAATTTCACTAGTGCCTGAATTGAAATCCTACCCAAATAGTCTACTGGTTGCTGTTGTTGGGACTGCGTTACCCTTAGTTACACTGGTTTGCTATATGACATATTCAAAGCCTTGCCTAAGTCTGAATTTCTGTCATAAAACCGATTCAAACCCTTGTCCAGGTTTACCCAATCTGAAACTAAAAAGTTTTTGGTTATCAACAGTCTAATAATTTAGACTGCAGCAAGGTGGAACCAAACGTAAATTCTATACGTAAGGTACGTAGTCTTGTATGGATTGAGGTTTAAGGTACGTAAAAACTATTAGTAAAAAACCCTTGAAAATTAGAAATAAATAAATAAATTTCACAACAGAAGCCTACAAATATATAAACTATCAATCTATATGGCTAAATAAAAAGGCCTACCTGCATTAAACATCAATCAAGTGACCTACCATGGTCCATGATACAAACATGGGACAAAATACTAGATTTCAGCAATAGCATGACAAACTCAATACCATAAACTTAAAAGCAACATAGCATTTTAAGGTAAGAGACAATGTACATCATACAAGAGTGAAGATCCAAAGATTGACTAATGATTATCAAAATACTACAAATACAAAACTCAACACTACAATCATCACGGCATGAGAATGACATATCAATCATGACCAATGTCTGATGCCAACTACAAAAGCTCATAAACTAGCAAGCTGCAAATGCCAAAAGTTAAAACTATTACATAGCATGAATAATACTGGAAAAAACCCAACGGAGTTCTTAGTCAAGAGACTCAAGTCTCTCGCTCTCCCAAGACAACTAGCCGAAATTGTTTTTTTTTTAAAACTGCACCATACGGATGCAATCCGTACGGTACAGATCCATACCGTACGGATGGCATCTGTATGTATGTACGGTAAAACCTTGTACTCCAGTCATTGTCTCGTGAATATCTCCATCTGTCCTAATAGTATCCAGATCGATTCCGTCACCCGCAATTGCTCCTTTATCATTGATTTGTTCTGATCTGCTACTGGAATATGTCTGAACTTGGTACTAGTTTTCTAGAGCCTGATACTGGTCCTCACACTGGTTGCTGGAAGTTCTCAAATCCAATCCTCCATCCTCAGACAGTTGAGGTTCTTCCACTAGCCCCTGATCACAACCATCTTCACCACTATCTTCCGTATTGCATTGGTCTAGCACCCTTCTCCCCTCTGTGATGAGTACATTTTCTTCCTTCTCGAACATCATTACCTCCTTTTTTGTAAATCGTGTCTCCATCTGCTCAAAAATTACCTTCACTCATGGAACTGGTGTTCCTCCCATCATACAACACGAGAGACAGGCTTCCACAGTTGTGATCACATAATACCTTAAGAAACATCATACTCTCTTGGAACATGGAGTTCCCGATTGACATCAGACTTATTGGGCTGAAACTGAACTAGAGACCAGTCCATTTCTCTACTGCTAACGTACACCTCCCTCAAATTAAGACCACTCATAACAGATGACAAAGGCGACCAATCGTCATCTAGCTATGGAACATTCATTTCTACCATCTGCAATTGCTGATGAAATTCTTTGAATCATGCTGACTCTGCTGCCCTGAATCAAAATCGATTAATGATTCACATGATGATTTGGATGATTTGGAGAACTCCATTTGGATCTCGATATCTTCATCCAATTGGTGCTCGACTTGTGTCTCTATATCTACCAAAGTCTAAAGGATTAAGTATGGACAATCCTCAGCATTAGAAACCTTGTGACCTCTCCTCTGAAAATGATTACACCTCTGGCCTCGTTGAATATTTTGGATCGGGGATTGCTGCCACCATTGCTTGACAGCTTCCAATATTGCCATAAGATCCTCATATGAACAAGCATGATGCCATTGAAAAGATCACCATTTAGTGTATTTGACAGAACACTCAACACTTCGAATGACGTCTGAAATGACAATACTTGCATTTCCAAAATGGTTCAGATAAGAACTTAACCCACTTCTAAAGAAAATCTCCATCAATATCCGTATACAGTGCTTCTTCATTCTGGACTATACTTTGAGCTGTTCTCCAAGGCTTACGTGACTCACAGCACCTATCAACTCCTGTGGTTTGATGTCTTCTAGATTCACTCACGCCATATCCATAATCTGTGTCGGTATAAGAGACTTGATCATGAACTGCAGTAAGTCTCCTGGAAGTCGTGCTACCATGTTGCTCTGGAATTCGTCATGAACTCGAACTTTAGAACCCCAACTGGGAAAGTGATTCACTGTCAAGAGTAATTCAACTCAAGCCACCGTGATTACCAAAATGGAATGAGCTTGTCTAGTCAGACAGCTATTCCAGTTTGGGTTGAAAGTTAGTTGTCACTTATAGACAGAATTTAGACAAGAGATAGAACAAACACACTGACATTGAAATGGAACTGGGAATAGTACTGAAATGGAAATGACACAGACTACAACTGGAATTGGAACTGGATTATATTAAGATCAGATCAGTACAACTGGAACAAAGTACAGTGTGAGCTGAAGGACTACTCTGAGCTTATCGATTAGAGAATACAAGAGCACAATGAGCTCCAAGATAGTAGACTCAATAGTACAATACATCAGCATGTCACTCCCTAAATCATGCCCCGTCAAATGAAGTAATGGCCCCTATTTATAGGTGTCGCACTGGGTCTTTGACTGAATGTCCATTGTGCACTTACCATAGTAACTGGCCTGGTAATTACCAGTACAGCCGTCAGTCTCGATTCCCATCTACGGACTGTTCCCCCCCCCCCCCCCCCCCCCCTCTCTCTCTCTCTACTCTCAACCTACTTGAAGCTAGCAATGTGGAAGCGTCATCAAGCTCTAAGACTAGATACCAGGTAGAGCAGTATCTGGGTCCTGCTAGCATACTTCCCATATCAATGAGAGTTTGCGTACAAGAAAAAGGCACGCATTGAGTATAGTACCGATAGTTCAGGAGAAGTAGCAATGCTTTTTAAGGAGTTGCACTATCTGATACAGGATGTCCGCAAGGATGAGGAGACAAGATACATGTGGATTAGAGTGCATACAAAGTACTGTAAGGCAATGTATATTGCTATATGCTACTTTCGTTTCATCAATACTTAGGCCATTTCAAAACTAATAAAATCCAGTCTATTTGTTTACTCGTCTATTTGAAAGAGTTGAATGATGAACATTGAACGAACATGTCCGAACTAAACAAAGAACGCCACGATTTTCTCCACACACATCTGATTGTTTCTCTGAAGGCCTGCTAGGCGAGTTACCCCCATCTTGTCCTGAGGACCATACTATTGATCTGATTCCTGGAAGCACACCACCGAACCTGCCCCCTTACCATGTTAGCCGAGAGCCGAGAATGAAGAAATCATGAACCAAGTGAAAGACCTTCTTGAAAAGGGTCTTATTCAGCCGAGTACTTCACCCTACTGTTCTCCGGTTTTATTGGTACTAAAGAAAGACGGATCTTGGAGAATGTGCATTGATTATAGAGCTCTCAATAAAATCACTATCAAGAACAGATTTCCGATTCCAAGGATCGATGATATTCTTGACGGACTTTAGGGATCCTCTTGTTTCAGCAGGATTGATTTGAAAAGCGGATATCATCATATCCGATAGCTCCAGGAGATGTCTACAAGACAGCCTTTCGGACAAGCTTTGGTTTATATGAATTTTTGGTGATGCCTTTTAGACTTACCAATGCTCCAACGACTTTTAACTAAATGATGGATAGGATTTTCCGAGAGTATTAATCTTTTGTGGACACTTTATTTGATGATATTATAGTCTTCTCCAAGGATGAAGCAGAACATCGACACCATCTGCTACAGGTCTTTCAGGTATTGCATGATCACAAATTGGTAATCAATGCCAAGAAGAGCGAGTTTTTCTTCCCGGAAATACACTTTCTAGGACACATCACCTCGGCAGCAGGAGACCCGGCCAAGATTGAGACTATTCGCGATTGGCCAAACTTGAAGAATGTTCATGAAGTTAGAAGCTTTCTGGGCTTGTGTTCTTACTACCGGCGGTTCATTCGGAAGTTTGCAGAGGTAGCTTTCCCTTTGCACATCTTGACTCAGAAAGGAGTCCCTTTCTCCTGGGAATCGACAGAGATGACTGCCTTTCAGACACTTAAGGAAAAACTGACTACTGGACCAGTGTTGGCTTTGCCATACACAAAAGCCATTCGAAGTTTATTGTGATGCTTGTGGTCGTAGTCTGGGAGCGGTCTTAATGCAAGAAGGCCATGTGATTGCTTATGAAAGCAGATTGTTTTCAAGGCCAGAATTGACAGCACAGAAGAGCTATTAGCAGTAATCTATGCTCTTACTCAGTGGCGACATTACCTACTCGGAGCCGATTTCACAGTCTTTACTAATCATCAGAGTTTACGCTACTTCTTGTCACAGAAGCAGCTTTCAGAAAAGCAGATGTCACAAAGTGATGACGTGGCGAACAACAGAAACCCTAATTTCTGCCAAAAACCCTAAAATTCCTGCAAACCCTAATTTCTGCTAGAAACCCTTATTTCCAAAAATCATGGAGGCTGTTTTTTTATTTATTTATTTATAATAATGATGAGCGACGCGAATCTTGCTTTTTACTCTACGCAAGAGAAAGGAAGAGAATGTTTTTTTTTTAATAAAAAAAAGAGAAGAGCTTGAGAGAGAGGAGCTTTTGAGCTCTTATGCTTTTAACTGAAAAGCTTTTGGGGCTCTGCTTTTGGGCATCTCTTGTAACCTTTAAATTAGTTGTGAGGGCCTCACTTCTCAGAGCATCTGGATGCAGAGTCTGAGAGTGAATCCCGACCCACTCCCTTGTACTTTGAACTGATTAATATAAAAAGAATACCGAAAGGGGCGCCAGTCTTTGGGGCCAATATCTCTAGGCACGGAACTCCGCCGGGCCAGTGCAAATCTATTGTGATCTGTGAATTGTTTTGAAGTGGTTATTTGGTGCTGTCGCGGTTGATTCTTGACTTGGAGTGTCCAAGTCTGTTACAGTGGTATCAGAGCACGGCCAATTTCTCTTCTACGAGAAATCCGATCCCCAATTTTTTTTCCGCGGCACCTATGGCTTCAGGCAATGATCAGTTGACTCCCTCTGCATCTGGAGATGCGGGCAGGGATCACAACGAAGATTCCGGCACGGAGTATGGCCCGCCTAGGCCTACTCAGGCGGAGCAACAAGAGACGGAGCGTCGTCAATTGATTGGCGATGCAACAAAGATGATGCTCAAGTTTGCCAAGGACCCGAAGATGGAAAAATATACGAACTAGACCTCTTTGGAAGAGGTACAGACGGAGTGGCAGAGAACCACAGCACCACTCCCGAAACCCGCTCTCAAGAAACCTTTTGTCTCCCGGAAATATACGGAGAAGGAACTAGAGAACGTGGTTGATGCACAGATTGCTAAGCTTTTCGACATGCAAAAGAAAGACAAAAAGAACGACAAAAAGCAGAAGAAAGGCACTGACTTCCCGAGATATTTGGGTCGTCGGTCGACATTCGACAGGGCTAAGAAACAGAAGAAGCGTGTCAAGTTTGAAGGCTTACCCAGTTCTTCTTCTTCTTCTTCTGACAGTTCTTCTAGCTCTTCAGACTCGAGCGAAGAAGACAAAAAAGGTAAAAAGCGAAGCAAGAAACAAAGCTTCGGAAAGGGCAAGAAAAAGGCAAAGAAGGCTACATCTCGCTCAGAGACTGACAGTTCTACTGAGGACTCGTCTACAGACAGCTCAGATTCCGATGATAGAAACTTTTTTGCGAACAAGAAGAATTTTTACAAAGCTAACTAGTATGACTTTCTCGAAGATAAAAGAAAGAAAGTCCGAGAGTTTAAGGAAGGTGGCTACTCGATCAAGTTTGATACTTTTTCAGGATACTCAGATGCTTCGAAGGCTGTCTTTTATACAGCAGTTTGACATCGCTTTCGCGGGAGGACGCTATTTAGAGCACTTCAAGATTCAGAGAGTTGCCTCTTGCTTTAAGGGGAATGCTCGTACTTGGTGGTCCACGCTTCTTTTAAACAAGAGTGGGCCAGTTAAATGGCTGAAATTTAAAAAGATTTTTATTTCTTCTTGGTTGACGCAAGAATATGAACGAGATGTACGAGCTGCTTGGAACCATCTTCGGATGACCAAGAAAGATACAATCAATGCTTATTGTGAAAGATTCTCGAGCTCTTTTCTACCCGCCTCTTCATTTAAGAAGATCTCGTTCAGAGAACAGATTGAGCGGTTTACCTTGGGTCTACCTACAGAGATCTGAGATCACTGCTTGGAACAGAAGTCAGCTTCTATTCAGGAGTTAATGAGTCATGCGAAGCGGGGCTTTGCCATTCACTCTGGCAGTCTAACCTACCCCACAGATGAGGCCATGACACAACGAGCCGAACAGACTTCTGGGAATGAAAGTAGAAAGAAAAAGAGCAACCCAGAGAAAAGGATGCACGACCCAAGCTTACTCCTGAGGAGAGAGCTCGCTTCATCAGAGAGGGGAAGTGCTTTGGATGCGGGGAACATGGACATATCTCCGCGAAGTGCCCTAAAAAGGCATAGAAAGAACAACATGATAAAGAGGACGATAGGCCTGAGAGTTCGAGAGTAGCTAAGGAACGTGGCAAAAAAGGCAGATAGAAAAGTAGAACTGGTACCACATGGCGTGGGACCTGCACCGAATCTAATGAATGAAAGTACAAACTTTGCCGCTTTTGGGGTAAAGTGAAGGATCAGGAAGCTCTTTTGAAGGAGCCAAGGCCAACTTCTTTTCACTTGGAATTGGCGGCTCGATTTGGAATTAGGCCCGACAGACTGACGCCACAAGCGGAGGTAGTTCGATTAGCACTCGGATGGGATGTTGCCACTACACCGAGCATTGGCAAACTTCGTTTGCAATGACAGGGGTGTTCAGGGCACGCGAGTGACTTTCTACTCAGGATCCCTTGGTACCACAAGAACTACGCCGTGGTTGACTACCGGGCCGAGAAAGCGACTTTGACAAATGAGGGGCTCAGAGAATGTACCTGATGAACTTCAGTTCTTTACTCATTCTTTTGGGAGAGAACTGAATGATGGATAAAGGTTGAATATGTTTTGACCTGAACAAAAGAATGCCAAGATTTTTCTCCACACTCATGCCAATTACTTTTTAGAGGGCTTGAAGATCAAACCATTGATCTGATACCTGGAAGCACGCCACCGAACCGGTCACCTTACCGTGTGAGCCGAGTACAAAATGAAAAGATTATGAACCCAGTGAAAGACCTCTTGGAAAAGGGTCTTGTCCAGCATAGTACTTCACCGTATTGCTCTCCACTGTTGTTGGATTTAAAGAAAGACGGATCTTGGAGAATGTGCATCGATTATAGAACTCTCAACAAAATCACCATCAAGAACAGATTTCCGATTCCTAGGATCGATGATATACTCGACAGGATACATGGATCCTCGTGCTTTAGCAGGATTGACTTGAAGAGTGGATATCATCAAATCCGAATCGCGCCGGAAGACGTCTACAAGACAGCTTTTCGGACGACTTTTGGGTTATTTGAGTTTTTTGGTGATGCCTTTTGGTTTAACCAATGCTCCTGCAACATTTAACCGGATGATGGACAGGATTTTTCGAGAGCACGGGCTATTTGTTGGCACTTTCTTTGATGATATCATTGTTTTCTCCAAGAATGAGGCAGAACACAGAGATCGTCTGCTTCAGAGATACACTTTTTGAGACACTTTGTCTCAGCAGCAGCAGCAAGAGTGCAAGTGGATTCGGCCAAGATAGAGACTATACGTGATTGGCCCGATTGGAAGAATGTCCATGAAGTTGGAAGCTTCTTGGGACTATGTTCGTACTACAGGCAGTTCATACGAAAGTTTGCAGAGGTTGCTTCCCCTTTGCATATCTTGACACAGAAAGGAGTACCTTTCTCATGGGGACCCACAGAGGTGACTACCTTTCAGACATTGAAAGAGAAATTGACTACGGGACATATTTTGACTTTGCCGGACTTGCAGAAGTCATTTGAAGTATATTGTGATGCTTGTGGTCGTAGTTTGCGTGCGGTCTTGATGCAAGAAGGCCATGTCATAGCTTACGAGAGCCGTTTGTTCTCTAGGCCGGAGATGACAGCACAGATTTATGAGAAAGAGCTTTTGGCGGTTGTCCATGCTCTTACTCAGTGGCGGCATTACCTACTTGGAGCGGATTTTACTATCTTTACAGACCATCAGAGTTTGTGCTACTTCTTGTCACAGAAGCAGCTTTCGGAAAAGCAGATGCGGTGGGCGAACATCTTGTCACAGTTCCACTTCCAGATTGTCCATGTGCAGGGACATAAGAATGTGGTGGCAGATGCTTTGTCTCGGAAACCATTGGTTCTGGCTATTTCCGCGATACATCATAAGAGCTTCGAGGATATGGTGGATCAGTATGCCACAGACACAGATTTTGCAGATATTTTCACACGGATACGGGATGGGGAGACAGTAGCTGGATACTCCCTTCGGAAAGGCTACTTGATGAAAAAGACTATGTTGTGCGTTGCACAACCGTTGAGGGAAAAGGTTATGACTGAATGCCACTGTCCACCTTTTACGGGTCACCGCGGCATTGCTACCACCATGAAAGGGGTAGAGAGATATTTCTTTTGGCCGAGACTCAAGAAAGATGTCGAAGAGTTTGTGCGCAGTTGCTTGGTATGCCAGAAGGTCAAGTTTGACAGGCATAAGGCACAGGGATTGTTAAAGCCTTTACACATACCCACCCGCCCCTAGAAAAGTATTGAAATGGATTTTATTTTTGATCTCCCGAGAACACAGAATGATCACAATGATTTTCTGATTACATGGCACGTCTGAGACGATTGTCTTCGACAGAGACCCCAAATTTATAAGTTTGTTTTGGAAGGCAATTTGGGAGAACATTGGCACACAATTGCAGTTCTCGTAATCGTTCCACTTGCAGACTCACGGACAATCTGAGATTGCCAATTCAGTGGTTTTAAATTTATTGAAGTCTTGTATCTCGGATCAGAAGACTCAATGGGAAAGATACTTACCTTGGTGGAATTTGTCTACAATAACACGATACACTCTTCGACGGGGAAGGCGCCATTTAAGATTGTTGAAAGTGTTGCGAAGGTTCCATCCTTCCTGAGCACGAAAGATTAGATATTTGAAGCGGATGAATATTCGCGAGATTTGGATACGGCTTTTGCCAAGGTTCGTGAGACTTTGCAGAAGTCTCAAGAACGACAGAAAAAGGCAGCGTATCGCCATCGTTGCGACTTGAAACTGAAGGAGGATGATTGGGTGCTCTTACGTTTTGAGAAGGCACGCCTACGAAAGAAAAAGGGAAAGGAGAGGCTTTTTCTAAAGCTTAGTATGCGATACTACAGCCCTTTCCAGATTACTGAAAAGATAAATGATGTCTCCTTCCGATTGAAACTACCAGATAATTGGAGGATTCACAATGCCTTCCATGTGAGTCTCTTGAAACCTTTTAAAGGTGATGTGCCTGATGATGGGGAGCCTGATAAGCAACCCGAAGTGGACGAAAACAAGGAGATCCTTGTTCCTGAACAGATTTTGGCACATAAGGATACGAAGAATAAGGGTAAAGTCTGAAGGCGGTTCTTGGTTAAGTTCAAGAACTTTCTTGCATTTGATGCGAAGTGGATGGAGGACGAGGACCTAGCAGATACTCCTCGAATTGTGAAACTTTACCTCGATGTTTTGGTTTAGCATAGTCTACTCCAAACGGAACCCAGAATTCAGCTTGGCCGGAGATCTGGTGCAGTGGGATGCACAAGAGGGGAGTCACTCCGCTCCCTTGTCAACAGATGCCTTGATTTTGATACTAAAGTCACTGATGTCTCTTTGAGCTTCAGGGATACTGAGAGCTGACAGTATTCTGCTGGATGACTTTATGAAATGGAATTCCTGATAATGATACTGATTTGTTCTTGACTTCTTTTGAGTGCAAGAACTGATAGACGAAATGACTGCAGCATTTTGGTCCGATTGATCTCGAATAGACATGGTTGCAATAGGGGTTAGTCAATCGGACATCGATGAGGTCCCGATTGGACCTAGATGTGATTGCTAGCTACATTGCTGATAAATCATGGTCTAAGATCCGAATGAATGTTGAATGTCATGTGATGTCGTGTGATGTGACTCGATTTTGTACATGTGCTAGATGTGTGTTCCTAGTACGTAGGTACTAACAGTCAGTGTCTGCTAAGACAGTTTATGGCTTTTGTCGGTTTTGCAGGCGTAATCACGGTCGATTACAATGCTTTCAAGAGGGGGGTATGTCACAAAGTGATGACGTGGCGGACAACAGAAACCCTAATTTTTGCCACAAACCCTAAAATTCCTACAAACCCTAATTTCTGCCAAAAACCCTAATTTCCAAAAATCGTGGAGGCTGTTTTTTTTTTTAATTTATTTATTTATAATAATGATGATACGCGAATCTTGCTTTTTACTCTACGCAAGAGAAAGGAAGAGAATGTTTTTTTTTTATAAAAAAAAAGAGAAGAGCTTGAGAGAGAAGAGCTTTTGAGCTCTTATGCTTTTAATTGGAAAGCTTTTGGGGCTCTGCTTTTGGGCATCCCTTGGAACCTTTAAATTAGTGGTGAGGGCCTCACTTCTCAGAGCATCTGGATGCAAAGTCTGAGAGTGAATCCCGACCCACTCTCTTGTACTTTGAACTGATTAATATAAAAAGAAATACCGAAAGGGGCGCCAGTCTTTGGGGCCAATTTCTCTAGGCACGGAACTCCGCCGGGCCAGTGTAAATCTATTGTGATCTGTGAATTGTTTTGAAGTGGTTATTTGGTGCTGTCGCGGTTGATTCTTGACTTGGAGTGTCCAAGTCTGTTACAGCAGATGTTGTGGGCTAACATCTTGTCACAGTTTCACTTCTAGATTGTCCACGTTCAGGAACAAAAAAACCTAGTGGCAGATGCAGAAGCCCCTAGTCTTGGCTATTTCCGCGATTCATCATAGAAGCGTCGAGGATATGGTTGATCAGTACGCCACCGATCTAGTTTTTTCCGATGTTTTCACTGGCATACAAACTGGGGAAATAGTGGTAGGGTATTCCATACGGGATGGCTACTTAATGAAGAAAACGATGTTGTGTGTTACACAGCCGTTGAGAGAAAAGGTTTTGACTGAGTGCCATTGTCTTTGATCTCCCGAAGACCCAGAGCACGATGGCATTTGGACTGTCATTGGCAGATTTAGCAAGCAAGTTCACTTCATTCTAGTGAAGAAAACAGTCAAGCCGGACCATTTAGAGAGACTGTTCATTGCACAGATATTTCAATTACATGGCATGCCTGAGACAATAGTCTCTGACAAAGATTCCCGATTCACGAGTTTGTTTTAAAGTGCTATTTGGGAGAACATTGCCACACGGTTGCAGTTCTCGTCATCCTTCCACCCGCAGACAGATGGGCGATCTGAGATTGCAAATTCAATTGTTCTGGATTTATTGAAGTCTTACATCTTTGATCAGAAGACTCAACGGGAAATTTTTTTGGTGGAATTTGTCTAAAATGATACGGTTTATTCTTCGACGGGGAAGGCACTGATGGGGGCTTTTCACAAGCCAAGCTCCCATACCCCTCTTCTCTCGTCCCCACCCCATGGAAACCTCCTCTTAGGAGGGAGTGATAAAAGGCATTGGAAAAAGTAAGAAAAAAAATAAAGTATGATTATGTAAATATATGAGAAAGGTAAAATAGGCCACCTCATGCCTGCGGGGCAGCCCATCCCCACCTTGCCTCCTTTTTCTTCACTGATGCCCCGCCGTGTGTCCCTTTTCCTCTCCTCCACTCAAAAGGTCAACCCCCTCTCTCTTCCCCTTGTCCTTTCTCCTTTCTCTCTCCCCTCAAGCTACCCCACCTCTCACCAATAATGCATTATAACTCACCAATAATGCACCCTAACTCACATGCAACTTACCCTATCTTCCAAAATAGTATACCCCACCCCCTCTTTCTCTCTCCTATCATATCCCATGACCCAAATACCCCCCTCTCTCTCTAGAGGGCGCCATGTCTCTTGTCTTGTAGCTAAATAACCTCCCCCACACTCACACACACTCAGTTTCATTGAAAAAGGTGCCCACAGACCCATCCCCACCCGGTGGTTACCTGATTTTTCTTGTGTTCACACATATCTGTACACAGATTCACCTCTGAACACACTCCCCTCTCTCCCCTCTTGTAATTACTTTATTCTCCATGTCACCTCTCACTTTTTTTTCATCAACCCATCTCTCTCTCTTAGTCTCTCTCTCATGAGACTGCTGTTCTGGCACATATACACACAACCAACACCCTTTCCATTGATGTTCTCCAATTGGTGATTTTGAGTGAGTGTTTACAGGGTGACATAATCTTTGGGACAATTCTTTGATCTTGTCACAATTTTGATTTGAGGTCATTTCGGCCTTCATTTCCACTATTGGCAATATTGTGCATGCAATTTCATTCTTTTGTGAAGGTTTTAACAATTCACATTCCTCCAAAACTAGAACTTTATAGTCTTCAGTGGGTTGTGCTATATAGCACATTCTTTTGTGAAGGTTTTAACAATTCACATTCCTCCAAAAATAGAACTTTATAGTCTTCAGTGGGTTGCCATCAACTCCTACCTATCCGCCATGTGCTCTACCACTCTCTCCCTTCTCATTCCCCTACCCTATGCTCCCTATTTCATCGCCTTATTCTCTAAATAAAGCTTGAGGTTTTGTGAGTATGTTTTCTTGCAATGTTTTGCCCATGTGAGGTGTACGGATTCGCCATCCTTTTGTGGTGCCTAAGTACTAAGCCGCTATACCTCCTCCCTCACTCTCTCTCTCTCTCTCTCTCTCTCTCTCTCTCTCTCACTTGATCTCATTCCCTTTCCTCTTCATCATTACTCCCAAGCATCCATCTCTCTTGGATGAAAACTTTGTTATGGTTGTGTGTTGTTTGCGTCCTAGCCGCTGAAGCTAGGTGGTGCCCCCTGTTTGCTTTACCATGACAAGCTCGAGGCGCGCCATTCGGTCCCCGGTGTTTTAGAGGCCGTCGGGGTTCGGGGTTCTCTTTGCTCCCGTTCATTTGGTGCCCCCACGGAGGGCATCTAAGACCCTTCAGTTTACAATGTTGAAAGTGACGCCCACTATCAATCATGGACGAATGGCTGAAGGAATTTTTTAACTGGAGGACGGAAGAAGAAGAGACGAAGGAGGCACTAGCCGCCTTCATTGAGGTGCTACTGCCAGGCTGCAGTGTCGTCAGCATTCAAGAGGTAAATTCTCCATCTCGTGTCACTCGTTCTAACTATAAATTGAGAGCATCAGGTGGGAGGTCGGTGAAGTGCCATCACTGTTGTCAACCAAGGCACACTGTCAATGAGTGCCAGCAACGAAGGCAGCGAAAGGGCTGAAGTCATCTACATCGACATTCATCGCAAAGAAGTCATTCACATCAAGGAAGGGAAGCAAACGGTGAGACCTCTTTTTCCTAAAGAAACTACAGTCAAAGTTATAACTCCAAAGTGGCCTAAAGGGGCTACTCGAGCCAAAGGCAAGGAGAAGATAAGCCAGTCTGGAAACACATGACCCCGAAGGGAGAAGCATCTGGCCAAGCAAGTGCTTCAAGCTCAGAAAGCCGGGTTGTACCCAGTTTGCCAAACAGGAAGTCATCCGAAGCTAAGCGGCGAAAGGTCGCCTACCGATTTGCACGGCGCATGCGAGTGCTACCAATCCACTTCGACAATCCGGAAGAAGAAGTGGTAAGAAGATTCCCATGTCCTAGAGAAGAGTGATTCGGCTACTGCTCTCGCTGTTTTGGAAAGAGAGTGGAGGATCTTCCTCCTCTCCTTGTACAACTTATCCTGAAGAAGCTCTCTACCACGGGAGAAACCCAGTGGGCTGGGGACGAGTTGCAACTGAATGGAGTAGAATTCATGCAACACGCCGACTACGGAAATTACCTGCAATTGTTGTTAGCCAAGAGGCTGAGAGTGGTCAGACGCGTCGCCATCACCCCGTACGTGCTGAGCAACGAAGGAAAGGTAGAGCCCATGAAAGGCGACGGCCTCTTGTGGATGTGCCGACTCATCAACACTGGCACGGTAAGAGTATAAGTAAGTATTTCATCCTCTGTGCATGATGGAAAACGGGCCAACGGCATTCCCGTTCAGATTCTTGCAACATATGCATGTGAATATCTATGTAGATAGGAAAGTCTTCTACCAATAGAAGATCGTACACCTATTCGGTGCGGCGGTACTAGGAGAAATCCTCAATTCCCCGAACCCTATCATTCTCCCCATATTAGATTACCATCATTCCTTTAATGTTTCTATCTTTATCTTGTTTTAACCTATCCACCCACCCCTGTAAAAAGCTGCTATGAGCCGCTACTGTTAATGTAATGTTAAAAAAAAAAGAAAAAAAAGAAAAAGAGATTTGTAATGTCCTGAGTCACTACCATGGCAAGTGTTTCTTTCCCCACGTTCAGTGGAAAGAAGGGAGAGGATCTCACCACCGACTTTTTGGATGATTTCGACATTGCTTGTATCGTCTTCAACAAAGATGACAACGCTTCACGACTTAGAATTTTTCCTCTACTGATGAAAGTAGAGGCTAAGTCCTGGTATAATGCATTGCCCCAGGTCACCAAGAATGCATGGGATGTGTTAATGGCTGCTTTTTTAAAGAGGTTTGGTGGAGGCATAACCTCGGAGAGGCTATGGCAATTACTGACAGAATTAAAGCGGGGAGGCCTGCTAGAGTATGCCACCTACGAGTCTAAATTTGTGGACTTATGGGAGAGATGGGTTGCCTCGTTGGAGGAAGGTGAAGGAGCGCCTAGTTTCCTAAAGAAGGACCGTTTCATTGCTGGTCTATGGTCGCCGCTTAGAGAGAAGGTGAAGGGAAGGTTTCCTGCAACATATGAGTTGGCAGTCGAAGTAGCCCGCCTTAAAGACAAGAAGCTACGCATGCAAGCAAGAGTAAACGAGTCAGAGGAAACAAGCTCGGCCCAACCAACCCCAGTGACTGCAACAGCCAATCATAGAGTCCAACCACAGGAGGCATCAGAAGAGCAAGACCTGCTGAGTCGCATCACCACCCAACTAGAGATTTTATCTGTGCATCTGGTACAGCAAGGGCATACACCTGGAAGGAACCCAGAACAAGGAAGAGGACAACGAAGGAAGAACCCAGAGTATCATTGTTACAACTACGGGGAAGATGGCCGTGGAATGTACTACTGCCCACACCCGAGGAGGCAGAATTTCAATAGAGGGGGGAAACAGAATCAGATCTCTCCACCAAGAACACCACCGCCACTCAGGCAACCAATCCCACCTGTTCAAATCCCACCACCAACGGTGCAACCACAGCTAGCCACACCAGTTCAACGCCAGTCACCAATGCAACCACCGCCACAATCACCACTTACAATCATCCTACGCCCACCATCAATTGGTACCCGCACACCAAGTATCATTGGTCTTGCAGAAGAGGTCAAGATGAAGGTAACCGAAGAAGGATCAAGCGAGAAGTTTATTCAAAGAACTGAAGCACTGGAACAAGAGGTTAAAGAATCAAAAGATGCTACCCAGGTGGGGGAGGTAAGTCAAGAAAATTGTGTTACAAATGTGAGTACATCTTTAACCTTGAAAGAAATAGGCACCAAAGCGATCAATCGACAGCATTGGGCAGTAAGCGTAAGAAGGTGTAAAGTGTTGATTAGGCCTCGTCAGAGTAAGAGGAATGCAAAGGGCATGAAAGATACAAGAGAAGAGGAAAACCATCTTGCTAGCAAGGCTTTGCAGAAGGTGGACAACATATCAATCAAAGGGGAGGGCTTTGAAAACGGAAGCCTGTGCACCAGCATGGACCCAGGACAGTGTAGCAAGCTAAAGGAATCTTGCATCAAGGCAGTTTCACTTGAGGACCATAACGAAGAGGTAAGTATGACTGAAGGTTTGGAGTTGGATATTTCTCCAGAGGCTTGGCAGCCGAGCAAGACTTTATTGTGTAGTGTTATAGACTTAGAGATGGGTAATGCCTCTAGTCTACTGAAGGGTGTTATAAACTTGGAGATGGGTAATGCCTCCAGTTTATGTGAGGGTGTTCAGAGTAAGTTTGATGATCAATATGCTGCCAACCTTTTAAGGATGTTCCAAACTCCTCCACAACATAGCATTGTGTTTGCATGGGATGCATCAGACCTATGGCTATGGCTAGCTGCTCTAACATATAGAGAGAAGATCAGCATGGAGATAAGAGCAAAGGAGCCATGGATAGACAAAAGCCTAATAGAATGCAAGAATGAAGACCTCATTCGCAATTTGGTACAATTTTTTACAAATAGTGCATCCTCTCTTTGGAGAAAGGTAAGTGGATTACGCTTGAATTTAAGCCGCAAGGTAGGTGGCTTGCTATTAGCATCAGTAAAGGAAGCTGACATGTTTGAGCACACCCAAAAGAAGCATGATATGCTCGTAGTTTTTTCTAGTCATGGCAGTAAGCAGGATTCTGAAGACAACTTGAGCTCACCACACCAACAAGGCGGCCATATATGGTGGATTCTTGGTACACTCTTGGGAATCATAATTTTCAGTTCTGTCTTTGCAGGAGCCAAGATACTCATTTCTCCTCTCGCTACTGGTGGTTACAAATTTGATCCAATTTGGCATGCAAATTTTATTGTTCGGACATTGCAAACAATGATCCTATTTTTCACTTGGGATCCAGGAGGACAGTGGCACAAAGTTCTGGAAGCCATGGGCTTCCCCTTTAATCAACCGACACTATTCCAAGGAACAAGTTATCACTCGGACCTGTTACAGATTCATGAATATCCCAGAAATCTCACCAATGGCCAAATGGAATGGCTAGTTCAGAAGGCAACTCGATATCGGATCCTACAGCTAAGCGGAAGAAGAAACGGAGCTAGAGACATGAATGCCTCTAGCCAAAACGGGAGGGCTAATGATGGGGGCTTTTCACAAGCCAAGCTCCCATACCCCTCTTCTCTCGTCCCCACCCCATGGAAACCTCCTCTTAGGGAGGGAGTGATAAAAGGCATTGGAAAAAGTAAGAAAAAAAATAAAGTATGATCATGTAAATATATGAGAAAGGTAAAATAGGCCACCTCATGCCTGCGGGGCAGACCATCCCTACCTTGCCTCCTTTTTCTTCACTGATGCCCCGCCGTGTGTCCCTTTTCCTCTCCTCCACTCAAAAGGTCAACCCCCTCTCTCTTCCCCTTGTCCTTTCTCCTTTCTCTCTCCCCTCAAGCTACCCCACCTCTCACCAATAATGCATTATAACTCACCAATGATGCACCCTAACTCACATGCAACTTACCCTATCTTCCAAAATAGTATACCCCACCCCCTCTTTCTCTCTCCTATCATATCCCATGACCCAAATACCCCCCTCTCTCTCTAGAGGGCGCCATGTCTCTTGTCTTGTAGCTAAATAACCTCCCCCACACTCACACACACTCAGTTTCATTGAAAAAGGTGCCCACAGACCCATCCCCACCCGGTGGTTACCTGATTCTTCTTATGTTCACACACATCTGCACACAGATTCACCTCTGAACACACTCTCCTCTCTCCCCTCTTGTAATTACTTTATTCTCCATGTCACCTCTCACTTTTTTTTCATCAACACATCTCTCTCTCTTAGTCTCTCTCTCATGAGACTGCTGTTCTGGCACATATACACACAGCCAGACAAGTGGGGCCCACAGCCACATGGCCTATGTAGATAATGATTTTTTCATTTCTAAATTCTAGAATTTCTCCCCCCTCCCCTATATAAAGAGGGGTCACTATCACACACACACACACACAACATCACCAAAGAACACACTATGCATTGTGTGTGCCTAGTACACACACACACACACATACCCACACCATCACCATCACCGCAATCACCATGCTTGTCTTGAGCATGACCTCTACACCCTTGGCTATGGAAGATGAAGGGCAATTAAATGAAGGATGATGGCCATGCCCTCGAGCGAGTCTTCGCCATCAACTCCTACCTATCCGCCATGTGCTCTACCACTCTTTCCCTTCTCATTCCTCTACCCTATGCTCCCCATTTCATCGCCTTATTCTCTAAATAAAGCTTGAGGTTTTGTGAGTATGTTTTCTTGCAATGTTTTGCCCATGTGAGGTGTGCGGAATCGCCACCTAGTCTTGTGTTTGGAGTGAGCTTGTGTATGTGTGAAGGGTGTGCGGATTCGCCATCCTTTTGTGGTGCCTAAGTACTAAGCTGCTATACCCCCTCCCTCACTCTCTCTCTCTCTCTCTCTCTCTCTCTCTCTCTCACTTGATCTCATTCCCTTTTCTCTTCATCATTACTCCCAAGCATCCATCTCTCTTGGATGAAAACTTTGTTATGGTGGTGTGTTGTTTGCGTCCTAGCCTGAAGCTAGGTGGTGCCCCTTGTTTGCTTTACCATGAAGGGCTCGAGGCGCGCCATTCGGTCCCCGGTGTTTTAGAGGCCGTCGGGGTTCGGGGTTCGCTTTGCTCCCGTTCAGCACCATTTGAGATAATTGAACACTGCTTTTGCCAAGCTCCGGGAGGCTTTAGAGAAATCTCAAGAACGACATAAGAAGGCAGCAGATCAATTGTCATGTGTGCACTTCACTTGCACTACATGGACATGCTTCTGGCATGAGTCTTAGCTTAGGACTGAGCCTGGCGTGAGTCTCTAGCAGGACATGCATGCCCAGGACGGTCATAGTTGCATACCCTCTCTTGCACTGTATAGTCATTCTGGCATGAGCATTTTTCAAAGCATAGAACCCTTTTTTCCAAAGTACACATTTTTCACTTATTTATTAATAAGTGACTTTTGTTGGAAAGGTAGGTAGGGCAAATTGCTAAAGATCTATAAAAGAAAAACATTGGGCACTCAGTAGAAGCAGAAGAAACAAGGACACAAGGAGGCAAGCACCCAGCAATTAGGTAGCACCTCAACAGAAGCCCTAGCGTTTTTCTCAAGAAGAAGAAGGCCCAGATCAGCCTGGCGTTTTCAGATTTCAGCATCTCAGCCCTAGCGTTTTCAGTTTTCAGCCCGTCCTCGTCGTCGTCATCATTGTCGTCAATATCGTCGACAAGTCCATTGCATCTAGACTCTTGTACCAAATTGTGCAATCTATAGCATAGACCTCTCTTGCCATAGAGAGGGGGGCCCTTGGAGGAGGGTTTGAGAACCGTCTGGTGTCGTATCCTTCTCGCTCTCTCTCTCGGTCTCAGTACCTTCATTCACAGTAGCATTCACTTTGTTTGTGATCATTGCATTCTCTCTCTAAAGGAACGGAAGGCTCTCCCTTCCGTAAGTAAAAGGAACCCTTGAGCACAGTTCGGAGCACTCATCTTGAGCAATATCATCATTCACTTCCGTTGCACCTGACATTGGTATCAGAGCTCGGTCATAGCAGCTACAGTACGGAACCTTTAATACGCGGTGTACAATACGCATACTAGACATATATTTGAGAATCAATAAACTACGTCATCTATTTTAGATATGATACTTTAATAAGGACAAATGAAGTGGTTCATGGACCTCCTCAATACATAACATGAAGCTCTAAAACAAAATTGATCAACTAGGAAAAGACATACGCTTTGAGCAAAAAAAACGTTAGAATAGAAAACGTTATGAGACGTATTGTAAGTTTCATTACGAGACGACGTGTATTCTAAATAAAATACACGTATTTTAGCTGCTATGAGCTCTGTGTGTGCTTCAGCTTCGCGAACTCAAGGGAGGAACCTAAAGAACCCCCTAAGAATCAAGAATCTCAAGAACCAAGAACCATCAAGAATCCAAGTTGAACCAAGAACCCAAAGAACCTCTCTCAATTTCTTTTTTCCTGAAGAATCTTTGAGTCCCGACCATGGACTTACCAGATCCCATCTTCATTGCCATGTCTTTGAAGGAAGATCGACATCGGATACACAACAACCCAAATCTAGAGTACCAAGATCTCCTATCCTTGTATGCGGATATGGAAGGAGTTGGAGACAGGGTCCCTAGCCTCTTTTGCATTTGCATTCGTATGTAGCGTGCATCCACTTCAATCAACAAGAAACCCTTGGGTTTTTCTGCGAGCACCCTTACCTTTCAGCTTCACCCGCCATGTTTTCACGACAGGACTATTCGGGTGGTAGTCTTGCTTGCAAGCAAAGTCAGCACGAAGGCTGGTATTCTGCAACAATAGTAAGGCTATCTAGTAACTCGTATGGTCGGTGTTTACATCACAGTAGTACCTACATCCGTTGTATCCACCCGTTCGAAGGAGTTTTCATTGGCGATGCATCCACAGCATCAGAAACATTCATCAGTCAGCATCAGTAGTACAAACAGAAGTTCGGTAGCTGTGCCGCACCTTTAACAGGGGGGGATGTCACGTGCGCACTTCACTTGCGCTATGTGGACATGCTTCTACCATAGTCTAGCATGAGTCTTAGCTTACGACTGAGCCTGGCACCTTTGTGAGTCTCTAGCAGGACGTGCATGCCCAGGCCGGTCATAGTTGTATACCCTCTCTTGCACAATACAGTCATTTCAGCATGAGCATTTTTCAGAGCATAGAACCCTTTTTTTCAAAGTACACTTTTGTCACTTATTTATTAATAAATGACTTTTGTTGGAAAAGTAGGTAGGGCAAATTGCTAAAGATTTATAAAAGAAAACCATTGGGCACTCAGTAGAAGCAGAAGGAGGGACATAAGGAGACAGGCACCTAGCACCCAGCATTCAGGCAACACCTCAGCAAAAGCCCTAGCATTTTTCTCAAGAAGAAGAAGACCCAGATCAGCCTAGCGTTTTTAGATTTCAACATTTCAGCCCGACTGGGTGCACTTACGTTTTGAGAAGGCACGCCTAAGGAAACAAAAGAGAAAAGAGCGGCTTTTTCCTCCAAAGCTTAGCATGAGGTATTATGGCCCTTTCCAGATTAAAGAAAGATAAGAGATGTCTCCTTTCAACTCAAGTTGCCCGGGTGTAGCATCTGAGCTACAAAAGACCGAACATGAGGAAGACGAGTCAGTGAGAGACTGTATTAGTCGTCTAAAGCACTTAAACTCTCGTTGTCTACTAAATGAGCGTTTCAATAATAATCAATTGCTCAATAGATTCCTCCGACGATTGCAACATGAAAATATCTATAATGGCCTAGTCATTAGAGGTATTACTACCTGGGAGACAGTCACTACCAATGCAATCCAATTGGAAGACAATTTAATGGTTGCAAGTGAAAGAGTGTCCTCTGAGCCAAACTCTAGTAGCTCGCAAGCATCGGGACATAAGCCAATAACCATAAAGCCTATTGTTAAAGAGCCAAAGATATCTGAGATGACTTTGGCAGATCTCACCAAAACCATTCAAGAAAGTCTTAGAGATAATCGTGCTCCACAAAACAATCATATGTATCTAAGAAGGGAACAACAATGGTGCTTAATTTGCTTTGGTCCACATATCAATAGTGAATGCCCTACCTTTAGAGTAAAATTAACGGGAATTGCAATGTATGTGGTAGGTACGGTCACCAAGGTAAGGATTGCATAATGTTCAAACGTGTGATGGCGAACAGACCACCCTTGGCATGGACGGATTCACCTCGAGTTCCTGCATTGATGCCTGTCCCACCTATTGAACAATATCGCAACATATAGTTCCTAAAGCCCAAAATGTTGTTCAAGCTACATCGCTACCACCTGCAGTGCTAGGACCACAGCCTCCACATCCAAGAGTCACCCCTGTGAATCATATGGGTTGCGAGCCATCTAGTGCTTGTTTGGAAGATATAGACCATAATATTGTCTATGGGATGGATGCACTTGAAGAGTGTTTACAATACTACATGGAGGACTACTAGGGACAAGTCAAACCTGTTTATCAAGTAGTTGCTCTTGCCTTGGACACAAGGTAAGGCACACCTTCATTGTTATGTATTTTTCGAAGCATACTATGTCATCTGAGATGATCTTAGGACGTCCTTTCATGAGGGAAGTAAAAATGATGCATGACTGGTTTAAAACCATGTCTGCTCGCAATTCCAAGACTTTGTCATTCGAGTTGATCTTGTGACTGATCGAGCACATCCTCTAGGAAACAGATTTATAATTGACCATCGATCTAACACCATAATTCACTCGGTCCCATTGCAGTATTGTTACACGTGTAAAAAGGACACTGATGTTGGGAAAGATTTTCCTTATATGGATGTTCTACCTAGAACGGCTGAGTCTGACAACGCGGATTGGGTCCACCTAGCGGCAATCATAAATACTTGAAAAATAGAAAGACGACTTGGGTAACACCTGAGGGGGACGAAATACCACAACTCGTACCCTTTAAATATGATAGGAGCAATGCATATAGTTTTTGATCACCTACAAGATGAAGGCTTGACTGATATTGGAATCAATAGCGTCTCAGAGTGCCTAAGAGTAGGTGCAGGTTTGTATAGAGGTCATTCATACTTTGAACGTACTCTACAAAACCAACGAGTTGAGTTTCTATCACCCTCCGGAGGTGATGAGCATATTCAGCCATGATGAAGGCTAGCATTTAGTTTCTGATGACCTAGAAGATGAAGGCTTGACTGACATTGGAACCAGCAGCGTCTCAGAGTGCCCAAGAGTAGGTGCAGGTTTGTATAGAGATCATTCATGCTGTACTTTACAAAACCAACGAGTTGAGTTTCTATCACCCTCCGGAGGTGATGGACATACTCAACCATGATGAAGGCTAGCATTTGTCAAGCTAGAGTAAAAATACTAGAAGGGCTAGGGATCAAAACAACAAAATAGTGTGTTATTAAGTCAAACAATAAGTGGGCTTTAAGCTTCCCACTTTTATTAAATTTACTAGAGAAAAACACTAAAAACAAATTTACTACGATGCAAAAATGAACGAATGTTTTTCATGATTCTTCTGAATGAGTATCCTTTCTCAGCCAGTAAAGAAATAAGATGGCACGATTGAGCAACAAAGACAGATTTACTAGAATAAAGACGAGAAAATCTAAATAACTAAGAGCAAATGACACCATACTTAGCTCAAAGAGAAATGTTCGAAGAAATGTGAGACATACGGGTGATATAAAGATTGGCATATTCTGCTTCAAGGCGCTTATCATAGATATCTACTTCTAATCCCAAGGAAGTCTGAAAAACCTTAGGTCTAAAAAGGTACGACAATTACTATTTGTGGTACAGTTAAGTTCACAAAACTCCTTAGGATAAATTCCTCCACCTACAGAACTCGAATTCAAGTACATAAAATCTTGAAAAGAAGAAACATCATGAACAAAAAGATCATCTACAAAGTGTCTTACATTGCATAACTTCTACAAAAATATTGGACAAGTGTTAGCAAGGACAAAACGCTCCATAAAATCAAACTCATAAGAAAACCAATGCTTACACAACGCTCCCTAGGCATAACCCTGAATGCAATCTCATGCATGAATGTAATGCAGGCATAGACGCCCTCGCAGGAAAGCATTTGCTTTCCCGAAAGCATTCAAAAACATCTTGCTTTTCTTCAAAGCTTCTCAGAACCACCATCTTTATCTTTACATGTAACTCTTTGCCCAGTTTGGATTTCCTCCTCGGACCAACTAAATATTCTCTATCCGATGCTCCCGTCACAGATCTTGTGCCGCATCAAGAATATCCGTTACCCGGTCTCGCCCACTAAACTTATAGAACAACTCCCTTCTCGATGCTCAATATCACCCATCTTATGACACATCAAAGATGTTCGATCCCGATGGCTTTTATCAGTTCTTGTAGATCCACAATTTCCTGACTTAAGAGGTCTTGAGTGCACAAATTTAAATATCCTAAATTCATCAAATAAAAATTACTCAAAAAATAAAAAAATAGCCAATTTAGCAACACTAGGCATCCCTCCTTGTATCAGTGTGGTGCAACCCCCGTGGGGAGTGCACCTTGGTCATGAGGTTGGGTTGCATGTCCCTTCTACATCTACTCTTGCGATCTCTCTCATCTCTCCCTTTCTCTTTTGCTCCATTGCCACTTTGCTCTCTCTCTCTCTCTCTCTCTCTCTCTCTCTCTCTCTCTCTCCAAAAAAAAGAACTTAAGACCTTTTGCATTACATAAAATCAATCAAATGGTCTATATACAAAAAACATGAAAAATTTCTTGAAAGATGCACAATGAGATCATGAGAAAAATACCAATACAACCAGAGGAATCAAAGGATAAGATACTCAATCATGAGGTGGTCAAGAAGATCTATCTTGCTGTAGCAAGCCTACCAAAAGATCCTCCACCTCTGGCAGTGTAGCGAAACCATAAAGACGAGCGTTAGCTACCAAAAGGATATAAAGTATTCCTCCTATATGAAACCCCTTGTAGCAACTCATAAAAAGGCAAGGGACTAAAAGCCCCTTCTATTGTGCCTCCAAGATCATCCACATCCATTTGATCATCTCTAGATGTGATAACCCCAAAATAGAAGGCAAATCTCTGACACGACCAAACTATAAGAGAGGAATGAGGGACCCATTTCTCCTCCATCACAAAAAGCTAGGTGAAGGTACGAAGATGAACATTTCTCTGACCAAACCAACTTCTCCACGTCATCGTTCATCCGTCGCTCATACAAATCTACAAACTATCTAATATTTGTAATAGCTAGCCTCCACCATCGTCTACTCCTATAGCACATCATAGACACCCTCCCTCATTCAAGAGATATTATGTAAAGTCTCCGCTCTAAAATTTGATCGTAGGTGATCTCTTTGGATCAAAAAAGATATGACGTCCTATACAGAATTGCAAGTCAACACATGGTGGCCCACCCCTCAAAGATGTCTCTGGAAATCTCTATGAACCACATGCAAAGAAATATGCATGCAAACACATGGATATTGTGACATGTACCGATGATGCAAAACCTATTGAATAGTCAGACTCCTCAGCTAACTGAGGAGACTCACTCTCCTGCGAGAGGGGGAGGGACGTACTCGATGCTCGCAAGGCTCAAGCTCAACTGAAAAACGGATCAAAGGTTTGGGAGTACAGCCAAGCTCTGACACCATGTCAAAAGTGGCAGCGGAAGATGAGAGGCCTGACAAGAAAGTGGGCTAAAATTTTAACTGAGCATAATTGAGTATGACAACTGAGAGAGATGTGCGCATATACACCACTAGAGACACCCACGCAAGGAGAGAGAGAGAGAGAGAGAGAGAGAGAGAGAGAGAGAGAGAGAGAGCAGCAATGTGGAGACAGATTACGCAGGTAGAGAGAGGGAGAGGGGAGTGCGATGGTCAAAAGCCTCCCACGAATGGAAGCAAAATGCTAGTCCCTCTGCTGGCGAGTCTTTATTATCCGGTCTATCCTTACTGTGTACTCAGAGAATGAGAGTGGCCACAAAGTAGCCAGGGATGCAGCTGGAAAAACTCTCTCTCTCTCTCTCTCTCTCTCTCTCTCTCTCTCTCTCTCTCTCTCAAGCGGATAACTTCTGCCCGCTGGAAACACTTCCCACTACTCTCAATTCTGTCGAGATCGGCAGAGAGCCTACGACTGACAAACAAATCGTGATATAAGGGAAGTATGTGCCACTTCCCCCAACTTGCGAGCCCCGTTTTCCTGTGATTCTTCACGTCCCTTGTATTCGGCACTTTCTTGCAATATTGATCATTCGTTCGCGTCCCTCAATCTCGTGTCCCTCTTGCGTTCAGTTTTCAAGTTGCGTTCTTGTGTGCGCGTTTGCTTGCCTGCAGGTCCCGTTTGCAACGCAGGTGAGCCGACACGGTCCCGTTTCAGCGACGTCCCGAACGAGGGCGTCACACTTGGTATCAGAGCTTCGGCTCGAGTCCCCGCCGACCCGACGTCGGCCAGTAGCCCGTGGTTGTCACCACGTTTTCGGCCCGTCTGCCTCGTTTTTCCACGTTTTCTCCGCGTTCTCGGCCCGTGTTGCCCCGTTTCACCACGTCCCTCGCATGATTGCCCCATTTTGCCCCGTTCCTTTCGTTTTCTCCACGTTCCCCACAGTTTTTCACCGTTTTGCCTCGTTTGACCCGCGTTTCGCCCCGTTTTCACCGCGTTCTCCGCATTCTTGGCCCGTTTTGACGCGTTTCTCCACGTTCCCCATCGTTTTTTCAACGTTTTACCTCGTTTTGCCCCGTCTTACATCGTTTGGGACCGGTTTTCACCGTTTTTGAGCCGTTTTTCGCGGTCTTCGTCGTTTTGGACCCCGTTTTGTGCTGTTTCATAGTTTTTCAACGTTTTCAAGCCGTTTTCTCGCAGTTTTCCAGTTTTTTTCGATATTTTTGAATTTCCCTCAGCTCCGACCACAAGAGCACTCCAATGGCGGGAAATCAAGAAGATGAAGAAGGATACAGGACTGACCCGGAACCGCATAGAGCCCCGAAGAAGAACAAAGAGAAGAAGTCGCGACAAGACCACCAAGACTCAATGGAAGAAAGACTGGAGGCACGCATCATGGCCTCCGTAGAACACCAAATCAACGTGATGTCCGCTAATCTGAGCGATCTACTGCAAACACAGCTAGGCCAGCGACACGAAGACCGCCCGGGTCCTAGTAATGTCAACACGCGGCGAAACACACAAAGACGACCGCGGCCCGGAAGATTAGAGACAGTCGACGAAGATGAAGACTACCTGGATGACCGAAGTGAAGGACGCTACTACAGCCTTGACAGACATCTAGAAGATGAAAACAGACTGGGAAAATTCAAACCCATTCCCCTAGAGAAATACAAAGGCCACGGCACCTCACTGGAACTCAACAAGTGGTTCAGCGAGGTCGAAGACTACATGCAGTGGAACAACATAGGCAGACGCAGATGGGTGCAAGTGGCCAAAACCTTCCTGGCCGACGACGCCTATGTATGGTTCCTCACTGAACAGCTATCAAAGTACTGGGAGGACTGGGAGGACCTACAAAGAGACATGCTCAGCTACTTTGTCCCAGAGAATGAGGGCAACAAAATCAGAGATTCGTGGCGCGATCTACGCCAGGACGGCCACATATCAGAATACATTGTCAAATACCGTCGACTCATGCTCCAACTCCCATTGATGCACACAGCAGACAGGCTACATGGGTTCCTGTACGGCCTTAAACCCTGGGCCCGTCGAGAGGTAGAAAAACAGAATCCCAACACTTGGGAAGTGGCCGCCAATATGGCCGAAAAGCTACGCGACACAAGCTCAACACCAGGTTTGCCTCACAATAACCCTCGCCCCAACCATTTTGCCCCCACGGCCTCCAGCAATTGGGCTAACCCACCCGTCGGGCGAGGCCGCGAAGTTATAACCAATAACAGAAGCAATGACCCCCGCCCACCACCACCACCCAATGGTAACCCGGGATTAGGCCGCGGAAATGGTGCCTTAGTCCCACGCACCTTTTTTGCTCGCAATTCTTATAGCAATACTTACAACGGCAACAATAACCAGCCGCACCCCGATCGCATCTGGTGCAATGACTGCAGAATCACCCATGGACCCAACTACGCATGTGTCCGCAAGAGAAATCAGGCATCATCCTCATCTAGCAGGGTCAACACCCTCCAAATAGAAGAACCACCCTCCCCCCCCAACATAAGAATCGAAGAAAGGGATACCCCTGTTGCTGACCAACAACCACGTATTGGAGCGGTATCCCTCCACCCTCAATGCATGGCGGCAGCTATCACGGACATCCAGAACCTATATGTCCAGGCAACAATTGGATCACAGCCGCAATGGATCATGGTAGACTCAGGCGCTACACACAATTTTCTATCCCCGCAGTGCGCCGCTCGCCTGGGCCTACGCCTCACCACCGTAAATGAAACCACTGTCAAGTTTGCCTAAGGAAAGGATAGCAATGTCAAGGTAGCCCGTCAATTGAGGATTGAGATGGGTGAATTCACATGTCGACTTGACTTCATAGTGGTACCAATGGACGACTTCGAGGCAATCATTGGTCTGTTCTTCAACGACAAGTATCTCATTGCACTCCTAGGCATGAAGGTGGACCAATTGCTTCTGAACAATCAAGGCAAAGCAGTTACAGTCCAAGGCGCTAGACTCACAACAAAGCAAGCATTCACACGTCAGGCGCATCTTCAAACCAACCCCCCCCCCCCCCCCCCCCCCCATCAACCGCCAAGACCCCGCTCAGTTAGCAGCAATGAAAGGTAAACAGAAAGTCCCAGAACACTCATCCCCTAGACTCAATCTCATGAGTGCAAAGCAAGCAGAGCGGGCTCTCAAGAAAGGAGCTCAAGTTCACCTCTGCATCATGCAAGCACAAGAGCACCCCACAGCAAGGCTCAACTCCATCACCATCGAGCAGGCCAAAGTGGGTGACCCCTCACTTACCCCCATCCTCCAGAAGTACAAAGATGTCATGCCCCCAGAACTTCCCCCCGGCCTACCCCCTCCCCGTCAAATTCAACATGAAATTGATCTCATCCCAAGGAGCACACCCCCGGCGAAGGCCCCCTACCGCATGAACGACACCGGGCTAAAAGAGCTCAAGAAGCAACTCCAGGAATTGGAGAATCAAGGTTTCATCCGGCCCAACAGCTCTCCTTTTGGGGCCCCAGTCCTGTTTGTCAAGAAGAAAGACGGTTCGATGCGACTATGCGTGGATTATCGGGCCCTCAACAAGATAACTATCAAGAACAGGTACCCAGTCCCCCTCATGGAAGATCTTCTGGACAGACTACAGGGTGCCCAATACTTCACTCGCATCGACCTCCGCTCAGGCTACCACCAAGTCCGCATCGCCTCTAAAGACATCCCGAAGACCGCCTTCCGCACACGCTACGGCTCCTGGGAATGGATGGTCCTGGGGTTCGGTCTCATCTGCAGTCTTGGCACTTTCTGCAGAATAATCCATGACAGTTTCCGTGACATGATAGATGATTTCCTCATTACTTACATTGACGATCTACTCATCTACAGCAAGACTTTAGAAGAGCACCAGAAGCATGTCGCCGCAGTACTCCAACGCCTCCGCGAACACCAGCTGTATGCCAAGCTGGAGAAGTGTGAGTTTGCTGTCCAGAAAATTGAGTTCCTTGGCTTCATCGTCACGTCAGAAGGTATTATGGTGGATCCCAAGAAAGTCGACGCCGTCATCAAGTGGGCCCCCCCGACATTCATCAAAGAAGTCCGAGAGTTTGTGGGCTTTTGTTAGTACACACGCCGCTTCATCCGCGACTTCAGCAAGATTGCTGCGCCACTTACAGAGATAACCAAAGGCCACAAACCCTTTCAGTGGACCTCTAAAGAAGAAGAAGCCTTTGAGAACCTAAAGATCGCCATGTGTAGTACCCCCGTCCTCCGACTACCCGACTTCACCAAACCATTTGAAGTGCATACAGATGCCTCCGATGGTGCCATTGGTGGAGTCCTCATGCAAGAGCATCAGCCCATCGCCTACGAATCTCACAAGTTCACAGATGTAGAAACAAGATGGACCACACATGAGAAGGAAATGCTCGCTGTCGTCCACTGCCTCCGAAAGTGGCGACACTATGTCCAAGACAAACACACAAAGGTCTATACAGACAACATCTCCCTCAAGTACTTCCAGACACAACCCAAAATCACCCCCAAGCAAGCTAGGTGGCAAGACACACTGGCAGAATACGACATCGACATCATCCACAAACCGGGTACCACCAATGTCATGCCCGACGCCCTCAGTCGAATGCCCACCCTCACAGCTATCTCCACAGCAACCAGCACTCTACGCCAACGCCTCCTCGACGCTCAAAAAGCTGATCCTGCTGTCCTCCGAATGCTCAACGACCACATCTCTGGTAAAGCGGCCGTGGGTCTCTTTGAAGTCAAAGATAACCTCTTCTACGCACATGGAAAAATCTACATCCCCAATGATCCAAAGCTCAAGAAAGACCTCATGTGGGAGGCCCATGACTGCAAGCTCGCTGGACATGGTGGCCAAAAGAGATCTTATGACAAACTACACCAACACTACAGGTGGCCCAAAATGAAGGACGACGTCATCGACTACGTGCGCACCTGCCCAACCTGTCAACTGGTCAAAGCTCAAAGAGTCAAGCCTGCCGGCCTCCTCCACCCCATGCCAACACCCTCCCGGCCTTGGGACATGGTAAGTATGGACTTCATCGTCGACCTCCCCCCCTCCCACGGCCACACTACCATCATGGTGGTCGTCGACTACTTCACCAAGCAAGCCCACTTCATACCAGCAAAGCCTCCCGTCACCGCCTACCAAGTCGCCAAACACTTCTTCGCCAAAGTCTTCAAATACCACGGCCTCCCCTTAGCCATAGTTTCGGATCCACTTCCTCAGCGACCTCTGGCGCGAGCTCTTCAAGCTGCTAGGCACCCAACTCCGCTTCTCCTTCGCCTACCACCCTGAAACCGACGGTCAAACTGAAAAAGTCAACCAAGGCATCGAAGACTACATCCGCAGCTACGTCAAGGCCGATCAGAAGGACTGGTCCGAATACATGGACGTCCTGGGATTCCACTACAACAACTCCATCCATAGCAGCACTCGCTACACCCCCTTCGAGCTCTCCACAGGTAAAGAAGTCATCACACCTCTTGCACTGGCAACCGGCGATGTGCATGCCCAGGATCTGGAATGTGAAGAGTTTCTTCAACAATGGCAAACCCGCATGCAAAGTGCAAAGAAGAGTCTCGAGCAAAGCAAGGTACGCATCGCCAAATATGTCAACCAAAAACGAAGGCCTGCCGAACTCTTCCAAGAAGGTGACTTAGTCCTCATCAGCTCTCAGAATATCACCCTACCTCAAGGCCTCTCCCCGAAGTTCAACCACCGCTACTATGGGCCATACAAAGTGCTCAAGTCCTACACCTACAAGTTGGATCTCCCATCACACATCAACATCCACAACGCCTTCCATGTAAGTCTACTCAAGAGATTTGTGCCGGATAACACCTATGGTAGAAGCCTCCCCGAATATGTAAAGGATGGCCCGCCACATGAGCTGGAGGCCATCCTAAAGTCGCGTTTTGGGCGCCAGGGACAACTCTTCTATGTCAAATGGCGCAATCGCCCCATGACGGAATGCACTTGGGTACCTGAAGAAATCATGCTTCGACTCGGAAGACCCCTTGTGCTGCGCTTCTACAACATGCCCACTGAAGAGGAGGACAACACACTAAATGACAACAACATAGAGTAGTCCTTCCCCCCACTTGTAACTAGCATCACCCTAAGTAGCTAGACATTTTTGGCAACACTTCACTCCCCCCTTGTAAATATCCGCCCCCAAAACCTCGGCATCAACTTTTGTATCGGCACCTCTCAAAACCCCGGCTTGACGTGGGCGTCAAGCTCTCTCAACCCGGGGGTGTATATAAGGGAAGTATGTGCCACTTCCCCCAACTTGCGAGCCCCGTTTTCTTGTGATTCTTCACGTCCCTTGTATTCGGCACTTTCTTGCAATATTGATCATTCGTTCGCATCCCTCAATCTCGTGTCCCTCTTGCGTTCGGTTTTCAAGTTGCGTTCTTGTGTGCACGTTTGCTTGCTTGCAGGTCCCGTTTGCAACGCAGGTGAGCCGGCGCGGTCCCGTTTCAGCGACGTCCCGAACGAGGGCGTCACACGTGACAATGAAGCATGCAGTAGAACCAATGTGTCATACCTGTGAAGCCTTCATCTACGAAAAAGCCGGCAGCTTCACCCCCCGGACATGTCATTAGGCGCCCGTTCCGATGTGGCTAAAAAGGATTCGTTGAGAAATGTGAAGCCCAGAAAAGAGAATTGTATTAAGAAGGAACATGATATAAATAAAAAAGAAACTAGAATGCTTCGTTAGACTACATGTCTGCAAGTGGATAACAAACTGGTGGAACGGTACAAGCCTTCAAGGCGATTGCAATTAGAGAGAGAGCTTCCCTTTGGTAGCTGCATGTGTATGGAAATGAATTGAGAGCAAGGGCAATATTGTAATTACTATTCTGTTCTCATCGAAGCATTGAACAAGAGTATACATCACTAAACAAGAACATAGAAGTGAAAGTTGAGAGAGAGAGAGAGCGCGTGCGTGCGCTTATTATTTGTTTTCCACAAATCTTGTTACCCTAAGTGAGTAGAAGTCACTGATACATACAAGCACAACTTCTTTCCTGTATCGCTCATTGGCCTTGCTCTTGTTGCACACATCCCACAGTGAGTGCATTCAAGTCCACACTACAGATAGAAAGAGGAAAATAGCCTAGAGCTTTTTGGGCTTGCTCCTGCAGTGTGTATCCCGCTACCAATGCATTGAAAGAGATGCCATTCCCATCAT
The DNA here is from genome assembly GCF_014529385.1 of Adiantum capillus-veneris. NCBI lineage: Eukaryota > Viridiplantae > Streptophyta > Polypodiopsida > Polypodiales > Pteridaceae > Adiantum > Adiantum capillus-veneris. Next base: position 31,339,773 of record NC_140946.1, read on the forward strand.
TTAATTCATTCAACAAGCAACATTTCGGACAAAATGGTCATGAAGAACATGTCCATGTCATATTGCATCTTTGAAATTAATTTCAAAGCTTCCTCACCTGCCCTTGCTTGGCATAACTGGATATAAAGCACTCCAAGAGACTTCAACTGGTGAGAAACCTTCACTTTTCTGAAGCGCAACACACGTGTCAGACTTATCGACCAAGATTGTGCCAAGCGCGACATCTTTTTTCAACAGCCTCTGAACAACAATAAAAAGCTGATTTTTTGTGCCTGTATCAGCCTCTTGCATAGAGACACATGCCTGCAAAGTGGACTCGTAGGTGATACCATTTGGAGAGAGGCCCACATCGGCATCTTGTGTACAGTCATATGCCTTCAAGATGCACGCGTATGTGATTGCATCTGGAAAGAGGCCCTTGCTTTAGATCCGCTGGAAACAGCCAAGATCTTTCTGTCCGTGCTCCTGTTTCGTGTATCTTGCAATCAATGCACTCCAAGAGGCGGCATCAGGGATATGAAGATCCTCAAGCAAGTTTTGTGCTTTCTTAAGTGCACCACATTCAGTATACGTATCGACCAAGGCATTGCTAAGAACGATAATTTTTTGAAACAGTCCTTGCTGAAGTGTCCCACATTTGGCGTGCATATCGACCAAGACAGTGCCTAGCACGCCATCTCTTTTCGAGAGAAATTTGCATAGATCCACATGCCTGCAAGATGCACACGTAGGTGATAGCGTCAAGCGAAAGATTGGAGAAAGGCCCTCGCTTTTCATGCGCTAAAAAAATCCCAGACCTTGCTAGCCCGGCCATTATTGGGCATACCCTGTAATCAGTGCGTTCCAACAGACGACATCCCGCAAAGGAGCACCACATGTGGCATACATATCGACCAAGGCATTGCCAACCATAGCAATTGTTTGCAACAGCCCCTTACTGACAAGATCAGACTTTTGCCAAGCACGAATTTTTTGATGAAGTGTCCCACAGTTGGCGTACATTACCGCAGGCAATGCACTCGAAGAGACGGCATTTGGGACATGAAGCTCCTCAAGCACGTTTTGTGATTTCTGAAGTGCACCACATTTAGCATACGTATCAACCAAGCCATTGCCAAGCGGGACAATTTTATGAAAAATCCCTAGTGAAAGAGTCCCACACTTGGCGTACGTATCAACAAAGGCAGTGCCAAGCATGCCATCTCTTTAAGAGAGCCTCTTGCATAGAGCCACATGCCTGCAAGATGGACACGTAGGTGATAGCATCTGGAGAAGGCCCTCGCTTTGCACCTATTCAAAACAGCCCATAGCTTCCTGGCCTGGCCGTTGTCGGGCATATCTTGCAATCAGTGCATTTCAAAAGACAATATCCCGCACAGGAGCACCACATTTGGCGTACATATCAACCAAGGCATTGCCAAGTACAAAAAAAAAATTGCGGCCCATGACTAACAACATCAGAGTGAATTCTTAAGCCCATATCGGCATCTTGCATACAAACACATGCCTTGTAGATGAACACATATGTGATTGCATTTGGAGAGAGGCCCTCACTTTGGATTTGATGAAAGCAGCCGAGAGATTTTTGTCCCTGCTCCTGTTACATGTATCCTACAATCAATGCACTCCAAGAGACAGCATTGGGAATAGGAAGCCCCTCAAGCTCGTTTTGTGCTTTCTGAAGTGCACCACATTTAGCATACATATCAACCAAGGCATTGCCAAGCACGACAATTTTTATGAACAACCCATATTGAAGTGTCCCACATTTGGCATACATATCGATGGAGGTATCGCCAAGCACACCATCTCTTTTTGAGAGCAATTTTCATAGAGCCACATGCCTGCAAAATGCACATAGGTGATAGCATTTGGAGAAAGGCCCTCGCTTTGCACCTGCTAAAAACAGCCAAGAGCTTGCTGGCCCGCTGTTGTTGGGCATATCCTACAATCTGTACGTTCCAAAATACGGCATCCCACACAGGAGCACCACATCTGGCATAGATATCGACCAAGGCATTGCCAAGCATGGTAGTTTTTTTCAACAGCCCCTTACTACCAATATCGGAGTGAATTTTTAACCCCACAACAGCATCTTGTGTGCCTTCAAGATGCACGCTTATGTGATTGCATCTAGAGAGAGGCCCTCACTCTACATCCGCTGAAAATAGCTGAGAGATTTTCGGCCCTGCTCTTGTTGCGCGTATCTAGCAATCAATGCACTCCAAGAGATGGCATTTGGGACAGGAAGATCCACAACCACGTTTTGTGCTTTCTAAAGTGCACCACATTCATGATATGTCTCGACCAAGGCATTTCCAAGCATGGAATTTTTTTTGCAACAGCCCCTAACCAACAATATCAAAGTGAATTTATAAGCGCATGTTGGCATCTTGCGTACAGTAACATGCCTACAAGATGCACACTTATGTGATTGCATCTGGAGAGAGGCCCTCCCTTTGCATCCGTTGAAAACAACCAAGAGCTTTTTGGCCCTGCTCCTATTGCGTGTATCCCGCAATCAATACACTCCAAGAGATGGCACTCGGGACAGAAAGCTCCTCAAGAATGTTTTGAACGTGTTCTATAGACAATACATTCCAAGTGAAGAGCATGCCTATTAAGACATTTCATGTTTCCATGATGGCATCACATTTGACATAAATACGGACCAACGCGTTTCCAAGCAGCGCCAATTGATTGAGAATTCTCTTACCCATATGAAAATCTTGAGTAAGAACATAAGCCAAGCACAACAATTTTTTGAAACAGTCGTATCTAAAGTGCCCCACAATTGGCATACATCCCCACAATCAATGCACTGCAGGAGACGGCATTCGAGAGTAGAATCTCCGCAAGCACGTTTTGTGTTTTCTAAAGTGCACTACATTCAGCATACGTATCGACCAAGGCATTGCCAAGCACAACAACTTTTTGAAAAAGCCCTAGTGTCCCACATTTGGCGTATGTATCAACGAAGGCAGTGCCAAGCACACCATCTCTTTTACAGAGCGTCTTGCATCGAGCCACATGCCTACAAGATGCATACATAGGTGATAGCATCTGGAGAAAGGCCCTCGCTTCACACCTGTTCAAAACAACCCATAGCTTCCTGTTGGGGTATAAAGCCCAATGTGGTCGCCCAGGTAAGCGGGCGGGCCGCCAGGTATGTACACATATTCTTTTGTAAAAACCTAATAAGAACTCACTATGCTCTACACATTACAGTAGAGCGAGTTCACCATATCGTCGTTCTCTTCTTCTCGCACTCTCTCTCGCGTCGCACTTCCGCTCGTACTCCTTCAACTGGTATCAGAGCTCAGATCGAGGCTCGGGGCAGCACTGCAGGAGGCTAGAGTCACCAACTCAGATTGGAGTGAAATTCGACAGGCGAAGACACGGCCCCAAATCTCGTGGGATTGCCCAAAGGGCTCGGTGTTGTCAGAATTTCATTCTGAGGTCATCTCGGCCACCGTTCGGCTTCGACAAAGGTCTTCGCAGGCCATTTTCGACTACGTGGTCTCGACGGGTGCAGATCCGACTCTGCAAATTTGGGGTTTTCGGCCTACGACTGCAGGTGCTGAGGATATCGACACTCCCAGAGTGTTGATTTGTGGTTGTCTACACATCGAAGGACGGCTCACAGTTCTTGGAGGCGTGTCACATACAACAAGGGCGCATCTACACACAGACTGTAGGCGACATCCACTAGTTCATCAGGTAGCTTGTGTTTGCTGCTTGATATTCCAGATTTCATCCTGACATTGCAGGTACTTCCACATGGGATGTATTGTCAGAGATGATGTATGTCTGTTGAGGGTTTGCTGGCTGTGAGTCACGCAGCAAACAACCGCCGCAGCGGTTACAGCATACAGTGGGAAATTTGTGGATGTATGACTTTGTGGGAAGTCTATGTACTGTCAGATTTATTGCAGCCTTTGTTGAGGGTCGAGTGAGGTTTTATTGAGCTGGGGGATTCTCAAATGTTGAGATCCTTTCGGTGATACAGGTCTTGGAGCGATCCCTCGAGCACCCTTAGATAGGCAGCTAGGATGTATTGACTGTGAGTTAGACAGTTGGGATTGCATCTTTGCTTTACTGCCGTTGAGGCATTGTCGCGGTCTATGCTTATAGGACAGTGACAGGACAGTGAGAGACAGTACAGGTGCAGGACATGATTCTATGACAATAGCACATGGAGTAAAGTCTATGACAGTAGCACATGGAGTAAAGTCTGGAGGACTTTACATGATTTATGTATCAAATGTCTCTAAAAATGTAATCAATGTAACCGAGCAGCCGAACGTTTCTTTGTGGTATAGCCGGTTAGGACATATGTCCAGGAAGGGAATGGAAATCTTGTCTCGTTCTGGTTATTTGCCCGGCTTTTCATTTAATGATTTTGAATTCTGTGAACATTGTCTGTATGGTAAGCAAACACAGTAGCCACATAAACATAGAAGCAGTAGAAGAGATACACAGTTGGCACTTGTTCATAGTGATTTGTGTGGACCTATGCCTAACCTATCTCTAGGGGGAGCTTCTTACTTTATGACATTTATAGATGATTACTCGAGGAAAGTATGGGTTTACTTTCTCAAGCACAAGGATGAAGCGTTTAGTGTTTTCAAAACGTTTGTGACACTTGTGGAGAATCAGAGTGGCAAAAAGCTTAAATGCTTACGCACTGACAATGGTGGAGAGTATATTTCAAAGGCCTTTCAGGACTTTTGTGAGTCAAAAGGTATAAAACGTGAACTTACTGCTCCTTACAATCCTCCTCAAAATGGTGTTGCTGAGAGGATGAATAGGACCATACAAGAGAAGGTCAGAAGTATTTTGTCTAATGCACAGCTGCCAAATGGGTTTTGGGCTGAAGCTGTATCAACAGCTGTTCATCTTGTAAATAGATCTCCTAGCAAGGTTTTGTAGAAGGATTCAGTGCCAGAGATGGTATGGTCAGGCAAAATGCCCTCATACAAGCATCTCAGAGTCTTTGGCTGTGAGGCATATACTCACGTTCCAAAGGAATTTAGGAACAAACTTGAGCCAAAGAGTAGAAACTGCATCTTTCTAGGCTATGGTAATTCTGGTGAGATGGGGTACAGACTTTGGGATCCCGAATCCAGAAAGGTTGTCCGCAGCAATGATGTTCACTTTAATGAATCCAAATATCATTCTAAACCAGAGAGGGTTGAGGAGATTAGAAGAGTTGTCTTCCAAGAAGATGGACCTGCACGTGCAAGACAAAATGTCAGGGCTCAAGAGGAGCAAGGACAGGATAGAGTGGAACCACAGGTTGTGGCTGAGCCTGAGCCACCTATTGTGCGTAGATCTGGACATGTCACGCGACCTCCTGATAGGTTTGTTCCATCTATGAATTATGTCATGTTGACTGATTGCAATGAGCCTTCATGTTACAAGGAAGCAGTGCAAATGAAGGACTCCGGGAATTGGCAATTGGCCATGCAGTCAGAGATGACAGCTCTGCATAAAAACCAGACATGGAAGCTAGTTAAATTACCACGGGGCAAAAAGGCTCTACCCTGTAAATGGGTTTACAGGTATAAGATCACCGCTCATGATAGTCAACCAAAGTACAAAGCAAGGCTTGTTGCCAAGGGCTTTAAGCAAGAACAAGGCATTGACTTTGATGAAGTCTTCTCTCCGGTGGTCAAGATGACTACATTGAGATGCTTTCTTGCATTGGTTGCCATATTAGATTTGGTGTTGCACCAAATGGATGTCAAGACAGCGTTCTTGCATGGTGATTTAGATGTGAAAATTTACATGCAGCAGCCAGAAGGGTTTGTTGAGAAAGGCAAGGAAGATTGGGTATGCCAGTTGTTAAAGAGTCTTTATGACTTAAAACAATCACCGAGGGCATGGTACCATAAATTCCACAAGTTTATGCTTTCTCAAGGCTACAAACGTAGTGAGTTCAATCACTGTCTATATACAAAGAAGGCTAAGGATAGCAGTTGGCTGATCCTTATTTTGTATGTGGATGACATGTTGATTGCTGGCAAGCACTTGGAAGAAATTTCAGCTTTGAAGTCAAAGATGGCAAAATCGTTTGACATGAAAGCCATGGGTGAGGCAAGTCATATACTTGGTATGCGCATTGAGAGAGACAGATCAAAGAAGTTGATTTGGTTATCTCAAACAGAGTATATTGACAAGGTTTTGCAACGTTTCAATATGGAGAAGGGAAAGGCATTGAGTGTTCCATTGCCACCATATGTGAAACTTAGCAAACAAGATTGTCCTGTGTCTGAGGAAGAATAGGCTGAAATGGATAAGATTCCATATGCGTCTGCAGTGGGTAGTTTGATGTATGCAATGATTGCTACTCGCCCAGACATTGCATTTGCAGTGGGAGTAGTAAGTCGATTCATGTCAAACCAAGGCAAGAAACATTGGGAGGCAGTGAAAGGAATATTGAGATACCTGAAAGCTACAAAGAGTATGCGTATATGCTATGGGAGTCAGGAGCTAAGTGTAAAGGGTTTTACAAACTCAGATTATGCAGGTGACTTAGACAACCGAAGGTCTACGTCAGGGTATGTCTTTACATTGGCTGGTGGAGCAGTATCATGGCGTTCTAGATTACAAGATTGTGTTACTCAGTCTACTACAGAGGCTGAATATGTTGCAGCATCAGAGGCATGCAAAGAATCAATTTGGCTTAATCGACTAGTAACAGATTTGGGAATCAAAGAAGAGATGCCTGTGTTATATTGTGATAGTCAACGTGCTATACAATTGGCTCGCAATCCAGTTTATCACTCAAAGACAAAGCATGTGGATGTGAAGTATCATTTCATCAGGGAAATGCTCGAGGATAAGCAACTTCAGCTTGTCAAAGTTCACACCACAGAAAATCCTGCTGATCTACTTACAAAAGGACTTCCCTCAGAGAGCTTTGCGCATTTTCACAAGCAGTTAGGTGTAGGGTAGTACATCACTTCTCTACATCTCTTGTATATTAGCTTGTATAGTAGCTTCTCTCACACTTAAAGTACCACATTGGACTTTAAGTGGGAGGTTGTTGGGGTATAAAGCCCAATGTGGTCGCCCAGGTAAGTGGGCGGGCCGCCAGGTATGTACACATATTCTTTTGTAAAAACCTAATAAGAACTCACTATGCTCTACACATTACAGTAGAGCGAGTTCACCATATCGTCGTGCTCTTCTTCTCGCACTCTCTCTCGCGTCGCACTTCCGCTCGTACTCCTTCACTTCTTGCCCCGGCCGTTGTCGGGCATATCCTACAGTCAATGCATTCCAAAAGACGACATCCCGCACAAGAGCACCACATTTGGCGTACATATCAACCAAGGCATTTCCATGCCCGGTAGGTTTCTTCCGCAACCCCTAACTAACAATATCAGAGCGAAATTTTAAGTCAATATCAGCATCTTGCGTACACACACATGGCTTCAAGATGCACGCGTATGCGATTGCTTCTAGAGAGAGGCCCTCGCTTTATCCTGCAGTCAGTGCATTCCAAAAGACGACATCCCGCACAAGAGCACCACATTTGGCGTACATATCAACCAAGGCATTTCCATGCCCGGCATGTTTCTTCCGCAACCCCTGACTAATAATATCAAGCGAAATAATCCATATCAGCATCTTGCGTACACACACATGGCTTCAAGATGCACGCGTATGTGATTGCTTCTAGAGAGAGGCCCTCGCTTTGCATCTGTTGCCGAGAGGGATTTGTTCGTGAGTAAATTTTTTTGCCCATATCAGCATCTTGCGTAGAGCCAGATGCCTTCAAGATGCATGCATAGCTTATTGCATTTGGAGATAGGCCCTCACTTTGCATCTGCTGCCAAGAGGAAGCTGTTCGTGAGTGCTGCTTGTAATAAAGCGCACACGATCTGTTAAAGTGTGTTGTATTGAAGGCGTATGAGAAGCGACGCCATGTGGATGAAGGAGCTGCGAGATTTTTGAATCTCCTTGTAAAAATAGCGGGTAGAGCAGCCACGTGGGTTAACAAGAGGGCAGCATTGGGATTTTGCCTTCTACGCTAACGAAGTAACAAGAAAAGCCTACATAAGAGGCTAGATAATTGAACAAAAGCAATCCAAATCAATTCGGGACCCCATCCAACTTCGCATTCTGCCTCATCATTCCAGATCATCATATGTGAAGCCTTCTTTCCGGCCACGCAAAGGTAGCGGACATCAATATATCCGGTGAGCGTTGATCTCATGACCTTTCGTTTTTTTCTTGGCCTTCTAAAGGCGTTATTAGTTGTTTTTTTTTATATATATAATACCATCAGCGCGGGGAAGGAAGTAGGGAGAAACTATACACATATCATGTATTTACAAACTATACATTATTTACAACCCTCGAGGGACAACTGACCTTTCGTTTTTTTCTTGGCCTTCTAAAGGCGTTATTAGTTGTTTTTTTTTATATATATAATACCATCAGCGCGGGGAAGGAAGTAGGGAGAAACTATACACATATCATGTATTTACAAACTATACATTATTTACAACCCTCGAGGGGCAACTGTGGGAACCACCCCCCAATAGGGGAGGAGAATACACCCAAGAGAACGTAACTTGTGAGCCTCGAACCCTCAACCTTGAGGTTACATCTCAAAGGTCTCACCAATTGAGCTACGCTTCTTGGGTTTATTAGTTGTTTTTGTTACACAAGTGTCCCTAAGAGTCTTAAAAGTCTTAGCCTCTTAAATGCTATTCTAAGAGCTTACATTCACTTTTTGGTCATGCTTGAAAAAGACTTTAGAGAACAAACAATGAAACAATATATTCATAGGAATATGTGCATACGATTTTGGTTGTTTTTTGGTATGCTCAAAGGGCAAAGGTCTTAGAGTCATCGGCAAACGATGGAGAATTTGCAGCAGATAATGCTACAGAAGCAAAGCAAGCAAGGAACATAGCATTAATTTTCTCAACCAATTAGCGCTACAGAAGCAATGCAGAATAGCGTTAAAAATTTGATCTTCTTCTGCTAACCATTGTAGCCCTACAGAGAATTGACACACCGTTGGAAACTTTTAAAGGTGTAGAGCATTAATTTCAACGCTAAGAGTATTCAGCAGATAGAGCAGCAATAAAAAGAAGAAGCATCATAAGCTTTCCTACAGCGCTAGAATGTTGAGAGAGAGAGAGCTTCTCCGTGTGTGTGTGTGTGTGTGGGGGGGGGGGGGGGGGGGGGGGGAGAGAGAGAGAGAGAGAGAACTTCCAACCGTGTGTGTGTGTGTAAGAGAGAGAGAGAGCAGAGGGATTACCACATTGTATGTGTGGGCTTCTCTAACATCAGCATCCCGTCTTTGGCTCTAGACTCTTCGACATCAAGTCCGATTTCTCTAGGTCCGAAATCGACACACATAGAGTGTGTACACATCCGGCTTTCGACATCGATTCCATCTCAGGTACTGTCGGTTTTCGGCATTGACTCTACTCGATCTCGGCTTTTCGACATTGACTCTACTCAATCTCAATTTTCTGCATCAGCTCTCATCGACATCGGTTTCACCATCGACTCTTCTCGACATCTCGAACATCGGCTTTTACGACATCAACATCATTCTTAGACACAGACAAAGTTCGACATTGACTCTCATCGACATCGGTTTCAACATCCACTCTTCTCGACATCTCCGACGTTGGCTTTTACGGCATCAACATCATTCTCAATCACAGACAAAGTTTGGATGTATGCCTTTTGTGGTTTCTTGATGCATATACCTATGGATTTCGCACGAGTCCACGATTCCCACAGCGAGCCAGACTTTTGCTCGATTAGTAGAACACGGAGAGCAGCTACTCCCTGTGTTAGCGGTCGAGAGAGAGACGCACTTTCCTGAGCACACTGCTTGGAGGCATAGATTCGGCATCCACATTACAAGTGGTGTTAGCATTGGAGATGCGATCATAGATCGCTTTCCGATCAAGGTGTAGGGTTTTGCATCGACATTATTGGTGGAGTTTTACAAATTCACACATTTTCAGATATACATAGGTACAATGTCTTTCAGGCATTTTTGGCAATCATTTTGGCAACAGTTTCTCCGGACGGTTATGTGTTGACAGATGCATACGTTTTTTAGCACACAGTGTCATTGAGCTCTTTTGAGAGCAGATATCCCCAGAGGGATTTGTCTATTGCATGCAGCAGCTTTTTGGTGCCTGTTTGTGTGTGATTTCTCATGTAAGTTACGGTTACTGCCTATTGTACTTGTGTGGAGTCATTTTTTGGCATTTTTGGTAGTTTACCCGGTCATTTTTGAGACTCAACCCGGAAGAGCCCTTTTTGAGAGTGTGGCTAGTCTTGAGTTTACTTAGCCTTTGGAGGGCCATTTGCGTGAGGTTTTCTTGACCTGGGGTGTTCTCGAATGTTAAGACACTTTCGATGATATAGGTTCCTGGAGTACCTCTCTTTCGGTATTCTCATCATAGGCTATGTATCTAGATGGACATTTTTTTGTTTTTGACGTCCAGTTGGCGGTCATATGATAGCTTGTTACGTCAGACTTATGTCCGGTGGTTACTTTTGTTAGTTTATGCGTCGATTTTGTATTGTCGGGTTTGAGATTTTGCTCCCCGTACACAAGAGACTCTGCCAAATTTTTCTCGTGAGTCGACCATATGCATTCTTGGCACTTTGATTCTGCTACATTTTGTGTTGAGTTTCTGCTCCCATTCTAGGGGAAACTCTATCAAAATTCTCCCAACACTTTTTGCCATAATTTTTTGGTGATTATACTTATGGTTGCCAGCAGTGCTTTGGAAAGGGAAGACTACTACATAAAGAAGTTTAATGGTACAAATTCTACGATTTGGAAGCAATGTATGCTTGATGTTTTTGTCAACAAGGGCCTGGCAGCGCCATTGAAAGAGCGTAGAGAAAATGCTTACACTTATGATCAGTGGGAAGAGCTGAATGCCCGTGCTATAGCCACGATTAGATTACATCTTGGCGAGACCATATTTTTCACTATTATGGACAAGACTACAGCACGAGAGCTTTGGGACTCTCTATCTGTAGCTTGGGATGGAAAACCTGCTTCTAACAAAGTTTTCTTGATGAAGAAACTTATGCGTCTGATCTGAAATAAGGTAGCAGTGTTAATGCACACTGAAATGAGTTCAATAGCACATTTTCTCAACTGACATTGGATTTTGATGATGAAATGAAGGTCATTTTCTTGTTATGCTCTTTGCCTTCTTCTTAGGATACATTTCAATATTGTGATAACTCCGCACTAGGCAATAAACTGAAGTTCAGTGATGTTACTAGTGCATTTCCCAGTGAAGAGATTAGACATCAACCTCTTGATAGTGGTGGGCATGGAGATGCATATATGGCGAAATTATGGCAAGTGGCCATAATCGCCATAGGCAAAGAGGTGGACAATATCTCAGCAACGGTCATTCATAGGATCGTAAGGATTACCAGAATCGTAGCAATAGTCGAGGCCGTGATTTGAGAAATGTAGAATGCTATCATTGCGATAAGAAAGGCCATTTAAAGAAAGATTCCCATGTTTTGCAGCGTGAAAAGGGCAAAGCTATTGTGAAGTCTGATTCTCCAAAGAGAAGTGTAAGGATAGAGGAGATCAATGTTGTTGGATCTCCACCTTTAGAGGTTGTTCCTGACGAGCAACAGGCATCATATGTGCTTGTTTTCACTTTCAATTTGGGTCCACATGCGTTATTGGCTCTTGATGAGTGTTATGCAAAAAATTGGATCATTGATTCAGGTGTCAGTTTCCATGTTACTCCCCATAGGAAATGGTTCTCCACATATACTGCTATGCATGGTTCAGTCAAGCTTGAAAACTCCAACCATCATTATATATGCGGTATGGGAGATGTCAAGTTATGCATGATGAATGGCACTGAATTTATGCTTCGTGGACTTAGACATGTTCCTAAACTGACTAACAATTTAGTGTCAGTTGGGCAGCTTGATGCTCTAGGCTATACTACTGTTTTTGGCAATGGATCTTGGATGGTATGTAAGACAAATTTGGTTGTCATAAAAAGACACAAAGCTGGATCATTGTACTCTTTATATGTCTCTTCAATCAAATAAAGCTCTATCTGTGTAGTCGAACAGGCTTCTACTGAGTTGTGGCATAGCCGGTCAATCCATATGAGCTAGAAAAAAATGAAAATCCTTCAACATTTGTGCTACTTACCTATGTTAAACTTTTTTTATTTCAGTTTATGTGAACATTGCATCTATGGCAAGCAAACTAGGCAAACTTCCTTGCCATTACATCGAGAGTTGGAAAACCCTCTAGATTTGGTTCATAGCGATTTATGTGGGCCTATGCCACACAAATCTCTAGGGGGAGCATTGTATTTCCTGACATTCATAGATGACTCTACTCGAAAGGTGTGCGTCTACCACTTGAAGGAAAAAGACAAAGTATTTGCTACATTCGAGAAATTCTTAGCCATGGTTGAGAACCAATCTGGTAGAAAGCTCAAAGATTTTTGAACGGACAATGGTGGAAAGTTTGTCTCCACAGAGTTCAAGAAATTTTGTAGCAAACGATAGATTTGGCGATAGTTTACTACGTCGTACACACCTGCTCACAGTGGCATTGTTGAGCATATGAATCACATGATTCAAGAAAGAGTCACAGCCATGTTATCCATGGTGAGTTTACCTCCAGAGTTTTGGGGAAAGGCTATTATGACAGCTATACACATCATAAATAAATCGCATAATACTCCGTTGAATTTCAAGATTCCGCAAGAGATGTGGACTCGCGAGAAGACAACTTATGATAGATTACGTGTGTGTGGGTGTGAATCATTCTCACACATTCCCAAAGAACTTTGCAAGAAACTCGATTCCAAATCACACAAGTGCATCTTCATTGGTTATGGTGCAGATGGAGAGATGGGATATCGTCTCTAGCACCCAAAATCTAGAAAGGTTACTCGCACACAAGTGATATTCAATGAGTCTAAAATCCATAGACAGCCTGTTAAAGAGATCGAATATCAGAAAGTCAGATTTGAGGATGCAGTCTATTGGTCATGTTCATACCACTAGTAGTGCTCCAGAAAGAGCGGAATCTAGCAGTCAAGCAGTGAGGAGATCTACGTGTGTATCTCGTGTCCCTGAGCGGTTTGAGCCAGGATTGGACTATGTGTTAGTCACACTAATTGTGATGAGCCCACTTGTTACAAAGAAGCTATTCAAATGGAAGATAGCGAGAAGCGGGAGCAAGCTAAGCAATCTGAGTATAACTCAAATTTAGCCAATGAAACTTTGGAATTGACAGCATTACCAGAGAGTAAACAAGCATTGCCTTGCAATTGGGTGTACAAGAAGAAGTACACGCCAGAAGATCCCGAGCCTAAGTATAAGGGTAGATTGGTTGCTAAAGTCTTCAAGCAAAAGAAAGGCATAGATTTCGATGAGATTTTTTCTACGGTAGTCAAGATGACTACACAACATCTTGTGCTTGGTTTAGTAGCCATCGAGGACATGGAATTGGTCCAAATTGATGTGAAGACATCATTTCTTCATGGGAATCTTGAAGAAGATGTCTACATGAAGTAACCAGAAGGTTTTGAGATGAAGCTTGATAAGGCCAGAACTAGTGTGTAGACTCAAGGAATCTTTGTATGGATTAAAGCAAGGTTCAAGGAAGTGGTGCATTAAGTTTGATAAGTACATTCAATCCCAAGGTTATGTACGGAGCAAAGAGGATCACTGCTTGTTCACAAGGAGGTTGAACGATGGTTCTCTCATCATTCTCATCTTGTATGTGGATGACATGCTTATAGCCAGGAAGTCTCAATATGAAATTGCACTTCTCAATGATGCCTTAAGCAAGCACTTTTCTATGAAAGATTTGGGTGATGCACATCATTTTCTTGGTATATGTATCAAGAGAGATCGTAAGCATGGAATACTTGAACTATCACAGGAAGAGTCCGGAAGAGTATATTCACAAGGTCTTGCAACGTTTTAACATGGAAGGGGGGAAAGCATTGAGTACCCCAATGGCTGCATATATAAAACTTAGCAAGAATGATTGCCCCAAATCGGATGCTGAAAAAGCAGAGATGAAAAAGGTGCCATATTCTTTAGCAATTAGCAATCTCATGTTTGCCATGGTTAGCACGCGCCGAGTTATTGCATTTGTAGTGGGAGTGTTCAGCAAGTATATGAAAAATCCAGGTAGAAAGCATTGGGAAGCAATGAAACATATCTTGAGATACATCAAGCATTCAGTCAGTAAGTGCTTACGCTTTGGGAACAGTGATGCATCCATAGTCAGATACACTGATTCGGATTATGCGGGTTGTGTTGACACTAGGAGATCCACATCTGGCTCCATTTTCTTGTCTACTAGAGTGGCAGTTTCTTATCATGTCTACAAAATTTCACTTCATCTTCCACCATTGCAGTTTCCAGTGCTAGCAAGGAAGTTGTATTGTTATCTCGTCTAGTGGGAGACCTTGGTATACACTAGACTCCTGTGTTGCATTGTGATAGCCAGAGTGCGATTGTGTTAGCAAAGAACCCTGTGTTTCATTCCAAGTCAAAACACATCAAGGTCAACTATAATGTGATATGAGATATTTGGCTAGCAAACACATTGAGTTAGCCATAGTTCACACGGATGATAACCCTGCAGATGCTCTTACAAAGAGCCTAGCCACATAGTTGTTTGCACATTGCACTGAGATGATGGACGTAGGGTGAAGCCTCATGATGCTTTGCATTTGTACAATTTTGTATTAACATAGGCCACTTGGGTCACTATGGCCTTCAAGTGGGAGATTGTAAGGGTGTAGGCCATACTAGCCGGGCGTCGCCCATCATGTATACTAACCTTATTCTTTAATACATAAATCAATAAGGAGTAGTGGTGTATTATCCACTATAGCTCCACCCACACAGAGCGTACACTCTCCTACACATGCAACACTCGTACGTAGGTGCTCCGCCTCACAAAAACTTGATTGGTAAATATAGGTTAGTGGGCAATCAATGTGCCAGGAACGCCGTCGAGGAAATGATGAAGGAACTCTATCAAGTGAAATGACGAAGCATCGTAATATGCAAGAGCTCAAGATATTGGGCCAATGGCAAGGGTTTGGGTCAAGCTAGTACTCCACATGGGTGGCATCAAGTCCCTCAAGGCCCGGACCATCAAACGTGTCCATGTCATGAACTACCTGTGCCCCCCCCCCCTCATCGCCCTCAACCTGATCGTTTCCATCTCCATGGTCATCTGTGGTTGAGATCAAAGGAGGTTTTCCTTCCTTCTCTTCTACTCTCTCTCTCTCTCTCTCTCTCTCTCTCTCTCTCTCTCTCTCTCTCTCTACATTTTTTATTTTCATTGCAGCCCACTTTTGTGTTTTGGTGCTTTTCACTCTGCTTGCCGAAACCTCCTTGCTTGCCATCTCTGTAGGGCTCTGCGTTTTTGTAGATTTCTAATGCAAATGGTGCCTTTTGAGTCATAGCCATGATAGTCAACTACTCCTGCTAATGTCATGATCAAGGATCTATGCCCGATCCCCTTCAACAACATCAACACTGTTTTGATGCATAGTTGCCATATAAACAAGAACAAAATGCATAGCATGCTTATGCCAATATTATTATTGTGTCAAAACACAATTATTGCAAATATTTCATGTTGATGGTCACAACCATGGAAAACTTACCGCGCCACGTAAGTGCAGGGGAGGGTTTTTTTTTTTACAAGTTACATAAGCGTATAAGTTAGGGGCATGCCCCCAATAATTTATCTCCCAAGCTTCAAAATAAGAGAGGGCGGTATCATATTTGCCATGGGGAGGGGGGGGGGGGGGGGGGGTGGACATGTGAGAAAATGGAAAAATGAGAGGAAGTTTTGTGTTTCAAAATCTGGCTTCCCAAAAGAGTCTGCTTTCGAACTTGTGAGTCAATAGCTACAAAGATACATGCAAGAACTAACAATGCTTTGTATCAATTACTTGTTTTATGATTATAGTTCATTTGTTGAGTGATGAAAGCTATAAAGCGTTTGTAAATATGAAAATTTAAAGCCTGTCTTTACGGCTCATCGATTGGAGCTACGGTGAAGAAGTTATGGGCAGTTTGAAGTTTAAGTTGATGCAGATCCGTACCGGATTGGGCAACTGCAGCTAATGGGACATAAATGAAGTGAATGCATGGTCTTGAAGTGCTCACTTTGTGGAGCACGTCGGTCTTTTCATATCAGCAATCGGAGTTTTGGTTGCCAAGTTATTACCAATTCAAGTTTTCCAGGGGGGCAGTTCTGTGCCACGTCGATCACCTCGATCTGTGTGTAATTTGGAAATTTTATAGCCTCAACAGTGTTTGTATGCATTCTATGTAGCTTGAGAAGGTGAGCAAGATAATTTTTGGGGGAATCCGAGACGATATTGTTATTAAAGGCTGCCAGGTTCCGGTATGGTTGTGGCGAAGAAACTCAAAAAAAATTTAACCGAATGTGAAGGGAATGTCTTCCGACAAATGCAATCACCTATACGAGCATCTTAAAAGCATGTGGCATTATCTGAGATGTTGAAGTGGGCAGTAAAATTCATGATGACATTGTCATTCAAGGACAAATGAAGGCTTAGCACTACTATGGCTGGTCTGAATACCGAATGTGCCAAAGCACATTAAGCTCTTGATGAGATTTTATGCAAGATGTAGTGTCTTGGAGCGTGTTGATTGCAAGACATGCCCAACAAGCACTCAGTTGTTGTCAAAATGATGGCTTCTCACTAGACGCGTTCACCTATGCTGGCATTTTGAAGGAATGTGGCATTATGGAAGATCTTCTCATGGGCAAACAAATTCATGAAGATATTGTTAGGTAAGGGCTTTAAAGACGATGTGCTTTTTGGAGCTTTAGTCAATATGTACACCAAAGGTGGTGGCCACCCAATGGCTACTTGATGGAGGGCCACCCAAGGCAAGTGCCTCAAAGGCCACCCAAGAAAATGAAAGGGGTGTGGCCACCCAAGGAGTGTGAAGGGAAAAGAAAACTAAGGCATGGCAAGAAGGCCCAACCAGCAAACAGCAAAGGGGAAAGAAGAGCAAGAGGTAGCGGCCATGGAGGGCCTCTGGTGAAGCTAACGAAGAAGGTGGAGTTACTCAGCATACAAGGACGCTCAATTCGTGCCACTCCCGACGGATTTCATGTAGCTCGAAGAACCCTCTTGCCACATCATCGAGAAGGGTCCCATGCCACGTTAGTCACGGCACCGTGACTGCGTGGAGAGGGCTTATTTTTAGGAATTTTGGAGGGCATAGCGAGCATAAACAAAAGGATGTGAAACAAAGGAACGAGGAGGACAAAGGAGAAGGGGATCGATGAGAGAAGGAAAGGGGAATCTCCCGCTCTCTCTCTCTCGTCCTCAATGAGCAAAGGAAAGGGAAATCTCTCTTGCTCTTGACTAAGACGAGAAGAGGACTCAATCTCTCTCCCACACTTGACCTTGGTGAAGCAAGGAAGGCGGAGAATAAACAGCTTGGTGAAGAAGGGAAGGAGGAGCTCAATAAGAAAGCAAATGAGGGTCAAGAAGCTCGGCTCTCTCTCTCTCTCTCTCTCTCTCTCTCTCTCTCTCTCTCTCTCTCTCTCTCACACACACACACACACACACACACACACACACACACACACACACAGAGAAAAAGCTTGCCGCTCTTTCTCTTTCCAGGGATGAAGCATGAACAAAAAGGAAGCAAGAGAAGGCAAGGGAAGGTGAAGGCCACCGAAGGCTTGGAGCAAAGACAAACAAGATGCACTCTCGGAAGCAAACACGGATATTTTTTCTTTCTCTCTCTCAAACCGGGAAAGAGAAATCACCAAGGACATTTAAAGCACGACTTCAATCAAAGCAAAACAAAACAATCACCAAGGACATTTAAAGCACGACTTCAATCAAAGCAAAACAACTAGATAAGAAGGTTGACGATTATTTTTGGCAATTGGAGCAAGAGAAGCACGAGTTCGTCAATCATAGGAGACAAATAGGAAAAGACGAGCTCTTGAGACCTTTGACAAGGGATATAGTAAAAAATAGTTTATTGGCAACCAAAGAAGGAACACCAACATGGAGGATGTTTCCATCTTCGTCATCAATTTAAACTTGAATACTCATCTTGGTAAATCCTGGTGTCGTTAACGGCCCGGGTAATTGTAAAGGGAGCCCTAAATTCCTAATTTTCAGTTAACCCAAGTGTCGGTGCTGCTAATAGCCCATCTTGGCTATTGATCAGAATGTGCTCAAAGCCTGGCTTGATTAATTGATTATTAAGGTGATTGCCAGAGCTTTCAATGTCTGCAATTCTCTCTCTTTCACACCTCCCACACAGCCAGAGGCCCGCGCCTACCCGGCTCACGTTTCGAACACATATCCCCCAACATCTTTGGTGAGCCCGATGTGAAACGAGTTGGGGTGTGAGGTGCAGATGGAGAACTTAGAACAAATGATGAAGTTGATTGAAGATTTACGTGTAAATTGTTTTGATGATAAGTCAACAATTCTAGATTTCTCAAAGATGCTTCAATTGGTTCAAGGATCTTTGCTTAAAATGGAGACCGTGAAGAAGAAGAATCAAATGGATGAAGCTTTGGATGCAGCTTTAGATGTGGTGTACAACGAGAGGTGAGTCTTCGATGGTTATTATCTAGAGGGCTACCTAGAGTGCTATGAGTTGGAAACCAAGTTAAGAGGGATACCAGAAGAGTTAATGATCAGATCCTTTGAGCAGTTAGTGAGTTTAGATTTGAAGGAGTAGATTCAAGAGGTTACCCAAGCCTGCAACGACGACTGGGAAGACTTCAAAGAAGCTATTGTACAAGTAAGGTATGAGCATTATGAAAGCTATCAAGAACAGAGTCCAAGTCTACCAAATATTTGAGGACAAGTATGATCAAAATTAGAAACTGTGATTGATGAGTGTATTGTACAAGATGCTACCTTCTTATAATAGGCTAATGATGAAGATATAGTTGAAGCTATGTATGAAAAGTTGGGTTTAGCAGATGTCTTACATGAAGTAGAAGTCTTTGAGGGTAAGGCTCTACAGCCTCAAGATACACAGGGTGAATTTTGCAAAGAACCTATACATACAGTACATGAGGAAAATAAATTAGGGGATCAAAACAACGAATTGGCTAAGCTCAAGAAGAAATTGTGCAGGTGAATGAGTGCAACCATATTCAAGTAGACATGCATGAGGATTTGGTTTCAACTGATACTTTTGCTACTAACTCAGAATTAGAGCAAAATGATTTTGGTACAGATTCTACCATAGAGTTGATTGATGATATTGGTACAGATTCTACCATAGAGTTGATTGAATATACATATGTTATAGGTCAAAGCAAGGATGCAGTTGAGAGCAGTAGGACCATGGATTTGGGTATACCAAATTTACCGAATTTAGATATACCAGATTTTGAGCTCTTGGTTAAGCAAGAGTATGTGTTTGAAGATCTGCAAAATGTTGATTCAAAGGGGGTGCAGACTTCTTCATTGACAAGTTGTTGTGATGCCAAGCTACCAAAGTGGAAAAATGATCTTGAATGTGATGAGGATGATTCAAAGGGGGTGCACACTCCTTCTTTGCCAAGTTTCTGTGACCCAGAGCTACTGATGTGGCAAAATGATCCAGAATCCAGTTATGATTTAGAGGGGGTGCAGACTTTGAATTTCCATCTCTAGGTGTTGAGGGTATGGATGTCGTACAGCTCCGCTCCCATGCTAAGAAAGATATCAAAAAGATGCAAATCAAGCTTACTTGAAGCTTACCTGATTAATGATCAGTGTTCATGGATTGCTAACAAGCTAGTTTTACGATTAATGTATGCTAGATGCGGCTTTAAAGGGCCAACAGATGCCTTGATGATGCTAAAAAGGAGTGTGCTTCAAGTGATTATAGATGGGAGTTTATGATCTAGAACTGCAGTGCTTGAAGTGCTCTACCGGCCTGTCTTTATGGCTCGTCGATTGGAGCTATAGTGAAGAAGTTATGGATGTTTGAAGTTTAAGTTGATGCAGATCCGTACCGGATTGGGCAACTGTAGCAGGTGAGGGGACAAAAATGAAGTATAAGCATGGTCTTGAAGTGCTCACTTTGTGGAGCACGTCGATCTTTTCAGATCAGCAACCAGAGTTCTAATTGCTAAGTTATTACCAGTTTAAGTTTCCCCGGGGGCTGCCAGGCCGGTCAACTCGATCGGCTGAGCAAGATGATTTTTGCAATCCAAGACGATATTGTTATTAAAGGCAGCTAGGCTTTGGTATGGTCGTGGTGAAGAAACTCAAAAAAAAATTAAACTAAATGCGAAGGGAATGTCTTTCGATAAATGCAATCACCTATACGTGTATCTTATAAGCATGTGGCATTATCTGAGATCTGAAGTGGGCATTTAAATTCATGATGACATTGTCATTTAAGGACAAATGAAGGCTTAGCACTGCTATGGCCGGTATGAATACCGAATGTTGTGCCCTTACAAAATCACATTAAGCTCTTGATGAGATTTTATGCAAGATGCAGTGTCTTGGAGCGTGTTGACTGCAAGACATGCCCAACAAGCACTCATTTGTTGTCAAAGTGATGGCTTCTCACTAGACGCGGTCACCTATGCTGGCATTTTTAAGGAATGTGGCATTATGGAAGACCTTCTCATGGGCAAATTAATTCATGCAGATATTGTTAGGCAAGGGCTTTAAAGACGATGTGCTATGTGGAGCTTTAGTCGATATGTGCAGCAAATGTGGTGGCCGCCCAATGGTTGCTTGATGGAGGGCCGCCCAAGGCAAGTGGCTCAAAGGCCGCCCAAGAAAATTAAAGGGGTGTGGCCCACCCAAGGAGTGTGAAGGGAAAAGAAAACTAAGGAATGGAAAGAAGGCACACGCACCGAGCAACGAAGGGGGAAGAAGAGCAAGAGGGAGCGTCCATGGAGGGCCTCGAGTGAAGCTGAGGAAGAAGGAGGAGTTACTCAGCATGCAAGTGCGCTCGTTTCGGTGCCACTCCCGGTGGATTTCATGCAGCTCGAAGAGCTCGCCTGCCACATCATTGAGGAGGGTTCCATACCACGTTAGTCACGGCATCGTGACTACGTGGAGGGGGACTTATTTTCAGGAATTTTGGAGGGCATAGCGAAGCATAAACAAAAGGATGTGAAACGAAGGAACGAGGAGGGAAAAGGAGAAGGGGATCGGTGAGACAAGGAAAGGGGAATCTCCCACTCTCTCTCTCGTCCTCGGTGAGCAAAGGAAAGGGCAATCTCTCTCGCTCTTGAATAAGTGGAGAAGAGGACTAAATCTCTCTCCCGCACTCGACCTTGGTGAAGCGAGGAAGGTGGAGAAGAAAAATCTTGGTGAAGAAGGGAAGGAGGAGCTCGGTAAGAAAGAAAACAAGAGTCAGAGAACCTCGACACTCTCTCTCTCTCTCTCTCTCTCTCTCTCTCTCTCTCTCTCTCTCTCTCTCTCTCTCTCTCTCTCTCCGAAAAAGCTCGCCGCTCTTTCTCTTTTGAGGGATGAAGCATGAACAAAAGGGAAGCAAGAGAAGGGAAGAGAAGGCCACCGAAGGCTTGGAGAAAAGACAAACAAGACGCGCTCTCGAAAGCAAACACAGAGATTTTCTCTTTCTCTCTCTCAAACTGGGAAAGAGAAAGCACCAAGGACATTTAAAGCATGACTGCAATCAAAGCAAAACAATTAGATAAGAAGGTTGAAGATTATTTTTGGCAATTGGAGCAAGAGAAGCACGAGCTTGTCAATCATAGGAGACAAATAGGAAAAGACAAGCTCTTGAGACCTTTGACAAGGGATATAGTAAAAAATAGTTTATTGGCAACCAAAGAAGGAAGACCAACATGGAGGATATTTCCATTGTCATCATCAATTTGAACTTGAATACTCATCTTGATAAATCCTAGTGTCGTTAACGGCCCAGGTAATTGTAAAGGGAGCCTAAACTCCTAGTTTTCAGTTAACCCAAGTGTGGTGGTGCTAATAGCCGTTCTTGGCTATTGATTAGAATGTACTCAAAGATTGGCTTGATTAATTGATGATTATGGTGATTTCCAGAGCTTTTAGTGTCTACAACTCTCTCTCTTTCACACTTCCCATAGCCAGAGGCCTCGTGCCTACCCGGCTCATGTTTCGAACACATATCCCCCCACAGCGTTTTCCTTTGTCTGCTCAGTGTGGTGTATTGCTCATTGGAGGGTGCCTTGGGGGGCGATGCAGCTGCTAATCGAAGGTTGTAGCCACGAATCACGATTCGTGGTTTGAGG
Source organism: Adiantum capillus-veneris (assembly GCF_014529385.1). Classification (NCBI taxonomy): domain Eukaryota; kingdom Viridiplantae; phylum Streptophyta; class Polypodiopsida; order Polypodiales; family Pteridaceae; genus Adiantum; species Adiantum capillus-veneris. Next base: position 31,362,082 of record NC_140946.1, read on the forward strand.
CATTTGTGAAAATTGCAATGCATAGTTGCAAATCAATCGGTTGCAGTGCATCTTCAAATATGGAGCACAGAATGTGATATTGCCAGCCTAGGGCATTATATGATTGAATAGGACATTTTCACCACTTACAATGGAAGCATGATTTTACAGGCAGACAGAAACGGAAAGTTGGAGAAAATCAGAGAGTTCAGCATGGTTTTCTTTGAGTTTCCCTGGAGACAAATCGCTCAAGCACGCCACCATCAGGAGAAGTTGTGTTGAGGCTTTTGTTGGCTCAAACTCAACCTGCTTTGTAAAGTGAAGTGCGCATAGTTTAAGGGCATGGTCACACGAGGCTTAGTTATCCGTAAGCCTCGACCAGTTTTGACCATGGCAGGTACGGACGCTCAGAGGGACACGGGCAGCAGCGAGTAGAGAGATAGAGAGAGTGAGCCGCAGCTGGAGAGAGAACACAAGGGCTGATCGACAGCTAACTGGCATAGTTTTGTAACTATCCTTTTTTTGGCATAGTTACACAATTAAACCGGTCAAAAGCTACCCTTATCATCGCATGTCGGGTGGTCTTACAGAAAACTAAGCAGCGTGTGACCATCACCTAAGTGATGTTTGCCTTCATTTATTGTTTCATTTTACAAGGTATTTAATGTAAGCGTCGCAAGTTTGGATCCATCGGAAATTGCAATTAATGTTTTTCGGGGGACCGAGCTATATGTGGTTTGTGAGAACCCGCTTGCTTTGATGTCTACCTCTACTGTAAAAGTTTTGTATCTCAAAACTGCTTTGCCACTGTGAGGAATCAAGAATGGGTGCTCTTTTCCAAGGCCACGTGTTTGGTTTTGAACAATCATAGGATTGAACAAGAGGGCTCAATTTTATTTCATTGCTCCACTTTAAGTTTGTATTGGACTATGGAGACGCTTTTGAATTGTGTGCTTTGTGCGTGTATTGATGAGGGCAAGGTCTTTGTAGGAGATTATACTACATGCGACATTACGTTGAGCCGCATTTGTTTCTAGTTCTACCCTTTCGGATTGAAATTACAAATAACCTTAAGGAAACTTTTGTATGTGTCTATTGAAAATGGTGGTCTTGGCATTGCGTTGTTGATATTTGGATACATTTTAGGCTTAAGCTATTTAGTGGTCAGCAACTTTGAAAGTTATCAGGTTCCTAAATAATTTTTTTATTGTCTTAGGGCTGGAGATATTATTATTCTGGAACATTAGTTTGTCCTCATTTGAATCAATTTGCAACAATGTATGTATATCAGATTAAATCATAAAAATGAATTGTGTGTAATAATATGATCCTTGGAAAGAGGAACCCGTACCCGTACATGTTGGAGTCTATCCCCCCTTCTCAATGATACACACTCTCTACATAATATTGTAACCACAGCTTAGTACTCATGGTCTTCATGCAAGATGGGGAAATGGACAAGAGAACCATTCACTATATATATTACGGTCATTTTAAGTTTGAGTACCATGCCCCACTAGAGTGCTCAACTCCAAACTTACTTCCCTCACATTTTCAGCCACAACTTAAGACCTTCACGCGTTGCTTTCCAAGCCAGGATGTGTGTTATCCATTGCAATTCACTTGACTTGACCCTTGAAATCAAAGATCATTTATCACACCACATAGTACATGACATGTACCTTTGGCTCCATACATGGCAAAAGATTGTCATCCACCTACTTGTGGGCAAGGCTATTGTAGAGGAGGAGGCAACAGGCAAGGGTTATTGCATGTCGTCTTACAGTTGCAAAATGGTAGTTGCACAAGAATAGTGCGAAATTGCATATAGAAGGCTTCCCTAAGGATAGTCGGGGAAATAATCTTAAAAGTAGTAGCAGCTTTTCTGAAAGTCATCAATCATGGCCTTGCAAATTCAAAAGCATTATGTTGGATGTTTTGAGTTCTCGTTTGGCCTCACTCATCTTCCCTCTTATAGGCATGCCTCCTTATTTTATCACTTTTTTTAGTAAGAATCTAAGTGAGATGTCACTTTGTCGAAGCGAGAAATAACAAGCAAAGTCATAGGAAGGTAAAAAATGGACATGGGCAACCAGCCAATTGCAGGTGGGAGAGTGACCAAAGGGTTGACGAGAGAGGTCACTTCATAGAGCTAGGAGAAGGAGATTGCCTTTTGTTTATATGGTTGCGCTCGCACTGCACACAACGAACAACGCACAGGTGGAGTGGCTCATCCCAAAGATTTTTCTTGATAATTCACACATTCCGTGAAAAATTATATGTAATAAAAACATTAAAGGGACCCATTCCCAAATTAAAACAATAGAAAAATTTAATCTTTTCATAGGAAAAGGTAGGTCTAATAGGCATAGGATATAATAAAGTTAAAAAAATTGGTAATTCTTACATTTTGTGAAAAAATTACATGTTATAAAAACAATAAAATAAAATGACACATTAAAAATTTAAACAACATAATATTTTAATGTTTCTTATAAGAAAAGATAGTTTTGATAAGCATAAAAAACAATAAAACAATTTAGTGAAATGAATTTTTTTGAAGTCCTCAAATAAAAGGATGCTTTATTAATTCCTCACGTCATGGGATCAAACTCTCTCTTTCTACTCTAATTAGATAAAAATTTGTAGTGACATTCTTTCTTTCAGCAACACCAATTTGATGAGGTACATACGCCACTATACGTTGGTGTTTTATCCCACGACTAGCCAAAAAGTCATTAAACTCATGCAACATATACTCCCCTCCTTGATCTGGGACTATCGTCCACCATCACCAATAAAGCTTGAGTGTGCAACCAATGGTGATCACCAAGCGGCTATCTTGGGTAGAAACTGGAGAACCTTTTGTTTGACCGAGTGATGAATTAAGCAACACCATTGCAAACCACGCAAAATGTGAGTAGGAGTTGGGCTATGGTGGAGGGTGTGGAGAGGTAGACCTAGCATCATGCTCACATTATGAGGGTGCTTAAAGGTTGTGGGTTGTACATTGCTACAATTGTTGGTGGACAATGACCTTGATGTGGCCAACCAATGAATGAAGAAGCTCTCTTGAAGATGGCGCAGTGGGTGAGGCTATCAATATAAACATGTTGTGAAATGGACAAGGCGTGTTTCTTTGTAGCACATTTGCAAGTTTGGCAACTTCGACCCATCTATTATAGATTGAGTTGTTGCCAATTACAACTCATCGGGCGTTGATGCTAGTCAACAAGTAGCGATCCTGCAACCTAATAGATGTGTTTGCAGGCGCTTTACTCAATCAGTATACGTGAGGGTGCAAAATGCAGCCTCTTCAAGCCCGACCAGGCTATGTTTGAGCCCAAGATCGACGAAATGATCGAGACGATCATGGATTCAAAAAGGCTCATCTACGATGACATGAAACATGAGGACGGCACGCCCTTGTATGATGGAGCATGAGTGTCTAGATTGAAAGCACTCTTGGTTCTTCTCAACATGCATGCAAAGTTTGGATGGAGTGACACTAGCGTCACAAATTTTAAGGTAATCTCTTACAATGTGTCGACTTCAATAAAAAAACTATACATGATAATCTACCAAATTATGAGAGATGTTATTGTTTTTCTCTGTGTAGATTGCTATTGGAGCACATGTTGCCAACTAATAATGTGATGCTAGCTTCCAAAGAGGATGCAAGAAAGATCCTGCAAACCATGAGGATGGATTACAATTCCATTCACGTTTGTCCTCATGAGTGCATTCTTTTTAGAGGGGGAATATGTGGACATGTAGAAGTGTTTAAAATATGATTACGAGAGATATCTAACGGATATCCATGGACAAAAAGTGCCGCAGAAGTGCTACAACATTTTCCTCTACTACCTTGCATCAAGAATTTCTTTGAATGCAAGTCCATGGCCGCTCTAGAAACATGGAATGAGGAGAAAAAATATTTGGATGGTGTGCTACGAATCCTTGCAGATTGTGACGCATGGAAACATATTGATGACACGTTGCCATATTTTGTTAGAGAAGCTTAAAATTTGTGCCTCGGCCTGGCTATGGATGGCGTAAATTCGTTTTGTCAAAGATAGACATCTTACAGTGTATGGCCAGTTGTCATTTTCAACAACAACATTCCCCCATGGCTGACGACTAAGAAGGGATACCTACTTTTAAGCTTGATTGTGCCAAGGTGATGTAAAGTGAAGAATATGGATGTGTATCTTTATCCACTATTGGAAAGGAGCTACAATAATTGTGGATAGGCATAGAAGTGGTAGATTTGATCCGATGTGCAAGTCAACGCAATGCCTTGATTAGAGGCATTCTAATGTGGACAATGCATGACTATCCTAGGCTAACAAAATTCTCAGGTGAGACTCAAACTCTTGTGTCTAGGTTTTGTTTCATGTGTATGGGTGCAAGGTTTTAGTGGATTTATTGTCGTGCATATGGGTGCACGGCTTCAGACAAGAAGTTACAATGCATATGTTGAAGGAGTACGAGAGGAAGTGCGACGCGAGAGAGAGTGCGATTAGAAGAGCACGACGATATGGTGAACTCGCTCTACTGTAATGTGTAGAGCATAGTGAGTTCTTATTAGGTTTTTACAAAAGAATATGTGTACATACCTGGCGGCCCGCCCACTTACCTAGGCGACCACATTGGGCTTTATACCCCAACAACCTCCCACTTAAAGTCCAATGTGGTACTTTAAGTGTGAGAGAAGCTACTATACAAGCTAATATACAAGAGATGTAGAGAAGTGATGTACTACCCTACACCTAACTGCTTGCGAAAATGCACAAAGCTCTCTGAGGGAAGTCCTTTTGTAAGTAGATCAGCAAGATTTTCTGTGGTGTGAACTTTGACAAGCTGAAGTTGCTTATCCTTGAGCATTTCCCTGCTGAAATGATACTTCACATCCACATGCTTTGTCTTTGAGTTTATCTGTCTTTGAGTGATAAACTGGATTGCGAGCCAATTGTATAGCACTTTGACTATCACAATATAACACAGGCATCTCTTCTTTGATTCCCAAATCTATTACTAGTCAATTAAGCCAAATTGATTATTTGCATGCCTCTGATGCTGCAACATATTCAGCCTTTGTAGTAGATTGAGTAACACAATCTTGTAATCTAGAACGCCATGATACTGCTCCACCAGCCAATGTAAATACATACCCTGACGTAGACCTTCGGTTGTCTAAGTCACCTGCATAATCTGAGTCTGTAAAACCCTTTACACTTAGCTCCTGACTCCCATAGCATATGCGCATACTCTTTGTAGCTTTCAGGTATCTCAATATTCCTTGCACTGCCTCCCAATGTTTCTTGCCTGGGTTTGACATGTATCGACTTACTACTCCCACTGCAAATGCAATGTCTGGGCGAGTAGCAATCATTGCATACATCAAACTACCCACTGCAGACGCATATGGAATCTTATCCATTTCAGCATGTTCTTCCTCACACACATGACAATCTTGTTTGCTAAGTTTTACATATGGAGGGCAATGGAACACTCAATGCCTTTCCCTTCTCCAACGTTACAAAATAAGGATCAGCCAACTACCATCCTTAGCCTTCTTTGTATATAGACAGTGATCGAACTCACTACGTTTGTAGCCTTGAGAAAGCATAAACTTGCCGAATTTACGGTACCATGCCCTCGATGATTGTTTTAAGCCATAAAGACTCTTTAACAACTGGCATACCCAATCTTCCTTGCCTTTCTCAACAAAACCTTCTGGCAGCTGCATGTAAATTTCCACATCTAAATCACCATGCAAGAACGCTGTCTTGACATCCATTTGGTGCAACACCAAATCTAATATGGCAACCAATGCAAGAAAGCATCTCAATGTAGTCATCTTGACCACCGGAGAGAAGACTTCATCAAAGTCAATGCCTTGTTCTTGCTTAAAGCCCTTGGCAACAAGCCTTGCTTTGTACTTTGGCTGACTATCATGAATGGTGATCTTATACCTGTAAACCCATTTACAAGGTAGAGCCTTTTTGCCTTGTGGTAATTTAACTAGCTTCCATGTTTGGTTTTTATGCAGAGCTGTCATCTCTGACTGCATGGCCAATTGCCAATTCCCAGAGTCCTTCATTTGCACTGCTTCCTTGTAACATGAAGGGTCATTGCAATCAGTCAACATGACATAGTTCATAGATGGAACAAACCTATGAGGAGGTCGCGTGATACGTCCAGATCTACGCACAATAGGTGGCTCATGCTCAGCCACAACCTGTGGTTCCACTCTATCCTGTCCTTGCTCCTCTTGAGCCCTGACATGTTGTCTTGCACGTGCAGGTCCATCTTCTTGGAAGACAACTCTTCTAATCTCCTCAACCCTCTCTGGTTTAGAATGATATTTGGCTTCATTAAAGTGAACATCATTGCTGCGGATAACCTTTCTGGATTCGGGATCCCAAAGTCTGTACCCCATCTCACAAGAATTACCATAGCCTAGAAAGATGCACTTTCTACTCTTTGGCTCAAGTTTGTTCCTAAATTCCTTTGCAACGTGAGTATATGCCTCACAGCCAAAGACTCTGAGATGCTTGTATGAGGGCACCTTGCCTGACCATACCATCTCTGCCACTAAATCCTTCTGCAAAACCTTGCTAGGAGATCTATTTATAAGATGAACAACTATTGATACAGCTTCAGCCCAAAACCCATTTGGCAGCTGTGCATTAGACAACATACTTCTGACCTTCTCTTGTATGGTCCTATTCATCCTCTCAGCAACACCATTTTGAGGAGGATTGTAAGGAGCAGTAAGTTCACGTTTTATACCTTTTGACTCACAAAAGTCCTGAAAGGCCTTTGAAACATACTCTCCACCATTGTCAGTGCGTAAGCGTTTAAGCTTCTTGCCACTCTGATTCTCCACAAGTGTCACAAACGTTTTAGAAACACTAAATGCTTCATCCTTGTGCTTGAGAAAGTAAACCCATACTTTCCTCGAGTAATCATCTATAAATGTCATAAAGTAAGAAGCTCCCCCTAGAGATAGGTTAGGCATAGGTCCACACAAATCACTATGAACAAGTGCCAACTGTGTATCTCTTCTACTGCTTCTATGCTGATGTGGCTGCTGTGTTTACTTACCATAGAGACAATGTTCACAGAATTCAAAATCATTAAATGACAAGCCATGCAAATAACCAGAACGAGACAAGATTTCCATTCCCTTCTTGGACATATGTCCTAACCAGCTATGCCACAAAGAAATGTTCGGTTGCTCGGTTACATTGATTACATTTTTAGAGAAATTTGATACATAAATCATGTAAATTCCTCCAGACTTTACTCCATGTGCTACTGTCATAGAACCCTTGGATATCTTCCACAAGTTCTGTCCAAAAGTGGTGACGTAGCCAGCATCATCAAGTAAACATGTGCTAATCAAGCTCTTTGTAATTGCGGGAACATGTCTTACATTCTTCAGCGTGAAAGAAGAGCCATTCTGAAACTTCAATTGAACATCTCCAACACCTAAGATCTCACATGTCTGCCCATTGCCTAGCCGAACATGATCTTTAGTGGTGACATAAGAGGTAAACCACTCCTTGTTTGGAGACACATGAAGTGAAGCCCGTGAGTCTATAATCCAGCCACTCAGTGCATTTCCATCAAATGTTGTAAGAAGAGCTGAGTCCATTGTATTCTTCAAGAAGTAGATGTCTACTGACACTAGACTGTCATCCTCTGCAACAGTGTTTGTCACATTTATTTCTTGAATCTTCACTGAGGACTTGTTCTTCTCACCATGGTCTTGAGCTTTCTCTTTGCCTTTTTCTGCTTTCCATTCTCTGCACTCTCTTTTCATGTGACCCTTCTTGCCACAATGGTAGCATTCTATGTCACTCTTGCCTTTAGCACTGCGGGACTTGCTACGAGACTGATTCCTCTTTCCACCTTTGTACTTTTCTTTTGTCCTTCCCCTCACAACTAAGGCTGTTCCTTTGCCTTTGTCCATTGTCTTTCTATTGGTTTCTTCAGTAAGCAGACTTCCTTCTACACCTGTTATGTTCAAACCATCTGGAGGTGCAAAATTACTCAAAGCTGTGCGAAAAGTGTCCCAACTTTCCGGCAATGTGATCAACATAAACATAGCTCTAACAGGTTCATCAAACTTGACACTTCAAGTTTCAGGTCCCTTCTTTCATCTTCAAGTCAACAAGCTTCTTAAGCCAGTATACATGTGAAGCTGCACTCTGCTTCTCATAAAGATCACTCAGCTTTAACCATGCTTGATAAACCGACATCTCGTCTGCTACATTGAAGTAAACGCTTTCTGCCAAAGTCAACATAATGGTAGAAAGTGCCAATTCATCCATTTCGCTCCATTCATCTTCGTTCATATCTTCTGGTTTTATCCCCTTGAGCTTTATAGGTTTTATCTGCTTCTTTTGTACCAACACGTGCCAAATTTGCTTCTTCCACAATGGAAAATTGGTTCCATCCAGCTTCTTGATATTGTAAAGAGCAGTGTCCTGTGATCCAGCCATAGCTACGCTTCACAGTAGTTTACTTTTCTGGGAAAAATTCGGTAGAGTTTCCCCTGTAAACTGACCTCTGAACCAATATCAACCTGTCAAATGAACCAAGAAAGCTTCAGATTCTGCATAAATTTTGGTAGAATCTCCTTTGTAAAATGGCTCTGGTGTACTCAAAAAACAGACCAAAAACAGCTCAAAAAACACTGTCTCTCTGACACTGTAAGCTACGGGTAAACCTGTCCTGCACCTGTACTGTCTCTCACTGTCCTGTCACTGTCCTATAAGCATAGACTGCGACAATGCCTCAAGGGCAGTAAAGCAAAGATGCAATCCCATCTGTCTAACTCACAGTCAATACATCCTAGCTGCCTATCTAAGGGTGCTCGAGAGATTGCTCCAAGACCTGTATCACCGAAAGGATCTCAACATTCGAGAATCCCCCAGCTCAATAAAACCTCACTCGACCCTCAACAAAGGCTGCAGTAAATCTGACAGTACATAGACTTCCCACAAAGTCATACATCCACAAATTTCCCACTATATGCTGTAACCGCTGCGGCGGTTGTTTGCTGCGTGACTCACAGCCAGCAACCCCTCAACAAACATACATCATCTCTGACAATACATCCCATGTGGAACTACCTACAATGTCAGGATGAAATCTGGAATATCAAGCAGCAAACACAAGCTACCTGATGAACTAGTGGATGTCGCCTACAGTCTGTGTAGATGCGTCCGTGTCATATGTGACGTCTCCAAGAATTGTGAGCCGTCCTTCGATGTGTAGACAGCCACAAATCAACACTCTGGGAGTGTCGATATCCTCAGCACCTGCAGTCGTAGGCCGAAAACCCCAAATTTGCAGAGTCGGATCTGCACCCGCTGAGACCACGTAGTCGAAAATGGCCTACTACGAGACTGATTCCTCTTTCCACCTTTGTACTTTTCTTTGGTCCTTCCCCTGACAACTAAGGCTGTTCCTTTGCCTTTGTCCATTATCTTTCTATTGGTTTCTTCAGTAAGCAGACTTCCTTCTACACCTACTATGTTCAAACCATCTGGAGGTGCAGAATAACTCAAAGCTGTGCGAAAAGTGTCCCAACTTTCCGGCAATGTGATCAACATAAACATAGCTCTAACAGGTTCATCAAACTTGACACCTTGAGCTGACAACTGACTATAGATTGTGTTGAATTCATTCAGATGATTGGACATAGGTGTCCCTTCTTTCATCTTCAAGTCAACAAGCTTCTTAAGCCAGTATACCTGTGAAGCTGCACTCTGCTTCTCATAAAGATCACTCAGCTTTAACCATGCTTGATAAGTCGACATCTCATCTGCTACATTGAAGTAAACGCTTTCTGCCAAAGTCAGCATAATGGTAGAAAGTGCCAATTCATCCATTTCGCTCCATTCATCTTCGTCCATATCTTCTGGTTTTATCCCCTTGAGCTTTATAGGTTTTATCTGCTTCTTTTGTACCAACACGTGCCAAATCTGCTTCTTCCACAATGGGAAATTGGTTCCATCCAGCTTCTTGATATTGTAAAGAGCAGTGTTTTGTGATCCAGCCATAGCTACGCTTCACAGTAGTTTACTTTCCTGGGAAAAATTCGGCAGAGTTTCCCCTGTAAACTGACCTCTGAACCAATATCAACCTATCAAATGAACCAAGAAAGCTTCAGATTCTACAGAAATTTCGGCAGAGTCTCCTTTGTAAAATGTCTATGGTGTACTCAAAAACAGACCAAAAACAGCTCAAAAAACCACTATCTCTCTAACACTGTAAGCTGTGGGTAAACCTGTCCTGCACCTGTACTGTCTCTCACTGTCCTGTCACTGTCCTGTAAGCATAGACTGCGACAATGCCTCAACGGTAGTAAAGCAAAGATGCAATCCCAACTGTCTAACTCACAGTCAATACATCCTAGCTACCTATCTAAGGGTGCTCGAGGGATCGCTCCAAGACCTGTATCACCGAAAGGATCTCAACATTCGAGAATCCCCCAGCTCAATAAAACCTCACTCGACCCTCAACAAAGGCTACAGTGAATCTGACAGTACATAGACTTCCCACAAAGTCATACATCCACAAATTTCCCACTGTATGTTGTAACCGCTGCGGCAGTTGTTTGCTGCGTGACTCACAGCCAGCAAACCCTCAACAGACATACATCATCTCTAACAATACATCCCATGTGGAAGTACCTGCAATGTCAAGATGAAATCTAGAATATCAAGCAGCAAACACAAGCTACCTGATGAACTAGTATGGATGTCGCCTACAATCTGTGTGTAGATGCGCCCGTGTCGTATGTGACACGCCTCCAAGAACTGTGAGTCGTCCTTCGATGTGTAGATAGCCACAAATCAGCACTCTGGGAGTGCCGATATCCTTAGCACCTGCATTCGTAGGCCGAAACCCCAAATTTGCAGAGTCGGATCTACGCCTGCCGAGACCACGTAGTCGACAATGGCCTGCACAGAACTCTGTCGAAGCCGAACGGTGGTCGAGATGACCTCAGAATGAAATTCTGAGAACACCAAGCCCTTTGGGGAATCCCACAGGATTTGGGGCCATGTCTTCGCCTGTCGAATCTCACTCCAATCTGAGCAGGTGACTCTGGCTACCTGCAAATGCTGCCCCGAGCCTCAATCTGAGCTCTGATACTAGTTGAAGGAGTACGAGCGGAAGTGCGACGCGAGAGAGAGTGCGAGAAGAAGAGCACGACGATATGGTGAACTCGCTCTACTGTAATGTGTAGAGCATAGTGAGTTCTTATTAGGTTTTTACAAAAGAATATGTGTACATACCTGGCGGCCCGCCCACTTACCTAGGTGACCACATTGGGCTTTATACCCCAACATGTGTCACATGTGGACCCATACTTAATACACATCGCACGCCCTTACTCAACAAGCAGATCTACAAAGTTCATTGAGTGCATCTTCCAAAGAATCACTAGCTACAAGAGGGTTTCTTAGGAAGATAACCATGGTTAGAGCAGAACGAGATGTGGGAAGATAGTCTACCCCCAGGGATGAATATGGTATGAATTGCCATACTGGCAAAGACTCAAGATCAATCACTTGTTTGATCTGATGCACATATTCAAGAATGTGGGTAATCTGTTGTGGGACCATCTCATCAGCTAGAAAGATACATTGGGAGATAGAATCGACCTTAGGGATGCTTGTCGTATGGAGAAATACTGGTTGCAGACAACAAAGGATGGATTTGATCCCAATGCTAAACTTGTTTTGCAATTTATTTTTTCGGTGGCCATTGAGGGTTGTTTGTCCCCCAGCATCCGCCAAACAATCTACAAACTTACGAAATTGGTGCAAGGGATCTCCTAGAAGGAGATCAATGCAGTTTCTATACCATCCACACAAAAAGAACACTACGAAGGTCATTTGCATGTTCAAGACACACTTTCCTACTACCATGCTGACCATTCAAGTGCATCTTCTCATTCACATAGTTGATGAGGTGGAAATAGCATGCACGATGCATTCCAGGTGGATGTTCTTTTTAGAATGTTTCATGAAAATGCTCAAGGGATATGTATGTCAGAAGGCACGTCTAGACGGTAGCATGACAGAGGGTTGGCTAGTTTTAGAGTCCCTTGTGTACATTGGAGAGTGGCTTTCCGGAGATGATCGTGGAGGAGATACGCTTTTGCAAACCATTGATGATGATGAGCATTTATGGGATTGTGATGTGCAATCTCGGTGTGAAAAGAACATGACGGAGGATCTAGAGGCTAAGATCAATCGATTTTACATGCTTCATAACCTAGTGATGCAAAAGTGGATTTTCACAGTACAAGGATGCAAAGCAAGAGTGAGAAAGGGCACGACTTGAGTGCAATCTCAGTTTGAAAATAACATGACGAAGGATCTAGAGGCTAAGATTAATTGATCTGCCTGCTTCATAACCTAGTGATGAAAAAGTAGATTTCACAGTACAAGGATGCAAAGCAAGAGCGACAAAGGGCACGACTTGAGTGGAGACACGGAAGACTACCACCAGTGCATTATCCGACAGTTCTTGAGAGCCTACCAACATTCATGATCTTAAGATGGTTAGACAATGCCTTGAAAAGCATATAATAGTGCGATGAACAGGTAACTGAGGAGGAGTGGGAGTACTCATGAGGATGGATGCCCAAGGTATGCTTATAATCTTAGACCCATGGCTTGTTTTTTGTAGTGGCGGCCACTTATTATCCTTGTTGGTTGTGTTATAAGTCATACACATTAGCATGGTGTAAAGGTCAACATTTCAAGATACAACAAATTGACAAAAAGCGTTTTACACAAGATTGTGGAGTCATGGAAATATTTAAGCAATCAAGTTTCACGACGGTCCTCCAATGCAAATCTTATGGTAGCAAAACTCACTTACTTTGGCACTCTACACAAAATTTTTAGGGTAGACAACATAGGATTTTTCGTGGACTTGTTTGACGTACAATATCAAAACTAATGCTCGCATATGCATAAAGTTGCTCCACAATTTGGAATAAGCAAGCATAAACCGGGACAAACTGCTCAATTGAGTGTAAAACGCATAACCATATACACAAGTAGAGAGAAAACTAGCTCAAAACGCATCCCACAAGAGAAATTGCCTGCAAAAATCGGCAAAAACTTGTGAAATGTGTGACTGTCTATCTGTAGCCACACAAGACACAATCCTCACTCCTGCGAGAGTGGGTAGAAGAACACCAAATTGTGTCCAAGCTGACAAAACCTATCAAAGTGAGAGTAAACACTTGATCACTGTCAAAGTGGGAATATATCTATCAATGTACAAGATGGCATGACACTACCCTGTGATTTATTTTTTAGTGCTCCTGTGAGCTCGCAATAGTATTTTAATAACATTCTTACAAAAATCTTATAATTTATATCAAACAAAAAATCTATACATGTTCTTAGTTAGATTCAATTTCTTCTTTCTTCATGCCCTAAGAAATAGAAGGCATTCCCTAGGTACCAGAAGTAAAAAATCTTTTCCAGAGGATGGGTCTACAAACTTACTTTGAGCTCCCTCCCTGTGGAGTGGACTTCAAAAGAGCTCATGAGTTGCTATCCACAATTATAGAAGAAGGAACAACCCAATTATGAGACACAAACTTAGGGGAGATTAAGCCTTAAGGATATCAAAAGATGTTATTGCAGAAGCCCTAAAGCTACCAATATCCGTCCAGCAGTGAGTTAACCAAAGGGAAGTCTAGTGTAGATGCCAAGAACTTTGGATCCAACTAAGATATTGAACGATACGTAAAGTCTACTCCTCAATGAGGTGCTTATTGTTTGTGTCAAGGACTTCTCAAGTACTCTACAAACTTCAATGCACTCAACGGTTTCTATATACACATATCTAGCTTTCATTTTGTCAAACATTGAGATAGTTTGTATAGATAGGCCCATTCCAAGAGTTATAAAACCAAATTATAAGGCAATATTATCAAAAAATTGTTGATACTAGTATAGCTATTGAATTACCCACATAAAATGGAACAATGTACACAATAGGGCGGGCGCGAGGGGGGGTGTATAGAAGCTTACCTCTTGCTCTATGTCCACGATTGGATGTTCTAGCTCCATCACATGCTTGCTCATTTTCTTTGATTTTTTTGAGCTTTCGTGAGTGCTTGTAGGTCGACACATATTATGGGTAAGATCATAGAGCTTGGTCTGCTCAGATTTTCGATCTGGGCACATTTTGGTGTTTGTTTCCACTACATGCAAAACTGCACGTGCTATTTTATCATTTTGTGCAGAATTTTTGTCAGTGTTGTTTTTTGTATAATATGTCCCATATAGTCTTCTACAATTTGTGCTAGATAGAACGTGTTGTTCCCGCTTTGTTTCTCCTCTTTGTTGCGCAATTTTCACATCAGGTGCAACATTCGTCATGGCTGACAACAACACAAATGTGGTCAAGATGTTTGTTGTTGTTGAGGACAGATTGGATGGGGACAATTACCCTATGTGGGCTTAAATGATGTAACATCTCCTTGTGTCAAAGGGCATTTGGAACATTGTGTAGGGCATTGATGTACATCTTGGTTATGAGGATGTAGGCGATATTCAGGATGTTGCAGGTTTTGGTGGCAGAATTGATGCTACCAGAGCTATTTTGCCTACTACTGACCAAGCTCGTTGGGATGTAAAAGATGTGTAGGCTCATGCATTGATTGCGTGCGCACTTTTACTCCTCGCATTCGTTCAGCAAAATTTACAAAACAGGCTTGGGATATTCTGGCTAGTCTTTATGCAATTCGCAATGAGGCAAAAATTGCATTGCTACATAAATTATGCATGAGGAAGATGACATGGACACTTTCCTTGATGGCTTTGACAATATCAATGAGCAACTTATTTCTGCAAGTGAAGTCGTTTCAAACAGTTTCCTTGTGCAGACTGTTCTTGATGCCTTGCCAGATTCTTACCAAACTTTTGCTAGTACTTGGAGACTTATGATGCAAGGAAATCCCGAAGTTGTCAGGTTTGATGCATTATGCACATTCTTGTTGCAAGAGCCACTTTCTAGAAAAAACAGGACTAGACATCATGAAGTTGAACAGGCCTTTATTGATGCTCAAAGAAAGGGTGGTAACAGCAATGTAGCCACTTTTCATGGTTCTTCTGCGAGTGGTAAATCACATGTTCCTAATGCATCTACTGGCAGCAATTTGTCAGGGAATTTTGATGAAAAGGGCAAAAAGAAGATGTGTTGCCACTATTGTAAAGCTAATGATCATTTGATCAAGCGGTGTCCTAAGTTGAATGCCAAAGAGGCTAAGAAGAAAGAGGCTTGTTCCACTACTAATGCTGGTTCCACTACAAATACAACTATTATTGAGTCTTCTGTGAAAGGAGACAATGATGCTGATGTGCAAGCTCCGTCCTTGAGAAATTACCTTTATTTTGTGACTTTTATTGAAAATTACTCCAGGAATGCATGGGTGTATCCACTTAAGGCAAAGTTCAAAGTATTTATGTGCTTCAAACAATTTTTGACTATGGCTGAAAATGTCTCAAAATGTACTATGGGCACCCTCGGTTTAGATCGAGGGGTGGAGTATATGTCTCATGAATTTAATGCATTTCTGGCTAGTCATGGGATAAAACCCCAATGTACAATGCCCTATATCCCTCAACAAAATGGTGTTGCAACATGCCACTTACAAAAATGGCACAATGTATGGTCAAAAGTCAAGCTTTGTCGCATTCATTTTGGCTTGAGGCCATCATGTGTGCCACTTATGTACTAAACAGGTGTCACTTATGTACTAAACATGTGTGCCACTTATGTACTAAACAGGTGTCCTAAAAAATCTTTGCAGTCTATAACTCAATATGAAGCATGTCATGGTAGAAAGCCTTCTATTCAGTACATGTGTGTTTTTGGATGTTTGGCATACACTTTTGTGCCACAAACACGGCGCAAAAATTTGGATGATAAGGTTGTCAAATGTATTTTTGTTGGTTATAATGTTGAACGCAAAGGTCAAAGGTTGTATCATGTCCACAAACAAAGCGTATCTTGGTCTCACGAGATGTTGTGTTTGTGGAAGATTATGTTCAGCCCTTGCTGGCAT
This sequence comes from Adiantum capillus-veneris, assembly GCF_014529385.1. Lineage (NCBI taxonomy): Eukaryota > Viridiplantae > Streptophyta > Polypodiopsida > Polypodiales > Pteridaceae > Adiantum > Adiantum capillus-veneris. The sequence goes on from NC_140946.1 coordinate 31,378,187, forward strand.
GTACTAGAGACAAGAATGTTAGCTCACAGGACATTTATCAAACTTTGTTGCCTCTTTTCAGTGGTGAAAGTTCAAATGTAAGTTCCAATGAGGCAAATGTACAGCCTATGAGGGTTTCCAAAAATGTTACAGATAAGTCTATTACTAATGCGAATGTACATTATGTACTTGATGTGAAAAGTGTTGAGAATCAATAGGCTAGAGGTATGCCAAAATGGTTGGTGCATACTTTGTGTGACTATAAATTGGATGCACATTTGTCTAGTCATACTCGTTCAGGTTCTTGCCATGCATCTTATGCATCAGATTGTTATGCTTTGGCTGTGTCTAGCTTACATGACGTTGAGGAACCTCTATCTTTTGATGAAGCACAAAATTTAGAAAATTGGTGGATGGTTGCCATGCAATCCAAATATGATGCACTTCTAAAAAATGACACATGGACTTTATGTGATTTTCCTCTTGGCAAAAAGGCCATTGGTACGAAGCGAGTTTACAAGTTGAAACGCAAGTCGGATGGTGAGATTGATCGCTATAAGGCTCAACTTGTTGCAAAGGGTTATGCACAACAAAAAGGCATATATTATGAAGAGACTTTTTCTCCCTCTTGTTGTATGACTATTGTGCATTTTCTATGTGCATTGGCAGCTCATTTTGGTTGGGATGTACATCAATCAGACATTGTTACTACTTTCTTTGATGGTGACACATTTGAGGAAGTTTATGTAACGCAGCCTTGCGGTTTTGTCAAGAAAGGACAAGAGGATAAAGTGTGCAGATGTAAGAAATATTTGTATGGGTTGCAGCAATCCCCTCGTGCTTCGTATGAGAAAGTTGACACTCATTTGATCGATCGAGGCTTTCGTAACCGTCCAACAAAAAGCACATTGTATGTAAAGCGTGAGGGTGATGTACTTCTCATTGTGGTTCTTTATGTGGATGATTTACTGATCAGTGGAAAAAATGAGAGTCATATTGTTGAATTTAAGGCTAATTTGGATGCTACATTCAAGATGAAAGATTTGGGGTTGTTGCATCATTACTTGGGTATACAGTTTAAGTAGTGTGATGGTGGTATTGCCTTGTGTCAGAAAAGTTACATACAGACATTGTTATGTAAGTTTGGACTTGAGGATTGCAAACCTATTGCCACTCCCATGGAAATAGGTTTGCAATTGAGTCTTCGTGATGTTGATGATCCTGCAGATGTCACTCTTTACCAAATTGTATGCCTCATTTATGTATGCAATACGAGGCCGGATATTCAATTTGTAGTCTCAGAGGTCGTCAGATTTATGCATAGCCTAGGGTTTAAGCATTGGCAAGCTGTCAAGAGAATTTTTTGCTACTTGAGTGGCACTTTACATCTTGGCTTGTTTCATGGGGACATCATTGCCGCCAGATTTGCATGCTTTTTTGGACTCAGATTGGTCTGGTTGTTTTGACACACGAGTGTCCACAATTGGTTTTTGTTTCATGCTTGGCAGGTCATGCATATCATGGTTGAGCAACAAGCAACCTATTGTGGCCACTTCCGGTTGTGAGGCTGAGTACATGGCAGTCTTCACATCTACGATTGAGTGTGTATGGCTCAGATGCCTTATGGTTGATTGGGTGTTGGAATAACACTATCAACACTATCTACACTGACAATCAGAGTGCATTGGCAGTTTCTTGTGAGGAACCCAATCTTTCATGCTCGCACAAAGCACATTGAGGTGCATTACCTCTATGTCAGGGAGAGGCTCTCAGCAGGAGAGATCAGCTTGGCTTGTGTGCCAACACAGGAGAACCTTGCAGATCTTTTCACAAAGGCATTGTCTCACGAGAAAATTGAAGCTTTCCGCAAATCTTTGGGCTTACTCCCCTTTGTGGACTGATTCTGTCCTCATAGGGCATGGCACTTCCCTCTACTCTAGGTGCCAGCTCTTGTTCACTGCATCACTCCCAAGGGGATTTGTTACCATATACATGTGGTAGTGATGTGTGTGAACACACTTAGGACTGCCGTGGCATTTTTCCCCTCACTGGGAGGTTTTTTCCCCCGTGCATTGTATATACGCCCATCATTCTAGGGCTATCTCATCTTTCCATTGCACACTAAGTAACACACTCTATGTTGTGTGCCTTTAGCTTCCTTCATCTTCTCCAAGCTGTGTGTGTTTTCCTGCAACCCCAATCCAACAAAAAAACCACTTTTAAAGTAACCTTTTTCTCTATCCAAATGTTCATTCTTGTCAAACATTCCGTAAGCTAACTAAAACTTGAATGAAAAAGCAACATCAATATTGCTTTTAGGGTCATCCTTGAGTCATCATAACTAGCAAAAAGGCTTATGCTATTCCCAAGCACTCAGTCCCAGCAAAACCAACAATATGTTAGTACTCACTATTACAACAAGACTAGGATCCCATATGATCAAACAAGCAAAGTAAATAGGAAAAGCCATACCCATTATATACATGTCCTCAGCTTGGGACAATTATTTCGATGTCAAAAGTAAGATCCCACTATAGTATTGAAGCATTAGTCAAAGCTACATCATCGACCATACAAAGCAGAGCATGCCAACCTTATCTAGGATATCAAAGAGTCAAAATCTAATAGCATATGGCAGAAAAGTTCAAAACCGTGCCTTTTAAAGCTAAAAACATATCCACTGATGAACCTGGACTCCTTCACTTTAAAATTCCAAAACCATGCCTTTCTAACTCCATATAGCAAGGAACAGCCAAAGTAAAAAATGAAGCATCCACGGACTGAAAAGTCCTCAAACATTAGCCATAGTCTAAAAAGTCCTCAAGCATCAGCCTAAGGTAGAAAGGAAGTTTTTGTAGATGAAGTTACCAAAACCTAGTCATGCATACCTAGATCAGTTAGGCAGAAAAATCAGAAGACCACTCCATTAGCAATCCATATTAAGATTCCAAACCTAGTTTTTTTGTGAGATCTAGGTAAAGCAACCAGGTAGTAATCAGTCCTCAATATGTTATTTTGTGTGTGTGTGTGTGTGTGTGTGTGTGTGTGTGTGTGTGTGTGTGTGTGTGTGTGTGTGTGTGTGTGTGTGTGTGTGTAATCACTTCTCTATCAATATCAGGCAACCAAAACACATAACCAAGATCAGTTTATGTCCAGGAGAAAAACCATAAGTTTCAAAAGTAATCCATCCAGTATCCAATAGATGCAACCCATGTCATAACAAAATTAGCTTCTACCGTCCCCAAAGAATTGGTCTAATGGTAAGGCTTTGGCTGCTCAACCTACACGTTGTGGATTCAAATCCCCCTTTAAGCCACACTCTTCTAGAGGGACACCTTGTGCTCACCTGGTGTTCACGTTGCTAGGGCTCTTGCCCTTGGACACTCAAGGAGGAGATTCCTAGCTGGTATTTTAAACATTCAAGGAGATATTTCAATGCTAATCCATCACACATGGTCATGTAACAATCCTTAATATTAATATTTTATTAACCTTTACCCTCTAAAAGACCCTGATCTATTATGCCTTGGGCATAAAACATGGAGTTTTTTTACTAAAATAATCGCATTAAAAACATGATCTCTTATTCCTTGGGTATATAAAAACCGACTTTTAACTTAGATAATCTCTCAATTCATCCCTCAACTAACTACGTTCTTATTGAAAAAAGCTATAGTTTAGATTACTTTCAAGAATTATGTCTATTGTTGAGACCATATTAAAGTAAAATCTTGTAAATAAATGGATATTCATAAAAAACTGTTACAAACCATCATTGACTACAATGATAAACCACCTTTGAAGAAATTTCAAAGTGTTTATTCTAAAAACCAAGTTGGGAACTTCTTCTTATTCACTACAAAACCAAGTTATTCACTTAAGAATATGGCAAAAAATCCTTTACAAATCCATCAATAACCAAAACTCATCATAAAAGTAACTTCAACAGGATTCTTTTATTCCAAAAATCACTAACAGAAGAGTTGCAATCATCCACCATGACAGTGTTGTCTACTCCTCACCAATAGACGTGGTTGTCTGCATTTGTAAGTTGTCAAAAGAATATATGTGTGTACAGTTTATTGTACGATAGTGTGCGCTCTTGTCTTATACTAGGCTACTTGTGTATGTGTGTCCAATTTCTTAGGTTCTTGTACGAAACTGAGTCATCTTCTATACCACTAGTACATGGAGCATGTGTGTGTGTGTGTGCGCGCACGCACGCATGCATTGTTGTTGTTTTTAGCTTATACTTATACACAAAAGAACATAACAACTCAAAAGACAGTTGGCTTTGGAAAAACAACAATGATTAGCACCAAAACAACTCAATCTTTGATTCATTTTTTTACATCATAGTGAGAATGAGGTATCATTCTAATGTTTTGTATATAAGATAGTCAAAAACAACTTACTCTAAAGTGAAAGAGGCCAAGTTTGACAATAATAGACAACAGTTAAGCCAAAAAGATCCTAAGTAAAGATAGAGTCCTCACCTACATCCATATAAACAAGACAAGAGATTCGTTAGCCTTGAATACGTATTACAGGTGTCAAAGAATCTATAAATTGTTATCCATGTCCTACTTAAAGCCTTTTGAACTTATACCTACCATCCATGTAGTGTTCAATATCAGCAAGTGTCCGTTCTTAGAACAATAAAACGCTGATGAAAGTAACATATCTGTGTGTTTGTGTGTGTGTATGTGTGTGTGCGTGCGTTGTGCGTGTGTGTGTGTGTGTGTGCGTGCGTGCGTGTGTGCGCGCGCCCTAACCCATGCACTATACTCAATGAGTCGGCAATAAGCCCATTGAGTATGGACCTACTGCCTCATCAAGTTAATGAGAATAGAATAGTCAAGTCTGAAGCCAAAGAGCTGTATCATATCATAAAATCCATGAGTCTCATTTGAGCTATAAGTGACAATTTTAATAGAGAGGCTTATACTCCAATCGAAGTTTTAAGGTTTTGTTAGCTAGTAGAGAATAGTATGGATGCCGTTCATAGTTAGTCGCATAAGTTTTCCATGCTTTAACTAGTTTCTATAGATAGTCCTCAAACAAACCGTCCATCCAAGAGTAGTTCGTTTATAGGTAAAATGTTCATGAAATCATAAGAACCAAAATAATTGCACAAGGATAAGTAATTTTGGATTAACCTGCAACGTAAAACCAGCAGAGTCAAAGACTGCAATAGTTGTGAGCAAGAATCCGATCTATAGACAAGGAAAAACCATCTAACACCTATCAACCTTACAAGGAATTATAGATAGTGAGTCCCTCAAAGCCTATAGACAAAAAATCTCCAAACGTCCTGGATTCCCAACTTCTTGGGAGAGCCTTGTGTTAAGGACATATGTGCTGCTCTTTTTAAACTTATACTTATACACAAAAGAACATAACAGTTCAAAAGATAATTAGCTTTAGACAAAGGACAATGATTAGCACAAAAACAACTTTATCTTTGATTCATTTTTGTACATCATAGTGAGAATGGGGTATAAGACAACAGATTCATTAGCTTTGAATATGTATTACAGATGTCAACGAACCTATCAATCGTTATCCATGTCCTACTTAAAAACCTTTTTAATTTATACCTACCATCCATGTAGTGTTCAATATCAGCAAAGTATCCATTCTCAACACAGTAAGCCACAACTGAAAATAATGTGTGTATGTGTGAAAAAGAGAGAGAGAGGGGGGGGGGGGGGGGGGGGGGGGGGGGGGGGGGGGTAAAGCTTGAGAGGGAGAGATGGAGAGGGAGAGACAACAACTGCGATGGCAAAAATGCTCCAAGAGCAAGGTATGCCCAAAAAACGCGGCATACCTTGCTCTGTTTCTTTTTTATGATCGCCACTTATTATTGCGGTTATTACCATGACTTTTACCATGAATATTACCACAGATATTACCACATCCATGAAAATCCAACGTTCAAGTTTCACACTTGTCGCAAGCCCCACTCTCATTTTCCATCCCCTTTAGTACCTTTTTTCTTTTTGCTTCTCTTTCTTTTTTTACTCATTGCATTTTTTAAAATTATATTTTAAGTATTCTTTTTAACTTTTTAAGTTTTACTCTCTTTTTCTACTCAAAGTACTTTATTTAGATATTTCTATTGTCATTTCTCTCATTTTTCCTATTGAAAATCTAGCTGACACCAAATCTACCAATTGTGTATTTTTTAGAGCATATGTGATTTTTAATAAATTGTTGAATTAACATGTCTCCCTTTCACACGTGTGCAGGATCATCGTGATCCCCCAAACGGCCCTGAGCGTGATCGATGATTGAAGGACAAACTATCGTGTCCTTGCGCAAAGTGCAAAAAGACAATTCATTGCTTGAGGCGCATTGCCTTGGAGCATGTGGAGAATGAAGGACTTTGGACCTCTTGAAAAAGCACTCTGAGTAGATGAAAGTGCAACCCCCCCCCCCCCCCCCCCCCCAGTGCTTGAGGATGCCCCACATTAATCTGTGTTCGGTGGTGGTAGAGAGGCACACAAGGCTGAAAAACAACGACAAGAGATATTGAGGGAAGGCATGGCAAGAGGTGATTGTGGCACTAGCCTCAATTCCACAGCGGCTCCACACATGTCTCAAGGACACTTCCAATTCGCAGACACGCACATGTTTGACGTGGTGGATGAGTTGTTGACACATGAAGCTAGCATGCATTAGGAGAATTGTAGACCTTGCACTAAACGGGCACAGGCAACAGAGGACAAGTTTATATCGAGTGCACAAACACCTCTTTTTGGTGGTGCCTAGTTCTCGGTGCTCCGAGCATCGTTGGAGGTCCTCAACTTGCAAGCAAAATTCGGTTGGAGCAATGCAAGTGTAGATGGACTTCTCGAGTAAATTCTATTTATGCATTTTTGCAAATTAGAAATTCTTGTTGGCCCCCCATTGCATTTGTACTAATTTTTTGCCTCATTGTAGTTTGATGGGCAAAATGCTTCCTACAGATCACAAAATGCCTCCAGATCGTTGACGAGCGAGTTCGTATGTCACCAGACTTGGCATGGAGTATGAGCGCATACATGCTTGCGTCAACAATTGTGTACTATATCGCAATATACATGCACTCACTACATCATGTCCCATGTGCGGGGAAGTACACACAAGACCGATGTAAGCGGGGCTCACCTACTCCGCAAGGTATTGAGGCATTTTTCACTTATCCCTCAGGGATTCAATACGTTTAAAAGGAAGTTTATAGTGGAGCTTCTCACATGGCACTCTAACCTTCCCTCAAATGATAGGATGATGCGTGTCCCTACCACTTCGCCTGCATGGACACACATTGAAACTCATTGACCCAAGTTCGAGCTAGAGCCTCGTTACTTGAGGCTTGGGTTGACAAGTGACGGTGTCAATCCCTTTGGCACCAAGTTTACATCATGGAGCACTTGGCCCGTGTTGATCATCAATACAATATTCCACCATGGGAAGCTATTAAGAAGGACAATATACTTCTCTTTGCTTGTGCTAGAAAAGTACAAAGTGACAAATATTGATGTTTACCTCGAGCCTCTCATTGAGGAGTTGGAGAAGTTATGGAAGGACATCTTCCTTGTGGATGTTTTACTTCCAAAGGAGAGGAGAGGCGCCATTGTTCGGGATATCCTTATATGGACCATGCATGAATATCCTGGCCTTGGAGATATTTCTAGTATGTTATATTCATTCTTCTCTCTTTTTACAATTTGAAGTTTAAAGCTCTCTCTCTAACGGTATGATGTGAGTGTAGCCACATCGGATCACAATGCATGTCTTACATGTGGACCATCATTGGTGACGGAGCGGCTAGATGCCTTACATAAGGTAATCTATTCAAACCACCATCGTCTCCTCTCCCACAGTTACAGCAAATATAAAGCTCCAACAAATAGTAGACGCCTCTAAAGCTTACAATGGCATATTGAGCAACCATTTGACAAGAGCACTACAGTAGTGATCCTCCCCCATCTACTCCACCAAAAGGTATGTCAAGGTACTCCATATTTTTAAGGCTTCCATATTATTAGGACATAAAAATACAACACTTGGATCCCATGCACATATTCAAGAACGTTGCTCACACACTATGGAACCACATGACATGCAAAAAGGACTCGTTTGAAGCTACAGAGAATTTGAGGGTTTTAAAACGACTCCGCTACTCCATGTCGAGCCCCAAATGGAAAGATCGTGCTTCCTAAAGCGCGATATAACCTAACCAAAGATGAGCTAGATCGAGTGAAAGGTTCCATTGCATCTATTCGCACACCCACGAGGTACATGAGGTCACTTAAAAGAGCTTTCACAAAAGCAAAGAAAGGTGAAAACGTTCAATTGTATGGATTCAAGACCCAAGGTAATTATATCTTTCCTCTCTATCCTCTCCCTCATTTTGTTTAGATATTGAATTTTGTGCAAGGCTTAATTAACATGGTAATTTAATCTTTTGACATTGTAGTTCATTTTGCTAGTGAGTATATGCGTAAGCCGGAACAAGAAATTGAAAAAACCTATTTTCAAACTTGGGGAGTTAGTAAGGTACGTGATGTCTTTATTTGAACTAAACTTTTCTATACACACTATACCTTCTGATGTGTTTCTTAGTGTACTTTTGTGTGTTATCTTGTAGGTTTGTGAGCTCCAAAGAAATTGAAATAGATGCCATCCTTGCTGCTCAATCCCTTGCCGTAGAAACCGTGTACCATTGAGGAAGCATTTTCTCGATTTGTTCTTCTTAGTCAAATCCACCTCTTGAATCATGTGGTTGAGATCGTTATATGTGGATTAGTACATGCACGATAGATGTTCTTTCTAGAAAGGTTAAAGACTCAGATTTTATGCGACTACGAACCCAACCAAAGACATACATGGCCGAAGGATGGATCGTGCAAGAGACATTTGTTTACATTTCAAACCATTTGGCACAAGTTGATCCCTCAACGTCTCATATGTGGTCAGATGAGGAGGATGCAAAGATGACTACACACATACCAAGTGGAAAGGGGAAGTTATTTAGCGATCTACACCGAATCGTGAACACCTTTTGCATCCTCAATGCAAAGATTATGACCAAGTGAATCAACTTGTGGACAATGGCAAAGGCAAGGCATTTGCAAGAGAGGAAAGCATGGAAGCAAGCTCATAGAGGCAGACGGACACCCCAATTCCTCGACGACTCGCATGTTTTCCAAATCTCATTAGTGCCGATTGGGCCCATGAGAGAATGACCAAAGGAAAGGCACACAGAGAGGACATCACCACCAAAGAATGAGAGTATGCACGAGGTTGTGTACCAAAGGTATAGATAGAGAATTTGTTGTTAAGCACTAGAGTAATCTATATATACGTAGTAGGCTACAGATGCCCATCAAGGAAGTTATTTCTCCCTTGCACTACCCAATGTTAGAGACCTAAGGAGCCACTTTTGCCCATGCTGCTTTGAGAAGCGACGCCACCTTGCAGAGACCCTCTATTGTTTAAGGCCATGGTCATGAAGCCATGGGATCTAGTGGCTGGAGCCCTGAAGGCTGCCTGCTGAGGACTAGAAAGACCATCTCATGCTTGCAAGCATTCTCCATCTATGATACTGATGAGGATATTGCCTTTTAAGAGTTCATGAAATAAGCTCGCCTGTCTTGACACAACAGCTCCAGACATTTGTGTTGACAATGCATGTTCCGCTGCACAAACACTAAACAGAAAAGAGATCACACCAGGTATTATGACACATATATATGACAGCTATTTTTTCAACCACTATGAGGGAAACTAATTAAGCTTCAATATGATGGGCTTTTGGAGATCCATCGTGCAGCTTTTGCAAGAGTTTCAACGAGGAGGTTTGCAACTAAGACTGTTGCCAAAAGATACATGCATTACTCACAAAGGTTGGTGGAAGGTCATCAAAGCTTTCACCGTGTAGTTTACATGGTCGAAGCAACTTGGAAGGTGGGCCACACATGAGAACAATGAGGGGGGCTGCCTTGAACACCTCGGGGTTGGGGCAGTGCAACACCATCAATGGAGAACTGAGAGAGAACGGGAGAGCCATGAGAAAAAGAGAAAGAAGGCCCTGCTAGCTGACATCCCTTTCCGTCCTCTCTGAGGTGTTGCGGTGGCTTTGGGCTGTTTATAGCCGGCCAACTGCCATGTAGATATGGCTGCTGTGAGTGCCAAAACAGCTCAGAAGCTTCCCGTGTAACAAAGAGCTTTTGTTTGCTTCAATAATAACAATAACAGTAGCACCCAAACCACGAGCTTCTGGCTTCAATGAAATCATGCGACTCAACATCATTATAGAAAAACAGCTTGTAATAGCAAACACAAGAATTTCCCACTTCAGGGAGGGAGAGGCAAGCCTCTAGCTTAACTCTGGCACAGTTCAAAAGCGACTGACAGCAATGTTCGGCTAGCACTTATACATTTACCATCATCAAGACACCTGCCCTAAAGTCCCATCTTTAGAAGCACAAAATGAAACAGCAGCATAAAACCCACCTATCTACACAGATAACAAGAATTCTATAATATAGTAAACTGGCAGAAAATCACACCCAACAGATGATAGTTCCACAGAGAAGACAAATATGTCCAGCATGTTCGACAACATACAAAGGACATTCATTTGATAAATTGATAAAGAATCAGAAATAATCAGTCAGGAGACAGAAAATTCGACGGTTGCGTGAAATCTCCTCTCCTTAAGCTTTAGTCCTTCATTTCTCCACCAAACAATGGGATTAAAGAATGTGATTGGCTGATAGAATGTAATTGTTTGCAGTACCAACTAGACAACCAGAACTCTCAACATATAGTAGTTAGTTATGTTAGTTAGGCCACCTACTTGTCAATACCTGCCGCTGAACTCATCAGAGAACAAAATTTAGCAAGGCCCCTTTCCCAGAACTTGCAATACTTGTGTAAAAGTGCGGTTGCAGCTTTTGTTTGCAAAG